>NC_141693.1:701540898-702169314 GCF_964263255.1 Lissotriton vulgaris
AGAGACTGTCATTTGATTCCTTTGTGTTCTACTGCAGCCTCCTAGAGTGTTCTAAAGAACAACTAGAGCGCTAACAGTCCTACTTATTACAAAGGTATAGCACACCTGAAGCCATCGTGATGGGAATAAAGTGGTAACTCTTAAAACAATTAATTTGAAAAGGAACAAAATGAGGGGGTATATTATGCCATAGAAAGTATTATTAGTGCTGCAGAAAGAAAAACTAGGGCACATTTTGAGTGACTTCTCAAATCCTCTTCAATTTCATTAAAAAATACTGACATGCAGTCTCCCAAGATGGCCACCAGAGACAAAAGAGCCCAAATGTAGCCCAAATATCACCCAGATGTAGCCCAAGTATAGCCCAATGACAGAATGTCCCAGAGTGTTCTAAAGAACAACTAGAGCGCTAACAGTCTTACTTATGACAAAAGTATGGCACACCAGAAGCCATCTTGATTGGAATGAAGTGGTAAGTCTGAAAACATTTAATTTAAAAAGGAACAAAATGAGGGGGTTCATTTTGCCATAGAAAGTATGATTAGTGCTTCAGAAAGAAACATTAGGGATCATTTTGAGTGACTTCTCAAATCCTCTTCTATTTCATGAAAAAAATTCTGACATGCAGACTGAAACATGCACTTTGAATACCAGCAGCAGACTTCCCTGGTGAGCAGTAGCTTTACTACAGTGATCTAATAAGCAACTAGAGTGCTAACATTCAGAATTTATGGCAAATGTGTGACATATCTGAATGCCTTCTTGATGGAACCAAAGTAAACAAGCATTGAAAATGCAATAGATCTCGCCCTCGTTTAAGTTAAAGCCATTCTGTTTGTAATGAGGTGGCTTTTTAGCTTTGCTTTTATTAGTGTTTTTTAAACTTTCATGTAAATAACATGCATCTGTATGCATATATGTATATGTATGCATTCATTTATATTTGTATTTATATAGATATACAGATTATATATGTTTATATATATATACATATACATACACATACATATATATAAATGCATATGCATATATATGCATATAGATGTGTATATGTGTGCGTGTAGAGAGAGGTAGAGAGGTAGAGGTGTAGAGGTAGAGAGGTAGAGGTAGAGAGGTAGCGGTAGAGATGTAGAGACTAGTAGAGAGAGAAGTAGAGAGATGTAGAGAGGTAGAGAGTAGAGAGTGAGTAATAGAGAGTAGAGAGTGAGTAATAGAGAGTAGAGAGTGAGTAGTAGAGAGCAGTAGAGTAGCAGAGAGTGAGTAGTAGAGAGTAGTAGAGAGTAGTAGAGAGTGAGTAGTAGAGAGTGAGTAGTACAGAGTAGTAGAGAGTAAGTAGTAGAGTGAGTAGTAGAGAGAAGTAGAGAGTGAGTAGTAGAGAGTAGTAAAAAGTGAGTAGTAGAGAGTAGTAGAGAGTGAGTAGTAGAGAGTGAGTAATAGAGAGTGAGTAGCAGAGAGAGAGAATAGTAGAGAGTAGTAGAGAGTGAGTAGTAGAGTGAGTAGTAGAGACTAGTAGAGAGTGAGAAGTAGAGAGTGAGTAGTAGAGAGTAGTAGAGAGTGAGTAGTAAAGAGTGAGTAGTAGAGAGAGAGTAGTAGATTAGTAGAGAATGAGTAGTAGAGAGTAAGTATTTGAGAGTAGTGGAGTAGGAGAGAGTAAGTAGTAGAGAGTAGTGGAGAATATTCCAAAGTTTGGCACAGCACCACTTGCACAATAAGTACAATCAAATCATATCACTTAGAGTCCTTATTGAAGCGCTGAATCTTGGTGTATATTCAAATGCTTTTATTTTCCTTAAGTTTATGTACCACAGCCAGCCGAAACGTTTTGTTCTGTACAACAGAACTTCTTCAGGGCGTTCTTATTTCCTTCAAGTTATGTTGGTATCCTGTTGTCCTATAACTAGATATTTCTTCCAAATGTTAGACGAGACGTAAGTACATTCTTATTCAAAGTGACTAGGTATCAATTTTACCCACACAATTCAGGCAGACTTGAGTAATTTATAGCATCCTCAAAGTCAGTCTTTCAAAAATTCCAAAGTATAGGACATGATAATCCAAATCCAAATGTTTCTCAAGAAAAGTCATTTTCAATCGTTCGGAATATCAGTGTTTGGGCAGATATGACCCAGGGACCCCCAGTATGCAAGGGGAATTAGTCCCCCCTCTGCAAACGCGCCAGTGGCCTGCGTTGCAGAGAGGTGTAAAAAGGGGCATAGCCTCATTACACCTCTGTGCAATGCAGTCCCCTGGCGCATTCTGGAGGTTTCAGGTGGGCTAGCTGGCCCCCAGGGACCCCTAGTATGCAAGGGGAATTAGTTCCCCCTCTTCAAACATGCACGGGGGCTGCGTTGCAGAGAGGTGTAAAAAAGGGTGTGGCCTCATTACACCTCTCTGCAATGCAGCCCCCTGGCGCATACTGGAGGCTCCTTGTGCGCTAGTTGGCCCCCAGGGACCCCCAGTATGCAAGGGGAATTAGTTCCCCCTCTGCAAACGCCGCAGGGAGCTGCGTTGCAGAGAGGTGTAACAAGGGGCATAGCCTCATTACACCTCTGCAATGCAGCCCCCTGGTGCATACTGGAGGTTCCAGGTGGGCTAGTTGGCCCCCAGGGGCCCCCCGTATACAAGGGGAATTAGTTCCCCCTCTTCAAACATGCATGGGGGCTGCGATGCAGAAAGGTGTAATAAGAGGCGTGGCTTCATTACACCTCTCTGCAATGCAGTTCCCTGGCGCATACTGGAGATTCCTGGTGGGCTTTCAGGTCTTATATAGTTAGGAATTAGCATTAAAAAAACCTTTGAAATTCACTGAAAAAAACATAGGTTTCAGGCCTTATATAGTTAGGAATTAGCATTTAAAAAACCTTGAAAATTAACTGAAAAAACCATAGGTTTCAGGCCTTATATAGTTGGGAATTAGCATTTAAAAAACCTTTGAAATTCACTGAAAAAACCATAGGTTTCAGGCCTTATATAGTTAGGAATTAGCATTTTAAAAACCTTTAAAATTCACTCAAAAAACTATACGTTTTAGGGGTGTTATAGTTAGCTGGACATTTCACTCCTACAAAACCATTGGAATTGCTCCTCTATAGTTAGTTGTACTAACTATATTTTGCACTTATATCGTATGCGCTCGGGTGCTTCTGGGTGCGCTTACGCCGTGCGTATCACGCGGACGCGGCTACGCGATACGTCACGATGATGTTTTCATTCGGGGCAATAGCGCAAACAGGAGGCTCACCGGTAGGCGCACCGGGGCGCGCCTCAAGACTGCGCTTTCCGGTGCGCACACCGGTACGCGCACCGGGAGTGCTCCAGGGCAAAAAAAAAAATGAAGAATATACATAAAAAATTAGTATTACATAAATATACAATATAGGATTCATTATAAAAAATGTTATATTTGATTGCAATAGAAATTTGCTATTAAAAAACCATTGAAAAAAAACATAGGTTTGAGGCACTATATATAGTTAGGAATTAGCATTTTCAAAACCTATGAAATTCGCAGAAAAAACCATAGGTTTCACACCAGTTATAGTTAGGAATTAGCATTTAAAAAACCTAATAAATTCACTGAAAAAACCATAGGTTTGACACCAGTTATAGTTAGCTGGAAATTTTACTGACATAAAACCATTGAAATTCCCACGTTATAGTTAGTTGGACTCACTATAACTTGCGCGCCTGCAATGCACTGCTGATGACGTCACATATTACATCACTGGTCATGGTCAGTGACATCACTCATGACATCACTGATGACACCATCCAGTGAATGTGTGGTTTTTTAAATGCTAATTCCTAACTATAACTGGTGTGAAACCTATGTTTTTTTCTGTGAATATATATATATATATATATATATATATATATAGTCGCTCCAAGGTTGTCCACCATTGAGTAGCACACGAACAGCAGCTTGATTTATGTGTAGGTGAGGACGGGGATCCGCTTGAAGATGCCGCTCCGTAATGGATCTGTCCGACGCGTTTCGAAGCTCCATATGCTTCTCTTAAGGGGCTTTAATGGCAGCGTTGTGCGCAACCGCTAACCCACTTCTCCATTTTCCATATGACACACCCACCAATGGGAGGCTCAAATGAGACTGTGTATTATGGGAAGTGTGGTGCGGAAAGCACACAATCAAGTCCTGTATGGACCCCGCAAGTGGGCCCGTCCTCGATCCCGTGTACGGCTGCTGTTTCACTTCTTTGACCCCCAAGGATGACTGGGTGGTGCATACTCCGCGGCTGGACGGCCGCGTATAAATCTTCGCTCCAAGATCCGGACAAAATGGCAATCAAAAATATGGTGTTAACAAGACAAAACTCAAATATTTCGCAAATGGAATGGCAAGCCATTAAATCACTGAAGGAGGACAGTACAGTCGAAATAAAACCCTCAGACAAAGGGGTGAAAATTGTGATTTTCAGTAAAACCAAGTATAAACAAGAAGCTTTAAAACAACTACAGGATAGAGACTGCTATGTGCCAATCAACAAAAAGGATTTTGAGAAATGCACCTTGGAGTACCATGCACTGTTAAAAGGGTGGAGGGATGAAGGGATGCTCAATAAAAGTGAATTTGAGTATCTATACTGTGAGCATCCAATAATTCCAACTTTTTATAACCTGCTAAAGGTGCATAAAGACATTAAAAATCCACTGGGGAGACCTATTGTCTCCTCAATAGGAAGTCTCATAGAAGCTACATCAAGGTTTATTGAAAATTACTTGTCCCCCTTTGTTAAAGATCTGCCTTCTTTCGTGAGGGATACCCAAGACTTTCTGAGGCCCATTGACGGCATCAAGTGGGAAACGGATATGCTCCTGATTACCCTAGATGTCGCCAATTTATATACCTGTATTGGACATCGAGAGGGACTCTCAGCAATTGAATGGTTTCTTGGGAAGAAAAACATACAATATCACCAACATAATCGTATGCTTCTCAAAATGACTGAGTTTTGCCTCTATAATAATATCTTTCTGTTTGCAGGTGTGATGTACCGCCAAACCAGGGGGACCGCCATGGGCACGTGCTTCGCCCCCAGCTACGCAAACCTTTTCGTGGGCAGGTGGGAGAAGCACGTGGCCTGGGGGGGCCAATGAAAAATGGTTGGATCATATTATGATCTGGACAAGATATATTGATGACCTGTTTGTGGTGTGGCGGGGCGACAGATCCTCGGCTGAGGAGTATGTCGCAACACTAAACGACAACGGTCTCAATTTAAGATTCATGAGCACAATCAGTGACAGATCAGTACACTAGAGGTCTTCATAGCAGGGGGCTCCATACAAACGAAACTCTACCGAAAGCCAACGGCAGGCAATGCAGTGCTTCATGCGGCAAGCCATCACCCAAAAAGCATGATAAGGAATATTCCTTTTGGTGGACTGCTTTTCCTTGAAGAGGAACTGTTCAGACCACAGTGATGCAGCCGTCTCTAGAATTTTTCAAAGAGGCTATTCGAGAGCATTGCTAACGGATGCCTCTAAGAGAGTAGAGCACACAGATAGAAAGGCCCTCCTACAAAATAAAAACAAAACAATGGAATCTGAGAAAGTGATGAGAATGATTACAACCTACAATATGAGATCTAATGAATTGGTCCAAATCTTTAACAACAACTGGCATATCCTTAAAACAGATATAGTCCTGAAAAATAAGTTACCCCCAAAACCTTCTATAACTTATAGACGCTGCCAGTTCCTCGGTGACCATCTAACGAGGAGTCCCTTTGAGGATCCCCCAAAATCATCCAAAATTAAATCTGTTCAGGGTTTCTACCCTTGCATGCACTGCAAAGCGTGCAAGTACAGTCAGAAAAGAACTAAATATGAAGGTAGACCCAATGATCCTCGGCCCATCAGAACCATTACCAAATTTCTGAATTGCAATTCAGAGTTTGTAATATATTGTTTGGTCTGCCCATGCTCAAAAAGATACATCAGGAGTACCATCAACCCGGCAAAAAAACGTATCTTAGAGCACATGCGTGCCATCACTAACAGAGATAAGAACTACCCTGTGGCATGCCATTTCGAAACCCACCATAACAGCAATAGGAACCTATTGTCCTTTTTTCTCATAGATCAACTAGAGGGGAAAGAACCTGGTGGAGATAAAGTAAGAGCACTGAGGGCACTGGAATCGAAGTATATTATCGATCTCCAGACCATGAAACCTGTTGGGCTGAACAACGATGAAGAACTTTGGGTACACTTACTTAGAGTAGATGATAATATGGAACATCTGAGACTATATTCGACCTACAGCTGTCTATATCACATAAGGGCTTTTTAGACACCTTACTGAATTAAGAACTCAAACAGGAAATAGCGTTACAGGTTACAAAACATCATTCGAATAACCCCCACTCTACCTTCCATGTTAAACGTCAAATTAAATCACATTGACACTCATGTCCATTCAGGGCGAGGCGGGAGGAGGAGACAAAAACTGCCCATAAAGGGCGGTATAACATCTGCGTATTTTAACATTTATAACAAGATATAATGTAAAGGGCTATATGTAAACACGGTGGGAAATAATGTTGTCTCAAAGCAATAAGAAAATATCTTCGATATAAACACCCTGAAATCCAGTAGAGAGATATAATGTCTAAAGATATCAAACCATGTATGTGAAAATCAATCTCCTGGAGCCAAAGAGGTGTATCTTTGTTCACAACCATTATTTTTCTATTAATTGCCCTGGTAAATGAAATAATGTTTTATTATGCAATATAATGAAATGCACAATGGATTTTAATGGGTGAGCCCACATTGTTTTTAACTGCACGAGCACTTTGCAAATGCAAAACTCCATGAATTACTACTTGTAATGTATTTTGCGCTGTGCTTATACAAAAACACACTGTAAGATGGCTGCCAGAAGCAACTTGGTACCTTAGTCCTTTCTCCATGGCGGTAGAGAGTTGGAGATAAAATGGCGTTTTTCGTAATGCACTGTTGACACTGAGGAAGCCTTCACGGCGAAACGCGCCTGTCTTCTTGGAGGCAGGGGGGTCTGCCAATAAATCACATCTTTATCGAAGCTCAGAGTGCTGTCTACTTTTTTCGGAAAAGGAAGCGAGGGTTTTGTTGATATATATATATTTGTTTATTTTTTTCACTGAGAAAACCACAGGTTTCAGGAGAGTTATAGTTAGTTGGACATTTCACTCGTATAAAACCATTGGAATTCCCCCATTTTTGTTAGTTGTACTAACTATAAATCGCCGCGCGCAATCCACTGATGATGATGTCACATATTACATCATTCATGACATCACTGATGACATCAGTGATGACATCTCAAATGACATAACTGCTGACATCACTGATGACAACATCCAGTGAATGTGGTTTGCTTCGATATTAAAATAAGTACTATTTATATATAGCAATCTGCCTTGAAGACTAGGTTGATGTATAAGTGTTGAATGTAGGATTTAGTATCAGAATGATTGACTATCTAAGTAGCTAATTTAAAGTGTCTTACTAAATATATGAGATAGTGATTAAACTGTGTGAATACCTGTATCATTCTATCTCTTGTTGTGTATACTACTACATACGTTGGTTACTAGCTATGTGAAAGTGTATATCAGTAATTAGTTATTAATTAGTTAAGTGAGTATTTGTATGGGATACTGAATGAATGTGTAATTGGTTCGATGGGAGTTGTGTGACTGTCCAAAGATGTGTAAATAGTTGATTTAGTAGGTATATGAGGTATATGAGGTTAAGATTGTATGTGGAAATAGTTGTTTGGGTGAGTGAATCTCTTCATGGGTGTGATGATGAGGAAATATTTTTCTCAATGACACATGTCCAACAAACTAGAAATAGAAAAGGCAGTGTATGTGACAGTTGTTGTTTATAAATAAGTATACATAAGACTCAGTGATTGTATGAGTGACGTATGGTTAACAGTATATTTTTAATCGTGATTTTATAACACACTAAGTATGAGTTACTATCTACATGAATAAATAAAGTGGTGTTTGTGTAAGTGTGTAGCTTAGTGAATATAAGTATAATCAATTGTTTGCATAAGTGAGTAGGATGACTGCATAAGTGGATAGGAAGTCTGCTGGTGTGTAATGTTGATGTAGGTGTATAAGTATATTTAATAGTGTTGTATTGTTCTTTGTTAGCATGTATGAGTGAATCTATAGGTAAGTGTTTAGATGTGTGTGTAGTTTTAGGAATCACTAAGTGGGTTTTTAGAAACTTGTATTGGTGTGTCAATGGTTTCAAGTATGGTACTTAGGGGCATATTTATGTCGGACTTGCGCCACGTTTACGCCGCCGTTGCATCACGCAACGGTGCGGAAACATGGCGCATCCCTGCGACCTATTTACAACGTGACGCATCTAGGCAGATGCGTCACGTTGTAAAGCCCTGCGCCACATGAAACCTGCGTCAGGTTTCATGTGGGCGTTCTGTCGCAGGGTGGGCGTTCCCTCGTAGGAAAGCCCCGTAAAACTGACGCAGTGAAATCTACAAGATTTCACTGAGTCAGTTTTACGACGCTGCTGGGTCAAATCCTTACGCCTACTTCAAGCAGGCGTAAGGAGTGACGCACAACGTTATGCATGGGTGGCCTCTGTACATTGCAGGAGTTGCGTCGCACTTGCGACGCTACTCCAGCAATGCGCCACCCGTACACCACAAGATGCGTCACGCATCTGCCCTTCCTTGCACCATGGTGCGCCGCATTGTAAATGTGGCGCATCTGTGGTGCCGTAAGGAGGGAATTGCGTGACGCATCAGTTCTGGCGCATCCCTGCTGATTTGCAGAGATGCGCCAGAACTCATAAATCTGTCCCTTAATATTTTACAATGAGTGTTGAAAAGTTATACTAGTGTATGATGAGGTGTATCAGATTGTCACATGGATGATGTAATCAGTGATGTCATCAGTGATGTCATTGACCATGTTATGAATGATGTAATATGTGACATCATCAGCAGTGGATTGTGGGCGTGTGAGTTATGGTTAGTACAACTAACTATAATGGGGGAATTTCAATGGTTTTGTACGAGTGAAATGTCAAACTAACTATAACACTCCTGAAACCTGTGTTTTTTTCAGTGAATTTCTGAGGTTTTTTAAATGCTAATTCCTAACTATAACATGTCTGAAACCTATGGTTTTTTCAGTGAATTTCAAAGGTTTTTCAAATGCTAATTCCTAACTATAACATGCCTGAAACCTATGGTTCTTTCAGTGAATTTCAAAGGTTTTGTAAATGACAATTTTTAAATGTATTTATTCTTCTATTTATTTTTTTGATACTGATTTACTAAATTTGTATAAACTATTTATTTTTATATATTTTATTTTTTTAATTACATTACATTGTGTAGCCCCACTTACATTTAATTTTTTTGGGCCTTGGGGACCACATCCCCAAAGCCTCACCCGCAAATCTAAATGTATTAATTTGTTTTTCATAGGAAGGGGATTCCTATGGAAGGAAAAACAAGTTACTTGTAAGTATGCTTAGAATTACTTTTCAGGGTCAGTGCTGGGCTAAAAGATGCAGCACTGGGTTCTCTCCTGATAACAGGTGAGTAAATGGAAATTCGTTGTCCAGATGTTTTTAGGTGAATATTTTAAAGGTCCAAAACTCCACACTTAGAAGAATTTCCAAGAGAAACCAGTCAATGTTAGCCTATAGAAGGAAACTCACTTAGCAGGTAAGTAGTGTTATCGTTACCTTTTCTTACTCGGTGATGGATCCTGGAACCAGCCCTGCTGCATCTCCTCTAAACAGTTGAATGAATGCAAATTATAAAAGACGCGCGGAAGCCCATGTTTCTTTGTTTTTTTTAATATCTCTACAATGCGCGGATCATACGCGCACCCCGCGATTTGTCAGCCCCCCCAATAAAAAATTGGGATCCTGTGAGTCCTTGTGGGACCCCCTGAGGAGACGTTGAGGGTCAGGGTGTGTCTACTCTCCTCCTTTTCATGTTTTAAACACACATTTCACAGCCTTCTTCAGCTTAATTTCTACTGAGGCATAATATGACTGCCAACAGTTACTAGTTTTGAATGTTGACAACCACTTGACAGCCAATTAGCATTCAGCGCGTGATCGGAAGGGTGCGCTTATGATACGATGACAATGCGCGCAGTATCTGTATTCATTTTATTTATGGGAAGAGACCCGCGTGGCCCCCCTCCCTTGGCTAATTCCGGGTACCTGGAACACCATCCACCGGGGCAAGGCCAATTTTTTTTTGTTTTTTTATGTTTGAGGGCTGCATGGCCCCCCTCCTGAAGCCTCTTCAAGGCCCCGGGGAGCCCATTCCCCGGGGCCGGCCTTTTTAAAAAAAAGAAAATTTTTAAATGGGGACGGGGCTGCATGGCCCACCTCCTGCACTACTTGTAGCCCCAGGGAGCCCATCCCGGGATGTCCCTCAATGTTGGGGACCATGGGGGGTCTCCAATCCCCCCACAGTCCCGCCGGCTCCCCGCCTCCGGCGGGAGCGGTGTTCGATCGATATCCGAACCCTATCAATGTGTGTATCCCCTAGGCGTTTCCTTCACTTTGCGCATGCGTGTTCGTTGTAGAGCATGCGTGTGAACATTGTGCATGCGCACAATACGACCCACCATCTGGCAGTGTACCCCTAACATATTTCATTTTTTTCGCGCATGCTCAATTACAATATGCCCAATCACAGCTCTCACACCCAGTGACATCATGCTCAACCAATCATCGTTCTGCAAAGCATTTATAACCTTCCATCCTTCTCTAACTTTTCCTATTCCGCAGTCACAGCCATTGATAGTGTTCGTATCCACTTCTTCGTAGGTGAACACTTTTTTTAAGGACAATTAAGTTAATTAATCTGAACGATCATTACGTACCGAGTAAATGTAAATTTTTGTTCAATTTGACAATGTGGAGTGGTGTGGCTCACTGGTTAGAGGCGGCAGACCCGTAAGCAGAGGACGGCCCGGGACCAGGGTTCGATTCCCGACGCGGCAGGGTCGTGGACCAGGGTCAGCGGGCTCGATAATTCTCGCCTCGGTGCCTACTCCAGTCAGGGACCACACTCTGCAACTCTGGGCATTAGCTTGCCTCATCTTCACAACGGCCCCCCCCAGAACCCCCAGACCGCCGGGGATGCTTGGTCGCACCTTAGAGATACCCATTAGGGACAATCTCTCAGGGTGAGCCAGGACGGGTTCCCCAGTGGTCGAAGCGCGGAGATACTCCTCCGGGAGTCGATTCTAGCGCTATATAAACCCACAATTAAATTAAATTAAATTAAATGTTATTTTTAAGCACGCTTTCCTGCTTTTTACATCATTAAAGTCGACTTCGTAAGCTTTGTTTCTGTGCAAATCACTTAATCCTGCTGCATTTCTTTAATTTGCCAAGCGCCACATGCCCGTTCCCGCAGCAGTGTGCTACGTGCTGTTCAACTTAATGCAATGTAGTTTTTCTCGTATAAGTAGTGCGTCACGTGCCCGATGCTTTGCAAAAGTAATGTTTTCGGCAATAGTGTATTTTACCACTGTTTCCAGCTCTTGTATGTCGAATAACTTGCCTTCGTAGCCAATGTTTGTGGGCAATTCACTTAATCCTGATGCCTTTTACTTTTTAAGTACTGCGCCACATGTTGCTTCCTCCCCATGCACTGCACATGTAATCGATTGGTCAATGTTGTATTTTAGCACGCTCTCCATGTTTTTTAATAACGTTAAACTTGATTTCTTATCCTTTCTTCTGTGCAAATCACCTAATCCTGCCACGTTTCTTTAATTTGCCAAGCGCCGCGTGGCCGTTCCCGCAGCAGTGGGCTACATGCTGTTCAAGTTAATGCAATGTAGTTTTTCTCGTGTAAGTAGTGCGCCACGTGTTGCTTCCTCCCCATGCAATGCACATGTAATCGATTGGCCAATATTGTATTTTAGCACGCTCTCCATGTTTTTTAATAACCTTAAACTTGATTTGCCCCCTGTTCTAGCTCATTATTCAAAAGTGTCAAACATAGGACGTACTGGTAGCCACAAGCTGTTTATTCCTGCCCATGCACTAACCCAGGTGGTGGTCAACAACTCGACACACCAGATCCACTGACTGCTCTCCATATACTATCAGCCGAAAATTGCAATGGACCTAATGGGGTTATCAGGTTTGACTTTAACATTTCGTGATAGAAAATGTATAGTACCCTGGTGGTGTCATAAACTTCGGATTACTTGGTACTTTGTTTTGTCTTTGAATGTTTTTTATAAAAAGGCACAGGTTCTGAGATAAGCATTTGTGTATTTAATTTCAAGTGTTTGCAGACAGATAACTGTGCTGTTGTCATGTTTTGGTAGGATTAGTGGGCATTCTGGTATCAACAAAATGAGAAAAAAAAGCACGTCCTCCCAATTTTATTGGCCAAATATGTCATTTGAAATTAAACAATTGTACGAGTTATTATTTTTCTTGCTTCTATAAATATTTTTATAAAATATAAATCTCCATTGTGATAGTTTTATAGATGTTTGTTTCTGAAACCCATATGTTTCTCATTTAAATGATCGGTACACGTTTTCAGCCTGCACTTGGAATACAAAGTGAAAATGTTGTTTTGAATTTTTTATTTGAAGACGTGTCTTTCTATTTTCCTTAATCTTTATTTCTCAATTTCTAGATCATGGAAGTCCAAAAAGGGTTCTATCAGATCAAGGCCAGGAATGAAGTGAGTGACCAACCTCGGCCTAACATTTGTATAATGCAATACTATTTCCTATTTAGCTTGCCAAATATAATTTGACCTATTTTTTTAGGTTAATTGAGAGTTATCTAAGCTTTTACAAATAGAATGCTCTGTAAGTGCAACCTATCACCCACAGACAAATGATTTATATGAGCATACTCATATATAAGCTGTACACCTTCAAAGAAGGAGAGTTAGTACTTCTGACAAATTGCAAGCCAACAACAAGAAAAGGAGGCATTTGGAGCATAAGTTTACTGGACCATACCGTACTGCTGATATGCAAGAAAAGCTTGTAAAATTAGTCAATAATGCTAGCAAAATGCCTTTACGTAAAACTTATAATCTTGACATGTTGAATCAAAGTGAAATATTTAACATAATCGTTTGTATGTCTCTAAAAGGTTTTCCTACAGATATTGAAGCGTCCCGAATATGACCAATGGCATATAATCTAACTAAAGATAGCACAACAGCTACAATTGCAGTGTTTTTTGCATGCTGGTAATGATACTTCCAAAAACATTAATTTGTCGAAGATACATTACTTTATGTTATTTTATTTTACTAACTGTTTTCGTTAGAATAGTTGTAAGTAGGAAAGAGGGCTTTTAGGGATGACACTTATGAACGCCTACCGAGAGCATCCATAGTGCCCCTCGAAAGCATATTGGTATTCGCATATGATTTTGTCTATCCACTAGTATGGTCCTAACGCGGTTGGTTTGAAACCTCTGATGATTGCTTTTCAACCCCAATCCTTATGAGAACAATTGTTTGTATGTACATTAAAATTAAGCTTGGACATTTGTACAACATATACATTTTTAGCTCTTTTTTCAGTTTGCAGAATGTTACATAAGTGAGCAGCCAATTGCAAAGATTGAAGAAAGTATATCCTCCTGTTCTAGCTCAATACTCCGATGTCTCAAACATGGAACAAACTAGTTGTGGGAAGCTCAATGAAAATTGCAATGGAAATAATAGAGTTATCAGGTTTGACTTTAACAATTTATGATAGAAAATGTATAATACCCTAGTGGTGTCATAAACTTCGGATTACTTAGTACTTTGTTTTTTTTTTCATTTTTTAAATAAAAAGGCACAGCTTAAAATTTGAACATAGTATAGTACAATATTTCAATTATGTTTGTGAATTTAAAATTATGTTTCTTATCATGTCATTACAAATTGTTTTGAACAGTTGTTACTGTCCTATGTAGTCGATCAGTAAACCCCTGAAAACATGTAGAAAATATTGCAAATTAGGTACTACAATTTTTACTATTGCTGTTATAATGCGCTAATGTACTTCTTTTTTACATTTAGAGTCTTTCTCTACTGTATGGAGCCAAAAAGATTCACAAATTTTTAACGGATAACGTTAAGGTAAATACTCTCAATGTGACTAGTCGACGAAGTTAAAAAGTAACGGATATAAGTACTTGAGGGTTTTTTGGGTGTAGATAAACTCCAATTCACACTTGTACGGATGGGTCTGATACAGGGTGGATCTCTGTATAACTAATGGATGATTAAGTATTAGGATGGCATACAGAGCTCCCAACCTTCTTACTTTTTCTCTTAAAGGGTTCCAAATTGGGAACGAATATTAGGCTGTGCAGTAGAAGTTGACGGTGATGCTCCGTTGGTACTTGGGCCTTCTCATGAAGCAGGAGGAGCCTCTCTCATTCTCCTTAACTCTTCCCTTGCAAAGTTGACCAGATGCTTGGTCTGAAAGTGCTTCCGCATACTTGCAGTTCCACACCAGTACTTTTTATTGGGGTCACTTCTTGAAAGCAGTCTTGCATATGCGAAAAGTAACTTTTCTTGCATTCACCTTTTTAAGACTTGTGGAAATTAATTTCAAAACATTTAATAAATATTTACAATGAATAAATATGGTGTCACTATGCATTGTGTCAAATGCTTTATTAAAAATATGCAGAAAAATTGTCCCTTTAATTGTTGTAACGCACACAGCCAGAAAATAATGAACACTGCAACTGAAGTGCATTACACAAAGGTAGCAAGCATGAAATTAGATGATTGGGTAATAGGATGCCATACAGAACTCACATATAAAGTGGTTTCCCAGCCTTCTTACTTTTTCTCTTGAAGGCTTGATAAGGTCTTTCTAAGAGAATTTGAAAGGAGAAAGTAGGAGATGAAGAACAGAGGTAGGAAGTTATATCTCAAAGTGCAAAAATGGATAAAAATAGTGGACCAAAGTCTGCATATGCAATGGCCAGTTGAAGCGTTTTGAGAGCGGGTACACCCAAGGTCAAGTGAAGAGATTTAATTGATAAGGCATAGCAAAGGAGGTGGCAACAATGGGGAGGAAGGTCCATGGGTGGTGGAGGCTGGGTTTGTTTGGAAATCTCCTCCATCTACAAAATTCACAGTTTTAATGTTGTTTTCTCTCTCTTTCTTTCACATCGTTTCCCTTTCTCTTTTAAAGTTATGGACGCTCTGTCCACTCTGTCATGTAGAACCAAAGGTGAATTGAAGTTGTGAACTCTGCTGGTCACATTGTTTACACAAAGTAAGCAGAGCGGCCTACATATACAATACCTCCGATTAAATGCATTAAAAATAAAAGAGCTTATTTACAAACCCCTTACACCTCTTTTGCGTCACTTTCTACATAAGAAAAGTAACATAAAAGTGGCACAAGAGTTTTGTAAATAAGCCCTAAAAAATATTGTCCTGCATAATGACTTGATCTCTCACCTAATTCTCTCATCTCTGAATCATTTTAAAGACCTGTTGATCTCTAATATAAATCTGAAGTAGGCACTTTTATATAGACACCGATTGAATGCAAGCCTATAAGACAAGTGAAATGTATCAGGCACACTGCACACGTTAAAAAAAGTAAATATTGTCAAATGTTACTTTGACTTATAATGTTTGACCTCATTTAGTCATATCGATCTAATTTTAAACAATAATTTTCTTTTTTGTTTTGCAGATTACCTACTGTACTTCTATTGGAGTCCATATCACATGTTGTTTATTGTATTGCTTTGTTAAAGTTATGGTTGTAGTTATTTATTGTATTGTTATCTTTTGGGTATATTTCCAGTTAATTAAAAAAAAGTATACACGTCTTTTTTTTGTGGGGGTAGCAGTCCCCAATAGAAATGATATTTATATTTGAAGTATAAATCTGAGGCTAACTCTTTACCAGATCTTTACCAGAGTCTATAGCTAGAACTAATGGTTCCTATGGAAAAGTTTTAAAACTACAACACAATTAGAAACTTGGGGGCCCATTATGATGACGGGCGGACTTAGTCCACCCGCCATCATAACGGGACCCGGGACCGCCCGCCATAAGGGCAGGGGTCCCGATCAGGGTATTAAGATGCGCCCACCACACAGGCGGGCGCATCCTGTATGGTTGCAATTGCGGCGGGCGGAGCAGAAATCTCCGCCCGCCGCTATGTGAAAAGTGCACGTTTTGCTTTTCAAGGTGCAACATGACAGGCACCGCACGGTGCCTGCCATGTTGTACTTTGAAATGCGGGGGGTACCATAGGTACCCCCCATGTGCAACACCCCAAGCCAGGGACTCCCAGGGGGCCCGTTGCAGGCCCCCACAGGGAGTCACCGCATGCCTTTCCGTGGCGGCATTGCCGCCACGGAAATGCATTGGTGAAAGCCCATTGTAATATGGCGGGCGGTGTCTAACATACACCGCCACCATGTTACTTGTTTTCCGCTAAGGCGACCGGGGCGGAAAACATGCGGGTGGTGTTTCTCACCGCCGCGGTCCACCCGCCATACTAATATGGCGGGGGGGAATTGGGCTGTGGATGTCGGGCGGATTTCCTCTGCCAGGCTGGCGTAGGCCACCGCTACCCTGGCGGAGGAAATCTGCCCGACATCCTAATGGACCCCATAGTGTGGTGAACTTCTAACCTCTGTGATCACGTAAGTGTTCCATGAACTGTCACTATGGTAACAGGCAGAAAGTTGTTTGGGGGTAGGGTTAAAAGTTACTGGCTGTACAGGAACCATTATATTTACCCAGGATCCTCTACATGACAGAAAGGAAAGCAAAGTAAAACAAAACACTGTGTACCAGATTTACAACCCCCTTGCACCACTTTCACTTCCAATCCCCCCTACAAAATTACAAGTATGTGTGCCTCAACGACCCCCCTCAAGCCCGGGAATCACCACCCCGGGAATTTGTGTATTACGGGAGGCAGACTGCGTGGCCCTCTGCCTGGTGCCCTCGAGGGCCCTGTGGACTACTACTCCCGACAGCCGGCTCCTGCAGTGTCCAGGGGTGCCTACCCCTGGGACACTGCTGTTTGCTTTGACAGGGCGGGATTCTCATAACACCCACCCTCTCATAGCAAACTTAGTTTGCATTTTGAAAGACAGAGCAGTGAAATATGTTTTCACTTTCAAAATCCAAAGCAGATTGCATTTCCACATACAAATTAGCATCTCCCCATAAAAAAAAGCAATGCTGGCTCCCGAAGAATGCAGGAAGCCGGCGAGACCATGGGGGCATTGAAAATAACATTATGTAGGATATTTTTTTGCCCTAGAGGCCATTGTGCGACTCCCTGAGCAGGCCTACGGGGTCAGGGTGTGTCTACCCTGCCCCCTTTACGCGGTTTGCACACATATTTAACAGACTTCTTCACCCTTGCTTCTACCGAGGCACAAAATGGCTGCCAACACTTCCTGGTTTTGAATGTTTACAACCGCTTGACAAACCAATTAGCATTGAGCATGTGATCGGGACGGTGCGCTTATGGTACGATGTCAATCCTCACACAATCTGTGAATTCACCGCGCCTATAGATATATACATGACTTCAATCATGTTCTGATATTCAATAAGAATCATATTTTTAAAAAACAGAAACATGCACCCTAGTTTTCTGTGTAGAATGTTGTCAAACAACCAATCATTTCTTTTCTTTTTTCAACAGTGCATCTTATCCACCATTTTAGAAAAATCTTAGTTTTCAAACTGCCATTTCATTTACAGAGACCATCTGAGTGCAACAGTCAAGATGCTTAGAGTATGAATTGTGGGACACAACTATATTTTCTTGAGCCAAAGTTATGCAGAACACAAAGGAATTCACAAATACCTAGGTTTACCAAATGTAGACATTAAATGGATTGGACAGAGAGGATTAAAGTGACACCAATCGATGTAATTGCTTAAATCCTTTTTGCATCTCCAACCACCTGACCTTATAATTGTGCACTGTGGTGGCAATGACCTAAGCACTTTTACTGGGGTAGGTCTGGAAATGCTTATGAAGGACACCTTTGGAGAATTGGTGTCACTTTTCCCTAAAACTGTCTTTGTCTATTCTATCATATGCCAAAGGCAGAAATGGAAGTGGTCCAATCAATTGTGTCCACAGATTGAGAAAGCTAGGAAACATATGACTAAATCTGTTTCTTCCTTAGAATGGGGTCCATATACCACAACAATCTGTGTTTCAATATGCATGGCATATATAGAAGAGATACTGTATATTTTACAGATTAAGGGAACAGTCTTCCTCATGACCTTTAGACTCTGCATCAGTACTTACTTGTAGGTACTAAAATCTCTCAATAAACACAAGGGCTCGTTTTCGAGCCACCCAAGATCTAAACACATAAGCTTGATGTATATCTCAAAAATACATGCTTTGTTTTTTTCAGCGGCAAAATGCGCAGATCCTGCACGCATCCCGCGACTTAAAAAAAAAATCTTACTTTCTTTGCCCTACGGGTCCTTATGAGACCCCCTGAGCAGGCCTAGGGGGTCAGGGTGTGTCTACCCTACCCCTGTTCACGTTTTGCACACATATTTCACAGACTTCTTCACCCTTGCTTCTACCGAGGCACAAAATGGCTACTAACAGTTCCTGGTTTTGAATGTTTACAAACACTTATCAGCCAATTAGAAATGAGCGCATGATCGGGACGGTGCTCTTATGCTACGATGACAATCCTCGCACAATCCGCGGATCTCCTGCGCCCATAGGTTTATAAATGAATTTAACAGTAATTTTCTCAGAAACTACTGAATAGATTGACACCATATAAGCAAGAGGCACAAGTCGGAACTGAGGACTACCTCTCTTCTAAATTTGGTGTAATTCCATTCAGCCATTCGAGCTGTAGCTGTGTCTAAAGGTCCTATGAGAAATTGCATGGGGAAAACATGTTTTGGCACCCCCCTTTTTCTTGACCCCCGCTTGACCAATCACCCCCAAACTTTAAGGGAAGGCGCGGAACTGAGCTGGGCAAAAGTTTGCAAAATTTCAAGAAGATTCATCAATCGACATTAAAGTTATTGCTAATAGAATGTTGCGAATTTCCTATGGAAAATTACTCTGAGGCCCCCCCAGCCGAGGACTGCCCCCCCCCCAGGGCTTCTAACAAATGTGGAAGGAGGGCCGCACAACCACCCTCCTTGAGCCTTGTACAGGCCCTGGGGACCGCCACCCCAAGGGCCGGCTCCTGCAGTGTCCCGGGGTGCCCACCCCGGTACACTGCTGTTTGCAATTGCAGGGCGGGAGCCTCGCGGCTCCCACCCTGCCATTGCAAACTGCTTTGCTTCATTGAATGAGAGCAGGTAGCTTCAATGAAGCAAAGCAGGTTGCCCCCCTCCCCAAAATGAAATTAAAACAAAATAAAAAAAATTATTAAAAAGGGCCGGCCCCGGGAGGATGGGGTCCCCGGGGCCTTAAGCCCCCTCCAAAAAAATATTAAAAAATGTGGCCATGCCCTGGGTGATGGGGTCCCCGGTGCACGGAATTGGCCACGGGAGGGGGCTACACGGCCCCTTCCTGTAAAAAAATATTTTTTAATTTTAATTTGGGGGTGAGGCCCTGGTGGATGGGCTCCCCAGGGACCCAAAAAAGAAAAGGGAAGGAGGGCCGCACAGCCCCTTCTTTAAAAAAAAAAAAGACGCGATTGTCCCTAGGCCCCGCCCCCTCACAAACACACTCTGCAAACGCACCCTGTGGCAAGTTTTAAATTGGGGAATTAATTCCCCTTTAATACTGGGGTCCCCTGGGGGCCAACTAGCCCACCAGATACCTCCAGTAAGTGCCACAGGGCTGCGTTGCAGAGAGGCGCTGCAGGCTATGCCCCTTTTTACACCTCTCTGCAACGCAGCCTTGTGGCGCTTACTGGAGGTACCTGGCGGGTTGTTGGACCCCAGGGACCCTCAGGATCCAAAGGGACTTAATCCCCCAACTTAAAACGTGCCACGGGCGCGTTTGCACAGTGGTGAAGGGTAGGGGGCGGGGCCTGAGGTGATATGTGTGCAAACACGCCCTGTGGCATGTTTTAAGTTGGGGAATTAATTCCTCTTCAATCCTGAGGTCCCCTGGGGGCCAACTAGCCCAACATTTTTGTGTGATTTATTCGAAGATAGTATAATTGTAAAAAAGGATTTGCACCATAATGCCTCTAAGATGTTTACCGTTAAAAAAAGTCACATTGCATATTTAGAGAAGGCTCATATGTAAGGGTGATCAAAACAGAAGACAGACATTCTGTAGTTTGTTATGCATGCCGAAGGCGGATCGGCCATTTTGGAGTGATTTTTTATTCCAGGTGGATATATGTTTAGTGTATCAAAAGCAGCATATAGGAGATGACAGAGATTACGGGTCTGCTTTTTTTAAAAGGGAAGTTTGTCAAAATTATGTGGTCAAAGTAAGAAACTGGGTATTCATATCACCACCTAACGAATCCTATGTAATTCTTTGACATACATATAGTTGTCGTGGATCTCATGTTTATATTGTTAAAACCTCTCTAATTTTGATGTTTATATTCAAAATTGTGATCTCATGTGGTTATTTTGCCACACGATAAAATAGAGAGACATTGCATAGGGACGTGTATTTGTGAATGTTACTCATTCCAGAGGTACATTGTTGTCTATGAGAGTAGGGTTAACTTTAATAATTTTGGATTGAATATTTTAATGTTTTAACTGAGCATCTACAATCATGATTTGTAGCCATTAGTGGGGTTGTTTAAAAAATGATTAAGTGATAGTGTATTTTTATTCCAATAGGGCTAATTATCTAGCCTAAAGTTCTAGGAGTCCCAGAAGATCTCTCAAGAGTTTATGTCAGTTCTTAAAATCAGTGGTGCCACTCATGTTCTCGATTCAATCCTTTTTCCACTGTTTCGATTCCTATGATCAAGGAGCTTTCTTCTCTTCGTAGATGCAATTCTTGGTTCCCACTTCGTTTGGGTGGTTTCAATTTTTTCAGGGCTATGAACGAAAAAGGTCAAATGATGAGCATGATTTTTCAAGAAATGGTCAACCAAAGGTTGTCGTGTGTCTGTTTTATGAATATTCCGATAGTGTTCTTGAATGCGTATTTTCAAAGGCCAAGTTGAGCTTCTAATGTAATTCTGTCCACACGGGCATGTTATGAGATATACCTCGTTGATATTGGAAGATGAAGGCATACATATTGAAAACCTTTTTGGCCTTTCTTATAAATGGCACAATGACTGTGAAAATTGTTTGTTTACATGTATCACTAACATAGACACTGACAGATTTATATATTTGACTTTACCAGCCAGTGAATCAGTGTCTTTTAACAATCTAGTTGGAGGAGCAAGTCAAAACATGGAGTGTAGCCAATGTAAATCAGAAATGTCATCAACATTATTTACACAAAGAAATGGACAGTATGTAATTTTAATGCTGCAAAGTTGTAGAGCTGATGAAAGAAAATTGGAAACTTTAATTAAAGATTTTGTAGCTACTCAACTATCAATCAGGAGGAACTTTTGTAGCTGTAGCAAATATTTTTCATCAAGGTCCTTCTACAACATCTCGACTTTACACTGTTTATTTAAAATGTCCAAAAGGTTGGATACATTGTAATGATAGTCAATTGGTTTTTAAACAACGTTTGCCTAAAGAGTTACCTAATTCTTACCTAAAATATTTAAAGCCAAAATTGTAGGAACAAAATTTGGCTTTTCAGGATTACTGCTGTTAAGGAAGGGTGGCCTGGTGTTGTAAAATACTTTGTGAGTGAGGGTGAGGAGCTTGAAGATGATCCCCTTGCTGACGTTGATGTAGTGTAGGTGTATTAGGTGGTGGGTGATGTGGCTGAAGCAGGGGACATTGATGATCAGTGAGGTGGAGGTGTTTTGGATTTCTTGTAGTCGTTGTAGGTGTTTGGCTGGAATTCCTGTGTAGAGTGTGTTGCCATAGCCTAGTCTGCTGCTGATGAGGGCCTGTGTCACTGTTCTTCTTCTTTCTGTTAGGATCCACTTGTAAATGTTGCGGAGCATGTGGAGGGTGTTGTAGCAGTACGAGGAGACGGTGTAGACTTGCTTACACATGGAGAGGGAGGAGTTGAGGATGAATCCTAGGTTGTGTACATGGTCGGTAGGTGTTGGTACTGTTCACAGTGTAGTTGGCCACCAGGAATCGTCCGATGCTGAGGGGTTGGGTCCGAGGTTGAGTACCTCCGTCTTGTCCGAGTGCAGATTTAGAGAGCTGCTCCTTATGCAGTCGGTGACATACCTCATTCCCTTGTGGAGGTTGCTTTTGGTGGTATGTGGCTCCTTGGTGAGGGAGAGGATGAGCTGTGTCGTCGGCGTAGGAGATGATGTAGAGGTTGTGATGGCAGGCCACTTGTGTGAGGGTGGCTATGTAGATGTTGAATAGTGTTGGATTGAGGGATGAGCACTGGGGGACTCCAGAAATGATGTTGGTGGTTTTGGATCAGAAGGCTGGGAGACGGACGCTCAAGATTACTATTGAACAACTTCCAAAGTAAGAATTTGACACATACTATTTGGCCATGAGGAAAAGTATCTAAAACCATTAAGGACTTTTTGTTGTATATTTTGTCAGTATATATTTGTAAGTAACATTATTTACAGTGTATGAAAATTAATCATAATGTTTTGTTATTTTATGATTGTTTGAAAACTGTTCATATTTACGTAAGAAATTGCTCTTAGAAAAAAACATTTAACATGTTTTTTTTCTATTTTTTAGATTAATATTGAGAATTTTGAATGTTTTTTTTTAAAGATAATCTTATTGATTGCCTTTTTTTGCCCGCTGTTATGTGATGAGTACTATTGCACTCACTGTTTTCAAGTGAAATTCAATATATTCTGAGAACAGCAAAAAAGGCAAATGAAATGCTTTACTAATTATTTTGTGTTGTAAAATATATACTGTAACTGTATTTTTCTGATCTTCCACAGATGTTAAATCTATAATATATACTTTTTTATTATTTATTATTTTTAAGGTAAGTATAAGTAACTATAAAACATAGTCATAGGGATATGCTTCCACAGAGCTGAAGGAATAAGAGATGGACGGAGTACACATCTGTGTAAAGATGATTTGTATCTTTTAAAGGCATTTAAGACAGTTAACATATATACTGAGTGTACCTGAGGACCTACTATCTTTGAACATATATTTAAAAATTCCAGAGACTTTTATTATAGAGATGTATAAAATGGAGCATGGCTTCAGAAGAGCTTGCTGCAACGTACCAGTGTGGAATTGAATAGAAAGAAATGCTTGGCTGGTAGAGACCAGAGAGTTTCAGGATTAAAAGAGACCAAATTGTTCTACATAAATTTTGCCACAGAGAGTGTTTTGAAATACTCTTTTATGTTTCGAAGGACAGGATAAGTTATTGTATGTCGTTTTTCTTCTCTATGTAAATATGTCTTCATTATACACAATACTTTGTGTTGAAGTGACGCTCTACACCTGTTGCTTTGAGTATCTTCGACTTATATAAGGAATCACTACTTTCTTAATATGTTAAAAGGTGAGTACTGGATAGGTCTATAAGAATTGATGTGTGTGAAAACACATGAAGTATTCAAAAACTAGTGTGATAATGGTACCTAAATATGCACAGATACACAGTGTTATTCTGGACAACCAACAATATCTCTTGCATTTTACTAAAACACATTTACTAGTTTGGAACGGGTAAAGTGAATAGACATATTCTACATTTTTTAGTACTGCGTTCTAGTACAATAGCCTGAGTCTTTTCCTATAGTCATAAGGAGTGACTGGTTTCAAAATTTAAGAAAACCTAAGAACAGGATATCCTTATAAGTAATTATATTTATATAACTTTAAAAAGTACTACAACTCTACTGTTGGAATGTTATTAGACAATGGCATTTATATAATATTTTTTTGAGGCCAACATATTTGATAAAGTAAGTTTTGTATTATGAATTAAGAAAACTGATAAAATGAAGTAATGTAATGTAATGTAATGTAATGGGCATTTATAGAGCGCTGCTACCACTCCAAGGAGTATCTTGGCGCTTACACAACCCAGGTGGAAGGGTTGGATAGGGAAAGAAGTCCAGTTTCTTAAACACAGCCACTACACTAGAGTTCTACATTTTTTATGTTCTTGTACAAGGAACTACAACAAAACATATTAATTATAGAAAAAGAACAGAACAATACTGAGGACAGTTTGGAAATTACCAACATTGGCATTGAAGAACTAAACGTATCTCTCACAGGCAGTGAGAGTGAAGAACAAGAAATTAGTGCTGCAGATATGAGCTGTGATTTCCACGACAAAAGCTTTGATGCTGATTTTGTGGAAGCATTAGATTATATCGAAATTTTAGAACATATACATTTCTAAATTGTTAACCAGGAAATGTATGTCAATGAAATACCTGATGAACTTCTATTAGAAGCTCTGTTAAATTATGAGATGTTAGAAGAATACATTTATTGTTTAATAATAATAAAGGTTTGACCACTATCTACTAATGTATTCACTGTACTAAAAGTGAAGCACTTATAGATTCATTTATATATTTTTTACATTATTCTATTGATTCAAAATATACAAAGTGGGTCTGATGGCATGGATTACTGGAAATCCCTATGGACTATGCATGAAGTGCGGTATCTACCTGAATTCTTATTTTTAAACCTTCAATTGCTCAGTCTGTATCCTTACACTTTCACCAAACACTCTGACACTGCTGTTTCAGTATAGAAGTGAGCCATTCAGCAGCATGTGCTTATCTATATACTGTCATGAAACTGAGGCTGTTATAAATTCATTCAGGGACTTTCCTTTTTAGTTTAGAAATTTTATATTTGCATCAAATGGGCACACAAGAAAAAAAAATCATACATATAACATTTTGATTTACAAAAGATATAAAACGAATTTTCAATAAATGCAGTAAGCAAAAATAAAGCATTGCATAGGCCTTAGCAGATGAAGAAGGTCATACAAAAATAAAATTTTAAGAAGAAAATTATTAAGACATGAATAAACCCCAAATTCTATCAACTTTTCGTTTGGCCTGTAGACCCCTTGAATTAGCAATAGCAGTCTCCATATTATATGTTTCCTTAACTAGCTCCACCATTCCAACACTATTGGTGGTTTTTTTTGAATCCAGGCTCTGGCAATAGATAATCTTGCACATGTAATTAGAATATTCAGCAGATCTCTGAACGCACAATTACCCCCATTAATGCCCACCAACACATCAGTATATGATACTGAAATGGGTTGTTCCAGTCTATCAGTAATCACCTTAATTATTCCTTCCCAATATTCACTAAGACGTGGGCAAGAAAAAAACATGTGAGTAATATCCGCACCACTCAGGTCACATTTAGGGCATTTCGTGAGATCAGAATAATTATTATTCGTTGCCCATTTAAGGATCCTCTCGGGAGTATGGTATAGTTGACAAACAGTTTTAAACATTTGCAGTTTTAGACTAGAAGATTGAACGGATACATTTAGACTTTTAAGAGAAGTAGTAATTAAATCTGTTGGTACAATCAAAGCCAATTTTCTATTCCATTTCTCTGTTAAATTTATGACATCGCTAATCCTAAGGTCAGAAAAAAGCTTGTATCCTAAGCTAATCATCGATTTGTCTACATCTCTATATATGCAATCCCATAACTCAGAATCTAATACCATATTAAGTCCTAGTTTCTTCACCAAAAAGTCTTTAATCTGATAACATTTAAACCTTGCCAGTTCAGATAAATTATAACAGTGTTTCATTTTATCAAATGACATAAAACCCTGATGGTCAAATAAATCTCCCAAAAATCTAATACCAGAATCAAACAATAGCCGACAGCTTGAATCGTGAAAAATTATAGGAAAACCAGGATTGCCCCATAGAGGTGTTTTACAGTGTAAAAGAGAAGTATTACATTTAGCCATAATGGATCGCCAAATACTCACAGTATCTCGTATAGTCTTGAATTTTAACCTTTTGAAGTAATTAGGGTCATTCAGCCTATAAAAAAACATATTAGCATCTGATCCTAGTAAGAACCTGTGAAAATACAAGCATTTATCACTAACTATCAGACTACGTAGCCGAATCAAGAAAGCTGACCAATAATAGAATTTGAAGTACGGAAGCGCCAGTCCCCCTTGACTAAAGGGGAGTTTAAGTGATGATACGGCGCGTCGGGCTTTTTTATATCCCCATACAAAACTGCTAATAATACCTTCTAATCTAAGAAAAAAAGAATTGTTAACCCGTAAGGGAATCGCTCGAAACAAATATAAAAACTTAGGCAAAATTTTCATTTTAATTAAGTTTATTCGGCCAATCATGCTAATTGGCAATTTATGCCATTTCTTAAGTTGCATAGCGGTCTCTTTTAATAAAGGTTCGTAATTTAATACTATAATAGAGTCGATATCAGAAGAGATTTTAACTCCTAAATAGGTTGCAGCACAACACGTTCCAGAAATAGGGGCAGCTGGCTGATAATTCATAACAACTTGAGTTTTTGTGGTATTAAGTCTGTAGCCAGAAACAGAACCGTACATACCAGCTTCTATTATAATGCCTTTCATGGTTTTAGAGACATCTGGAGAAAAAACTGCAATGTCATCAGCGTATACAGTAATATCTAATTTATTTGAACCATTAATAAAAGGACAAATTAAAGCTTGGCGCTGAAGTGCAAAAAAGGGTTCTATCCCTAAAGCAAAAAGCAGGGGGGATAGAGGGCACCCCTGTCTTGTCCCCCTTTTAATTGAAAACATAGTAGAGTATTTCCCCATATACGAGATCTTACCCATGGGGTTATCATATATCGATTGAATCCAACGTAAAAGTTGACCATTGATGCCAAAAGCCTGTAAAGCTGCCCACAAGAAACCCCACCCCACCCGGTCAAATGCTTTTTCAGCATCTAATAAGATCATACCGAGTGGGGCGGATTTAGTCCGTGCAGCATCAAAGGCAGATATGGCCATATTAATATGCGCTGTGGTGTCTCGCTTTGGAATAAAACCGTGTTGTTGGGGAGAAACAAGCTTGGACATGAATGGCGCTATCCTAGTAGCCAATATTTTAGCAAAAATGTTTGCATCACTATTGATAAGTGAAATTGGCCTATATGATCCTCTCTCATGTGGTATCTTACCTTTTTTTAAAAAGAAAATAATTTGTGTTAAATTCCAAGATCTGGGTGCTTGTTGCCCTTTACCTATAGCACAGATCACGTCAGTAAATAGTGGTATCAGTTCCTCAGTGCAGTGTTTATAAAGTTCCAAAGGGATAAGATCTTCCCCTACCGCTTTGCCCTTCGCTAAAGATTTGATAGCATCCCTAATTTCTATTCCTGTAATGTCGGCCGCTAATTGAGCCGATTGTTCCGGCTCTAAGTTTTTGACCTTGTTTAGGTTTATATAATTATTAATGCAATCATCTGAAATAGCAGCTTCTGGTGTATATAACACTTGATAGAAGGAAGCAAATTGTTGTAGTATCGATTTTGAGTCACAAAATAGTTGATTATTATCCCCTTTAATTTCTTTAACCATATTTTGAGATCAATCTTCAGCAACTTTGTAAGCCAATAGTTTACCACTCTTATCACCATTTTCGTACTGATCTAGTTGATATTTTTTTAATTTATTAATACTTTTCACCCTAAGAAGATCTTTTATAGCAGCTTTAAGCTCAATTAGTTTGAAATTTAGTTCTTCTATGTTTAAAGCGCCATTACAAATAGCATCAGATATTTGAAGTTCAAAATCGCGGATTTCAGTAAGCCTTCCCTCATTTAAATTACGAAGTTCTTTATTCTGTCGCCAAATATATTGTTGAGTGAATCCACGTATACTTGCTTTGCAAGAATCCCATACTATCCAGGGTAAGCTGGCTTGTATATTTATATCAATAAACTCTTTTATATGCTCTTTAAGTTGAGTTACAAACACCATGTCAGTAAACAAATATCGAGGAAATGAGAAGAAACGAGGGGCAACCTCTTCAGTTGCTAATACAAATGTTAGAGAAATCGGGTTATGATCAGAGGTTACCCTTGGATGTATAGCCATTGAACAATTGCCAAGAATCACGTCTGAAGCCCATACCATGAGCATACCTTATGCGCAGCAGAGTAAAATGTGTAGCCTGCTATTTCAGGATTTAAACATCTCCATACATCTTTTAGGAGATGTATAGCTGCTAAATCCAAAATTGCAGCTCTAGTTTTCCTCATTCTCTGGAAAGAGTTTTTCCTAGTGATGTCCAAGTTATAGTTCATTATACAGTTAAAATCACCCATCACAATATATTCCCCCTCCCAACCAAGTAATTCCATATTAATCTGGTCAAAAATTATAGGCTCATCTTGATTAGATGCATAAACTCCGCATATTGTATACTTATGGCTTTCTAGCTTTATCTGTGCTATCACCCATCTGCCAGCTTTATCAGTTAATGTCTTGATTATCTCACATTTTAGTCCTTTATGTTTTAAGATCGCTACTCCCCGGATTGAAGCATTGAAATCGGTGCAAACTAAGATATCATATCCTAGTTGTTTAAGCAAGTGTTTATCTTTATAAGCAATATGAGTTTCAGTAAGAACCACTATTTGAGGGTTATACATCCTAAGCTCCTCATATACAAGACGCCGCTTTATTTTACTGTTTAAGCCTGACACGTAACAGGTTAAGCATTTAATTAAATGCATTTCAAATTATATATATCGCAATCAATATGACCTCTATAATAAATCATACCAGCCTTATGCTTCCTCTTAGTTTTTTTATCATTGTTGTGTCTTTTGATGCATTTTTTACCCCAAACCATTTCTTCCCCTTGCCCACCCAACACTCTGCTCCACCCACCCCCCTCCCCACAATTACCTAAAGGTCCCCCCCTGAGTTCGGCTGCCGCTATAATGGCAACCAGTTAGCGGATTTAGCCGCCTGTAGAGTCCGGGCATTCACAAAAATCAAAAGAAAAACCGTGTTTAAAGACATCAGTTACTAATATACATTAGTCAATATCAACTTCATTTTTCCAGTTTCCACTTAGCAATAGCAGATTCAACCTCGTTCTCTTCAAGAAAAAAATAAGAGCGACCATTTCTGAGTACTTTCAGTTTTGCTGGTTCTTGCAAAAAGACTTGGTAACCCATCTCCTTAATTGGATCAATAAATTGTTTCAGTTTCCACCGACGTTCCAAAGAAAGTTTACTTAAGTCAGAACGAACAAAAAATGTAATTGAGTCACTAGTAACTGGATTATTTGGTCGAGCTTTTATTGAGATGGCTTGTCGAAGCAGATAATTGCCTAGACAGATCAGGATTGGGCGAGGAGATGTATCGCTCTTATTCCTTTGAAAAATGGGAAGCCGATGGGCACGTTGAATCTGAGAGTCACAATCCCAATCTGCTAAATCAGGAAAAGCCTTCTGAAACAGTCGGACAATAAATGCCCTAGGATCAGCTCCCTCGACTCCCTCTGCAAGACCAAAAATGCGTAAGTTTTGTCTCTGTTGTCTATTTTCTAAGTCTTCGAGTTTTGCTTGCATCTGAAGAAGTTAAGAAGAATGTTTATTTACAGCAATCTCTGACCGGTGTGATTTTTCCTCTGTTAGAACCACTCTCTGCTGTAATTCTTCCACCTCTTGAGATACAGCTCCCAGTTTACATGACAATTCTTGCAAAGAAGCCTGAGTTTTATTGCTGTCTTCCCTCATCTGTTGATAATGAATCTTGGCTTCTTGTTTCTGTTCATTAAGTAACTGTAGTATTGTCTGAAATGAAGCAGACACCTCCCCTTGGAGGGTCCAGTCGGCTGTTAGAATAGGCGGTTGTGCCAGTCCTTCAGTATTGTTCTCTTTAGTCGATTCTATCACTGAAGCCGATGCATTGCCCCCTTTTGGTGCTCTTCCTGTACTTGTTGTATCCTCTGCTGAGGTGGTATTGTTAAATGAAAGTAACATAGTATCGTGCATAGTGTCGTGCAGAGTTGTCGGTGGAGAAGAGGAAAGTTCCACTAGTGCTTTGTGGCCAGAGCAAGAGGAAGATAGTTCCTGCCTTTCCGTTATGAGAGCCTCCGCATTTACAATCTGATCATTAGTTACATTTGGTCGCTGGCTAGAGCCAATTGGTCCGGGCACGCTGATCACCACTGTAGAGGAACTAGCATCACTGTTTAACATACTTCCATCAGTGGGACTGTTACCTGATAGTCTCAATGCCATTGATTTAACTCCGCCTTTAGCTTGAACCCATTGTCTGATAGGGCTGTTTTCAGCAATAGCTTTCATAGTGTTTGGTTTGGATTTGCTAATAACCTTTTTGGTTTTATTCTTAGTTTTTCCTCTAAGTTTCCTGAAATTAATAGTTTTATCTTTAATCAAACCTGAAGGCGTATTATTCCCATGTTCATAGAGATCAAGATACTCCTCATCCGTTTCAATGCTTTCGGCGTTGTCGCCACCTTCAGCCCCTAGTACTCCTATTTCAGCTATGTTAGCTGTTAAGTCAGTAGGCAGGTTGTTAGGTAACACTTGAATAATTGAAGCATTTTCCATATTGACAGAGTCAGGTTGTGTAGAGGCTATGCTGGTATCGGTTATAAAACAATTATCTTGACTAATCAGAGCAGGAGAGCCAATATTTGCCTCAACAGTGAAAACTGTAGCTGTCCTGGAAATTGTAGCAATATCCTGAATATCTGGATTATTTACATCAACCTCGTTGCACATGGATTCAAGTAGCGGGGCTGAACACCCACCTTTGATAACGTAATATCAGCCTTTATGCCTCCCACGGGTACCCCCGGCTTCTCTTGCCTATCAGAGATTTGTTTGCTCACCTCCAGTGTAGTAATCAAAGGATTATTAACAGGCCCCCCCAGAGAGGCTGGATTGCTGGAGTTGGAAGTTGCTGGGACTGACGCTGGCGTTTGTTTCACCGTTCCTGCTGTAGTCCGAGTGTTCCTTGCTGGGGGTTTCGGTGCCATCATTAAGCACTCTATCTCCACCGGTGTAGAAGAGAACTGCTGATAGATCTGCAGACCAAGCCAGCTAAACGCCGACCAGCCCCTCGTGGTCTCAGGGGTCAGACGCGATAATCGAGCGGAGCGCAGCAAGCTCCGTACTCGGCTCTTAATCAGCCGTAATCTTAACATTCAGGAGTGTTCAGCAGTATTCCCCCGTTTCCGCGATCTCCACAACGCTCACAAACACAGCCCCAGCACAACTTCCAAATGTGCCTCCACGTCACGGCCGTCGTCGCTTGCACCCGCTCCGATGCAAAATACCTCCGGAGGTCAGACGCGGAAAACAGCTCACCGTCAGCCGTCAGCCGTCAGCCATGGCTTCGCGTTCAGCGTCCCAGGTAGGCAGCGTGCAACACTCTCGGCTCCCGTGTGTAATCCTGGTCTCCTTGCATTCACACCAGCTTAGGATAAAATCTTCGATAAAGTCTGTCATACAGCGTAGCATAAGCACGGCTTACACAGCAATAACATTAGCCCGGACTCGAGCAGTGTTTCCTCCGCTTGGCGGTGTCAATCCGCCATCTTGGACCCGTCTGGAAATATGGTGGGCCAATCAGGGACTTTCCTTGCAGAAATGTAAACATCCACTCACTACCTAAGTACTCATGCATTAAAATAGGCACTAGGCCATAGACTGCTTCACATCCCTATAGACTATGCATGCAGTCCTCAATGCACCTGCAAACTTGTCTTTTATACCTGCAATTTCCCAGTCTGTATCATTACACTTCCAGCAAACACTCTGTAATTGCTGATTCAGTACTGTACTGAGCCATTCAGTAGAATGTCCTTATCTATGCACTGTGCTAAAACTGAAGCTGTTATAAAATAGGTCAAGCACTTTTGTTGCAGAACTGTAATCATCCATTCAGTAGCTAAGTACTTATGCATTAAAATAGGCTTTAGGCCATTGACTGCTTCAAACCCCTATATACTATGCATGCAGTCTTCCATTCACCTTCAAACTTGTCTTTTACACCTTCAATTCCCTAGTCTGTATCATTACACTTCCAGCAAATTCTCTGTCATTGCTGATTCAGTATTGTACTGAGCTATTCAGCAGAGTGTCCTTATGTATGCACTGTGCTAAAAATGAAGCTCTTATCAATTTAGTCATACACTCTCCTTGCAGAACTGTAATCATCCAGTCAGTACCTAAGTAATCATGGAGCAAAGTAGGCCTTAGGCCATGGACTGCTTTAAACCACTATAGACTATGCTTGCAGTCTGCTATGCACCTGCAAACTTGCTTTTTATACCTTCAATTTCCCAGTCTGTATCCTTACACTTCGAGAAAACACTCTGTTATTGCTGATTCAGTATTGTACTGAGCCATTCAGCAGAATGTGCTTATCTATGCATTGTGTTAAAATTGAAGCTCTTATAAATTTAGTCAGGCACTCTCCTTGCAGAACTGTAATCATCCAGTCAGTACCCAAGACTCACGGAGCAAAGTAGGCCTTAGGCCATGAACTGCTTCAAACCCCTATAGACTACGCATGCAGTCTTCTATGCACCTGCAAACATGTGTTTTATACCTTCAATTCTATAGTCTGTATCCTTACACTTCTACCAAACACTCTGTCATTGCTGATTCAGTATTGTACTGTGCCATTCAGCAGAATGTATTTATCTATGAACTGTGCTAAAAATGAAGCTCTTATAAATGTAGTCAGGCACTCTCCTTGCAGAACTGTAATCATCCAGTAAGTACCCAAGTAATCATGGAGCAAAGTAGGCCTTAGGCCATGGACTGCTTTAAACCCCTATAGACTATGCTTGCAGTCTTCTATGTACCTGCAAACTTGTCTTTTATAGTTTTAATTCCCCAGTCTGTATCCTTACACTTTCAGAAAACACTCTGACACTACTGTTTCAGTATTGTAGTGAGCCATTCAGCAGTATGTGCTTATGTATGCACTGTGGTAAAACTGAAGCTTTTCTAAATTCAGTCAGGCACTTTGCATACAGAACTGTAATCATCTATTCAGTACCTAAGTACTCATGCATTAAAATAGGCCTTAGGCCATAGACTGCTTCAAACCCCTATAGACTAGGCATGCAGTCTTCTATGCACCTGCAAACTTGTCTTTCATAGCTTCAATTCCCAGTCTGTATCCTTACACTTTCAGAAAACACTCTGTCATTGTTGATTCAGTATTGTACTGAGCCATTCAGCAGAATGTCCTTATCTATGCACTATGCTAAAAATGAAGCTCTTACAAATTCAGCCAGGCAATCTCCTGGCAGAACTGTAATCATCCAGTCAGTATCCAAGTAATCAATGAGCAAAGTAGGCCTTAAGCTTTGGACTGCTTTAAACACCTATATACTATGCTTGCAGTCTTCAATGCACCTGCAAACTTGTCTTTTGTACCTTCAATTCCCCAGTCTGTATCCTTACACTTTCACCAAACACTCTGACCCTGCTGTTTTAGTATTGTAGTGAGACATTCAGCAGTATGTGCGTATGTATGTACTTTGGTAAAACTGACGCTGTTATAAATTCAGTCAGGCACTTTGCTTGCAGAACTGTAATCATCTATTCAGTACCTAAGTACTCATGCATTAAAATAGGCCTTAGGCCATAGACTGCTTCAAACCCTATAGACTAGGCATGCCGTCCTCTATGCACCTGCAAACTTGTCTTTTATAGCTTCAATTTCCCAGTCTGTATCCTTACACTTCAGCAAACACTCTGTCATTGTTGATTCAGTATTGTACTGAGACATTCAGCAGAATGTCCTTATCTATGCACTATGCTAAAAAAGAAGCTCTTACAAATTCACTCAGGCAATCTCCTGGCAGAACTGTAATCATCCAGTCAGTATCCAAGTAATCATGAAACAAAGTAGGCCTTAGGCTATGGACTGCTTTAAACACCTATAGACTATGCTTGCAGTCTTCTATGCACCTGCAAACTTGTCTTTTATACCTTCAATTGCCCAGTCTGTATCCTTACACTTTCACCAAACACTCTGACCCTGCTGTTTTAGTATTGTAGTGAGACATTCAGCAGTATGTGCATATGTATGTACTGTGGTAAAACTGAAGCTGTTATAAATTCAGTTACGCACTCTCCTTGCAGAATTATGATCATCCAGTCAGTACCTATGTATTCTTGCAGCAAAATAGGCCTTAGGCCATAGACTGCTTCAAACCTCTATAGACAATGCATGCAGTCTTCCATGCACCTGCAAACTTGTCTTATATACCTTCAATTTACCAGTCTTTATCCTTACACTTCCAGCAAACAGTTTGTCATTGCTGATTCAGTATTGTACTGAGTCATTCAGCAGAATGTCTTTATCTATGCACAGTGGCAAAACTGAAGCTGTTATAAATTCAATCAGGCACTCTCCTTGCAGAACTGTAATCATCCAGTCAGTAGCTAAGTACTTATGCATTAAAATAGGCTTTAGGCCATAGACTGCTTCAAACCCCTATAGACTATGCATGCAGTCTTGTATGCACCTGCAAACTTGTCTTTTATACCTTCAATTCCCTAGTCTTTATCATTACACTTCAAGCAAACATTCTGTCATTGCTGATTCAGTATTGTACTGAGCTATTCAGCAGAATGTCCTTATGTATGCACTGCACTAAAAATGAAGCTCTTAGAAATTTAGTCAAAAACTCTCCTTGCAGAACTGTAATCATCCAGTCAGTACCCAACTACTCAAGGAGCACAGTAGGCCTTAGGCCATGAACTGCTTCAAACCCCTATAGACTATGCATTCAGTCTTCTAGGCACCTGCAAACATGTGTTTTATATCTTCAATTCTCCAGTCTGTATCCTTACACTTCTAGCAAACACTCTGTCATTGCTGATTCAGTTTTGTACTGAGTCATATAGCAGAATGTCTTTATCTATGCACAGTGCTAAAAATTAAGTTCTTATAAATTTAGTCAGGCACTCTCCTTGCAGAACTGTAATCATCCAGTCAGTACCCAAGTAATCATGGAGCAAAGTAGGCCTTAGGCCATGGACTGCTTTAAACCCCTATAGACTATGCTTGCAGTCTTCTATGCACCTGCAGACTTGCTTTTTATACCTTTATTTCCCCAGTCTGTATCCTTAAACTTTCAGCAAACACTCTGACACTACTGTTTCAGTATTGTAGTGAGCCATTCAGCGGTATGTGCTTATGTATGTACTGTGGTAAAAGGGAAGTTGTTATAAATTCAGTCAGGCATTTTGCTTGCAGAACTATAATAATCTATTCAGTACCTAAGTACTCATGCATTAAAATAGGCCTTAGGCCATAGACTGCTTCTAACCCTTATAGACTATGCATGCAGTTTTCGATGCACCTGCAAACTTGTCTTGTATACCTTCAATTCCCCAGTCTGTATCCTTACACTTCCAGCAAACAGTCTGTCATTGTTGATTCAGTATTGTACTGAGCCATTCCGCAGAATGTCCTTATCTATGCACTATTGTAAAAATGTTGCTCTTACAAATTCAATCAGGGAATCTCCTGGCAGAACTGTAATCATCCAGTCAGTACCTAAGTAATCATGGAACAAAGTAGGTCTTAGGCTATGGACTGCTTTAAACCCCTATAGACTATGCTTGCAATCTTCTATGCACCTGCAAACTTGTCTTTTATACCTTCAATTCCCCAGACTGTATCCCTACACTTTCACCAAACTCTGTGACCCTACTGTTTTATTATTGTAGTGAGACATTCAGCAGTAGGTGCTTATGTATGTACTGTGGTAAAATTGAGGCTGTTATAAATTCAGTTACGCACTCTCCTTGCAGAACTGTAATCATCCAGTCAGTACCTAAGTATTCATGCAGCAAAGTAGGCCTTAGGCCATAGACTGCTTCAAACTTCTAAAGACTATGCATGCAGTTTTCCATGCACCTGCAAACTAGTCATTTATACCTTTCAATTTCCCGGTCTGTATCCTCACACTTCCAGCAAACACTCTGTCATTGCTGATTCAGTATGGTACTGATTCATTCAGCAGAATGTCCTTATCTATGCACAGTGGTAAAACTGAAGCTTTTATAAATTCAGCCAGAGACTCTCCTTGCAGAATTGTAATCATCCAGTCAGTACTCAATTACTCATGGAGCAAAGTAGACCTTAGGCCATGGACTGTTTTAACCCCTTCGCTGCTGATGACGAGCTCAGCTCGTCATCAGCCACAGTGGTCGTGTGCGGATGACGAGCTGAGCTCGTCATCTAACGCGGCTTTTAGAAAAAAGCCGCACAGCGCAAAAATAACCCCCGCACGCATGTGGTTAAACCCCTATATAGACTGTGCTTGCAGTCCTCTAAGCACCTGCAAACTTGTGTTTTATATCTTCAATTCCCCAGTCTGTATCCTTACACTTTCACCAGACACTGTGACACAACTGTTTCAGTATTGTAGTGAGCCATTCAGCAGTATCTGCTTATCTATGTACTGTGGTAAAACTGAAGCTCTTATAAATGTAGTCAGGCATTGTCCTTGCAGAGCTGTAATCATCCACTCAGTACCTAAGTACTCAAGCATTACAATAGGCCTTAGGCCATAGACTTCTTCAAACCCCTATAGACTTTGCATGCAGTCTTCTATGCACCTGAAAACTTGTCTTTTATATCTTCAGTTCCCCAATCTGTATCCTTACACTTCCACCAAACACTCTGTCATTGTTGTTTCAGTTTTGTAGTGACTCATTCATTAGTGTGTAGTAATCCATTTACTACATTAAAACCGTAATGGGCAGAGGTACAATAACTGGCACATCCCCAGGGATATGCCAGTTATTGTGCACTGTGACACCACCACCATGGATGCACCATATTTACAATGTGGTGTACCATGGGGCAAAAACAGCACAGATATGTGATGTATCTGTGCTGTGAAGGCGGTGCATTGCTTGAGTTGGGTTGCAAGTGCAATGCATCTCCAGCAATGCTCTGGGGGCCCTATGCTCAAAATGCTGTGTCAATCCTTACACATGCTTCAAGCAAGTTCAGGGTTTTGACGCAGTATGAGCTCAAAAGTGACAAGGTGAAAACTTGTAGATTTCGCTCAGCCACTTTTAGGAGGTGTTCCTGCGCCGGAACACCCCCCCTCCCCCTTTCCGTGTAGGAATGTCTCCTTCTCGTACAGGAATTTACAATGTGACGCACCTCCCAAATGTATCAAATTGTAAAAATCACACACCATGACGCTTCTTTTGCACCACCGCTGCGTCAGAAAAGTGATGCAATGGCGGTGAGGCACAAGGAGGTTGTAAATATGCCCCTGACACTTACAAATTCACCCAGGCAGCTTCACCAGCAGTGCAAAGGGAAGCATAGACTTGTAACATATGTATGCACATATGTTACATTCAAGTGGTTTGGAAATACTACAGTATACTATAAGTAAACACCTTATAGATTTATGCTATAGCACTTCCTTATAGTTCTGCACTTTCACTTTCACCATACACTACTAATGTATTCATTCATTCATTTATGCACTACACATTCATCCAGACTAAGTTTTACACACTATCATAGAAATATAGCTCTTTCTTTGACCAGTGAAGGTAGTTCTGAAAATAACTGTTTTTAGAAGTTTTGTATTTTTTTTAACAAGTTTTTTTTAACCTAAAATATTAAACTGCAACCAAAAAAGTGTCCAACAGAAACAAAACAATCAAAGAAAAAAATTAATGGCGTGAACAACGTTGCTCCCGTTTCCTGCAGATAATGAGGTCTATCGATTGTTCACCGTAACATAATAATTCTTTGCAAAATTTACAATGAATGGTCAGATCCACAAAATCGGGTTGAATGTTCAGGTGCGGACTGCTTGCCCGAGGTGGTGGTGCAGTCGATGTGCTCGCAACAGCAGGCGGAGGGTTGTTCTGCAACCTTTGTGTTGCAACTCTTGCATAGTTGTTAGGGTGCAGAGTTTTAACATGGAGCACCATGCTCACTGTCCCAAACGAGTACTTCTTTGTGGGGTCGCCCCTGGAGAGAGTTGTCTCGAAGATCTTATAGGTCACTTTTGGTGCCTTGACCTTCTTTTCACCCTCAGGGTAGGTAAAAAAATTCCAGATGAGAGCCTCTTTTCTTTTCTTCTGAGGCTGCTCAAGAACACATTTTTCACTGAGGAGTAGTTGGAAGAGGACTCCACAAGTGCAGCCATGGTGAATTATCCTTCTAAATTGACAAGCTCCACAGAAGAGATGCTTCTCCTGAGAAAGTCAAAGAAGAATGATTAAAATGGTAGGGGTCTTTCAACAGTTGGAATAGGAAGTGTTATGAACCAATCAAATCAGTTCTTATAAAGTCACATGGCTTTGCGTACGCTTAAGGAGCGCTTACTGTGCTCTCACGGTGCGAGTACAAATGACATACTGCCGCGATTTGCGTAATTGCTTTTGAAAGTAATATATGCTTATTAAAAGTTTAAAAAAAAATATTTTCATGATTATCCCAGATAATGTCTTCCCTTAATATGTACATTAAATGCATAAATATATGTTTTTAAACAAATAGAAACTTTTGCCCCGTACACAGCGCTGTACTTGACACACTCAGAAGCGTTGATGCGACGCGTAACGTCAAAGCGTATTCGTAACGTATGCGCGGGTACGCACAGAGAAAGATTAACAGTACAAAGTATGGTGCGATCACCGTACGCATACGGGACGATTACCGAAAAAAAAAATTAAAAAGGAATTATATAGAATTTAATTTTGATATATTAAAGAAATAATAATAATAAAAGAAAAATTGCCTTTAGTTTTGTTATTATTTTACATTAAGAATATGACATATAACTTAAAAAAATAAATAAATAATAATCTTTATAATAAAAATGTAGAAAATTAGTATAAAAAAAAGAAATATAATAATTATTACAAATAAAAAATTATCATTTACTTTGAAATTCACTGAAAAAAACATAGGTTTCACACATGTTATAGTCAGCTGGACATTTCACTTATACAAATCATTGAAATTCCCCCGCTATAGTTAGTTCAGCTAGCTATAACTCACGTGCCCGCAATGTACTGCTGATGACTTCACATATTACACCACTCATGACATGGTCAGTGACATCACTCATGATATCACTGATGACATCTCAAATGACATCATTGATGACATCATCCTTGCGAAAGAGTGGCAGACCTCCTCTCACCCTAATATAACCTTTGATACACACATTCAAAATTAGAAACTAACATTTTCAAAAAAATGGAGACCAGTTACACCAACGTATTCAGTAATTCCAACACCTACATACGCATCCCCTCATTCACCAACAGTTCTATATAGTCACTCATACATGTACTTACTCATATGTACTCATACACCTGTACATTCTGTTACACATGAATACCTATACACAGAGTTACTCACACACATACTCACACTCGCAAATCAACTATCAAACATCCATTTACTTGGATATACAGCTATACACACACCACTACACTTACTTCTAAAGAAACGTACACATACTTACTCTCTTAAGCAATCACTTATAGAAACGCATACTTATTTATAAGGAACTCTTCCAATCTCTCCCTCTCACATATCCTCACTTATATACATCAATACTCACATATACTATTGGAAGAACGGAGGTTTTTTATCAGTAAAAGGGTGCACTGCCTGTTTATACGCATATGGTTTCAGAAAAACAAGAGTTATCTGGTGCTGTACGGCGAGTGGACAAACCCAAACCACTCCTATGAGTAAGAACACTACTCCTAATAAGTAAACGGTTTGCCGCAGCACTCAATAAAGTAAAGACGTTGTGTACAATGACAATATACAAGCATATTCCAGAAAACCAATTTGACAGAAGTTGACAAGTTCCACAAGATGAGTAAATCTAGGAGTCTTTTAATGAAGATTACAGCCAGCCGACACGTGTTTCATCGCCTTAGCGACTCATCAGGGATGAAAACAAACAAATAAGTGGCATATAGCATGTTCTTAGGACAAATAAATTGCTGTACCAGACCATGCTGGCTGGGTATTATATATATACAGTAAAAGCTTCCTCCAGCAGTGAACATACAGTGATTTGTTCGAGCTTCTTTTTCTAGTGCTATCACAACACATCCGTGTCGAGTGGGGTGTCTATTGTCGATATTAAATACAGACGTGAGTGTACGTGATAGTGGTTGTGAAGGGTTTGTGTGGGCGAAGACAGTACCTCACTGTATGTAGTCACTGTCCCAATGACACATCGTGATAAAAGAACCTAAGGTGCAGCGAGAGTGCCCTAATTGTGTGCGGCTCTTACATACTTCATGCCAAACTTGTGCTCAAGTGCAAAACTGTGTCATTGAGTAGACATACCTAGACGGCCGTGTCAACATCCGAAGGTCTGTATCAATGTACAAGGAAAGAAAAACGGAAAAGATCTCATCACTAACAGTACTCGAGTGATGTCTGGGCAAGATATCGCCATAGTGAGACTCAATTAGAATTTTGCACGTGGACTCACCGCTTAGCTGGTGATAATTCCAACCCAGCCGGGCCTTCTCTAGTAGCACTAATGTCAGTGCGTCCAGAAGCGGTGAAAGTCCTGGTATCTGTGACATAATCAAGGTAAAATATGTCACTATAGCCATGCAGTATTGCCCTCATTTACTGTTGGCCCTAAGCTGATATTGCTTACACCAGAAATGTCATCGACATTCTAATACTCTGGTTCCGTTTATACAAAAAAGTGCGCTGGAATTTCCGTTCACTATGTTATCGCTATCCACAATTCTGTATCATACGTAGAATATTGTCTAAACCTTCCTACATGGAAAATCACTTAGACTTGCAAATGTTTGAACAGCATGTGCGCTTTAATATGGGCTCGGGAATCACGCAGTGTCTTTCTCCAGACTTATACAAAAGGGTAGGCTGGGATTTCCGTTCACTATGTTATCGCTATCAACAATTCTGAATCATACGTAGAGTATTATCTAAAACTTCATAAACGGTAAATCCCTTAGACTTACAATTGTTTACACAGCATGTGCGCTTTAAGTACGGGCTCGGGAATCACGCAGTGTCTTTCACCAGAATTTCCACACTTCTATGGTCAGAAGTATACTGTTAAAGAAAGGATTGCAAGCATCAGTAACTATTATGTATCTATACCATATAGCGATGGTACTTGTCAGAGCGTAGTCGCTGTCTTACCCATATCACATTAGTAGCAGGAAAACCTTGGTGCGGTTCCAATTATAGTGAGTATCGAGGCTAAAGATAGTAGATAAAAGCGGGATTAAGGGGACTCACTCGTAGTAAATGAATACACAAGTTATGTATCCATATTTATATTTGTGCGCGCATAATGCCCGCTTACCCGTGTGCGGCGTTTTCATGAGACGACAAGCTCGTGCAGCTTCTCCCGGGCCCGGTTCCGTGTTTGTACACGTGACCGCCAGTCTGCTATTTAACAGCGCGTCACGAGCACAAGGCGTTTCCTACCGCGTGAGTGCAAATGGGAGGAAAACGTGTCGGCCATCTTGACACAATAATAAAGATTCCATCTCTACCCAATATATCGGGTTTCTCCATCGTTAATGCGTTTAAATTCATGGAGATGAATATTATAATGGAAGATAAGAATAGTGTGAATTCCATGTAAGATTACTGAAAATAAGTGAAACAGTCAATCTACATAATGGCGTTCGTAATATTTAACTAAATGAGTACAGAATTGAGTGTATGTCATTATTTCACTGAATTCCATATTGTATCTGGCTTAATTCATGCTCCCCAGTGCATAGTGACATTCCAAATTTGATATCGTGTGCCTAAGTGCAATATGCACCGTGATTTAAAATATATAAAATCGTTTTATCTTCTATTGTGAGAAGGGCCCAATCATACTGTGACAGCCTATCACAATACAATGAGTATAATATCTAGATCCATGTTTAAGTATTTACATTCGTCTCTGTCGGCGCAGGAGAAACATCCCCGCATTAAGAAAGATATTGAATTTACATTGTTCACATATTTCCACATATACAGATCTACAATATGAGTAATTCCCTTGAACATCTCAGATGAGTACCACATATCAATCTCTGTATTTAGTCACCCAAGAAGTATTGCATCTCATGATCATAATTCAATCCCAATTTTACCGATTTCAAACGCATAATCCAGGTCGCTTCACTGCGTCGTAGTCTCAATTCGCGATTACCACCTCTTATTGCCAGTGGTACTGTTTCTATACCAAAAAATTGGACATTTTTATTCTTCTGACTCTGTTGGCAAGAGGCCACATGTAAGGCCACCGGATATTTGGGGTCGCAGTTAACAATAGCCCTCATATGTTCCAGCATTCTTTCTTTCAAGGATCTGATCGTGCTCCCCACATATCTTTTGCCACATTCACATTCAATGATATAAATAACAAATTTAGTTGCGCAGTTGATATTGCTTTTGATGTTATAGCATACTCCATCAGGGCCCATAAAACAGGTTGTTCCGTGTTTCGCCCATTTACACATACTGCAGAATCCGCATTTGTGGAAACCCAGACCGTGTGTCAACCAATCTGCACTTCTAGTGTCTCGGGGTACAGTGGGACTCAACTTGTTCCGTAATGTGTTCCCTCTTCTAAAGGAGATTTGTGGTCGTTCTGTGATGCAGTTACTTAGTGCTTTCTCAGATTTCAATACACTCCAGTGTTTAGTGAGACTTTTTCTTAGGTCAGAATGGAGTGAGTTGAAGTCCGTGACCATTCTTATATAGTCTTTATCATCAGTATTTAGTTTCTGTCTAGTGATTAGAGTGTCTACTCTCTTCACTTTCTTGATCCTCTGTTCAGCTTTCATAATGGAGTTTTTTACATAGCCCCTGGCCTGAAATCTTTCTTTCATGTTGGTAACGCATCTCCCGAACTCAACATCCTCACTACAGTTTCTTCTTGCCCGAACAAATTCACCAAATGGTATGGCGTTAATCTGGTGTGGGGGGTGAGAACTGGAGGCATGCAAGATTGCATTGCATGCTGTTGACTTCCTGAACAGTCTACTATGCAAGCAATTAGAGGACACATAGAATTCTACGTCTAGGAATTCTATATTGGTTTTACTCCACTTCATAGTGAAGTTGATTTTCCATGTATTGTCATTTAAGTATTGAAAGAAATTTTGTAGTAGCTCCTGAGAGCCTGACCAAATAAGGATGCAATCGTCAATATATCTCCCCCAGAATATTATGGAGTCGATATACTGACTGCCCCTATCGCCCCAAATTAGATCTGCCTCTAGTGCGCCCATAAACAGGTTCGCAAACGAGGGTGATATTTTAGAGCCCATGGCTACACCTTGCTTTTGTCTGTACCAATGTTTATCACACATGAAATAGTTGTTTCTGAGAACTAGTTCTATCATAGTGGACAGCATTTCTGTATGTTTCCATAGAGTGGCCGGTCTATTGCCAAGACATTTATTGATGGCCTGAATACCCAAATCTATATCAATGCTGGTATATAAGGATACCACATCCATTGTCACAAGATGAAAGTCTTCTTGCCATTCCATATCTGCTAGAGTACTCAGTATATGTTTAGAGTCTTGAATATACGAGGGTAAGTTTTTGACTATCGGGCCCAAAAAGAGGTCCGCATATTCTGCTATCCTTTCGGTAGGGCCGCCCATGCCAGACACGATGGGTCTCCCTGGTGGAAATGGTAGGTTCTTGTGAATCTTAGGCAAGGTGTACAGCCATGGATAGGTCGGTCTAAATACTTTTAGGTATAGGTATTCTTCCTCGTTCAGTAACCCCGACTGTTTCCAATTGAGCAAATGGGAGTTAATTTCTATAGTTAGAGGACCAATGGGGTTGTAAGTGAGGCGTTCATAGCATAGTACATCCTGCAGTTGTTGACTAATTTCAAGTTGATAATCTATGCGATCCATTACCACTACATTCCCTCCCTTGTCCGCCTCTCGTATAGTGATTGTATGGTCATTCTTAAGTGTGTTTAATGCCACTCTTTCCCCACTGGTAAGATTGTCCTTATATTTGAACATTCTGCTCTTGCGTAGATGGTTCAGGTTGTCAAGATCTTCTGATACACATTTATAGAAATTATCTATGGCATTGCCACCAGGTAGTGTGGGAATCCATTTAGACTTAGACTTAAGTCCACTGACAATGCTATAATCTGATTCTATATTTAGCTCTTCTAGAAGAGTGTCCATATCAAGAGGAGAATCTTCCATATCGGTCAATGATAAGAGAAGATGAGTTGCATGCACATCATTTATTGATAAGATTTTAGTGGTGTCTGTAACAGGTGCAGTGACATTAGTCCCTCTATCCCTTTGCTCCAAACCAAAGAAATGCTTTTTCAGTTTTAGGTTCCTCACAAATTTAAACAAATCAATTTTCATTTTACATATATCACCAATTGCATATGGGTTGAAACTAAGACCTTTGCTGAGGAGGGAAACCATGTCTGGAGTGAGATGTACCTTAGATAGATTGATCACCTGTACTTCTCTATTATCAGCACCAGCTAATTCCTGTTGGCCCCTGACCTCAACTTCCTTCTGTAGTCCTCTGAGCTTTCGTCCCCTGCCCCTCCTGGTTTTGGATCTGATTGGTTTCTTGCTGTAGGGAATCTGTTGCCCTTCCTGATCCGTAAAACCTCTTGAAAAAAAGGTGGCATCCCTTGTCTGTCCTGGTTGTCTGATTCTCCCCCTACGGTACCTACAGAGTTAAGAGAGGTATTACTTGATGAAAGGGAGGCAGGTTCTGAACCTTGGGTCCTTTTGTTAGCATTCTTAGAACTGTTGGGAATCAGGGAGTCATATTTCTTGTCAAAAGTAAAAATTCGACCACGAGTGTAGTCCAACTCATCTCTTCTTAATTGCCTAGCTTTCCTGTTTTTTATATCAGATTGATGTTTTAACAGAATTTCATCCAGGATAGTGTAATTTTTAACAGTAGATTCAGGTCTATTAAGATCCTTAATCTCTTGCTCAATGGTGGCTATTTCCGCTTGTAATTTAGTAACTCTGCGCTCTGCGCTTACAATTAATATCTCCATTAATGTAATAGAGTTGTTAGAGAGAGATTCTTCCCATTTAATCATGAGGTCGGCATCCAGGTCATCATAAGTGGGAAAAATTTGGCCTCTCAGACCTCTAGGGACACGTTTTAACCTTAGATATTGTTTAAGGGTTGCCCCATCCCACCATTTAGAATTTTCTAGCTTCTTTAAGCGTTCCAATTTAATGAATTTGTCTCTAAGGCCCTCAATACGAGGGGGATTGGTGCTGGTGGAAGCAGTTTGAGTGGACATGCCTTTAGCTAGGTTCTCAAACAGCTCTTCTGCCATTTTGGTACGATCCATCTTAACGATGCCTGTTCTATCTAGCAATGGTATACTGGATATCTACTAAAGTAGAAAATGCGTGGCGGCTACCCTAGACTGCAATAGGATTGGAAGAACGGAGGTTTTTTATCAGTAAAAGGGTGCACTGCCTGTTTATACGCATATGGTTTCTGAAAAACAAGAGTTATCTGGTGCTGTACGGCGAGTGGACAAACCCAAACCACTCCTATGAGTAAGAACACTACTCCTAATAAGTAAACGGTTTGCCGCAGCACTCAATAAAGTAAAGACGTTGTGTACAATGACAATATACAAGCATATTCCAGAAAACCAATTTGACAGAAGTTGACAAGTTCCACAAGATGAGTAAATCTTGGAGTCTTTTAATGAAGATTACAGCCAGCCGACACGTGTTTCATCACCTTAGCGACTCATCAGGGCTGAAAACAAACAAATAAGTGGCATATAGCATGTTCTTAGGACAAATAAATTGCTGTACCAGACCATGCTGGCTGGGTATTATATATATACAGTAAAAGCTTCCTCCAGCAGTGAACATACAGTGATTTGTTCGAGCTTCTTTTTCTAGTGCTATCACAACACATCCGTGTCGAGTGGGGTGTCTATTGTCGATATTAAATACAGACGTGAGTGTACGTGATAGTGGTTGTGAAGGGTTTGTGTGGGCGAAGACAGTACCTCACTGTATGTAGTCACTGTCCCAATGACACATCGTGATAAAAGAACCTAAGGTGCAGCGAGAGTGCCCTAATTGTGTGCGGCTCTTACATACTTCATGCCAAACTTGTGCTCAAGTGCAAAACTGTGTCATTGAGTAGACATACCTAGACGGCCGTGTCAACATCCGAAGGTCTGTATCAATGTACAAGGAAAGAAAAACGGAAAAGATCTCATCACTAACAGTACTCGAGTGATGTCTGGGCAAGATATCGCCATAGTGAGACTCAATTAGAATTTTGCACGTGGACTCACCGCTTAGCTGGTGATAATTCCAACCCAGCCGGGCCTTCTCTAGTAGCACTAATGTCAGTGCGTCCAGAAGCGGTGAAAGTCCTGGTATCTGTGACATAATCAAGGTAAAATATGTCACTATAGCCATGCAGTATTGCCCTCATTTACTGTTGGCCCTAAGCTGATATTGCTTACGCCAGAAATGTCATCGACATTCTAATACTCTGGTTCCGTTTATACAAAAAAGTGCGCTGGAATTTCCGTTCACTATGTTATCGCTATCCACAATTCTGTATCATACGTAGAATATTGTCTAAACCTTCCTACATGGAAAATCACTTAGACTTGCAAATGTTTGAACAGCATGTGCGCTTTAATATGGGCTCGGGAATCACGCAGTGTCTTTCTCCAGACTTATACAAAAGGGTAGGCTGGGATTTCCGTTCACTATGTTATCGCTATCAACAATTCTGAATCATACGTAGAGTATTATCTAAAACTTCATAAACGGTAAATCCCTTAGACTTACAATTGTTTACACAGCATGTGCGCTTTAAGTACGGGCTCGGGAATCACGCAGTGTCTTTCACCAGAATTTCCACACTTCTATGGTCAGAAGTATACTGTTAAAGAAAGGATTGCAAGCATCAGTAACTATTATGTATCTATACCATATAGCGATGGTACTTGTCAGAGCGTAGTCGCTGTCTTACCCATATCACATTAGTAGCAGGAAAACCTTGGTGCGGTTCCAATTATAGTGAGTATCGAGGCTAAAGATAGTAGATAAAAGCGGGATTAAGGGGACTCACTCGTAGTAAATGAATACACAAGTTATGTATCCATATTTATATTTGTGCGCGCATAATGCCCGCTTACCCGTGTGCGGTGTTTTCATGAGACGACAAGCTCGTGCAGCTTCTCCCGGGCCCGGTTCCGTGTTTGTACACGTGACCGCCAGTCTGCTATTTAACAGCGCGTCACGAGCACAAGGCGTTTCCTACCGCGTGAGTGCAAATGGGAGGAAAACGTGTCGGCCATCTTGACACAATAATAAAGATTCCATCTCTACCCAATATATCGGGTTTCTCCATCGTTAATGCGTTTAAATTCATGGAGATGAATATTATAATGGAAGATAAGAATAGTGTGAATTCCATGTAAGATTACTGAAAATAAGTGAAACAGTCAATCTACATAATGGCGTTCGTAATATTTAACTAAATGAGTACAGAATTGAGTGTATGTCATTATTTCACTGAATTCCATATTGTATCTGGCTTAATTCATGCTCCCCAGTGCATAGTGACATTCCAAATTTGATATCGTGTGCCTAAGTGCAATATGCACCGTGATTTAAAATATATAAAATCGTTTTATCTTCTATTGTGAGAAGGGCCCAATCATACTGTGACAGCCTATCACAATACAATGAGTATAATATCTAGATCCATGTTTAAGTATTTACATTCGTCTCTGTCGGCGCAGGAGAAACATCCCCGCATTAAGAAAGATATTGAATTTACATTGTTCACATATTTCCACATATACAGATCTACAATATGAGTAATTCCCTTGAACATCTCAGATGAGTACCACATATCAATCTCTGTATTTAGTCACCCAAGAAGTATTGCATCTCATGATCATAATTCAATCCCAATTTTACCGATTTCAAACGCATAATCCAGGTCGCTTCACTGCGTCGTAGTCTCAATTCGCGATTACCACCTCTTATTGCCAGTGGTACTGTTTCTATACCAAAAAATTGGACATTTTTATTCTTCTGACTCTGTTGGCAAGAGGCCACATGTAAGGCCACCGGATATTTGGGGTCGCAGTTAACAATAGCCCTCATATGTTCCAGCATTCTTTCTTTCAAGGATCTGATCGTGCTCCCCACATATCTTTTGCCACATTCACATTCAATGATATAAATAACAAATTTAGTTGCGCAGTTGATATTGCTTTTGATGTTATAGCATACTCCATCAGGGCCCATAAAACAGGTTGTTCCGTGTTTCGCCCATTTACACATACTGCAGAATCCGCATTTGTGGAAACCCAGACCACGTTGTGTCAACCAATCTGCACTTCTAGTGTCTCGGGGTACAGTGGGACTCAACTTGTTCCGTAATGTGTTCCCTCTTCTAAAGGAGATTTGTGGTCGTTCTGTGATGCAGTTACTTAGTGCTTTCTCAGATTTCAATACACTCCAGTGTTTAGTGAGACTTTTTCTTAGGTCAGAATGGAGTGAGTTGAAGTCCGTGACCATTCTTATATAGTCTTTATCATCAGTATTTAGTTTCTGTCTAGTGATTAGAGTGTCTACTCTCTTCACTTTCTTGATCCTCTGTTCAGCTTTCATAATGGAGTTTTTTACATAGCCCCTGGCCTGAAATCTTTCTTTCATGTTGGTAACGCATCTCCCGAACTCAACATCCTCACTACAGTTTCTTCTTGCCCGAACAAATTCGCCAAATGGTATGGCGTTAATCTGGTGTGGGGGGTGAGAACTGGAGGCATGCAAGATTGCATTGCATGCTGTTGACTTCCTGAACAGTCTACTATGCAAGCAATTAGAGGACACATAGAATTCTACGTCTAGGAATTCTATATTGGTTTTACTCCACTTCATAGTGAAGTTGATTTTCCATGTATTGTCATTTAAGTATTGAAAGAAATTTTGTAGTAGCTCCTGAGAGCCTGACCAAATAAGGATGCAATCGTCAATATATCTCCCCCAGAATATTATGGAGTCGATATACTGACTGCCCCTATCGCCCCAAATTAGATCTGCCTCTAGTGCGCCCATAAACAGGTTCGCAAACGAGGGTGATATTTAAGAGCCCATGGCTACACCTTGCTTTTGTCTGTACCAATGTTTATCACACATGAAATAGTTGTTTCTGAGAACTAGTTCTATCATAGTGGACAGCATTTCTGTATGTTTCCATAGAGTGGCCGGTCTATTGCCAAGACATTTATTGATGGCCTGAATACCCAAATCTATATCAATGCTGGTATATAAGGATACCACATCCATTGTCACAAGATGAAAGTCTTCTTGCCATTCCATATCTGCTAGAGTACTCAGTATATGTTTAGAGTCTTGAATATACGAGGGTAAGTTTTTGACTATCGGGCCCAAAAAGAGGTCCGCATATTCTGCTATCCTTTCGGTAGGGCCGCCCATGCCAGACACGATGGGTCTCCCTGGTGGAAATGGTAGGTTCTTGTGAATCTTAGGCAAGGTGTACAGCCATGGATAGGTCGGTCTAAATACTTTTAGGTATAGGTATTCTTCCTCGTTCAGTAACCCCGACTGTTTCCAATTGAGCAAATGGGAGTTAATTTCTATAGTTAGAGGACCAATGGGGTTGTAAGTGAGGCGTTCATAGCATAGTACATCCTGCAGTTGTTGACTAATTTCAAGTTGATAATCTATGCGATCCATTACCACTACATTCCCTCCCTTGTCCGCCTCTCGTATAGTGATTGTATGGTCATTCTTAAGTGTGTTTAATGCCACTCTTTCCCCACTGGTATGATTGTCCTTATATTTGAACATTCTGCTCTTGCGTAGATGGTTCAGGTTGTCAAGATCTTCTGATACACATTTATAGAAATTATCTATGGCATTGCCACCAGGTAGTGTGGGAATCCATTTAGACTTAGACTTAAGTCCACTGACAATGCTATAATCTGATTCTATATTTAGCTCTTCTAGAAGAGTGTCCATATCAAGAGGAGAATCTTCCATATCGGTCAATGATAAGAGAAGATGAGTTGCATGCACATCATTTATTGATAAGATTTTAGTGGTGTCTGTAACAGGTGCAGTGACATTAGTCCCTCTATCCCTTTGCTCCAAACCAAAGAAATGCTTTTTCAGTTTTAGGTTCCTCACAAATTTAAACAAATCAATTTTCATTTTACATATATCACCAATTGCATATGGGTTGAAACTAAGACCTTTGCTGAGGAGGGAAACCATGTCTGGAGTGAGATGTACCTTAGATAGATTGATCACCTGTACTTCTCTATTATCAGCACCAGCTAATTCCTGTTGGCCCCTGACCTCAACTTCCTTCTGTAGTCCTCTGAGCTTTCGTCCCCTGCCCCTCCTGGTTTTGGATCTGATTGGTTTCTTGCTGTAGGGAATCTGTTGCCCTTCCTGATCCGTAAAACCTCTTGAAAAAAAGGTGGCATCCCTTGTCTGTCCTGGTTGTCTGATTCTCCCCCTACGGTACCTACAGAGTTAAGAGAGGTATTACTTGATGAAAGGGAGGCAGGTTCTGAACCTTGGGTCCTTTTGTTAGCATTCTTAGAACTGTTGGGAATCAGGGAGTCATATTTCTTGTCAAAAGTAAAAATTCGACCACGAGTGTAGTCCAACTCATCTCTTCTTAATTGCCTAGCTTTCCTGTTTTTTATATCAGATTGATGTTTTAACAGAATTTCATCCAGGATAGTGTAATTTTTAACAGTAGATTCAGGTCTATTAAGATCCTTAATCTCTTGCTCAATGGTGGCTATTTCCGCTTGTAATTTAGTAACTCTGCGCTCTGCGCTTACAATTAATATCTCCATTAATGTAATAGAGTTGTTAGAGAGAGATTCTTCCCATTTAATCATGAGGTCGGCATCCAGGTCATCATAAGTGGGAAAAATTTGGCCTCTCAGACCTCTAGGGACACGTTTTAACCTTAGATATTGTTTAAGGGTTGCCCCATCCCACCATTTAGAATTTTCTAGCTTCTTTAAGCGTTCCAATTTAATGAATTTGTCTCTAAGGCCCTCAATACGAGGGGGATTGGTGCTGGTGGAAGCAGTTTGAGTGGACATGCCTTTAGCTAGGTTCTCAAACAGCTCTTCTGCCATTTTGGTACGATCCATCTTAACGATGCCTGTTCTATCTAGCAATGGTATACTGGATATCTACTAAAGTGGAAAATGCGTGGCGGCTACCCTAGACTGCAAAATATAAATATGGATACATAACTTGTGTATTCATTTACTACGAGTGAGTCCCCTTAATCCCGCTTTTATCTACTATCTTTAGCCTCGATACTCACTATAATTGGAACCGCACCAAGGTTTTCCTGCTACTAATGTGATATGGGTAAGACAGCGACTACGCTCTGACAAGTACCATCGCTATATGGTATATATACATAATAGTTACTGATGCTTGCAATCCTTTCTTTAACAGTATACTTCTGACCATAGAAGTGTGGAAATTCTGGTGAAAGACACTGCGTGATTCCCGAGCCCGTACTTAAAGCGCACATGCTGTGTAAACAATTGTAAGTCTAAGGGATTTACCGTTTATGAAGTTTTAGATAATACTCTACGTATGATTCAGAATTGTTGATAGCGATAACATAGTGAACGGAAATCCCAGCCTACCCTTTTGTATAAGTCTGGAGAAAGACACTGCGTGATTCCCGAGCCCATATTAAAGCGCACATGCTGTTCAAACATTTGCAAGTCTAAGTGATTTTCCATGTAGGAAGGTTTAGACAATATTCTACGTATGATACAGAATTGTGGATAGCGATAACATAGTGAACGGAAATTCCAGCGCACTTTTTTGTATAAACGGAACCAGAGTATTAGAATGTCGATGACATTTCTGGCGTAAGCAATATCAGCTTAGGGCCAACAGTAAATGAGGGCAATACTGCATGGCTATAGTGACATATTTTACCTTGATTATGTCACAGATACCAGGACTTTCACCGCTTCTGGACGCACTGACATTAGTGCTACTAGAGAAGGCCCGGCTGGGTTGGAATTATCACCAGCTAAGCGGTGAGTCCACGTGCAAAATTCTAATTGAGTCTCACTATGGCGATATCTTGCCCAGACATCACTCGAGTACTGTTAGTGATGAGATCTTTTCCGTTTTTCTTTCCTTGTACATTGATACAGACCTTCGGATGTTGACACGGCCGTCTAGGTATGTCTACTCAATGACACAGTTTTGCACTTGAGCACAAGTTTGGCATGAAGTATGTAAGAGCCGCACACAATTAGGGCACTCTCGCTGCACCTTAGGTTCTTTTATCACGATGTGTCATTGGGACAGTGACTACATACAGTGAGGTACTGTCTTCGCCCACACAAACCCTTCACAACCACTATCACGTACACTCACGTCTGTATTTAATATCGACAATAGACACCCCACTCGACACGGATGTGTTGTGATAGCACTAGAAAAAGAAGCTCGAACAAATCACTGTATGTTCACTGCTGGAGGAAGCTTTTACTGTATATATATAATACCCAGCCAGCATGGTCTGGTACAGCAATTTATTTGTCCTAAGAACATGCTATATGCCACTTATTTGTTTGTTTTCAGCCCTGATGAGTCGCTAAGGCGATGAAACACGTGTCGGCTGGCTGTAATCTTCATTAAAAGACTCCAAGATTTACTCATCTTGTGGAACTTGTCAACTTCTGTCAAATTGGTTTTCTGGAATATGCTTGTATATTGTCATTGTACACAACGTCTTTACTTTATTGAGTGCTGCGGCAAACCGTTTACTTATTAGGAGTAGTGTTCTTACTCATAGGAGTGGTTTGGGTTTGTCCACTCGCCGTACAGCACCAGATAACTCTTGTTTTTCTGAAACCATATGCGTATAAACAGGCAGTGCACCCTTTTACTGATAAAAAACCTCCGTTCTTCCAATCCTATTGCAGTCTAGGGTAGCCGCCACGCATTTTCTACTTTAGTAGATATCCAGTATACCATTGCTAGATAGAACAGGCATCGTTAAGATGGATCGTACCAAAATGGCAGAAGAGCTGTTTGAGAACCTAGCTAAAGGCATGTCCACTCAAACTGCTTCCACCAGCACCAATCCCCCTCGTATTGAGGGCCTTAGAGACAAATTCATTAAATTGGAACGCTTAAAGAAGCTAGAAAATTCTAAATGGTGGGATGGGGCAACCCTTAAACAATATCTAAGGTTAAAACGTGTCCCTAGAGGTCTGAGAGGCCAAATTTTTCCCACTTATGATGACCTGGATGCCGACCTCATGATTAAATGGGAAGAATCTCTCTCTAACATCTCTATTACATTAATGGAGATATTAATTGTAAGCGCAGAGCGCAGAGTTACTAAATTACAAGCGGAAATAGCCACCATTGAGCAAGAGATTAAGGATCTTAATAGACCTGAATCTACTGTTAAAAATTACACTATCCTGGATGAAATTCTGTTAAAACATCAATCTGATATAAAAAACAGGAAAGCTAGGCAATTAAGAAGAGATGAGTTGGACTACACTCGTGGTCGAATTTTTACTTTTGACAAGAAATATGACTCCCTGATTCCCAACAGTTCTAAGAATGCTAACAAAAGGACCCAAGGTTCAGAACCTGCCTCCCTTTCATCAAGTAATACCTCTCTTAACTCTGTAGGTACCGTAGGGGGAGAATCAGACAACCAGGACAGACAAGGGATGCCACCTTTTTTTCAAGAGGTTTTACGGATCAGGAAGGGCAACAGATTCCCTACAGCAAGAAACCAATCAGATCCAAAACCAGGAGGGGCAGGGGACGAAAGCTCAGAGGACTACAGAAGGAAGTTGAGGTCAGGGGCCAACAGGAATTAGCTGGTGCTGATAATAGAGAAGTACAGGTGATCAATCTATCTAAGGTACATCTCACTCCAGACATGGTTTCCCTCCTCAGCAAAGGTCTTAGTTTCAACCCATATGCAATTGGTGATATATGTAAAATGAAAATTGATTTGTTTAAATTTGTGAGGAACCTAAAACTGAAAAAGCATTTCTTTGGTTTGGAGCAAAGGGATAGAGGGACTAATGTCACTGCACCTGTTACAGACACCACTAAAATCTTATCAATAAATGATGTGCATGCAACTCATCTTCTCTTATCATTGACCGATATGGAAGATTCTCCTCTTGATATGGACACTCTCCTAGAAGAGCTAAATATAGAATCAGATTATAGCATTGTCAGTGGACTTAAGTCTAAGTCTAAATGGATTCCCACACTACCTGGTGGCAATGCCATAGATAATTTCTATAAATGTGTATCAGAAGATCTTGACAACCTGAACCATCTACGCAAGAGCAGAATGTTCAAATATAAGGACAATCTTACCAGTGGGGAAAGAGTGGCATTAAACACACTTAAGAATGACCATACAATCACTATACGAGAGGCGGACAAGGGAGGGAATGTAGTGGTAATGGATCGCATAGATTATCAACTTGAAATTAGTCAACAACTGCAGGATGTACTATGCTATGAACGCCTCACTTACAACCCCATTGGTCCTCTAACTATAGAAATTAACTCCCATTTGCTCAATTGGAAACAGTCGGGGTTACTGAACGAGGAAGAATACCTATACCTAAAAGTATTTAGACCGACCTATCCATGGCTGTACACCTTGCCTAAGATTCACAAGAACCTACCATTTCCACCAGGGAGACCCATCGTGTCTGGCATGGGCGGCCCTACCGAAAGGATAGCAGAATATGCGGACCTCTTTTTGGGCCCGATAGTCAAAAACTTACCCTCGTATATTCAAGACTCTAAACATATACTGAGTACTCTAGCAGATATGGAATGGCAAGAAGACTTTCATCTTGTGACAATGGATGTGGTATCCTTATATACCAGCATTGATATAGATTTGGGTATTCAGGCCATCAATAAATGTCTTGGCAATAGACCGGCCACTCTATGGAAACATACAGAAATGCTGTCCACTATGATAGAACTAGTTCTCAGAAACAACTATTTCATGTGTGATAAACATTGGTACAGACAAAAGCAAGGTGTAGCCATGGGCTCTAAAATATCACCCTCGTTTGCGAACCTGTTTATGGGCGCACTAGAGGCAGATCTAATTTGGGGCGATAGGGGCAGTCAGTATATCGACTCCATAATATTCTGGGGGAGATATATTGACGATTGCATCCTTATTTGGTCAGGCTCTCAGGAGCTACTACAAAATTTCTTTCAATACTTAAATGACAATACATGGAAAATCAACTTCACTATGAAGTGGAGTAAAACCAATATAGAATTCCTAGACGTAGAATTCTATGTGTCCTCTAATTGCTTGCATAGTAGACTGTTCAGGAAGTCAACAGCATGCAATGCAATCTTGCATGCCTCCAGTTCTCACCCCCCACACCAGATTAACGCCATACCATTTGGTGAATTTGTTCGGGCAAGAAGAAACTGTAGTGAGGATGTTGAGTTCGGGAGATGCGTTACCAACATGAAAGAAAGATTTCAGGCCAGGGGCTATGTAAAAAACTCCATTATGAAAGCTGAACAGAGGATCAAGAAAGTGAAGAGAGTAGACACTCTAATCACTAGACAGAAACTAAATACTGATGATAAAGACTATATAAGAATGGTCACGGACTTCAACTCACTCCATTCTGACCTAAGAAAAAGTCTCACTAAACACTGGAGTGTATTGAAATCTGAGAAAGCACTAAGTAACTGCATCACAGAACGACCACAAATCTCCTTTAGAAGAGGGAACACATTACGGAACAAGTTGAGTCCCACTGTACCCCGAGACACTAGAAGTGCAGATTGGTTGACACAACGTGGTCTGGGTTTCCACAAATGCGGATTCTGCAGTATGTGTAAATGGGCGAAACACGGAACAACCTGTTTTATGGGCCCTGATGGAGTATGCTATAACATCAAAAGCAATATCAACTGCGCAACTAAATTTGTTATTTATATCATTGAATGTGAATGTGGCAAAAGATATGTGGGGAGCACGATCAGATCCTTGAAAGAAAGAATGCTGGAACATATGAGGGCTATTGTTAACTGCGACCCCAAATATCCGGTGGCCTTACATGTGGCCTCTTGCCAACAGAGTCAGAAGAATAAAAATGTCCAATTTTTTGGTATAGAAACAGTACCACTGGCAATAAGAGGTGGTAATCGCGAATTGAGACTACGACGCAGTGAAGCGACCTGGATTATGCGTTTGAAATCGGTAAAATTGGGATTGAATTATGATCATGAGATGCAATACTTCTTGGGTGACTAAATACAGAGATTGATATGTGGTACTCATCTGAGATGTTCAAGGGAATTACTCATATTGTAGATCTGTATATGTGGAAATATGTGAACAATGTAAATTCAATATCTTTCTTAATGCGGGGATGTTTCTCCTGCGCCGACAGAGACGAATGTAAATACTTAAACATGGATCTAGATATTATACTCATTGTATTGTGATAGGCTGTCACAGTATGATTGGGCCCTTCTCACAATAGAAGATAAAACGATTTTATATATTTTAAATCACGGTGCATATTGCACTTAGGCACACGATATCAAATTTGGAATGTCACTATGCACTGGGGAGCATGAATTAAGCCAGATACAATATGGAATTCAGTGAAATAATGACATACACTCAATTCTGTACTCATTTAGTTAAATATTACGAACGCCATTATGTAGATTGACTGTTTCACTTATTTTCAGTAATCTTACATGGAATTCACACTATTCTTATCTTCCATTATAATATTCATCTCCATGAATTTAAACGCATTAACGATGGAGAAACCCGATATATTGGGTAGAGATGGAATCTTTATTATTGTGTCAAGATGGCCGACACGTTTTCCTCCCATTTGCACTCACGCGGTAGGAAACGCCTTGTGCTCGTGACGCGCTGTTAAATAGCAGACTGGCGGTCACGTGTACAAACACGGAACCGGGCCCGGGAGAAGCTGCACGAGCTTGTCGTCTCATGAAAACGCCGCACACGGGTAAGCGGGCATTATGCGCGCACAAATATAAATATGGATACATAACTTGTGTATTAATTTACTACGAGTGAGTCCCCTTAATCCCGCTTTTATCTACTATCTTTAGCCTCGATACTCACTATAATTGGAACCGCACCAAGGTTTTCCTGCTACTAATGTGATATGGGTAAGACAGCGACTACGCTCTGACAAGTACCATCGCTATATGGTATATATACATAATAGTTACTGATGCTTGCAATCCTTTCTTTAACAGTATACTTCTGACCATAGAAGTGTGGAAATTCTGGTGAAAGACACTGCGTGATTCCCGAGCCCGTACTTAAAGCGCACATGCTGTGTAAACAATTGTAAGTCTAAGGGATTTACCGTTTATGAAGTTTTAGATAATACTCTACGTATGATTCAGAATTGTTGATAGCGATAACATAGTGAACGGAAATCCCAGCCTACCCTTTTGTATAAGTCTGGAGAAAGACACTGCGTGATTCCCGAGCCCATATTAAAGCGCACATGCTGTTCAAACATTTGCAAGTCTAAGTGATTTTCCATGTAGGAAGGTTTAGACAATATTCTACGTATGATACAGAATTGTGGATAGCGATAACATAGTGAACGGAAATTCCAGCGCACTTTTTTGTATAAACGGAACCAGAGTATTAGAATGTCGATGACATTTCTGGCGTAAGCAATATCAGCTTAGGGCCAACAGTAAATGAGGGCAATACTGCATGGCTATAGTGACATATTTTACCTTGATTATGTCACAGATACCAGGACTTTCACCGCTTCTGGACGCACTGACATTAGTGCTACTAGAGAAGGCCCGGCTGGGTTGGAATTATCACCAGCTAAGCGGTGAGTCCACGTGCAAAATTCTAATTGAGTCTCACTATGGCGATATCTTGCCCAGACATCACTCGAGTACTGTTAGTGATGAGATCTTTTCCGTTTTTCTTTCCTTGTACATTGATACAGACCTTCGGATGTTGACACGGCCGTCTAGGTATGTCTACTCAATGACACAGTTTTGCACTTGAGCACAAGTTTGGCATGAAGTATGTAAGAGCCGCACACAATTAGGGCACTCTCGCTGCACCTTAGGTTCTTTTATCACGATGTGTCATTGGGACAGTGACTACATACAGTGAGGTACTGTCTTCGCCCACACAAACCCTTCACAACCACTATCACGTACACTCACGTCTGTATTTAATATCGACAATAGACACCCCACTCGACACGGATGTGTTGTGATAGCACTAGAAAAAGAAGCTCGAACAAATCACTGTATGTTCACTGCTGGAGGAAGCTTTTACTGTATATATATAATACCCAGCCAGCATGGTCTGGTACAGCAATTTATTTGTCCTAAGAACATGCTATATGCCACTTATTTGTTTGTTTTCAGCCCTGATGAGTCGCTAAGGCGATGAAACACGTGTCGGCTGGCTGTAATCTTCATTAAAAGACTCCAAGATTTACTCATCTTGTGGAACTTGTCAACTTCTGTCAAATTGGTTTTCTGGAATATGCTTGTATATTGTCATTGTACACAACGTCTTTACTTTATTGAGTGCTGCGGCAAACCGTTTACTTATTAGGAGTAGTGTTCTTACTCATAGGAGTGGTTTGGGTTTGTCCACTCGCCGTACAGCACCAGATAACTCTTGTTTTTCTGAAACCATATGCGTATAAACAGGCAGTGCACCCTTTTACTGATAAAAAACCTCCGTTCTTCCAATCCTATTGCAGTCTAGGGTAGCCGCCACGCATTTTCTACTTTAGTAGATATCCAGTATACCATTGCTAGATAGAACAGGCATCGTTAAGATGGATCGTACCAAAATGGCAGAAGAGCTGTTTGAGAACCTAGCTAAAGGCATGTCCACTCAAACTGCTTCCACCAGCACCAATCCCCCTCGTATTGAGGGCCTTAGAGACAAATTCATTAAATTGGAACGCTTAAAGAAGCTAGAAAATTCTAAATGGTGGGATGGGGCAACCCTTAAACAATATCTAAGGTTAAAACGTGTCCCTAGAGGTCTGAGAGGCCAAATTTTTCCCACTTATGATGACCTGGATGCCGACCTCATGATTAAATGGGAAGAATCTCTCTCTAACAACTCTATTACATTAATGGAGATATTAATTGTAAGCGCAGAGCGCAGAGTTACTAAATTACAAGCGGAAATAGCCACCATTGAGCAAGAGATTAAGGATCTTAATAGACCTGAATCTACTGTTAAAAATTACACTATCCTGGATGAAATTCTGTTAAAACATCAATCTGATATAAAAAACAGGAAAGCTAGGCAATTAAGAAGAGATGAGTTGGACTACACTCGTGGTCGAATTTTTACTTTTGACAAGAAATATGACTCCCTGATTCCCAACAGTTCTAAGAATGCTAACAAAAGGACCCAAGGTTCAGAACCTGCCTCCCTTTCATCAAGTAATACCTCTCTTAACTCTGTAGGTACCGTAGGGGGAGAATCAGACAACCAGGACAGACAAGGGATGCCACCTTTTTTTCAAGAGGTTTTACGGATCAGGAAGGGCAACAGATTCCCTACAGCAAGAAACCAATCAGATCCAAAACCAGGAGGGGCAGGGGACGAAAGCTCAGAGGACTACAGAAGGAAGTTGAGGTCAGGGGCCAACAGGAATTAGCTGGTGCTGATAATAGAGAAGTACAGGTGATCAATCTATCTAAGGTACATCTCACTCCAGACATGGTTTCCCTCCTCAGCAAAGGTCTTAGTTTCAACCCATATGCAATTGGTGATATATGTAAAATGAAAATTGATTTGTTTAAATTTGTGAGGAACCTAAAACTGAAAAAGCATTTCTTTGGTTTGGAGCAAAGGGATAGAGGGACTAATGTCACTGCACCTGTTACAGACACCACTAAAATCTTATCAATAAATGATGTGCATGCAACTCATCTTCTCTTATCATTGACCGATATGGAAGATTCTCCTCTTGATATGGACACTCTTCTAGAAGAGCTAAATATAGAATCAGATTATAGCATTGTCAGTGGACTTAAGTCTAAGTCTAAATGGATTCCCACACTACCTGGTGGCAATGCCATAGATAATTTCTATAAATGTGTATCAGAAGATCTTGACAACCTGAACCATCTACGCAAGAGCAGAATGTTCAAATATAAGGACAATCTTACCAGTGGGGAAAGAGTGGCATTAAACACACTTAAGAATGACCATACAATCACTATACGAGAGGCGGACAAGGGAGGGAATGTAGTGGTAATGGATCGCATAGATTATCAACTTGAAATTAGTCAACAACTGCAGGATGTACTATGCTATGAACGCCTCACTTACAACCCCATTGGTCCTCTAACTATAGAAATTAACTCCCATTTGCTCAATTGGAAACAGTCGGGGTTACTGAACGAGGAAGAATACCTATACCTAAAAGTATTTAGACCGACCTATCCATGGCTGTACACCTTGCCTAAGATTCACAAGAACCTACCATTTCCACCAGGGAGACCCATCGTGTCTGGCATGGGCGGCCCTACCGAAAGGATAGCAGAATATGCGGACCTCTTTTTGGGCCCGATAGTCAAAAACTTACCCTCGTATATTCAAGACTCTAAACATATACTGAGTACTCTAGCAGATATGGAATGGCAAGAAGACTTTCATCTTGTGACAATGGATGTGGTATCCTTATATACCAGCATTGATATAGATTTGGGTATTCAGGCCATCAATAAATGTCTTGGCAATAGACCGGCCACTCTATGGAAACATACAGAAATGCTGTCCACTATGATAGAACTAGTTCTCAGAAACAACTATTTCATGTGTGATAAACATTGGTACAGACAAAAGCAAGGTGTAGCCATGGGCTCTAAAATATCACCCTCGTTTGCGAACCTGTTTATGGGCGCACTAGAGGCAGATCTAATTTGGGGCGATAGGGGCAGTCAGTATATCGACTCCATAATATTCTGGGGGAGATATATTGACGATTGCATCCTTATTTGGTCAGGCTCTCAGGAGCTACTACAAAATTTCTTTCAATACTTAAATGACAATACATGGAAAATCAACTTCACTATGAAGTGGAGTAAAACCAATATAGAATTCCTAGACGTAGAATTCTATGTGTCCTCTAATTGCTTGCATAGTAGACTGTTCAGGAAGTCAACAGCATGCAATGCAATCTTGCATGCCTCCAGTTCTCACCCCCCACACCAGATTAACGCCATACCATTTGGTGAATTTGTTCGGGCAAGAAGAAACTGTAGTGAGGATGTTGAGTTCGGGAGATGCGTTACCAACATGAAAGAAAGATTTCAGGCCAGGGGCTATGTAAAAAACTCCATTATGAAAGCTGAACAGAGGATCAAGAAAGTGAAGAGAGTAGACACTCTAATCACTAGACAGAAACTAAATACTGATGATAAAGACTATATAAGAATGGTCACGGACTTCAACTCACTCCATTCTGACCTAAGAAAAAGTCTCACTAAACACTGGAGTGTATTGAAATCTGAGAAAGCACTAAGTAACTGCATCACAGAACGACCACAAATCTCCTTTAGAAGAGGGAACACATTACGGAACAAGTTGAGTCCCACTGTACCCCGAGACACTAGAAGTGCAGATTGGTTGACACAACGTGGTCTGGGTTTCCACAAATGCGGATTCTGCAGTATGTGTAAATGGGCGAAACACGGAACAACCTGTTTTATGGGCCCTGATGGAGTATGCTATAACATCAAAAGCAATATCAACTGCGCAACTAAATTTGTTATTTATATCATTGAATGTGAATGTGGCAAAAGATATGTGGGGAGCACGATCAGATCCTTGAAAGAAAGAATGCTGGAACATATGAGGGCTATTGTTAACTGCGACCCCAAATATCCGGTGGCCTTACATGTGGCCTCTTGCCAACAGAGTCAGAAGAATAAAAATGTCCAATTTTTTGGTATAGAAACAGTACCACTGGCAATAAGAGGTGGTAATCGCGAATTGAGACTACGACGCAGTGAAGCGACCTGGATTATGCGTTTGAAATCGGTAAAATTGGGATTGAATTATGATCATGAGATGCAATACTTCTTGGGTGACTAAATACAGAGATTGATATGTGGTACTCATCTGAGATGTTCAAGGGAATTACTCATATTGTAGATCTGTATATGTGGAAATATGTGAACAATGTAAATTCAATATCTTTCTTAATGCGGGGATGTTTCTCCTGCGCCGACAGAGACGAATGTAAATACTTAAACATGGATCTAGATATTATACTCATTGTATTGTGATAGGCTGTCACAGTATGATTGGGCCCTTCTCACAATAGAAGATAAAACGATTTTATATATTTTAAATCACGGTGCATATTGCACTTAGGCACACGATATCAAATTTGGAATGTCACTATGCACTGGGGAGCATGAATTAAGCCAGATACAATATGGAATTCAGTGAAATAATGACATACACTCAATTCTGTACTCATTTAGTTAAATATTACGAACGCCATTATGTAGATTGACTGTTTCACTTATTTTCAGTAATCTTACATGGAATTCACACTATTCTTATCTTCCATTATAATATTCATCTCCATGAATTTAAACGCATTAACGATGGAGAAACCCGATATATTGGGTAGAGATGGAATCTTTATTATTGTGTCAAGATGGCCGACACGTTTTCCTCCCATTTGCACTCACGCGGTAGGAAACGCCTTGTGCTCGTGACGCGCTGTTAAATAGCAGACTGGCGGTCACGTGTACAAACACGGAACCGGGCCCGGGAGAAGCTGCACGAGCTTGTCGTCTCATGAAAACGCCGCACACGGGTAAGCGGGCATTATGCGCGCACAAATATAAATATGGATACATAACTTGTGTATTCATTTACTACGAGTGAGTCCCCTTAATCCCGCTTTTATCTACTATCTTTAGCCTCGATACTCACTATAATTGGAACCGCACCAAGGTTTTCCTGCTACTAATGTGATATGGGTAAGACAGCGACTACGCTCTGACAAGTACCATCGCTATATGGTATATATACATAATAGTTACTGCTGCTTGCAATCCTTTCTTTAACAGTATACTTCTGACCATAGAAGTGTGGAAATTCTGGTGAAAGACACTGCGTGATTCCCGAGCCCGTACTTAAAGCGCACATGCTGTGTAAACAATTGTAAGTCTAAGGGATTTACCGTTTATGAAGTTTTAGATAATACTCTACGTATGATTCAGAATTGTTGATAGCGATAACATAGTGAACGGAAATCCCAGCCTACCCTTTTGTATAAGTCTGGAGAAAGACACTGCGTGATTCCCGAGCCCATATTAAAGCGCACATGCTGTTCAAACATTTGCAAGTCTAAGTGATTTTCCATGTAGGAAGGTTTAGACAATATTCTACGTATGATACAGAATTGTGGATAGCGATAACATAGTGAACGGAAATTCCAGCGCACTTTTTTGTATAAACGGAACCAGAGTATTAGAATGTCGATGACATTTCTGGCGTAAGCAATATCAGCTTAGGGCCAACAGTAAATGAGGGCAATACTGCATGGCTATAGTGACATATTTTACCTTGATTATGTCACAGATACCAGGACTTTCACCGCTTCTGGACGCACTGACATTAGTGCTACTAGAGAAGGCCCGGCTGGGTTGGAATTATCACCAGCTAAGCGGTGAGTCCACGTGCAAAATTCTAATTGAGTCTCACTATGGCGATATCTTGCCCAGACATCACTCGAGTACTGTTAGTGATGAGATCTTTTCCGTTTTTCTTTCCTTGTACATTGATACAGACCTTCGGATGTTGACACGGCCGTCTAGGTATGTCTACTCAATGACACAGTTTTGCACTTGAGCACAAGTTTGGCATGAAGTATGTAAGAGCCGCACACAATTAGGGCACTCTCGCTGCACCTTAGGTTCTTTTATCACGATGTGTCATTGGGACAGTGACTACATACAGTGAGGTACTGTCTTCGCCCACACAAACCCTTCACAACCACTATCACGTACACTCACGTCTGTATTTAATATCGACAATAGACACCCCACTCGACACGGATGTGTTGTGATAGCACTAGAAAAAGAAGCTCGAACAAATCACTGTATGTTCACTGCTGGAGGAAGCTTTTACTGTATATATATAATACCCAGCCAGCATGGTCTGGTACAGCAATTTATTTGTCCTAAGAACATGCTATATGCCACTTATTTGTTTGTTTTCAGCCCTGATGAGTCGCTAAGGCGATGAAACACGTGTCGGCTGGCTGTAATCTTCATTAAAAGACTCCAAGATTTACTCATCTTGTGGAACTTGTCAACTTCTGTCAAATTGGTTTTCTGGAATATGCTTGTATATTGTCATTGTACACAACGTCTTTACTTTATTGAGTGCTGCAGCAAACCGTTTACTCACATATACTAGTTTTAAACAAATGTAGTTACTCATAAAGATACTATTGAGACAGTCATTCACTCACTAACACACCCATACACACACACATCCACCCATACAGTCCTGCACACATGCTTTCTTCAAAACACATACAAACAGTGATGCCCTCATTCATGCATCTGTGTGCTAAGTAATACCTCCAACCAAACCATTCAGACACTCGTTCTGATACTCAAACAACCAACTAATAACCCATATACACACTCATGTAGCTACTCACCAACCCATGCAGCCATTTATACACAAAGTGAGACACTGATATTTAAATATTTAAACATTACTCGCTAATAGATGTATTCACTAAGATATACTTAATACATCAGTTGTACAATCAATTTTACAAAAAAAACATCAATTTAGACACTTACTTACCCACTTATTCTTCCATCAACCTTTAGATATACATATATCAAAAATATTTATTTTTCAGAAAGACACACATTCACTGGATGATGTCTTCAGTGATGTCATCAGTGATGTCATTTGAGATGTCATCAGTGATGTCATGCGTGATGTCACTGACCATGTCATGAGTGATGTGTTATGTGACGTCATCAGCAGTGCATTGCAGGGGCGCAAGTTATAGTTAGCTGAACTACCTATAACAGGGAATTTCAATGGTTTTGTATCAGTGAAATGTCCAGCTAGCTATAACATGTGTGAAACCTTATGGTTTTTTCACTGAATATATTATATATATGTAAATCAATGTGGACTAGCTAGTTTAAGGGAGGAGGTTTTTAAATGACTCAGGTACGTCAGCAAATAGATAAGGAAAAAGCACTGTTTTCCTTAGAAAGCCCTCACCCACCGACCTAGTCGGTGGCATGCTTCATCATCGGGCCCACCACAGTGGCACCGAATGTGCCCCGGGTGTGCTACAACGCCAGGTGACTGCGGAGCTGGTATATTGCTGAGTGTGCAGTGAAGGGGTGTGATAAGTGAAGTTTAAAATGCTATACAAGAGGTCCCAGCACCCGAGGGTTAACAATATTTAATAAACTGGGCCTCTGTTAGCAGGTTAAAAAGGCAAAAGGACGTTAAAGGAGTGTTACGATGACCTCCGGCGTCCAGTGCACACTGTATCTCTTGTTGTGTAAACTACTACATAAGTTGGTCAGTAGCTATGTAGAATCTATATTAGTATTAATTAATTAATTGAGTATTTGTATAGGATAGTGAATGTGTGTGGTTGGATGGGAGGTGTGTGACTGTCCAAAGCTGTATAAATAGTTGATTTAGTAGGTATATGTGTTAAGACTGCCCATGGAAATGTATTTATTTATTTAATAGCTTATAAAGCGCGTGGCTACCCCCAACGGGGGTGTCCCGGCGATACGGACTAGGGCAGCAAAAAAAGTCAGGACGGGTAGAGGTTGAAGAACAACCAGGTTTCAGTATCCCTGGGCAAAGCACTACGCTCCGCGCGCGTAGTTTGCGAAGTTTGCGCTTCTTCGCACTACGCGAATTGCACGTAGCACAGTGCAAACACGCGTAAAGTAGGATAGCGTAGTGCAGCAGTAATTTTTTGCTTGCTCACTGTCCTCAACGTCAAGTTGGCGACCGCAAGCAGGCAAAATGACAACCGGGCAAGACTTTTTCCTCATTCGCGATCAGCAACATCAAGTTGCGGATCACGACCGTGGAAAATAAACCTCCCGTTGAGATTCTCAACTAGTGGGGGTCAGGTTTCTCATTGCGAGTAGTCGTGTGTGCTCGGGACCGCTCGCGATGAGAAACTACCAGTCTGCGTTGAGAAAGCTGCAGCTCGAGTAGAAATCTACTCGAGCGGCAGAAAACGACCGCTTGCACTGTGCAAGATGCAGTTTGCACTGATTGCCCAGTGCGGACAAGCATCTGGCACTGTGCAATCAGTGCGAACAGCATTTTGCACAGTGAGCAAATGTGAATTTCTAGTAAAATGCAATTAGTTGCTTTTTGGATTACTTTTCTAACCACAGGACTGGATCCTAGATTCAGTCCTGGGACTTCTCCTGTAACCAGTTGAGTAAAAGCGTTTTGGTTACAGTAGTGATGTGATGAATCGGCCCGCAAACCCCTACCTGGGGGCCGCCCTCCCCCTCGCGTGCCTTGTCCGACACCCCCGGGACTGAGTTTTTCTCACCGAAACGCCACCACCGAGACAGGACGCCGAGCAACCTCCATCACCAACGAAACCCCACCCTTCTCTCTCCCACAGGAGCCAACCCGAGCGACAGGAAGGGAGGAACCATACCAAGCTGACCCCGGAAGTCCCGCCCCTCTGGCAGAGTCAGCACACGATAAAAACAGGGATTCAGCACAACAAGGCGTCGGAGTTTCGTGGCAGGACCCTCTGGCTGGAGACGGAGAAGGTGACCAGACGTGCGAGGAAGAAGTGTGGACAGAGGAGTGGTGGAGTCCCTTGGAGGTGGCTGGAGAGCGGCCGTAACTCACTGGAGAGTTACGGCGGACCGCGTGAGTGCCTTTTGCCTCCTTTATCCCTACTCACTAGGAGTTCGTGTTAAAGTCCCTGTATATATACCCTCTCTACATAGTCGCACTACCCTTGCACTGTATTATACGTATATAGCACCTCACTATAGAAGCCCTTTCGTTACTCGCACGCCCCACCCCAGCACCCTCTCTTTTACCCCGACCTGTATTCCGTACTCCCAGTACCTTCCTTCCCGCACTGTCATTTTCCGACCCCTCTTGCACTACCCGGGTGAAGGTGTACAGTTGAGTCTCGCTACTGACTCGATAAGGCTAACGGTCCCTTGTTTGTTTCCTCTCTTCCGGTCCTCCTGGGAGCCTCCCCGTCATCGGAATCTACTCGGACCATCGGCGGACGCCAAGAAGAGAAGAAGCAGCGCCTCTGTGTCCATCACCTGGTGCCACACCTTTGGCCTGTTGGGACTATCTGTACTGTACATCCGTAATAAAAAGCGAATATTGCCCACTACATACGGCCTCCTCGCCTGCTTTTCCGGCCCGCTACACTCACTCCACGACATCTGGTGTCAGAAGTGGGATCTGCTGGAGGTATGGAGGCCGTAATAAAGAAGATGGCAGAGTCCCAAGAACAATTCGGGAAACTTATGGAGCAGTTCCTGAAGACTGCCGAAGACGACAGAGGTCAGCTCCACGATGTTCTGAAAGGCCAGGGTGCGACCCATGATGAAACCATGACAAAGCTAGCAGACGCCCTGGGCCAACAAAGACCGATGACCTCTCTACCCTCTGTCGTCCTTCAAAAATATGTCCCTGGAGAAGACCCGGACTACTTTTTCACAAACTTTGAGAGGATAGCTCAAGCCGCCAATTGGCCTGCTGATCGGTGGGGACAGTATTTGGGTCCGCTCCTCACCGGTGACCTCCAAGCGGCCTACCAACAGGCCAATATCCAGGGCAACACTCCCTATGCTGACATTAAGAGGTGCATCTTAGAACGCCTTGGCATCGACGATGATACCTACAGGGTGAAACTACGCCAGGCCAGGGAAAAGCCCCAAGAGAACCCGAGAGCTCTCTCCTTTCGGATCCGGGATCTCGCAAACCGGTGGTTGCGCCCCGAAACCTCTACCAAAGACAGTTGGGGCCATAAACTACATCCGCAGGGCTAAGTGATAGCCTGGGACCGGCCTGGACAATCAGACACAGAGGAAGAGGAGTGTCAGAGGGTACGGTAGTGAATAGGGTGAAAGGGAGGTGTCGGGCGGGCACAGGTGTGATTCTCAGGGAATAGCAGCGCAGATGGGGGGAGGTTTATGGCCCATGCATGAGAGAGAGAGCGGGGGCGACCAGTGCGTGGGGGAGATGCTTGCGAGGGTGGGGAGCCATGCTGAGGATCGGCGGCGTGCAGAGAGTGGGTCTGGTCAAGGCATCTAAAATGGCTGCCGTGCACGACAAAAGTGTGGCATTGGAAAAAAGCCAAGTTGGCGCAGACAATGTTTATCAATACGGATTAATTTATAACAATTATTTTTAACAATATATTTACTCGCAGTGACAAAATGGCGGTCCTGCGTTGGTTTTTGTCTCTCCAACCCTTTCATTTTCAAACCAAACATAGAAAGGGTTCCGATCAAGGTAATGCGGATTTTCTGTCCCGGTATCCGCATTCTCCTCCCACTACAAGAAGGACAGCTAGGGGAAGGGGATGTGATGAATCGGCCCGCAAACCCCTACCTGGGGTTCATATTTACGTAAGAAATTGCTCTTAGAAAAAAACATTTAACATGTTTTTTTTCTATTTTTTAGATTAATATTGAGAATTTTGAATGTTTTTTTTTAAAGATAATCTTATTGATTGCCTTTTTTTTGCCCGCTGTTATGTGATGAGTACTATTGGACTCACTGTTTCAAGTGAAATTCAATATATTCTGAGAACAGCAAAAAAGGCAAATGAAATGCTTTACTAATTATTTTGTGTTGTAAAATATATACTGTAACTGTATTTTTCTGATCTTCCACAGATGTTAAATCTATAATATATACTTTTTTATTATTTATTATTTTTAAGGTAAGTATAAGTAACTGTAAAACATAGTCATAGGGATATGCTTCCACAGAGCTGAAGGAATAAGAGATGGACGGAGTACACATCTGTGTAAAGATGATTTGTATCTTTTAAAGGCATTTAAGACAGTTAACATATATACTGAGTGTACCTGAGGACCTACTATCTTTGAACATATATTTAAAAATTCCAGAGACTTTTATTATAGAGATGTATAAAATGGAGCATGGCTTCAGAAGAGCTTGCTGCAACGTACCAGTGTGGAATTGAATAGAAAGAAATGCTTGGCTGGTAGAGACCAGAGAGTTTCAGGATTAAAAGAGACCAAATTGTTCTACATAAATTTTGCCACAGAGAGTGTTTTGAAATACTCTTTTATGTTTCGAAGGACAGGATAAGTTATTGTATGTCGTTTTTCTTCTCTATGTAAATATGTCTTCATTATACACAATACTTTGTGTTGGAGTGACGCTCTACACCTGTTGCTTTGAGTATCTTCGACTTATATAAGGAATCACTACTTTCTTAATATGTTAAAAGGTGAGTACTGGATAGGTCTATAAGAATTGATGTGTGTGAAAACACATGAAGTATTCAAAAACTAGTGTGATAATGGTACCTAAATATGCACAGATACACAGTGTTATTCTGGACAACCAACAATATCTCTTGCATTTTACTAAAACACATTTACTAGTTTGGAACGGGTAAAGTGAATAGACATATTCTACATTTTTTAGTACTGCGTTCTAGTACAATAGCCTGAGTCTTTTCCTATAGTCATAAGGAGTGACTGGTTTCAAAATTTAAGAAAACCTAAGAACAGGATATCCTTATAAGTAATTATATTTATATAACTTTAAAAAGTACTACAACTCTACTGTTGGAATGTTATTAGACAATGGCATTTATATAATATTTTTTTGAGGCCAACATATTTGATAAAGTAAGTTTTGTATTATGAATTAAGAAAACTGATAAAATGAAGTAATGTAATGTAATGTAATGTAATGGGCATTTATAGAGCGCTGCTACCACTCCAAGGAGTATCTTGGCGCTTACACAACCCAGGTGGAAGGGTTGGATAGGGAAAGAAGTCCAGTTTCTTAAACACAGCCACTACACTAGAGTTCTACATTTTTTATGTTCTTGTACAAGGAACTACAACAAAACATATTAATTATAGAAAAAGAACAGAACAATACTGAGGACAGTTTGGAAATTACCAACATTGGCATTGAAGAACTAAACGTATCTCTCACAGGCAGTGAGAGTGAAGAACAAGAAATTAGTGCTGCAGATATGAGCTGTGATTTCCACGACAAAAGCTTTGATGCTGATTTTGTGGAAGCATTAGATTATATCGAAATTTTAGAACATATACATTTCTAAATTGTTAACCAGGAAATGTATGTCAATGAAATACCTGATGAACTTCTATTAGAAGCTCTGTTAAATTATGAGATGTTAGAAGAATACATTTATTGTTTAATAATAATAAAGGTTTGACCACTATCTACTAATGTATTCACTGTACTAAAAGTGAAGCACTTATAGATTCATTTATATATTTTTTACATTATTCTATTGATTCAAAATATACAAAGTGGGTCTGATGGCATGGATTACTGGAAATCCCTATGGACTATGCATGAAGTGCGGTATCTACCTGAATTCTTATTTTTAAACCTTCAATTGCTCAGTCTGTATCCTTACACTTTCACCAAACACTCTGACACTGCTGTTTCAGTATAGAAGTGAGCCATTCAGCAGCATGTGCTTATCTATATACTGTCATGAAACTGAGGCTGTTATAAATTCATTCAGGGACTTTCCTTTTTAGTTTAGAAATTTTATATTTGCATCAAATGGGCACACAAGAAAAAAAAATCATACATATAACATTTTGATTTACAAAAGATATAAAACGAATTTTCAATAAATGCAGTAAGCAAAAATAAAGCATTGCATAGGCCTTAGCAGATGAAGAAGGTCATACAAAAATAAAATTTTAAGAAGAAAATTATTAAGACATGAATAAACCCCAAATTCTATCAACTTTTCGTTTGTCCTGTAGACCCCTTGAATTAGCAATAGCAGTCTCCATATTATATGTTTCCTTAACTAGCTCCACCATTCCAACACTATTGGTGGGTTTTTTTGAATCCAGGCTCTGGCAATAGATAATCTTGCACATGTAATTAGAATATTCAGCAGATCTCTGAACGCACAATTACCCCCATTAATGCCCACCAACACATCAGTATATGATAATGAAATGGGTTGTTCCAGTCTATCAGTAATCACCTTAATTATTCCTTCCCAATATTCACTAAGACGTGGGCAAGAAAAAAACATGTGAGTAATATCCGCACCACTCAGGTCACATTTAGGGCATTTCGTGAGATCAGAATAATTATTATTCGTTGCCCATTTAAGGATCCTCTCGGGAGTATGGTATAGTTGACAAACAGTTTTAAACATTTGCAGTTTTAGACTAGAAGATTGAACGGATACATTTAGACTTTTAAGAGAAGTAGTAATTAAATCTGTTGGTACAATCAAAGCCAATTTTCTATTCCATTTCTCTGTTAAATTTATGACATCGCTAATCCTAAGGTCAGAAAAAAGCTTGTATCCTAAGCTAATCATCGATTTGTCTACATCTCTATATATGCAATCCCATAACTCAGAATCTAATACCATATTAAGTCCTAGTTTCTTCACCAAAAAGTCTTTAATCTGATAACATTTAAACCTTGCCAGTTCAGATAAATTATAACAGTGTTTCATTTTATCAAATGACATAAAACCCTGATGGTCAAATAAATCTCCCAAAAATCTAATACCAGAATCAAACAATAGCCGACAGCTTGAATCGTGAAAAATTATAGGAAAACCAGGATTGCCCCATAGAGGTGTTTTACAGTGTAAAAGAGAAGTATTACATTTAGCCATAATGGATCGCCAAATACTCACAGTATCTCGTATAGTCTTGAATTTAACCCTTTTGAAGTAATTAGGGTCATTCAGCCTATAAAAAAACATATTAGCATCTGATCCTAGTAAGAACCTGTGAAAATACAAGCATTTATCACTAACTATCAGACTACGTAGCCGAATCAAGAAAGCTGACCAATAATAGAATTTGAAGTACGGAAGCGCCAGTCCCCCTTGACTAAAGGGGAGTTTAAGTGATGATACGGCACGTCGGGCTTTTTTATATCCCCATACAAAACTGCTAATAATACCTTCTAATCTAAGAAAAAAAGAATTGTTAACCCGTAAGGGAATCGCTCGAAACAAATATAAAAACTTAGGCAAAATTTTCATTTTAATTAAGTTTATTCGGCCAATCATGCTAATTGGCAATTTATGCCATTTCTTAAGTTGCATAGCGGTCTCTTTTAATAAAGGTTCGTAATTTAATACTATAATAGAGTCGATATCAGAAGAGATTTTAACTCCTAAATAGGTTGCAGCACAACACGTTCCAGAAATAGGGGCAGCTGGCTGATAATTCATAACAACTTGAGTTTTTGTGGTATTAAGTCTGTAGCCAGAAACAGAACCGTACATACCAGCTTCTATTATAATGCCTTTCATGGTTTTAGAGATATCTGGAGAAAAAACTGCAATGTCATCAGCGTATACAGTAATATCTAATTTATTTGAACCATTAATAAAAGGACAAATTAAAGCTTGGCGCTGAAGTGCAAAAAAGGGTTCTATCCCTAAAGCAAAAAGCAGGGGGGATAGAGGGCACCCCTGTCTTGTCCCCCTTTTAATTGAAAACATAGTAGAGTATTTCCCCATATACGAGATCTTACCCATGGGGTTATCATATATCGATTGAATCCAACGTAAAAGTTGACCATTGATGCCAAAAGCCTGTAAAGCTGCCCACAAGAAACCCCACCCCACCCGGTCAAATGCTTTTTCAGCATCTAATAAGATCATACCGAGTGGGGCGGATTTAGTCCGTGCAGCATCAAAGGCAGATATGGCCATATTAATATGCGCTGTGGTGTCTCGCTTTGGAATAAAACCGTGTTGTTGGGGAGAAACAAGCTTGGACATGAATGGCGCTATCCTAGTAGCCAATATTTTAGCAAAAATGTTTGCATCACTATTGATAAGTGAAATTGGCCTATATGATCCTCTCTCATGTGGTATCTTACCTTTTTTTAAAAAGAAAATAATTTGTGTTAAATTCCAAGATCTGGGTGCTTGTTGCCCTTTACCTATAGCACAGATCACGTCAGTAAATAGTGGTATCAGTTCCTCAGTGCAGTGTTTATAAAGTTCCAAAGGGATAAGATCTTCCCCTACCGCTTTGCCCTTCGCTAAAGATTTGATAGCATCCCTAATTTCTATTCCTGTAATGTCGGCCGCTAATTGAGCCGATTGTTCCGGCTCTAAGTTTTTGACCTTGTTTAGGTTTATATAATTATTAATGCAATCATCTGAAATAGCAGCTTCTGGTGTATATAACACTTGATAGAAGGAAGCAAATTGTTGTAGTATCGATTTTGAGTCACAAAATAGTTGATTATTATCCCCTTTAATTTCTTTAACCATATTTTGAGATCAATCTTCAGCAACTTTGTAAGCCAATAGTTTACCACTCTTATCACCATTTTCGTACTGATCTAGTTGATATTTTTTTAATTTATTAATACTTTTCACCCTAAGAAGATCTTTTATAGCAGCTTTAAGCTCAATTAGTTTGAAATTTAGTTCTTCTATGTTTAAAGCGCCATTACAAATAGCATCAGATATTTGAAGTTCAAAATCGCGGATTTCAGTAAGCCTTCCCTCATTTAAATTACGAAGTTCTTTATTCTGTCGCCAAATATATTGTTGAGTGAATCCACGTATACTTGCTTTGCAAGAATCCCATACTATCCAGGGTAAGCTGGCTTGTATATTTATATCAATAAACTCTTTTATATGCTCTTTAAGTTGAGTTACAAACACCATGTCAGTAAACAAATATCGAGGAAATGAGAAGAAACGAGGGGCAACCTCTTCAGTTGCTAATACAAATGTTAGAGAAATTGGGTTATGATCAGAGGTTACCCTTGGATGTATAGCCATTGAACAATTGCCAAGAATCACGTCTGAAGCCCATATCATATCTATGCGTGAGCATACCTTATGCGCAGCAGAGTAAAATGTGTAGCCTGCTATTTCAGGATTTAAACATCTCCATACATCTTTTAGGAGATGTATAGCTGCTAAATCCAAAATTGCAGCTCTAGTTTTCCTCATTCTCTGGAAAGAGTTTTTCCTAGTGATGTCCAAGTTATAGTTCATTATACAGTTAAAATCACCCATCACAATATATTCCCCCTCCCAACCAAGTAATTCCATATTAATCTGGTCAAAAATTATAGGCTCATCTTGATTAGATGCATAAACTCCGCATATTGTATACTTATGGCTTTCTAGCTTTATCTGTGCTATCACCCATCTGCCAGCTTTATCAGTTAATGTCTTGATTATCTCACATTTTAGTCCTTTATGTTTTAAGATCGCTACTCCCCGGATTGAAGCATTGAAATCGGTGCAAACTAAGATATCATATCCTAGTTGTTTAAGCAAGTGTTTATCTTTATAAGCAATATGAGTTTCAGTAAGAACCACTATTTGAGGGTTATACATCCTAAGCTCCTCATATACAAGACGCCGCTTTATTTTACTGTTTAAGCCTGACACGTAACAGGTTAAGCATTTAATTAAATGCATTTCAAATTATATATATCGCAATCAATATGACCTCTATAATAAATCATACCAGCCTTATGCTTCCTCTTAGTTTTTTTATCATTGTTGTGTCTTTTGATGCATTTTTTACCCCAAACCATTTCTTCCCCTTGCCCACCCAACACTCTGCTCCACCCACCCCCCTCCCCACAATTACCTAAAGGTCCCCCCCTGAGTTCGGCTGCCGCTATAATGGCAACCAGTTAGCGGATTTAGCCGCCTGTAGAGTCCGGGCATTCACAAAAATCAAAAGAAAAACCGTGTTTAAAGACATCAGTTACTAATATACATTAGTCAATATCAACTTCATTTTTCCAGTTTCCACTTAGCAATAGCAGATTCAACCTCGTTCTCTTCAAGAAAAAAATAAGAGCGACCATTTCTGAGTACTTTCAGTTTTGCTGGTTCTTGCAAAAAGACTTGGTAACCCATCTCCTTAATTGGATCAATAAATTGTTTCAGTTTCCACCGACGTTCCAAAGAAAGTTTACTTAAGTCAGAAAGAACAAAAAATGTAATTGAGTCACTAGTAACTGGATTATTTGGTCGAGCTTTTATTGAGATGGCTTGTCGAAGCAGATAATTGCCTAGACAGATCAGGATTGGGCGAGGAGATGTATCGCTCTTATTCCTTTGAAAAATGGGAAGCCGATGGGCACGTTGAATCTGAGAGTCCCAATCCCAATCTGCTAAATCAGGAAAAGCCTTCTGAAACAGTCGGACAATAAATGCCCTAGGATCAGCTCCCTCGACTCCCTCTGCAAGACCAAAAATGCGTAAGTTTTGTCTCTGTTGTCTATTTTCTAAGTCTTCGAGTTTTGCTTGCATCTGAAGAAGTTAAGAAGAATGTTTATTTACAGCAATCTCTGACCGGTGTGATTTTTCCTCTGTTAGAACCACTCTCTGCTGTAATTCTTCCACCTCTTGAGATACAGCTCCCAGTTTACATGACAATTCTTGCAAAGAAGCCTGAGTTTTATTGCTGTCTTCCCTCATCTGTTGATAATGAATCTTGGCTTCTTGTTTCTGTTCATTAAGTAACTGTAGTATTGTCTGAAATGAAGCAGACACCTCCCCTTGGAGGGTCCAGTCGGCTGTTAGAATAGGCGGTTGTGCCAGTCCTTCAGTATTGTTCTCTTTAGTCGATTCTATCACTGAAGCCGATGCATTGCCCCCTTTTGGTGCTCTTCCTGTACTTGTTGTATCCTCTGCTGAGGTGGTATTGTTAAATGAAAGTAACATAGTATCGTGCATAGTGTCGTGCAGAGTTGTCGGTGGAGAAGAGGAAAGTTCCACTAGTGCTTTGTGGCCAGAGCAAGAGGAAGATAGTTCCTGCCTTTCCGTTATGAGAGCCTCCGCATTTACAATCTGATCATTAGTTACATTTGGTCGCTGGCTAGAGCCAATTGGTCCGGGCACGCTGATCACCACTGTAGAGGAACTAGCATCACTGTTTAACATACTTCCATCAGTGGGACTGTTACCTGATAGTCTCAATGCCATTGATTTAACTCCGCCTTTAGCTTGAACCCATTGTCTGATAGGGCTGTTTTCAGCAATAGCTTTCATAGTGTTTGGTTTGGATTTGCTAATAACCTTTTTGGTTTTATTCTTAGTTTTTCCTCTAAGTTTCCTGAAATTAATAGTTTTATCTTTAATCAAACCTGAAGGCGTATTATTCCCATGTTCATAGAGATCAAGATACTCCTCATCCGTTTCAATGCTTTCGGCGTTGTCGCCACCTTCAGCCCCTAGTACTCCTATTTCAGCTATGTTAGCAGTTAAGTCAGTAGGCAGGTTGTTAGGTAACACTTGAATAATTGAAGCATTTTCCATATTGACAGAGTCAGGTTGTGTAGAGGCTATGCTGGTATCGGTTATAAAACAATTATCTTGACTAATCAGAGCAGGAGAGCCAATATTTGCCTCAACAGTGAAAACTGTAGCTGTCCTGGAAATTGTAGCAATATCCTGAATATCTGGATTATTTACACCAACCTCGTTGCACATGGATTCAAGTAGCGCGGGCTGAACACCCACCTTTGATAACGTAATATCAGCCTTTATGCCTCCCACGGGTACCCCCGGCTTCTCTTGCCTACCAGAGATTTGTTTGCTCACCTCCAGTGTAGTAATCAAAGGATTATTAACAGGCCCCCCCAGAGAGGCTGGATTGCTGGAGTTGGAAGTTGCTGGGACTGACGCTGGCGTTTGTTTCACCGTTCCTGCTGTAGTCCGAGTGTTCCTTGCTGGGGGTTTCGGTGCCATCATTAAGCACTCTATCTCCACCGGTGTAGAAGAGAACTGCTGATAGATCTGCAGACCAAGCCAGCTAAACGCCGACCAGCCCCTCGTGGTCTCAGGGGTCAGACGCGATAATCGAGCGGAGCGCAGCAAGCTCCGTACTCGGCTCTTAATCAGCCGTAATCTTAACATTCAGGAGTGTTCAGCAGTATTCCCCCGTTTCCGCGATCTCCACAACGCTCACAAACACAGCCCCAGCACAACTTCCAAATGTGCCTCCACGTCACGGCCGTCGTCGCTTGCACCCGCTCCGATGCAAAATACCTCCGGAGGTCAGACGCGGAAAACAGCTCACCGTCAGCCGTCAGCCGTCAGCCATGGCTTCGCGTTCAGCGTCCCAGGTAGGCAGCGTGCAACACTCTCGGCTCCCGTGTGTAATCCTGGTCTCCTTGCATTCACACCAGCTTAGGATAAAATCTTCGATAAAGTCTGTCATACAGCGTAGCATAAGCACGGCTTACACAGCAATAACATTAGCCCGGACTCGAGCAGTGTTTCCTCCGCTTGGCGGTGTCAATCCGCCATCTTGGACCCGTCTGGAAATATGGTGGGCCAATCAGGGACTTATCTTGCAGAAATGTAAACATCCACTCACTACCTAAGTACTCATGCATTAAAATAGGCACTAGGCCATAGACTGCTTCACATCCCTATAGACTATGCATGCAGTCCTCAATGCACCTGCAAACTTGTCTTTTATACCTGCAATTTCCCAGTCTGTATCATTACACTTCCAGCAAACACTCTGTAATTGCTGATTCAGTACTGTACTGAGCCATTCAGTAGAATGTCCTTATCTATGCACTGTGCTAAAACTGAAGCTGTTATAAAATAGGTCAAGCACTTTTGTTGCAGAACTGTAATCATCCATTCAGTAGCTAAGTACTTATGCATTAAAATAGGCTTTAGGCCATTGACTGCTTCAAACCCCTATAGACTATGCATGCAGTCTTCCATTCACCTTCAAACTTGTCTTTTACACCTTCAATTCCCTAGTCTGTATCATTACACTTCCAGCAAATTCTCTGTCATTGCTGATTCAGTATTGTACTGAGCTATTCAGCAGAGTGTCCTTATGTATGCACTGTGCTAAAAATGAAGCTCTTATCAATTTAGTCATACACTCTCCTTGCAGAACTGTAATCATCCAGTCAGTACCCAAGTAATCATGGAGCAAAGTAGGCCTTAGGCCATGGACTGCTTTAAACCACTATAGACTATGCTTGCAGTCTGCTATGCACCTGCAAACTTGCTTTTTATACCTTCAATTTCCCAGTCTGTATCCTTACACTTCGAGAAAACACTCTGTTATTGCTGATTCAGTATTGTACTGAGCCATTCAGCAGAATGTGCTTATCTATGCATTGTGTTAAAATTGAAGCTCTTATAAATTTAGTCAGGCACTCTCCTTGCAGAACTGTAATCATCCAGTCAGTACCCAAGACTCACGGAGCAAAGTAGGCCTTAGGCCATGAACTGCTTCAAACCCCTATAGACTACGCATGCAGTCTTCTATGCACCTGCAAACATGTGTTTTATACCTTCAATTCTATAGTCTGTATCCTTACACTTCTACCAAACACTCTGTCATTGCTGATTCAGTATTGTACTGTGCCATTCAGCAGAATGTATTTATCTATGAACTGTGCTAAAAATGAAGCTCTTATAAATGTAGTCAGGCACTCTCCTTGCAGAACTGTAATCATCCAGTAAGTACCCAAGTACTCATGCATTAAAATAGGCCTTAGGCCATAGACTGCTTCAAACCCCTATAGACTAGGCATGCAGTCTTCTATGCACCTGCAAACTTGTCTTTCATAGCTTCAATTCCCAGTCTGTATCCTTACACTTTCAGAAAACACTCTGTCATTGTTGATTCAGTATTGTACTGAGCCATTCAGCAGAATGTCCTTATCTATGCACTATGCTAAAAATGAAGCTCTTACAAATTCAGCCAGGCAATCTCCTGGCAGAACTGTAATCATCCAGTCAGTATCCAAGTAATCAATGAGCAAAGTAGGCCTTAAGCTTTGGACTGCTTTAAACACCTATATACTATGCTTGCAGTCTTCTATGCACCTGCAAACTTGTCTTTTGTACCTTCAATTCCCCAGTCTGTATCCTTACACTTTCACCAAACACTCTGACCCTGCTGTTTTAGTATTGTAGTGAGACATTCAGCAGTATGTGCGTATGTATGTACTTTGGTAAAACTGACGCTGTTATAAATTCAGTCAGGCACTTTGCTTGCAGAACTGTAATCATCTATTCAGTACCTAAGTACTCATGCATTAAAATAGGCCTTAGGCCATAGACTGCTTCAAACCCTATAGACTAGGCATGCCGTCCTCTATGCACCTGCAAACTTGTCTTTTATAGCTTCAATTTCCCAGTCTGTATCCTTACACTTCAGCAAACACTCTGTCATTGTTGATTCAGTATTGTACTGAGACATTCAGCAGAATGTCCTTATCTATGCACTATGCTAAAAAAGAAGCTCTTACAAATTCACTCAGGCAATCTCCTGGCAGAACTGTAATCATCCAGTCAGTATCCAAGTAATCATGAAACAAAGTAGGCCTTAGGCTATGGACTGCTTTAAACACCTATAGACTATGCTTGCAGTCTTCTATGCACCTGCAAACTTGTCTTTTATACCTTCAATTGCCCAGTCTGTATCCTTACACTTTCACCAAACACTCTGACCCTGCTGTTTTAGTATTGTAGTGAGACATTCAGCAGTATGTGCATATGTATGTACTGTGGTAAAACTGAAGCTGTTATAAATTCAGTTACGCACTCTCCTTGCAGAATTATGATCATCCAGTCAGTACCTATGTATTCTTGCAGCAAAATAGGCCTTAGGCCATAGACTGCTTCAAACCTCTATAGACAATGCATGCAGTCTTCCATGCACCTGCAAACTTGTCTTATATACCTTCAATTTACCAGTCTTTATCCTTACACTTCCAGCAAACAGTTTGTCATTGCTGATTCAGTATTGTACTGAGTCATTCAGCAGAATGTCTTTATCTATGCACAGTGGCAAAACTGAAGCTGTTATAAATTCAATCAGGCACTCTCCTTGCAGAACTGTAATCATCCAGTCAGTGGCTAAGTACTTATGCATTAAAATAGGCTTTAGGCCATAGACTGCTTCAAACCCCTATAGACTATGCATGCAGTCTTGTATGCACCTGCAAACTTGTCTTTTATACCTTCAATTCCCTAGTCTTTATCATTACACTTCAAGCAAACATTCTGTCATTGCTGATTCAGTATTGTACTGAGCTATTCAGCAGAATGTCCTTATGTATGCACTGCACTAAAAATGAAGCTCTTAGAAATTTAGTCAAAAACTCTCCTTGCAGAACTGTAATCATCCAGTCAGTACCCAACTACTCAAGGAGCACAGTAGGCCTTAGGCCATGAACTGCTTCAAACCCCTATAGACTATGCATTCAGTCTTCTAGGCACCTGCAAACATGTGTTTTATATCTTCAATTCTCCAGTCTGTATCCTTACACTTCTAGCAAACACTCTGTCATTGCTGATTCAGTTTTGTACTGAGTCATATAGCAGAATGTCTTTATCTATGCACAGTGCTAAAAATTAAGTTCTTATAAATTTAGTCAGGCACTCTCCTTGCAGAACTGTAATCATCCAGTCAGTACCCAAGTAATCATGGAGCAAAGTAGGCCTTAGGCCATGGACTGCTTTAAACCCCTATAGACTATGCTTGCAGTCTTCTATGCACCTGCAGACTTGCTTTTTATACCTTTATTTCCCCAGTCTGTATCCTTAAACTTTCAGCAAACACTCTGACACTACTGTTTCAGTATTGTAGTGAGCCATTCAGCGGTATGTGCTTATGTATGTACTGTGGTAAAAGGGAAGTTGTTATAAATTCAGTCAGGCACTTTGCTTGCAGAACTGTAATAATCTATTCAGTACCTAAGTACTCATGCATTAAAATAGGCCTTAGGCCATAGACTGCTTCTAACCCTTATAGACTATGCATGCAGTTTTCGATGCACCTGCAAACTTGTCTTGTATACCTTCAATTCCCCAGTCTGTATCCTTACACTTCCAGCAAACAGTCTGTCATTGTTGATTCAGTATTGTACTGAGCCATTCAGCAGAATGTCCTTATCTATGCACTATTGTAAAAATGTTGCTCTTACAAATTCAATCAGGGAATCTCCTGGCAGAACTGTAATCATCCAGTCAGTACCTAAGTAATCATGGAACAAAGTAGGTCTTAGGCTATGGACTGCTTTAAACCCCTATAGACTATGCTTGCAATCTTCTATGCACCTGCAAACTTGTCTTTTATACCTTCAATTCCCCAGACTGTATCCCTACACTTTCACCAAACTCTGTGACCCTACTGTTTTATTATTGTAGTGAGACATTCAGCAGTAGGTGCTTATGTATGTACTGTGGTAAAATTGAGGCTGTTATAAATTCAGTTACGCACTCTCCTTGCAGAACTGTAATCATCCAGTCAGTACCTAAGTATTCATGCAGCAAAGTAGGCCTTAGGCCATAGACTGCTTCAAACTTCTAAAGACTATGCATGCAGTTTTCCATGCACCTGCAAACTAGTCATTTATACCTTTCAATTTCCCGGTCTGTATCCTCACACTTCCAGCAAACACTCTGTCATTGCTGATTCAGTATGGTACTGATTCATTCAGCAGAATGTCCTTATCTATGCACAGTGGTAAAACTGAAGCTTTTATAAATTCAGCCAGAGACTCTCCTTGCAGAATTGTAATCATCCAGTCAGTACTCAATTACTCATGGAGCAAAGTAGACTTTAGGCCATGGACTGTTTTAACCCCTTCGCTGCTGATGACGAGCTCAGCTCGTCATCAGCCACAGTGGTCGTGTGCGGATGACGAGCTGAGCTCGTCATCTAACGCGGCTTTTAGAAAAAAGCCGCACAGCGCAAAAATAACCCCCGCACGCATGTGGTTAAACCCCTATATAGACTGTGCTTGCAGTCCTCTAAGCACCTGCAAACTTGTGTTTTATATCTTCAATTCCCCAGTCTGTATCCTTACACTTTCACCAGACACTGTGACACAACTGTTTCAGTATTGTAGTGAGCCATTCAGCAGTATCTGCTTATCTATGTACTGTGGTAAAACTGAAGCTCTTATAAATGTAGTCAGGCATTGTCCTTGCAGAGCTGTAATCATCCACTCAGTACCTAAGTACTCAAGCATTACAATAGGCCTTAGGCCATAGACTTCTTCAAACCCCTATAGACTTTGCATGCAGTCTTCTATGCACCTGAAAACTTGTCTTTTATATCTTCAGTTCCCCAATCTGTATCCTTACACTTCCACCAAACACTCTGTCATTGTTGTTTCAGTTTTGTAGTGACTCATTCATTAGTGTGTAGTAATCCATTTACTACATTAAAACCGTAATGGGCAGAGGTACAATAACTGGCACATCCCCAGGGATATGCCAGTTATTGTGCACTGTGACACCACCACCATGGATGCACCATATTTACAATGTGGTGTACCATGGGGCAAAAACAGCACAGATATGTGATGTATCTGTGCTGTGAAGGCGGTGCATTGCTTGAGTTGGGTTGCAAGTGCAATGCATCTCCAGCAATGCTCTGGGGGCCCTATGCTCAAAATGCTGTGTCAATCCTTACACATGCTTCAAGCAAGTTCAGGGTTTTGACGCAGTATGAGCTCAAAAGTGACAAGGTGAAAACTTGTAGATTTCACTCAGCCACTTTTAGGAGGTGTTCCTGCGCCGGAACACCCCCCCTCCCCCTTTCAGTGTAGGAATGTCTCCTTCTCGTACAGGAATTTACAATGTGACGCACCTCCCAAATGTATCAAATTGTAAAAATCACACACCATGACGCTTCTTTTGCACCACCGCTGCGTCAGAAAAATGATGCAATGGCGGTGAGGCACAAGGAGGTTGTAAATATGCCCCTGACACTTACAAATTCACCCAGGCAGCTTCACCAGCAGTGCAAAGGGAAGCATAGACTTGTAACATATGTATGCACATATGTTACATTCAAGTGGTTTGGAAATACTACAGTATACTATAAGTAAACACCTTATAGATTTATGCTATAGCACTTCCTTATAGTTCTGCACTTTCACTTTCACCATACACTACTAATGTATTCATTCATTCATTTATGCACTACACATTCATCCAGACTAAGTTTTACACACTATCATAGAAATATAGCTCTTTCTTTGACCAGTGAAGGTAGTTCTGAAAATAACTGTTTTTTGAAGTTTTGTATTTTTTTTAACAAGTTTTTTTTAACCTAAAATATTAAACTGCAACCAAAAAAGTGTCCAACAGAAACAAAACAATCAAAGAAAAAAATTAATGGCGTGAACAACGTTGCTCCCGTTTCCTGCAGATAATGAGGTCTATCGATTGTTCACCGTAACATAATAATTCTTTGCAAAATTTACAATGAATGGTCAGATCCATAAAATCGGGTTGAATGTTCAGGTGCGGACTGCTTGCCCGAGGTGGTGGTGCAGTCGATGTGCTCGCAACAGCAGGCGGAGGGTTGTTCTGCAACCTTTGTGTTGCAACTCTTGCATAGTTGTTAGGGTGCAGAGTTTTAACATGGAGCACCATGCTCACTGTCCCAAACGAGTACTTCTTTGTGGGGTCGCCCCTGGAGAGAGTTGTCTCGAAGATCTTATAGGTCACTTTTGGTGCCTTGACCTTCTTTTCACCCTCAGGGTAGGTAAAAAAATTCCAGATGAGAGCCTCTTTTCTTTTCTTCTGAGGCTGCTCAAGAACACATTTTTCACTGAGGAGTAGTTGGAAGAGGACTCCACAAGTGCAGCCATGGTGAATTATCCTTCTAAATTGACAAGCTCCACAGAAGAGATGCTTCTCCTGAGAAAGTCAAAGAAGAATGATTAAAATGGTAGGGGTCTTTCAACAGTTGGAATAGGAAGTGTTATGAACCAATCAAATCAGTTCTTATAAAGTCACATGGCTTTGCGTACGCTTAAGGAGCGCTTACTGTGCTCTCACGGTGCGAGTACAAATGACATACTGCCGCGATTTGCGTAATTGCTTTTGAAAGTAATATATGCTTATTAAAAGTTTAAAAAAAAATATTTTCATGATTATCCCAGATAATGTCTTCCCTTAATATGTACATTAAATGCATAAATATATGTTTTTAAACAAATAGAAACTTTTGCCCCGTACACAGCGCTGTACTTGACACACTCAGAAGCGTTGATGCGACGCGTAACGTCAAAGCGTATTCGTAACGTATGCGCGGGTACGCGCAGAGAAAGATTAACAGTACAAAGTATGGTGCGATCACCGTACGCATACGGGACGATTACCGAAAAAAAAAATTAAAAAGGAATTATATAGAATTTAATTTTGATATATTAAAGAAATAATAATAATAAAAGAAAAATTGCCTTTAGTTTTGTTATTATTTTACATTAAGAATATGACATATAACTTAAAAAAATAAATAAATAATAATCTTTATAATAAAAATGTAGAAAATTAGTATAAAAAAAAGAAATATAATAATTATTACAAATAAAAAATTATCATTTACTTTGAAATTCACTGAAAAAAACATAGGTTTCACACATGTTATAGTCAGCTGGACATTTCACTTATACAAATCATTGAAATTCCCCCGCTATAGTTAGTTCAGCTAGCTATAACTCACGTGCCCGCAATGTACTGCTGATGACTTCACATATTACACCACTCATGACATGGTCAGTGACATCACTCATGATATCACTGATGACATCTCAAATGACATCATTGATGACATCATCCTTGCGAAAGAGTGGCAGACCTCCTCTCACCCTAATATAACCTTTGATACACACATTCAAAATTAGAAACTAACATTTTCAAAAAAATGGAGACCAGTTACACCAACGTATTCAGTAATTCCAACACCTACATACGCATCCCCTCATTCACCAACAGTTCTATATAGTCACTCATACATGTACTTACTCATATGTACTCATACACCTGTACATTCTGTTACACATGAATACCTATACACAGAGTTACTCACACACATACTCACACTCGCAAATCAACTATCAAACATCCATTTACTTGGATATACAGCTATACACACACCACTACACTTACTTCTAAAGAAACGTACACATACTTACTCTCTTAAGCAATCACTTATAGAAACGCATACTTATTTATAAGGAACTCTTCCAATCTCTCCCTCTCACATATCCTCACTTATATACATCAATACTCACATATACTAGTTTTAAACAAATGTAGTTACTCATAAAGATACTATTGAGACAGTCATTCACTCACTAACACACCCATACACACACACATCCACCCATACAGTCCTGCACACATGCTTTCTTCAAAACACATACAAACAGTGATGCCCTCATTCATGCATCTGTGTGCTAAGTAATACCTCCAACCAAACCATTCAGACACTTGTTCTGATACTCAAACAACCAACTAATAACCCATATACACACTCATGTAGCTACTCACCAACCCATGCAGCCATTTATACACAAAGTGAGACACTGATATTTAAATATTTAAACATTACTCGCTAATAGATGTATTCACTAAGATATACTTAATACATCAGTTGTACAATCAATTTTACAAAAAAAACATCAATTTAGACACTTACTTACCCACTTATTCTTCCATCAACCTTTAGATATACATATATCAAAAATATTTATTTTTCAGAAAGACACACATTCACTGGATGATGTCTTCAGTGATGTCATCAGTGATGTCATTTGAGATGTCATCAGTGATGTCATGCGTGATGTCACTGACCATGTCATGAGTGATGTGTTATGTGACGTCATCAGCAGTGCATTGCAGGGGCGCAAGTTATAGTTAGCTGAACTACCTATAACAGGGAATTTCAATGGTTTTGTATCAGTGAAATGTCCAGCTAGCTATAACATGTGTGAAACCTTATGGTTTTTTCACTGAATATATTATATATATGTAAATCAATGTGGACTAGCTAGTTTAAGGGAGGAGGTTTTTAAATGACTCAGGTACGTCAGCAAATAGATAAGGAAAAAGCACTGTTTTCCTTAGAAAGCCCTCACCCACCGACCTAGTCGGTGGCATGCTTCATCATCGGGCCCACCACAGTGGCACCGAATGTGCCCCGGGTGTGCTACAACGCCAGGTGACTGCGGAGCTGGTATATTGCTGAGTGTGCAGTGAAGGGGTGTGATAAGTGAAGTTTAAAATGCTATACAAGAGGTCCCAGCACCCGAGGGTTAACAATATTTAATAAACTGGGCCTCTGTTAGCAGGTTAAAAAGGCAAAAGGACGTTAAAGGAGTGTTACGATGACCTCCGGCGTCCAGTGCACACTGTATCTCTTGTTGTGTAAACTACTACATAAGTTGGTCAGTAGCTTTGTAGAATCTATATTAGTATTAATTAATTAATTGAGTATTTGTATAGGATAGTGAATGTGTGTGGTTGGATGGGAGGTGTGTGACTGTCCAAAGCTGTATAAATAGTTGATTTAGTAGGTATATGTGTTAAGACTGCACATGGAAATGTATTTATTTATTTAATAGCTTATAAAGCGCGTGGCTACCCCCAACGGGGGTGTCCCGGCGATACGGACTAGGGCAGCAAAAAAAGTCAGGACGGGTAGAGGTTGAAGAACAACCAGGTTTCAGTATCCCTGGGCGAAGCACTACGCTCCGCGCGCGTAGTTTGCGAAGTTTGCGCTTCTTCGCACTACGCGAATTGCACGTAGCACAGTGCAAACACGCGTAAAGTAGGATAGCGTAGTGCAGCAGTAATTTTTTGCTTGCTCACAGTCCTCAACGTCAAGTTGGCGACCGCAAGCAGGCAAAATGACAACCGGGCAAGACTTTTTCCTCATTCGCGATCAGCAACATCAAGTTGCGGATCACGACCGTGGAAAATAAACCTCCCGTTGAGATTCTCAACTAGTGGGGGTCAGGTTTCTCATTGCGAGTGGTCGTGTGTGCTCGGGACCGCTCGCGATGAGAAACTACCAGTCTGCGTTGAGAAAGCTGCAGCTCGAGTAGAAATCTACTCGAGCGGCAGAAAACGACCGCTTGCACTGTGCAAGATGCAGTTTGCACTGATTGCCCAGTGCGGACAAGCATCTGGTACTGTGCAATCAGTGCGAACAGCATTTTGCACAGTGAGCAAATGTGAATTTCTAGTAAAATGCAATTAGTTGCTTTTTGGATTACTTTTCTAACCACAGGACTGGATCCTAGATTCAGTCCTGGGACTTCTCCTGTAACCAGTTGAGTAAAAGCGTTTTGGTTACAGTAGTGATGTGATGAATCGGCCCGCAAACCCCTACCTGGGGGCCGCCCTCCCCCTCGCGTGCCTTGTCCGACACCCCCGGGACTGAGTTTATCTCACCGAAACGCCACCACCGAGACAGGACGCCGAGCAACCTCCATCACCAACGAAACCCCACCCTTCTCTCTCCCACAGGAGCCAACCCGAGCGACAGGAAGGGAGGAACCATACCAAGCTGACCCCGGAAGTCCCGCCCCTCTGGCAGAGTCAGCACACGATAAAAACAGGGATTCAGCACAACAAGGCGTCAGAGTTTCGTGGCAGGACCCTCTGGCTGGAGACGGAGAAGGTGACCAGACGTGCGAGGAAGAAGTGTGGACAGAGGAGTGGTGGAGTCCCTTGGAGGTGGCTGGAGAGCGGCCGTAACTCACTGGAGAGTTACGGCGGACCGCGTGAGTGCCTTTTGCCTCCTTTATCCCTACTCACTAGGAGTTCGTGTTAAAGTCCCTGTATATATACCCTCTCTACATAGTCGCACTACCCTTGCACTGTATTATACGTATATAGCACCTCACTATAGAAGCCCTTTCGTTACTCGCACGCCCCACCCCAGCACCCTCTCTTTTACCCCGACCTGTATTCCGTACTCCCAGTACCTTCCTTCCCGCACTGTCATTTTCCGACCCCTCTTGCACTACCCGGGTGAAGGTGTACAGTTGAGTCTCGCTACTGACTCGATAAGGCTAACGGTCCCTTGTTTGTTTCCTCTCTTCCGGTCCTCCTGGGAGCCTCCCCGTCATCGGAATCTACTCGGACCATCGGCGGACGCCAAGAAGAGAAGAAGCAGCGCCTCTGTGTCCATCACCTGGTGCCACACCTTTGGCCTGTTGGGACTATCTGTACTGTACATCCGTAATAAAAAGCGAATATTGCCCACTACATACGGCCTCCTCGCCTGCTTTTCCGGCCCGCTACACTCACTCCACGACATCTGGTGTCAGAAGTGGGATCTGCTGGAGGTATGGAGGCCGTAATAAAGAAGATGGCAGAGTCCCAAGAACAATTCGGGAAACTTATGGAGCAGTTCCTGAAGACTGCCGAAGACGACAGAGGTCAGCTCCACGATGTTCTGAAAGGCCAGGGTGCGACCCATGATGAAACCATGACAAAGCTAGCAGACGCCCTGGGCCAACAAAGACCGATGACCTCTCTACCCTCTGTCGTCCTTCAAAAATATGTCCCTGGAGAAGACCCGGACTACTTTTTCACAAACTTTGAGAGGATAGCTCAAGCCGCCAATTGGCCTGCTGATCGGTGGGGACAGTATTTGGGTCCGCTCCTCACCGGTGACCTCCAAGCGGCCTACCAACAGGCCAATATCCAGGGCAACACTCCCTATGCTGACATTAAGAGGTGCATCTTAGAACGCCTTGGCATCGACGATGATACCTACAGGGTGAAACTACGCCAGGCCAGGGAAAAGCCCCAAGAGAACCCGAGAGCTCTCTCCTTTCGGATCCGGGATCTCGCAAACCGGTGGTTGCGCCCCAAAACCTCTACCAAAGACAGTTGGGGCCATAAACTACATCCGCAGGGCTAAGTGATAGCCTGGGACCGGCCTGGACAATCAGACACAGAGGAAGAGGAGTGTCAGAGGGTACGGTAGTGAATAGGGTGAAAGGGAGGTGTCGGGCGGGCACAGGTGTGATTCTCAGGGAATAGCAGCGCAGATGGGGGGAGGTTTATGGCCCATGCATGAGAGAGAGAGCGGGGGTGACCAGTGCGTGGGGGAGATGCTTGCGAGGGTGGGGAGCCATGCTGAGGATCGGCGGCGTGCAGAGAGTGGGTCTGGTCAAGGCATCTAAAATGGCTGCCGTGCACGACAAAAGTGTGGCATTGGAAAAAAGCCAAGTTGGCGCAGACAATGTTTATCAATACGGATTAATTTATAACAATTATTTTTAACAATATATTTACTTGCAGTGACAAAATGGCGGTCCTGCGTTGGTTTTTGTCTCTCCAACCCTTTCATTTTCAAACCAAACATAGAAAGGGTTCCGATCAAGGTAATGCGGATTTTCTGTCCCGGTATCCGCATTCTCCTCCCACTACAAGAAGGACAGCTAGGGGAAGGGGATGTGATGAATCGGCCCGCAAACCCCTACCTGGGGGCCGCCCTCCCCCTCGCGTGCATTGTCCGACACCCCCGGGACTGAGTTTATCTCACCGAAACGCCACCACCGAGACAGGACGCCGAGCAACCTCCATCACCAACGAAACCCCGCCCTTCTCTCTCCCACAGGAGCCAACCCGAGTGACAGGAAGGGAGGAACCATACCAAGCTGACCCCGGAAGTCCCGCCCCTCTGGCAGAGTCAGCACACGATAAAAACAGGGATTCAGCACAACAAGGCGTCAGAGTTTCGTGGCAGGACCCTCTGGCTGGAGACGGAGAAGGTGACCAGACGTGCGAGGAAGAAGTGTGGACAGAGGAGTGGTGGAGTCCCTTGGAGGTGGCTGGAGAGCGGCCGTAACTCATTGGAGAGTTACGGCGGACTGCGTGAGTGCCTTTTGCCTCCTTTATCCCTACTCACTAGGAGTTCGTGTTAAAGTCCCTGTATATATACCCTCTCTACATAGTCGCACTACCCTTGCACTGTATTATACGTATATAGCACCTCACTATAGAAGCCCTTTCGTTACTCGCACGCCCCACCCCAGCACCCTCTCTTTTACCCCGACCTGTATTCCGTACTCCCGGTACCCTCCTTCCCGCACTGTCATTTTCCGACCCCTCTTGCACTACCCGGGTGAAGGTGTACAGTTGAGTCTCGCTACTGACTCGATAAGACTAACGGTCCCTTGTTTGTTTCCTCTCTTCCGGTCCTCCTGGGAGCCTCCCCGTCATCGGAATCTACTCGGACCATCGGCGGACGCCAAGAAGAGAAGAAGCAGCGCCTCTGTGTCCATCACCTGGTGCCACACCTTTGGCCTGTTGGGACTATCTGTACTGTACATCCGTAATAAAAAGCGAATATTGCCCACTACATACGGCCTCCTCGCCTGCTTTTCCGGCCCGCTACACTCACTCCACGACAAGTGATTTTTAAGGAATAGTATTGTATTTTAAAAGTTGACACTTAGAAACTTTTTCACATAGAATAACCAATGTTATCCTAAGGGAGGAAATTCACTTAACAGGTAAGTAGTGTTATCGTTACTTTTTCTTACTCAGTAGTGGATCCTGGATCCAGCACAGGTGCATCTCCTGTAAACAGTCGAAAGAATGCGTTTAAGTCATACAGGCAATTTTTAAGGAATATTTTTAGTTTGTGAAAATAGACACTTAGAAACTTTTCTGGTGAAAACCACACAATGGATTCCTAAGAAAGGAAATACAAGTTATTGGTAAATACACTTAGAAATACTTTTCAGGGTCAGTGCTGGGCTAAAAGATGCTGCACTGGGTTCTCTCCTGATAACAGATGAGTAAATCAGAATTCGTAGTTCGGCTGATTTTAGAGGAATATTTGTACATTCCAAAAATTGACACAAACTTTTCTGCTGAAAACCACACAATGGAATCCTATTGAAGGAAATACATGTTACTGGTAAGTATGCTTAGAATTACTTTTCAGGGTCAGTGCTGGGATAAAAGATGCAGCACTGGGTTCTCTCATGATAACAGGTGAGTAAATCGAAATTCGTAGTTCGGCTGATTTTAGAGGAATATTTGTACAGTGGTGAAGGAAGGGGGCTCGGCCTGAGGTGACGTGTGCAAACACGCCTGGCGCGTTTTAAGGTGGGGAATTAATTCCTCTTCAATCCTGCGGTCCCCCGGGGGCAAACTAGTCCACCAGGTACCTCCAGTATGCACCAGGGAGCTGCGTTGCAGAGAGGTGTTCAGAGCCCACGCCCACTTTTACAACACTCTGCAACACAGCTCCGTGGCGCTTACTGGAGGTACCTGTGCTAGTTGGCCCCTAGGGGACCTCTGGATTGAAGCAAAATGAATTCCCCAACTTAAAATGTGCCACAGGGCATGTTTACACACACAGCACATCAGGACCCGCCCCCTACCTTCACCACTGTGCAAACGTGCCCCATGGCGTGTTTTAAGTTGAGGGCGCATTTCCAGAGTGGTTCAAGAGGAGGTGTTGCCTCGGACCTGATCTTTTTTTTTTTTAAAGAAGGGTGGCTGTGTAGCCCCCCCTTCTTTTTCTATTTTATTGGCCCTGGGTACCTCATCCCCCAGGGCCTGCCCCCAATTTTAAGTTAAAAAAACAAATCAGGAAGGGTCCCCCTCCCGAGACCATAATTTGCCCCCGGGAACCCATCCCCCGGGGCTTGGCCCTTTTTAAAATTATTTTGGAGGGGGCTGCCTTGTCCCCCTCCTATGGCCAGTTCTGGCCCCCGGGGACCAAATCCCCTGGGGCTGCTTCTATTTTTTAAAATTTATTTATTTTTTATGGAGGGGGGCCGTGTGGCTCCCCTCCTGGGCCACTACTAGCCCCATGACCCCATCCCCTGGAAAGTGCCCTCTTCATTGGGGGCCGTGGGGGGGTCCCCAATCCTCCCATGGTCCCAGCCGGCTCCCCGCATCCTCCCCGGGGCTGGGGGGGCCTCAAAGCCCCCCTCACTTAATGTTTTGAAGCCCCGGGTGGTGGCAGTCCCCGGGGCTGGTGGTCCTGAGAGCCCCCACCCATTTTAAACAAGCCCCAGGGGGTGGCGGTCCCCAGGGCTGCTGGGCGCCCCCTGAGACCCTGCATATATTAAGTTAGAGCTCCGGGGGGGTGGCGGTCCACGGGGCAGTGTGGGGGGATTAGGACCCCCCACACTATTGTTTTGATGATGCCCCCAGGATTTGGCCCCCCAGAGGCAAATTAGCATATTTAGCAATGAGAGACATTTTTTCTATTTTTTATTATCGGCAGGATGCGCGTATCCTGCGCGCATCCTCCTGTTTAAAAAATATATATATATTTTGGGCCTTAGGAGTCCTTGTGGGACCCCCAAGCAGGCCTAGGGGGTCTGGGTGTTTCTACCCTGCCCCCTTTTCGCCTTTTGTGACTTTTTTTGGCTTCCTTGTGCCTCGGTTCCACAAGATGGCTGCAAACACTTCCTGATTTGGAGTCTTGACAGCCAATTAAAAAGCAGCTCGTGCACTGCAGGGTGCACTTAGGGTACGCGGACCCTCCGAGGCCATAGATATATATATACATTCACATGTAATTTTCTCTGGAACCAATGAACGGATTTACACCATTTAAGCAAAAGACATGAGTCTGAACTAAGGACTACCTCTTTGCCAAATTCGGTGTAATTCAGTTCAGCAGTTCGGGCTGTAGCTGCGGCAAAATGTCCTACAGGAAATTGCATGGGGAAAACACGTTTTGGGGTCCCCCTTTTTTCTCGGCTCTACTTGATGAATCAACACGAAACTTTCAGGATAGGAGCGGACCGGAGATGGCCAAAGGTTTTGAAAATGTTGTGAAGATTTGTCCATCGCCAATGTTATTCCAAATAGAATGTTGCGGATGTCCTATGGATAATAGGTCCTAACTATAATTACTTACATATATATATATATATTACCTACTGGCGATAGCCAGTAGGTATATATAGTTAGGATTTTTTCTCTATGGGACTTTTGAAAATTCTATGTCTAATAACTTTGGCGTTTGTGGACGGAATCGGCTGAAATTTTCAGGAAAATGGCACAATTTGTTTCTGAGCAGCCCCTGAAAATTTGGGGGGGTTTCGTCAAGGGGGGGGCTGAGAAAAAAGGGGGGTCCCAAAACGCGTTTTTCCCATTCATTTTTCCATAGGGCGTTTGCACAAAACTTGGCAAAATTGTAGGGACTGTTAGCCCGATGTGCCTTTGCTGGGTCTCAATATATGTGCTCCAGTGGATTTTGAGAAATTAACGTTTTAAAAAACAGATATATCTGTGGCAGCGTCCCGGGTAGCGCTCCGGTTCACGTACTTTTCGCGTTACGGAACTTAGCGAAGCGAAGCTGATTGGCTCTCCGGTGTCTGTCAACATTCTAAACAGTCCGGAACGGCCGCCATCTTGTCTCTCGGTAGGATCGAGAGACAAGAGGAGGAGAAAAACAAAGGGGGAATTTAATGAAAGGGGGCAAGGTAGACCCCTCTTGACCCCCTAGGAATGATGGTGGGGTTATTAAAGGGTCCCGTGGGGCAAATAAAAAAAAATTGATTTTTCGCGGTAGAAGCGCTTCCCGGTTCGTGAACCGGGTCGCGAAACGGGAATTCGCCATTTTGTGTTTCGTTTTAATTAAATTACAAGATGGAGGAAAAACAATGTGAGAAATGGGTATAAGGGGGTACGGGAGACGTATCCTGACCCCCTATGTTTTCTGAGGGTGGCTGAGGATGCTCATATATGTTGATACATGTCTTCCAGCGGCTGCGCGTGAGCGTTTTTTTTTTTTTGCTGCGTGACGTCTGTTAACGTTCGATTCGAAGGAAATCAGGAAGTGTTGACCGCCATTTTGTCACTGCGAGTAAATATATTGTTAAAAATAATTGTTATAAATTAATCCGTATTGATAAACATTGTCTGCGCCAACTTGGCTTTTTTCCAATGCCACACTTTTGTCGTGCACGGCAGCCATTTTAGATGCCTTGACCAGACCCACTCTCTGCACGCCGCCGATCCTCAGCATGGCTCCCCACCCTCGCAAGCATCTCCCCCACGCACTGGTCACCCCCGCTCTCTCTCTCATGCATGGGCCATAAACCTCCCCCCATCTGCGCTGCTATTCCCTGAGAATCACACCTGTGCCCGCCCGACACCTCCCTTTCACCCTATTCACTACCGTACCCTCTGACACTCCTCTTCCTCTGTGTCTGATTGTCCAGGCCGGTCCCAGGCTATCACTTAGCCCTGCGGATGTAGTTTATGGCCCTAACTGTAAAGAATCACCCCTTCAAAGGAGTTACAGTAGATCAAGGCCCCCACCCCATGAGATCCGTCACACCACACGCATTCCTACTATCTGATAACGATCCTGTATTGTGATTGGGGAAGGGATTCTCACTGTAAGGGTGTGTGGGACCGAGCCTGAAGCGGAAGATTCTAGGGATGCCTTTTTGTACATCAAAGTCTTCACAATTATGTGTCACATTAAAAATATATAGCACTCCAACAAAGTAGTAGGATTATAACACTTTAATAACTTATAAATATATACAACGCTCCAACAAAGTAAACACGTAAAAAAAAAAAATTTCAACAACTATTTACATGGCAGCCTGCTGCAACATCCATCTCAAAGCAACAATGGGCTGCTTTGGTCTGTCTTTTAGTCGGCAAAATCCGTCGGCCTGTGAGGTGGCGTCAGTAGCGGTCCGTTGTGCGAATAGGCCGAAGGCAGCACAACGCGCCGAGATCCGGACGGCACCCAGGTGGTGTCCAGTAAGTTGCCGCACTGGTCTGGCCATCCTACAATGCTGCGCCAAAAAACGGTGTGGGGGCCCCGGAGGGGGGAGGCGGCGCGAACGGGCCTCCCCCGCCTCCCCAGGTGGAGGCTCCTCTGCTGCAGTGGGGCGCCCTTTAGCGTTTCAGTCGCCATTCAGCTGTTTAGCACCCGCTTTTGCGGCACTGTGCCTCATCAACCATTCAGCTGAGTTGCGCCCACTCTTGCGGTGCAGCGATAGGCGGCTGCCACAGGACTCTTAAAATGGCGGCCGGCTCTTCGGATTTGGGCCTGGTCCACTAAAATGGCCCTGGGACACAAATTTGCCTGCTAGGGCTTGGGCCCCATTCTCGAAAGCGTCCCCTCAGCCTTGAAGATTCTACAAAAGTCATCGGGCCCCCGACTCTCGCAGGCTTCCGGTGGGGAGCGGCTGCCATGATTGCTTGCGGAATGGCCACGACGGCGCTACGAGATAGTGGTGCTCTCATGCTGACACCAGCTTCAGTCTGAAACATCCAGAAACACTGTAGACTACCAATTCGATGACTTCCGGTGGAGCCCCAACGTGACCCGGTAGGGAAGAACTTGCCCTCCCCTTTTTTGACTGATGATTCTTGTTGCCTGTCCCCTCTGTTGTCATCTAACGGAACCTTTTTGGACTGCCGAGTGAGAAAAAAAAAGGTGGGGCTTTCATCATTTGGGAAAAAAAAATGTTTCAATCAAATGAAAAGTGTTATTTTTAGGTCATATGATCAAGCCTTCCATCATTAGGAAACCAAAAGTAAAATGAACCAATGAAAAGTTTTATAAACAAGTCACATGACCTGTTATGCGGCTTTGGGCTATAAAAAGCCTACAAAATCCGTTGGCCTGTGAGGCGGCGTCAGTAGCGGACCGATGTGCGAATAGGCCGAAGGCAGCACAACGCGCCGAGATCCGGATGGCACCGAGGTGGTGTCCAGCAAGTTGCACTGGTGTGGCCATCGTACAATGCTGCACCAAAAGACGGCGTGGGGTGCCCGGGGGGGGGGGGGGAGGCGGCGCGAACGGGCCTCTCCCGCTTCCCCAGGTGGAGGCACCTCATCTGCAGTGCGGCGCCCCTTACCGTTTCACTCGCCGTCCAGTTGAGTTGCGCCCACACTTGCTGCTACAGTAGGCCAAAGGCATATAACAACAAACAAGGGCTTTGACTCATCCACAGTAAAGCAGAGTCCAATACTAGAATAAACAAAAGAAGTGCAAATACTGTGACTGATTTCACAGACAACAAACAACTCAATTGGGAACCAGACTAACAATGACTCAATTGCTAGTCAGCTTTTGAAATGAATCAATTGTATTTATTTCTATATTTTGATATACCTTATTTTTTGTATAGACAAACAAACATTGGCAAAATACTTTTTGTATTTATATATATATATATAAAAAGACAGAAAAAAGATGAGCGAAATAAATTACAAAGTAGGACAAGCAGTCCGTGCTGTGAACACAAACTTTCACGCATCAGTCATTCCACATTCACACTCACATTCCTTCCATACCATAATCAACATTGTGCATGTGAAATAAGACAAACAAATAGAGAAGGTCAGGCAAGCAAAGTCAAGAGCAAATCAGAAATAACACTAAAAATGTTGAAAAATACTTAATATCACAGCAATTGTATGACAGACATAATATGTACAATTCCTTTCTGACCAAAAAACCTAACAACAAAAGGTACACAAGGTCGACGCGTTTCGAATCGGACCCTTTGTCCGATTCTCATCAGGACCAGAGAATCTGAAAAAAGGAAAAGATTTCCTTTAGTAAATTTACGTTTAAAGGGTAAGAACAGCGACCATCAAAGCCAAACATAGCCTCCTACCTGTGTGTATTCAGTGTTAAGTCACGGGGGTTTCTGTGGACAGAGAGTTAGCCTATGGTTAGTAATTTATAACAAGCCTGCAGTCGTCTATAGGGGTGAGAAATGGGGGGCATACAGATAAAGGAAAATACCTGCATCAAGTGTTTTTAACCATCGGATGTTTAATCCAAAAGGGGCTGCGTGGAGTCGGAGTCGTCAGGGAGCCATCATGAAAGGGCGCTTTTTAAATGAAGGCTGTGAACGTGAAAAACACATGCACCATAAGTTGTTTACAATGAAGGGAAGGTGTCATTGAGCGAGTCCACTAAGATCGTAATGAAGCGCTAAGTACCTCTAGAGCGTGGAGGGTTGCTCGAAATCCGGTTCAGATAGTTTGAATGGGGTGGCCGATCAGCATTTCACAGCCGCTGGCTGAAAGAGAACCCGGAAGGGCGCGTTAGTTCTTAGGCTCTGAAATTGAAAAACAAACGTCGAGCAAAGCCGCATGGCAGTATTACCTTATGTGAACTCCTCTCGCAGAGTAAACCGGGGCGTCTCTTAGTGTTCATGCACGCCGGTCTTCATGTTCTGGGTTCGAGCAGGAACAGTAAATGAAGGCGCGCGGAGCGCGAGGTTTCAGATTCGGTCACATGGTCTCAGAGAGAGTTATGGGAGTTGTAGTTTCAAAGTGAAAGTGGGATGAGCCGCGATGTATTTTAGAGGACTCGAGAGACTTCAGAGAGTTAATTTAACCCATTTAGGACCGTATTGAATTTTAAGATAAGGGTAGCTTCCCGTTGACACAGTTTTTCTTCAATGTCGCCGCCCCTTATGTCTAGATCCAGCTTTGACAACACAGTCCATTTGATGTCCTGTTCCGTATGTCCAGCAGCAGTCCAATGATTGACAAGTGGTGCATTCGCAACAACTTTTCTCACTCTTGATTTATGTTGGCAGATGCGCTGCCTAATTTCCTGAGATGTTGGCAAAACATCTCAGGAAATTAGGCAGCGCATCTGCCAATATAAATCAAGAGTGAGAAAAGTTGTTGCGAATGCACCACTTGTCAATCATTGGACTGCTGCTGGACATACGGAACAGGACATCAAATGGACTGTGTTGTCAAAGCTGGATCTAGACATAAGGGGCGGCGACATTGAAGAAAAACTGTGTCAACGGGAAGCTACCCTTATCTTAAAATTCAATACGGTCCTAAATGGGTTAAATGAACTCTCTGAAGTCTCTCGAGTCCTCTAAAATACATCGCGGCTCATCCTACATTGCTGCGCTGAAAGACGGCGTGGGGTGCCCGGGGGGGGGGGAAGCGGCGCAAACGGGCCACTCCCGCCTCCCCAGGTGGAGGCACCTCATCTGCAGTGGGGCGCCTCTTAGCGTTTCACTCGCCGTCCAGCTGAGTTCCGCCCGCTCTTGCGGCACAGTGCCTCACCCGCCATCCAGCTGAATTCCGCCCGCTCTTGCGGCACAGTACCTCACCCGCCATCCAGCTGAGTTGCGCCCGCTCTTGCGGCTACAGCGTCTCGCCCACCATCCAGCTGAATTGCGCCCACTCTTGCGGTGCAGCGATAGGCGGCTGCAACAGGACTATCAAAATGGCGGCCAGCTCTTTGGATTTGGGCCTGGTCCACTAAAATGGCCCTGGGACACCTTGGAACTCAGACGCTTGTCTGCTAGGGCATGGGCCCCATTCCCGAAAGCGTCCCCTCTTTTGACTGATTGTTCTTGTTGCCTATCTCTTCTGTTGTCATTTAACGGAACCTTTTTGGACTGCCGAAAGGTGTTCTGGTCCGACCGCTGGTTGGTGGAGACATTTTGACTATATCCTGGACCTGCCCGGCCTCGCCCAAAATGGCGCCGGTATAAATGGGACTCGTAACTCCTTGTTGTGTACTGGTTGCCCAACCTTGATATCACGAGATACGTATGCAGTTTTGAAGCACATGGCGGGCGGGGACGAGTACTGATTGAACATTTGGACATCCCTATTGATATTAAGTTCTGATGTGTTATTGATTACTGTACTATTGAAAGTTCGAATTAACGTCACCCATGGTACTTGCCCGCAAATGTATATCTAGATAATTTTATTGTAACTGGCCCTGTCGTACTTTAATTATAAAATGTACGTCCACCGATTCCGCAACTGTTCGACATCTTAGTTCTTGCAACCTAATGGCCCGCCCGTTACGTTCTTCTACAGTGTAAATGTCCCCTCATCATATACGATTCCAGTTTGCTCCGTGGCCGGCCCACGTGGTTATAGGCCCGTATTTGTATACTGACATTTTCACAATAAACGTTTTTAAAACAAAACATGGTAGTAGTACCTAGATTGGTAAAGTTTTGAATAATAGCCACTGTTTTCGAATCAGTAAAAGGCAAGTGAAATAAAGCAGCCCGATTACATGACGGTTAAAAGGTATAATACGCAGGAACGCAGTAAAGATAAAATGTTAAGGGCTGTTGTGTTTTCCACTTCTGCAACATAAAGTGATCGATAAGAATCCGATATTCATGCCTATCAGCGACTAAGACAGCAGGCCGATCCTCTTTTGTTCAACGGCTCCCTCATGGGACGAAGAAACGCCCTTTTTCTCGTAATAGGAATATTTTACTTGCAGGACAGTTGTAAATTTCCCGGGAAAATACATTAGCCTGGAACATTGTTAGTGATAAACTGTAAATGCATCTGGGTCCTTTGCTTTACAAGTCAGAGTGAGAAAAAAAAAGGTGGGGCTTTCATCATTTGGGAAAAAAAAATGTTCGAAAGCAATGAAAAGTGTTATTTTTAGGTCATATGGCCAAGCCTTCCATCATTAGAAAAACAAAAGTAAAATGAACCAATGAAAAGTTTTATTAACAAGTCACATGACCTGCTATGCTTACGTTACGCGCTGCGCGCCGCGCCCTGGATCGCTTCCAGGAAGCTGCACCTCGCGCACCGGAGCACTTCCGGGTGCGCTAACGCGGCGCGCCATATGACGCATTACGCGACAACGCAGGTCCAGAATATAGTCAAAATGTCTCCACCAACCAGCGGTCGGAACACAACCCCTTTCAGCAGTCAAAAAAGTTCTGTTAAATGACAACAGAAGGGACAGGCAACAAGAACCATCAGTCAAAGAGGGGAGGGCAAGTTCTTCTCTACTGGGTCACGTTGGGCTCCACCGGAACTGATCGAATTGGTAGTCTACAATGTTTCTGGATGTTTCAGACTGAAGCTGGCGTCAGCATGAGAGCACCACCATCTCGTGGCTACGTCGTGGCCATTCTGCGAGCAATCATGGCAGTCGATTCCCACCGGAAGTCTACGGGAGTCGGGGGTCCCGGTGACTGTTGTAGAATCTTCAAGGCTGAGGGGACTCTTTTGGGAATGGGGCCCATGCCCTAGCAGTCAAGCGTCCGAGTTCCACGGTTGCCCAGAGCCATCTTTAAAACACGAAAATGTTTTTACCTACCACGTACTTGACATTTTAAAGCTTTTGATATTTGCTATTAAAAAACCATTGAAATTCACTGAAAAAACCATAGGTTATAGACCATATATAGTTAGGAATTAGCATTTACAAAACCTTGAAAATTCACTGAAAAAACCATGGGTTATAGACCATATATAGTTAGGAATTAGCATTTACAAAACCTTATTTTACTCACACAAAACCATTGAAATTTCATATATAGTTAGTTGCACTAACTATATATCGTGCACCCGCATTCCACTGCTGATCATGTCACATATTACATCATTCATGACATGATCAGTGACATCACTGATGACATCACTGATGACATCACTGATGACATCTCAAATGACATCACTGATGACATCTCATTTGACATTACTGATCACATCACTGATGACATCATTCATGTGATAATACGGTGAACCTCTTCAGACTCTAATATTATCTTACATACACTCAGAGTAAATAGACACTCACAGACTGTCACTCATCCATGGAGTTACTCACACACCTAGTCAGTCATGCAAAGAATCAATCACACTTCCATTTCCTCAACTATACAGTTATACACACCTTACTTATTCAAACATATACTAACACATATTTACTCTCTTATACAATCCCTGATACAAGTTCACAATGATCCATACAGCCACTCACAAATTCACTGGCTCTTATGCACAGTTATTTATATATGTCAACTCTCACATGTACTGTGTTTTACATATGTACTTACTTTGACATGTAGCACTGAGATATCCATTCACTCACCAATACACTCATGCACACAGTCAACCGCTCATACTACTGTTTCCACATGCACTTTTGAACCCATACAACTAGTGAATCAACTGCTCACACATCTATGCACAGAGTCATACACCTCCCAGCCACCCACACACACACTCAGTCTCCCATACAAATACTTGGGCAACCAATCAATAACCCATATACTTAATCATAAAGCTACTGATCAACACATGCAGCAGTTTACAGAACAACAGATATAATGATGCACAAATTAAGACAGTTTAGTCACTAACCCATGCACTCAGTGAGACACATTTAATCACTCACTCATACAGTCAGTCATGCACCTACTAAATCCTTCATCCAGACACTTATACATCCACTCATTCTTCAATATGTAAGACATATTTTGACTTTTCAGAAACATACAGTCACTGGATGTTGTCATCAGTGATGTCATCAGTGATGTCATTTGAGATGTCATCAGTGATGTCATCAGTGATGTCATCAGTGATGTCACTGATCATGTCATGAATGATGTAATATGTGACATGATCAGCAGTGGATTGCCGGTGCGCGATATATAGTTAGTGCAACTAACTATATATGAAATTTCAATGGTTTTGTGTGAGTAAAATAAGGTTTTGTAAATGCTAATTCCTAACTATATATGGTCTATAACCCATGGTTTTTTCAGTGAATTTTCAAGGTTTTGTAAATGCTAATTCCCAACTATATATGGTCTATAACCTATGGTTTTTTTCAGTGAATATATATATATATATATATATATATTTTTATATATATATACACCCATATTTATACACACCCATATTTATACACACACACACACACACATATATATATATATATATATATATATATATATATATATATATATATATATATATATGTATACCTGAAAATTGTCCCTAGAGTGATTACCACTTATAGTAGGCAACACAAGGAAATACGGCAGGGTTTCTATAGGAATTGGAACTTGGTAACAGGGGATCCTGTTATCGGTAATTACATCACCAAAAAGCCAGAGATCACGTTCCGAAAATCCACCTCTATGGCAGACAGGTTAGTGAGCAACATACTTGATAAACCGATGTAAGATACCTGGATGACCCTTAGTGGTGGGTTTAAAAAGTGCCCGGTCTGCAAAGCTTGCAGACACGGATGCAATAAAACCCAATATATGGTACCATTTTAAGAGAAGTTTGTACAGATTAAAAAGTGCTTGACCTGTAAGACTGAATTTGCAGTCTATGTGTTGCAATGCCCTTGTGAACTTAGGTATGTGGGTAGCACTCGCCTACCGGTACACAAGCGGGTATTGCAACACCTAAGGGCCATTACGGGCAAAGACCAAACCTACCCGGTGGCCGACATTTTGAGAAAGTTCATGGAAGTGACCCACCACATTTACAGGATTATTCCATTGACTGCATTATGCCACTAAAGAGAGGGGGCAATAAAGATGCATTGCTTCGCTTACTGGAAACCAGATATATAATAGAACTAGATAGTAAGACCCCAGGTGGTCTTAATGCGAGTGAGGACCTTCACACTTGCCTGTAGTTCTCTATATGAGACAGATAAATCTTCTATCTGAATTTTCCATTGCGTTACCCTCTTAGACATTATTACATTGAGATTTTGGTCACTTAAACATTGATCCAGCAGTGAGGCTTTTAGCGGATTAGAACAACGGTGGTGTGAGAAGCAACAGAAACAATATCAACCTCCTCCGGTATTCCCCAAGATTTTAGAAGATTCGCTTTATGATTTAGTAACATAAAATTTGAACTAATTGAGCACTTTATGAAAGGGGTTAGAATTGGGTACTTTTTCAATATTAGAGCTTGTATTATGCAGATCAAAAGATGTGAGTCTTATACCCTTTTCATGTGATCTTTGTTTTAACTGTGCTGTATGGATTAGGTTGTTTTTTATCTGATTGAAGATTTAAATTAACTTTATTTATATTGCATAGTTTGCACATGTAATTGCTGCTAGGCCTTGTAGCCAGTTAGAGGGTTTTCATCAATTGAGACACTGTGTCTTTTATTGTAAATAATGATTTTTTAACTGTACTACATGGATGAAGGGATTTTTTACCTAAAAATAATGAAGTTTTAAATGAACTTTATTTATATTGCTTAGTTTGCACAAATATTTGCTGCTAGGCCTTGTAGCCAGTTGGAGGCTTTTTATCAATTGAGACACTGTGTTATTCATTGTAAACAATAAGTTTTTAACAACAAATGTCCTCTTGTATAAGATATTGTGTTACAATGTATGTAGTATGTCTAATTTAATTTACGTATTGCGCAATTTGCACAGTTCTGCTCTGGTGGTTGTTAATATTGTCATATTGTTACTGAATTATGACATTATGTCAATAATTGTATGCAGGACAACAGATTAATTAGCCACCGCAGGTCACATGCAAACAAAGGGTTAAATGGGTAGGCTGTATACATCGGAAGTGTCACCCTCTGTTTCCAGCTCTATAAGTACCCTCTTCACTTGCAGCAGCATATCATGTGATCAAGCCTCCGGCTAGGGAGAAACGCGTCATGCGGACTTGCTTGGTGTTATTTTTTTCTATGGAATAAAGCACAGATGTTTGACACTAAACCTGGGTTTAGCTTGTTCGTCCTTGTAAAAGTCTGGAGATTGGGGCTGAGACGTGTTGGCGTCGGACGAAGTGAGTTGGATATATATATATATGAACAAGGGCTTGCAGCCCGAAACGCGTTATGCATTTCCTGACACGAACATCTAACCTGGATTAAAGAGAACTGTTACCTAATCTGGTGGTCCGTCTCCTGCTTGACGCTTCACTAATCTGTGTGGTTGGAAGTGGCGTTTTGGAGTTCTTTGTGAATATATATTACCTACTGGCGGTCGCCAGTAGGTAGTTATAGTTAGGATAATTTTCAATGTTAAATCTCAACATTCTATTTTGAATAACTTTGGCGCCGGTTGACGAATCTGCCTGAAATTTTCAGGAAAATGGTCTCATGGCGGTCCGGTCCTTCCCTGAAAGTTTGGGGGGGATTCGTCAAGCGGGGGCCGAGATAAAAGGGGGGTCCCAAAACGCGTTTTCCCCATGTTAATTTCCATAGGGCGGTCGATTTCACTTTTAGCCCGAACGGCTGAATGGATTTCCACCAAACTTGGCAAAATTGTAGGGACTGGTAGCCCGATGTGCCTTTGCTATGTCTCAAGATATGTGCTCCAGTGGATTTTGAGTAATTAAGGTTCAAAAAAATATATATATCTATAGCAGCGCTCCGGTAAGCGCACCGGTACGCGCACCGGGCGCGTCACGCGACTTGCGCGGAGAAAGCTGATTGGCTCTGGGGTGTCTGTAAACATTCTAAACAGTCCGGAGCGGCCGCCATCTTGTGTCTCGGTAGGATCGAGACACAAGAGGTGGCCAAAACAAAGGGGGAAATGACCATAAGGGGGCAGAGTAGACCCCCCTTGACCCCCTAGGTTTGATGTGGGGGCCATAAAAGGGCCCCACGGGGCAAAAAAAAAAAAAAAAAATTTTTTGATTTTCGCGGGGTGAGCGCCCGGTACGCGCACCGGTAAGCGTACCGGGGAGTGTACCATGGGGAAAAAGAATGACAGTTTTAAAAGTAGCTGATTAGAAAAAAAAATGTTTAGTTGTTTTTTTTATATATACACATACATATATATAAATGCATATGCACATATATATATGCATATATGTCTATATGTGTGCGTGTAGAGAGAGGTAGAGAGGTAGAGGTGTAGAGGTAGAGAGGTAGAGAGGTAGAGAGTAGAGAGTGAGTAATAGAGAGTAGAGAGTGAGTAGTAGAGAGTAGTAGAGAGCAGTAGAGAGAGTAGCAGAGTGAGTAGTAGAGAGTAGTAGAGTGAATAGTAGAGTGGTAGTAGAGAGTAGTAGAGAGTGAGTAGTAGAGACTGAGTAGTAGAGAGTAGAAGAGAGTAAGTAGTAGAGTGAGTAGTAGAGAGCAGTAGAGAGTGAGTAGTAGAGAGTGGGAGAGAGTAAGTAGTAGAGAGTAGTGGAGAATATTCCAAAGTTTGGCACAGCACCACTTTCACAATGAGTCCAATCAAATCATATCACTTAGAGTACTTATTGAAGCGCTGAATCTTGGTGTATATTCAAATGCTTTTATTTTCCTTAAGTTTATGTACCACAGCCAGCCGAAACGTTTCGTTCTGTACAACAGAACTTCTTCAGGGCGTTCTTATTTCCTTCAAGTTATGTCGGTATCCCGTTGTCATATAACTAGATATTTCTTCCAAATGTTAGACGAGACATAAGTATATTCTTATTAAAAGTGACTAGGTATCAATTTTACCCACACAATTCGGGCAGACTTGAGTAATTTATAGCATCCTCAAAGTCAGTCTTTCAAAAATTCCAAAGTATAGGACATGATAATCCAAATCCAAATGTTTCTCAAGAAAAGTCATTTACAATCGTTCGGAATATCGGTGTTTGGGCAGATATGATCCAGGGACCCCCAGTATGCAAGGGGAATTAGTCCCCCCTCTGCAAAGGCGCCAGTGGCCTGCATTGCAGAGAGGTGTAACAAGGGTGTGGCCTCATTACACTTCTCTGCAATGCAGCTCCCTCGTGCATACTGGAGGCTCCTGGTGGACTAGTTGACCCCAGGGACCCCCAGTATGCAAGGGGAATTAGTTCCCCCTCTGCAAACGCGGCAGTGGGCTGCGTTGCAGAGAGGTGTAACAAGGGGCATAGTCTCATTACACCTCTGCAATGCAGCCCCAGGCGCATACTGGAGGTTCCAGGTGGGCTAATAGGCCCCCAGGGGCCCCCAGTATGCAAGGGGAATTAGTTTCCCCTCTTCAAACATGCACGGGGGCTGCGTTGCAGAGAGGTGTAAAAAGGGTTGTGGCTTCATTACACCTCTCTGCAATGCAGTCCCCTGGCGCATACTGGAGATTCCTGGTGGGCTTTCAGGTCTTATATAGTTAGGAATTAGCATTAAAAAAACCTTTGAAATTCACTGAAAAAACCACAGGTTTCACACCAGTTATAGTTAGGAATTAGCATTTAAAAAACCTTTGAAATTCACTGAAAAAACCATAGGTTTCACACCAGTTATAGTTAGGAATTAGCATTTAAAAAACCTATTAAATTCACTGACAAAACCAGTTATAGTTAGCTGGAAATTTTACTGATATAAAACCAATGAAATTCCACGTTATAGTTAGTTGGACTCACTATAACTTGCGCGTGCAATGCACTGCTGATGACGTCACATATTACATCACTCATGACATGGTCAGTGACATCACTCATGACATCACTGATGACACCATCCTTGTGACATAGTGACAGACCTCCTTTCAGTGTAATGTAACCCTTGAAACACATATTCAAAAATAGAAACTGAAATTTAAAAAAAAATGGAGATACCCATATCAGTTACAACAAGCAATTCAGTAATTCCACCATCTATATGCACATCCAGTCATTCACCAACAGTTCTATATAGTCACTCATACATATACTCACTTATCATATGAAGTGATACACCTATACATCCTGTTACACACCGACAGTCATCCAAAAGTTACTCACACACATACTCACACGTGCAAATAAACTATTGAACATCCATTTATTTGAATATAGAGTTATACACACACTTCCACCTTACTTGTATTGAAAATTACACATATTTATTCTCTTAAACAATCACTTATAGAAACACATACTTATTTAAACAGGAACTCTTACAATCTCTTACTCTCACATATACTCACTTATATACATCAATATTCACATATACTAGATTAAAACATATGTAGTTACTGATAAAGACACTAGTGAGACAGTCATTCACTCACTAACAAACACATATACACACTCATCCATCCATACAGTCCTGCACATATGCTGTCTTCAAAACACATACAAACAGCGAGTCAGTCACTCATGCATCTATGTGCTAAGTAATACCCCCACCAAACCATATAGACACTCATACTGATACTAAGAGAAACATCTAATAACCCATATACATACGCATGTAGCTACTTACCAACACATGTAGCCACTTATAAACAAAGTGAAACAATAATATATATATTTAAATATTTAAACATTACTCACTAATATTTATTTTTCAGAAAGACACATATTCACTGGATGGTGTCATCAGTGATGTCATGAGTGATGTCACTGACCATGTCATGAGTGATGTAATATGTGACGTCATCAGCAGTGCATTGCACGCGCAAGTTATAGTGAGTCCAACTAACTATAACGTGGAATTTCATTGGTTTTATATCAGTAAAATTTCCAGCTAACTATAACTGGTTTTGTCAGTGAATTTAATAGGTTTTTTAAATGCTAATTCCTAACTATAACTGGTGTGAAACCTATGGTTTTTTCAGTGAATATATATATATATATATATATATATATATATATATATATATATATATATATATATATATATATATATATATATATATATATATATATGCTTAACTTAACTGGACTTTCCATGCGTTGTAAAAGCACCAAAAATGCATGCATGGTAAATTGGTAAATAAATGCATGGTAAAAGGTGCATGGTAAAAGCACTGTGGAGTAACTGCAGGATTGTGAATGCTGTTTCTAATTTACAGTTGATTATATGTGTGTAAACAAATGTACAGGATGTGTTACATAAGACAGTGAGGGTTCAAAGATGTAGGAGTCCAATGTTCTTCAGAGCTCACTGTGCTTTATTAGAAGGATTACAATTTATGAACTGCAAGTAACAAAAGATCTTTGTGTTAAAAGTAGTAATCAGCTTCACTAGCTACATAAAATAAAAATCTGTCATCTGCATGTTGCAGGAGACATAGTAAGCCTCTATGCTGCTGTAAGTCAAAACTGGGGTTAAACAAAAGACAAATCTCTGCAGCAAATGAGTTAACCTCCAGAGTTATCTTGTGATTATTATTATTCCCTGAGATTTACTGGCCACACAAAGATCTCTGCAGTAGTTTTTAAAAAAAGTATAACTTGAGGCCCAGATTCTGTGTTGGGTTTGCTTCCATTTTTTAGGTCTCGCCCTGGAATTCGCATCCGAAGGATGCGTCCAGGGCGGAGACTTATAGTCGGCTGACACGGGGGAATGAGGGACACAAAACTGTGACGAGCGTGGATTGAGCTGCGTGCACGCGCGTCAACATTCACGCATGCGCACATCACAGCCACACGCATACACAGCACTCACGCATGCGCACATACACACGCATACACAGGCACACCCCCGTCACCTACACGCATACACAGAGACCCCTCCACACACACCAGCCCCTCTCCTCTCGGCTCCACACACACGCACACGCATTTACACTTACACAGACACGCAGGCACCCAGACAGGCAACCCCCCCCCCCCCCCCGTCACACACACGCATACACACAGACTCCAGGACACATACACATACACACACACACATGCACGCTCACACACATACACAGTCCGCCGCCGCGCGCGCGCACACAGATGCCCCCCGCCCCCCCCCAACAAGGCGACGCCCCACTCACCGGCATCCTCAGTGCAGCGGCTCCCACCGGCAGCAAGACTCTTCTTCCCTTCTTCGGCACCGGGGCGCAGGGTAGGCTCCTGCCTGCTCCGGTGCGCCAAACAATCGCGGCTCTTCCGTGGGAGGCGGGGTAGGCTCCCGCCCTCCTACTTCCGGTTGTCCCGCCCGGCCTGCCTGACTTCCTGGTCGCAGGCCAGGGGCTGAGCAACCGTAGTGGCGAAGCGAACCTGCCCTGTGAGGCGGCCTGATTGCTGTGGCGGAGCCGGAATCGCGGCGCGACAGACCGAGCCCGGGCCTCATTCAGGTGCGGAGAGAGGCGTCCGCGAAGTAGCAGCAGCTCCGGACTGAATTCCGGCCGCCTTTACCAAGATGGCGGCCGTTTGAGTGAGGTTCCGGACCACAGACGCGGAGACCGAGGGAGAAGCGGAACGGGTCCCACCCGCGAGGCACGGCGCTTGGTGGAGGTGCTACCCGGGAGCGGAGAGCGGGGGGATCCCTTCACCTCCCCCCCCGCACCCCTCCCCCTCCAACGACGAAAACCGCGGGCGCTTGGATCGGCGGAGCTGGTCCGTTCCCGCAGGCGAGATTGGACGCCTACAACGGAGGTGAGCCCAGGAGTCAAAAGCGGAGGAAGGGACCGCTTGGGGGGAGGCCTTGCGCCAGTGGCCTACCGGTCCGGTGCATACCCCCGAATTCCCATTAGTGCCACCCGCATCGACGGAGGTGCCCTCTCCCCACCCCCCATACACACATTCCCGCCTGTGGAACGGCCGGTGGGGAGGACACACGAGACACGGGGGCAGGCGACAGACTACGGGAGGCACCAGCAGCGGAGGCTGACCCCGCCAGGGACGACACTAGCAAGGAATCGGGGCCACGCAGGGAAGGGAGAGCAGAACGATCACGAGAGCGGCAGGGGGTGAGACTTCGGACATTGCCCCCCCTCCCCCTACGTGACAAGGCACACAGCCGAACGGGGAAGAAGGCCCTGAAGCAGCAGTGGGGATACTAGGAACTGGAAGAAGAGATAGTGCCCCCCCCCCCCACCCCCCCCTGCACCAGGGGTCATTGTGAGAGGACAAGCGCTACACGGGAGAGGGCCGGACCATATTCACGAACCGGGCGGAAGGAGAAGGGATGAGATAGCCACCTCAGCCAACCCTGACCTCAAGGGCCACACGGAGATAGACCACTTGCAAACGCACAACACGCCCCTGCTGGCAGAGACCCGCCTGGGATAGCTCCAAGGGACGGGCTTCGGAGCGACTGAAGACTGAGCACAGGGAAGAAAGACACCTGGATACGACGAGGGGGGTGGCACGATCGCCCCACCCGGAACCCTGAGGTGGGTGCAGAACCAGACAAGCCCGATACTGTGCGTGCAGAGTGACAGTGAGTGCGGAGTGACAGTGAGTGCAGAGTGACAGTGAGTGCAGAGTGACAGTGAGTGCAGAGTGACAGTGAGTGCAGAGTGCGTGCAGAGTGACAGTGCGTGCAGAGTGACAGTGAGTGCAGAGTGACAGTGCGTGCAGAGTGACAGTGAGTGCAGAGTGACAGTGAGTGCAGAGTGACAGTGAGTGCAGAGTGACAGTGAGTGCAGAGTGCGTGCAGAAACAGTGAGTGCAGAGTGCGTGCAGAGTGCAGAGTGCGTGCAGAGTGCAGAGTGCGTGCAGAGTGACAGTGCGTGCAGAGTGACAGTGAGTGCAGAGTGACAGTGAGTGCAGAGTGACAGTGAGTGCAGAGTGACAGTGAGTGCAGAGTGACAGTGAGTGCAGAGTGACAGTGAGTGCAGAGTGACAGTGAGTGCAGAGTGACAGTGAGTGCAGAGTGACAGTGAGTGCAGAGTGACAGTGAGTGCAGAGTGACAGTGAGTGCAGAGTGACAGTGAGTGCAGAGTGCGTGCAGAGTGACAGTGAGTGCAGAGTGACAGTGAGTGCAGAGTGAGTGCAGAGTGACAGTGAGTGCAGAATGAGTGCAGTGACAGTGAGTGCAGAGTGACAGTGAGTGCAGAGTGAGTGCAGAGTGACAGTGATTTCAGAGTGAGTGCAGAGTGACAGTGATTTCAGAGTGAGTGCAGAGTGACAGTGAGTGCAGAGTGACAGTGAGTGCAGAGTGACAGTGAGTGCAGAGTGACAGTGAGTGCAGAGTGACAGTGAGTGCAGAGTGACAGTGAGTGCAGAGTGCGTGCAGAGTGACAGTGCGTGCAGAGTGACAGTGCGTGCAGAGTGACAGTGCGTGCAGAGTGACAGTGCGTGCAGAGTGACAGTGAGTGCAGAGTGACAGTGAGTGCAGAGTGACAGTGCGTGCAGAGTGACAGTGCGTGCAGAGTGACAGTGCGTGCAGAGTGACAGTGAGTGCAGAGTGACAGTGAGTGCAGAGTGACAGTGAGTGCAGAGTGCGTGCAGAGTGACAGTGAGTGCGGAGTGACAGTGCGTGCGGAGTGACAGTGAGTGCGGAGTGACAGTGAGTGCGGAGTGACAGTGAGTGCGGAGTGACAGTGAGTGCGGAGTGACAGTGAGTGCGGAGTGACAGTGAGTGCGGAGTGACAGTGAGTGCGGAGTGACAGTGAGTGCGGAGTGACAGTGAGTGCGGAGTGACAGTGAGTGCGGAGTGACAGTGAGTGCGGAGTGACAGTGAGTGCGGAGTGACAGTGAGTGCAGTGACAGTGAGTGCAGAGTGACAGTGAGTGCAGAGTGAGTGCAGAGTGACAGTGAGTGCAGAGTGACAGTGAGTGCAGAGTGACAGTGAGTGCAGAGTGAGTGCAGAGTGACAGTGAGTGCAGAGTGACAGTGAGTGCAGAGTGACAGTGAGTGCAGAGTGACAGTGCGTGCAGAGTGACAGTGCGTGCAGAGTGCGTGCAGAGTGACAGTGAGTGCAGAGTGACAGTGAGTGCAGAGTGAGTGCAGAGTGACAGTGAGTGCAGAGTGACAGTGAGTGCAGAGTGACAGTGAGTGCAGAGTGAGTGCAGAGTGACAGTGAGTGCAGAGTGACAGTGAGTGCAGAGTGACAGTGAGTGCAGAGTGACAGTGAGTGCAGAGTGACAGTGAGTGCAGAGTGACAGTGCGTGCAGAGTGACAGTGCGTGCAGAGTGCGTGCAGAGTGACAGTGAGTGCAGAGTGACAGTGAGTGCAGAGTGACAGTGAGTGCAGAGTGACAGTGAGTGCGGAGTGACAGTGAGTGCAGAGTGACAGTGAGTGCAGAGTGACAGTGAGTGCAGAGTGACAGTGAGTGCAGAGTGACAGTGAGTGCAGAGTGACAGTGAGTGCAGAGTGACAGTGAGTGCAGAGTGACAGTGAGTGCAGAGTGACAGTGAGTGCAGAGTGACAGTGAGTGCAGAGTGACAGTGAGTGCAGAGTGACAGTGAGTGCAGAGTGACAGTGAGTACAGTCACTCAGCACCACCACATTATCACTCAGAACCACCACAGCATCACTCAGAACCACCACAGCACCACTCAGCACCACCACAGCACCACCACTGCATCACTCAGCATCACCACAGCCCCATTCAGCACCACCACAGCATCACTCAGCACCACCACAGCACAAATATGTTCTCTCAATGTTTCAAGCTTTATTACAAATGTCACAAAAAGATGTTAATATTTCACTTCTGTTCTTGGATTTTGTTACAATAAAATACACTGAACATAATCTTCACAAAAGTTATTTACAAAAGTTTAAGCTATTGCCATTATAAATTACAATCACTTTTATTAAGTATTAAAAAAAATTAAAAGCCATTGTTATTTGTAATATCAATACATCTAAGTCACGTAAATACAAATGTTGCATGACAAATGCTATAGGTGTCACATTTGCGAAAGTTATAACTATTGGCATTGTAAATGACAAAGCTATTAATTTAGCTATTTTCAAAACCAACACATAAATGAACATGTGGTGAATTTCCATTAAAATATTTGACTTTTTTACTAAGATAGTATTATACTGTTTTATGCAAACAAAATTTAGATACTGCATAAATAACTTTAATAAAACATATTTTATATGAAGCTTTTTATGTAAAAAAAAAAACTATAGCATAAAGCAAAAAACAATTGCCATTTACAATGCTAATAGCTCAAACTTAAATAATGCGAGACCTATTGCATTGCAAATGCTTGTTACTACAACTGCAATGCAGAATCTCACTTGTTAAATCTTGTAATATATTCAAATATACTTGTGATGGAACTGCTAAACATATGTCTGAGGTGCTAAGATCTGATGTCGCTTCTCGTAATGTCATTTCCTGTGAGGTCATTAGCTGTGATGCTACTTCCTGTGATACCACATGCACTGTCACATGCTGTATGTCATGTGTCATGATACCTTTCAAACTGCCTAACTTGGCTAGTTCTCCCACTTCTTTTTTAGACTTGAGCCCTGGGCGTACCAAAGCTGTAAAATCTTCATTATGCTGCAGTATCACGGACATCCACTCATATTTACCTTTGAATAGAAGATACTCAGTACTTATAGTGATGTTGGGGCTGGCAATACTTTTTCAATTCAATTCCTAATCTCACACCCTGCTCCATTGCATGAGTGTGCTCCTACAACAGTTGAAAGTAAGATTTAATATCTACCTATTTATCCATTCATCCATCTATCAATCTATCTATCTATCTATCTATCTATCTATCTATCTATCTATCTATCTATCTATCTATCTATCTTTCTATTATCTATATGCATGTCTTTCTGTCTGTCAGTCAGTCTGTCTCTCTGTCTGTCAATCACTGAAAACACACAAATCTAAAGTGACGTATAGTTAGGTGAAAATATATAAGTTCATAAGCAGTGCATGGTGAGTGCACACGTTATAATTATAGTTGCTTCAGTTATTAAATCATGTGAATGTAATTGCTTTTATGTAGCTTAAAATGTAAATAAATGTAATAGCCATTTTCTCCTAACTATAACACCACTTTAACCTTTATGTTTTCTGAGATGATTTAATGCAAATTAGGATATTCTTGTCATACCTAACTATAATGTTACTTCACCTTGGATTGTTTCCGTCAATTTCTAGTTTTTTTAACATAAAGTAATATATTATTACCATTCCCACTGCTGCAGTGCAAGCCATGGATTTGGCCGCAGGGCATGGCCTGCGTCAGTCCTGGCATCCATTCCCTTGTTGACTGCTGACTCCCTACACACATGGCCTTTGGATGTGTGCAGTGTGGTTGCCTGAAGGGCCTCAGCCGAACCTCCATTGGGCTGCTTACATCAACTAAAAAAAAACAAGCTTTCTGTATCAACATCTAGCTTTCTGCCAAATTGTAATTCCATGCAACTGTTTTGGCTGTCCTTGTTTTTAAAGTTCCGTTGCGAAACTGTATGAGGAACAAAATGTTTTGAGCCCCCCCTTTATTTCAGTCTCCCACTTGACAGATCACCGCAAAACCTTCTAGGAAGGAGCTGAGATGAATTACCTTTTTATTTTGGAAAGTTTCATTAAGATTTGTCAAACTGTGTCACATTATTAGAAAACCATGTATAAAGGCGTTGGAAGACTTTCCCCTTAATAGTCCTCTAATATTCTAACCCATGAAGCAAAACAAACAGCTAAGTACCGAAATGACTTCCATAACCTGTGAGCAAAATGCTGTACCATTATAATCATCTAAAGAAAGAAAAACATTCCTCACTATGTACCCCAACACAAATTCCAACAGTCCGTCTAACAATTAGGGCCATTTTACTTACAAAACTGTGAGAAGAGACGAGTATCTCCTCCCTACTACTGACGGTGGTCCCACTGAGGCTGCAAGCCAGGCGGCGAAAGTTCTCAGCGCTGTACAACTCGTCATCTTCAGACTCCCCACTGCAACCCCTAGTGTAATCCACCTGCAGACACACACACACAGAGTTCAACATTCAGAAAGGCAGAGTCAGGAGTAATCCACCCACACACTAATCTCAAGCGGTTGTAGGCACGTAGTTAAACAACAGAAGAAGATGGTTAAAATGTATTGCATCAGACTCTGGAAGTCCTGATTGCAGTCAATATCCCCAAAATGGGAACCATGAAAGAGCCAGCACAGCAGCTACCTAAGCTCTTGTCCATTGCACAAAATCAATTACAGCAAGCCTGTTCAATGATTGATTACAGGGAACGCTTTAAGTTATAATCATAATTAAAATGACACTTGCAAAGAGTTGCATTCACAAATGATGCGATGAGCAGAATAGACAGCTAAGCAGCGATGCATTACATCAACTCAAAGTTGCAAGTAAATTCTTAAGCAAAATTCTTTAAGGTATAACATTACTTATACAGATGAGATTATTGTGAATGTTTATGATGAAACAGTGAACCTCTCTCCTTTGATTACTGAAAATAGCGTTACACTCATGACTGCTGTTAAAAATTCAAAAGTGTGTAGAATATTTGTTTTTACAATTAGTGCTCAAAAGCTGAAATGAGAAACATGTTAATATTATGATCATTGTCTCTTGTAGTCATAACACCAACAACAAAAAGTAGCATTACTATGCTTACCGGTAATATGGGTATACTTCTTCAAAATACATGTTCTCATTATACATCAGTTGGACCTGTGGCAATTGATAGCAAAACCTGTATCAACAGTACAATCATTTTTAAGTCTCGCCTCTCGTCTTCAATACTAAGGGGCCCATTCTGATCCGGGTCAGAAAGCTTTCCGATCAAGCCGCATCCGGATTGTTTTCCGACGAGTCGAACTCCTGCAGTACGACCCAGCGAGTACAATGCTGCCGTATGCTGCCGGACTCGGTTCAGTCAGACTACCATAGAAGCCAATAGGAGCGGGTCGTACAATGGATACATGGGCTCTGTTAGACCTGGCACCTTGGCGTGAGTCTCCCTTCCACTTTTTGCTGAAGTGCCTCAGATGTTTTTGCTGGTGTTCGATGCTCAGGGTACTGCACCACGGCCGATCCGTGCCGCAGTGCAAGTGCTCCCAATGTAAAGTGTATGTGTAATTGATTTCCACAATTGGAATATTTGGTTTACTGTCAGTCCCCAGTAAAGGGCATGTGGCGTGCCGGGGCTTGTAGATACAAATGCCGCTAGTGGGCCTGCAGCGCGCGTTCCACCACCCACAGAAGCGGCCTCGTGAGATATGTCTCGGATCCGCCATTGCTGACCCCGCGTACCGTCCCGCACTGTCACACTGACTGTGCAAGTGCCCACACTTACCAGTCCCCTCACCTTCCCTCACCTTCATATCAGTCACCCCTATGGTAGGCCTACGGGCAGGGTGCATTGTGAGCGTAAGGTAGGACAGGCCTAGAGTGTGGCATATCCTAGTAGTGAATTACTGCCTCTCTCATTCTTCACTATTGAAGGGCTACTGGTTCTCTTAGGCCAGATGAGCTGTCGGAGCTATTACACGCTATAGTCCCGGCAGGCTCAGGGAACACGGTAGCAAGTCGAGTTTAGTATGCCTGAACTCTGAATAATAAAATACTTCCTTTAGAAAGGTTTATTTTAATATCCTGTGTTTGCAAATGCTACTTTTAGAAAGTTATCCTTTGCTCGCCTAACTCTTCAGCCCGCCTCTGCCAGGATGTGTATCTGCTGTCTGGGTTTGTGTGAGTGACAGGGCTGGGAGGATGAATGAGATGCTTACACCAGGATGGGTGGGCGGAGTAGTCCTTGACTCTGAATAGGGTTGTGCTCCACCACCACAATGCTGGCTCCACCTCCTGCGGAGCGTCTGATGTCTCTGCCCTGCACCCTGAAAGAAGGCGGCAGCGTCCTGTCAACAAAGTACTTCAGAACTGAGTTGAACCAGGCTCAGGCCCCCTGGCCTGCAAAGACAAAAGAAATGCTGTATAAATATAGGAGCTCCGCTCCTTACAAATCAGATCCAGTTTTGACCACGACGAACGTCTGCCTGACTAGAAGGACCAAGAAAAGCTGAAGGACGGAAACCAGTCTGTATCCTGTAAGACTGGCCTGCAGTGGTGCCTTGCTGAGAACGGAGAGGAAAGGACCAGATAGGACTTTGTAGACTTGTGCCTGAAACGATCTCCAAGGGCTTGATCAAGAGCTTGCCCGCTGAACGGAACCCCAGGACCATTGGGTTCTATCTGCTTGTGCCCGTTTGCTGTTGGGCCTCAGTTCTTATTCCCTCGCCAGAGTTGTGACTTGGGTGCCTTCGCCCTCTCCCAGGTCGTGACAGCTCGGAGCCTGGTTGCCCCGCCATAGAGAGCCGCTCATCCCTGAGCCGCTCTCCGATTCAGTGCCGGGCCGCCTGCTCTCCTGTCACCTCGCCGCTTACGGAGCGAGCTTCGCACCTCTCATCTTCTCCGGCCGGAATCTGCACGGAGAGCATCTCAAAGCCTCGGACAGTCCGTACTTCGAAACGTACCCGACTTTCTCGCTTTGCGCTCCTGCATACCAAGGCTCGTGCCGCACCTCAAGAAAGACCTCCCAGTACTGTGGTACCGGAAGTCTGGTGCTGCACCCGTCTGCCCGAGAACTCAACGCCCCTCACAGATCCACGAGTCAGACCCGGCGTGCTAAGAAGTAGTACGCCCCGCAGGCCTGAACGGCGCCTTGCCCCGTGAGCTGCACCGATCCCAGATCGCTGCAACCTTCCACAGTCTAGCTCCTTCACCTCGCTCCTCGAGGGGGATTGAGCCGGAGAGATCCTCTGGAGAACCGTCGGCCTCATTCGGGGTCCGCCCTCACAAGTAGCTGCGCCTGAAACACCTCGGATTTCCACCAGCAAGGTACACTTGAACTCCGTCTCGAGTTCATATTGGATCCAGGGTCCGCAACGTTCTTATTTCCCTGTGATCGTACCTTGCTAAACAACGAACACTGAAAGACTTAGGGCCTCATTATGATGGAGGATTTTCCGCCTCCTCCGGGCCGGGGGAAGCCACCTCCGGCCCGGAGGAGGCGGAAAATCTTCTGCGGACTCACCAAAGACCCACCACCGCATTACGATGGCTGGTGGGTCTTGGTTACTGTCCGCTGCTTTTCTGCCGCGGTCGGATTACAACCGCGGCGGAAAAGCTCTCATTTGGCTGACAGTGTCTATCAGACACCGCCAGCCAAATTCGGAAGCATTTGTAAACATGCTTTTCCGCGGCGGTTTTTCCGCCGTGGAAAAGCATGTGTACTTTTGATTTTGGGGGCCCGTTGCGGGCCCTCAGGGTGTTGGCGGGTGGGGGGTGCACATGGGGGATACCTATGGTACCCCCAAGCATTTACTTGCACAAAGCGGCAGGCACGACGCGGTGCCTGCCGCTTTGTGCATGTAAATGTTAAACATGCACTTTTAACATTGCGGCCAGGGTGGCGGTCACATCCTAATCGCACATGAGGGAACGCCGCAGCCCATGCGGACGTTCCCTCATCCTCGGGGTCCGTCCGCGATCCTAATGAGGCCCTAAGTTTGCCTATTGTAATCTGGTGACCTCAATTTACTAAACGTTATTCTGGTCCTGTGATTATCCTGCTTGAATCTATCTTTTATATAAAGTATACGTATTTTTGATACAACCATACGACTGGTGTCCATTTGTGGTGGGTCAGTGGGTTTACTGTGCGTGATCATGAATGCTTAACTTACTATCGCCCTGAGGATTAGCCTTGTATGCTCGCGCCACACTACCTAGAGGGTGAGCAGGGGTTATTCAAAGGAGTAGTTCCCTTGCCTTGCTCGTACTGGCTCGGTCGTAAATCTCATCCACTGCACACCGCGGTTAGCTTACGGCCGAGACGTACAGAGCGGTTCGGACCCGGAAACGACTCGGTCGGTGAATTTCACGTAGCTTGCAACGTACTTGCTCGCTCATACAGCTGTACGAATCAGGCGGAAAACACAAGTACGGCTCTTAGTTTTTCCGGGCAGATCGCATTCGGTGCCCTTCCGACCCGTATTGGAATCGACCCCTTAGAGGGGTTTGGGTCATCCCATTACTTATCATTGACTGACTTTCTAGTCAATATCACAGGCTTGCTTGTTTAAAGGATTTAATACCTTTCCTTTTGTGTGTCTGTCCCCTCTAGCTCAGGTTCTTTACCATCCATTCCATTGGATAAAATTGTATGTTTTCACTGCTTCAATTTAGGGAACTACTTTTCTTCTACCTCTCCAGACCCCTAATGAGGTTCAGTGAGGGGACCACACAGTGCCCCTGCTATTTTATTATTGGTATGGACCCAGGGAGGGCATTTCCAGAGCCTAATAAGACTCAGAATGGGGCTTGGCACCCGTCCTACTTAAGATTTGATTTAGGCCTTGGGGATGGGTTCTGCATCTGCAATGCAAAGATTTATAACATGTTCAATACCTCCACACATCTATGATGTATTAGGTGCACATGCATTTTGAAAACACATATACCCATTAGCTGGATACAGGCTGTACAAAATAAGATAGATAATTACTATGGTAGCTACCTGCTACTATATAAACTATAAAATAAACTAACACATTTGTTGGAAGATGTCATCAGTGATGCCATCAATGATGTAATTTGAGTCATCAGTGAGGTCATAAATGATGTCCAGAACATGTCATGAATTATGTAATAGGTCATAAGCAGTGCATGGCTAGGGTGCAAGTTATAGGTAGCTATGCTAACAATAACTTGGGAATATCTGTAGTTTTTATAGGTCAAAAAGTGACTCATCATGACATACACATGAATCTGTGGTGACACATGCGCGCCTATATGTAATCATATGGCATGAGTGTGGACAAACAAACGTGTATACATCACCCTTTTTTTGAAGATTCTACATGTGCAATAACCACTGATAAAGCCCAAATATCTGCATTTGCAAATCGAAAAGGCAAGACAGATTGACTTTGCCAATGTTTGTTAAGTGATGTTGCCTAAGGACCACAAATGCCATCCCTACTCCTACAGGCATAAGCAAGGTCCCATCTTTTTTACATTCAATGCATTCCTCTTCCTAAAGACTTTAGTAATTCTGGAGCTGAAGCCAGGGGTGTGTGGAATGTAACACCTCTAAAGGTAGCGGACTAAGCATTCTGAAATCACTAGTGCACAGACTCTTCATACTCTATCGCTTTGCTTTGCTCTATTTACAACTTGTGGGAACAATTTCAAGCTGAAACTAGTGACTGAAAATAGGTTTCAAGACAAAAAGTTTGAAGACAAAGGCATTCATTCTAATATGTGCATGTACTACAAAACTGGAAACAATGAAAATAGTCATAGAAAATAAGTGAAGAGGTCCATGTGACAGTTCTATAGATATCCAATTAGTGACATACCTTTAAGGTATGTATTCACAGCACAGCTGAAGGCTGACAATATGTCAACATTAGAAAAAGAGAATTTGGAAGCTTTACTGAGATAAGGTCTCAGGCTGTCCCTAATGGTGATATGCTTGATTAAAACATTTGCTTGGGCAGAAATGGTGTGCTTCCACTGAACAAAGAGTGATTGTATTGCAATTGCTCAATAGAGGAGGACTGGGTTAGGTTATAGTGGCAAGCTAATGATCAACACCACAAGTCTGATCTATTTAATATGACAAGTGTTAGACCTGACATCATTGGCTTGAGTCTCTCCTCCATTTTTTCTGTTTGCCTCTACTGTGTTACGATGTTTTGCTGGTATATGCTTTGGGCGCCGTGTCACTGCTGATCAGTGCCATAGCGCAAGTGCTCCCTATGTTAAAATGATGTATCTATTGTATCCATGTTTGGCTTATTTGGTTTACTATCAGTCCCTCGTCTAGTGCACCAGGAGTGCCGGGGCTTGTAAATACAAATGCCGCTCGTGGGCTTGCAGCACGTGTTGTGCCACCCACAGGAGCGGCCTTGTAAAAGAATGTCTACGGGTCGGTCATTGCGAGACCCACGTGCAGTCCTGCACTGTCACGTCGGCTGCCAGGTATACCTACCTGCCAGCCCCTCCAACCTTCCCTTAGCTTCATGTTAGTCACCCCTATGGTAGGCCCGTGGGCAGGGTGCATTGTAAGTGTAAGGTAGGACAAGCCTGACCAAGTTGGCATGTCCTGATAGTGAAGTGCCGCCATCTTAGGGCTTCACTATTGCGAGGTAGCCTGCTCTCCGTTGAATAGAATGGGCCGCCGGGATTATTAACGCTATAATCCTAGCTGGCTCGGGGAGCATGGTGCAATGTCGAGTTTGGTATCCCTGAACTCGGGGTTTAATTACGCATCCATTGGTGTGGATGGTTTTTGGACTCTGGGTTCGAAAATAGCACTTTTAGAAAGTGTCTATTTTCTTGTCTAACCATATCTGGTCTCTGCTGGTCTTGCGTGTGTGTGACAGGAGCTGGGTGGCTCCAAGAGGTCTGGATGAGTCAGTGTGGGATGAGTGGGACATTACGTTGAGAGTAGGGGGAGAGTAGTTGTTGATAGCCTGCCTTGCCTGATACAATGCTGGCTCCACCTCCTGCCGAGCGACGGATGGCTCTGTACCTGCCATGGACGATCCTGGCCCCACCTCCTGCCAGGAGGGCGATAGCTCTGCTCCTGCCAGTGTCAATGCTGGCTCCACCTCCTGCGGGGCGTCTGAGGACCCGGCCCGGCTCAATGAATAGGCCAGGTGCAACTGCCTAGCTCCACCCACCACAGACCCAGGATGTTGGGAAATCCCCGGCATAGACAAAGGGATCAAAGACGAAAAGGGGTATAAGAGGAGGACCCCTGAACTAGGAAATCAGATCACTTCTGACAAGGAACCCTGTAACCAAGGACAAGAAGCCTGCTGATCTAAAGGACTGCTTACCCCTTCTGCCAGTGTGCTGTTGTTGGGGGAATCCTGCAGCGCTTCTTTATTTTTGCCAAGGAACCAGGAGAGAGGAACTGTGTGTGTACTCTCACGCTTGCTAAGAAAATCTCCAAGGACTGGAAGAGTGCCAGTCTCCTGCTGAAGTCACAGGGCTAAAGGACTTCACCTGCTACGAAGTGCTATCTGCTGGAAGTGTGAATCCAGCATCTCTGAAAGAACCAGCAACCCCGACGATCGGACGCTGGGCCCAACCGACGCCAGCAGCAACGCCAGTGAGTAGGAGTACGGCTCTAACTCCAGAGGACCTCGTGTCTGCCCCGCTGCTGATCGCATCAACCGTGTGCCCTTCGACGCCGTGAGCGCTGCTCACTCTGTGCAACTGCATCATCGACAACGCCTGCTGAGGCCTGATCGACACCGAAGACGCGACGCCGGATTGCTCGACGCCGCTGATCATCGTGTGCTTCATTTTCCTAAGGTACTGTGTTGTTGGGGGTCCGTGTGACTCCAGGCCCGACGCAGCACTCCTCGCGGTCGACGCCGAACCTGTGGATTACCTTTGCCCCAGCGTTGTGTAGCTCCCGTGTGAGTTACCCTGTTGCTAAGAACTGTGTTTCCAAGAAGAAGAATTGCTTGATACTAAAGACTTTTGTGCTAAAGAAGAAACTACCTTTGAACTATCCTTTTTCCTTCCCGAACGTATTTATTCCGATTGTGTACAGTTTTGCCGTTATTTGGTCTTGTGCTAAGTCTTATATAAAAATACTTATTTTTATAATACTACTGTGTCGTGTCCATTTGTAGTGTATTCACTGTATTACTGTATGTGGTCATAATTGCTTAACACACAGCCTCTGAGATAAGCCTGTTCTGCTCTGCCAAGCTACCAAGGGGGTGAGCAGGGGTTATCGAAGGGTGTGATCCCCTTGCCCCGACTAGAAAAGGAGTGTCCCTATTTGTCAGAAGTGTATACCTCTGCCAACTAGAGACAGCCGGTTCTAACATTGGATGCAGCGGTGAGGATTTGGACCTTGCATTTATGACCCATGTACAGTGATTAGTGTGCGCTACGTAGTGAAAGCAGACCATAACGCAGTCACAATCTGATTCGGAAGGATCCTATTTTTGTTCTCCGCTTTTCTGAAACTTGATTTTCTGAACACTGCCAGTTTTAACCATGAGTGACAACGGAGTCACTGCCCCTGCTATCGTTGTTGTCGAAGAGTTCGAGAGGAGTAAGCTAAAAAGATACAAGAAAGATGAGCTGAAACACTTTTGCAACCAGTTTGAAGTTCCTACCACCGGCCTCTCGAGAAAAGATGATTTTTATAAAGCATTGCGGCCTAGTGGGAATCGAGAAATCCCTCTGATGTGGTGGTGGTACCCACAGAGGAAGGGGATGAGGAGGTGCCAGTGAATGGACCTGTGCCCTCTCCCGGAAGCAGTGTTTCCTCTAAAGGTCTTTCCCCTGAAGAAAGAGAAGAAAGGGCGAAAGAGCGAGCTTACAACATGGAGATGGCAAGGCTAAAGATAAATGGGCAGTTGGAGTTAGAAAATGCAAGAGGTAGAAGGGAAGCTGATTTAGAGATCAAAAAGTTAGAGTTTGAACGAGAGAAGTTAGCTTTGGAGCGTGAAGCCAGGTTGAGGGAACTGGATATCCAAGCTAAAAAGTTAGAGTTGAATCCCTCTGGTGGCAGCATTCCATCCGAGCCTGCAGAAAGTAAGTTTTACTTCCCGAAAGATGTGATCAAAGATTACAATAAGAATGAGGATATTGGTCAATGGTTTAAAGCGTATGAGTTAGCATTGTTGGCCCACCAGGTCCCTGAGAAGAATTGGGGAGCAGGGTTGTGGGGTCGCTTTGTGAATGAGGGAAGAGATACCCTGTTAGACATGCCTGTTGCGGATAGGATGTCGTATGCTCATATGAAAGATGCTTTAATGTTGCGATATGGTTTAACCCCCGAGCAGTACAGACAAGCTTTTAGAGAATGTAAGAAGTTGCCTGGTACGACGTGGGTTGAATATGTGTCTTATTTTTGCAGAGCCATGGATGGTTGGGTAAAGGGCAGCAAAGTGGAAAGTTATGAAGCTCTCTATGATTTGTTTGCGTGGGAGCACTTGTCTAATAACTGTTTTCCAGAGCTGCGCCAGCACCTGATTGATAGCAAGATATCTAACCCTAGAAAACTTGCTGAGGAGGCGGACCGCTGGGTCAGTACCAGGGTCCACAAGGGTCCAGTGGGAGACTCAGCCAAAGGTGGGCAGGGTCCCCAGCAGAAGAGTGGGGGGGACAAGGGTAAACAGAAGGAGTCTCAGAAAGGGCCCCAAAGTAATCCCCAAGGGAAGGGTTCCCAGCCTCCCCCTGAGAAGAAGTCAGGGGCCCCGACGGGTAAACCTGTTCATAGGGGCCCCCTAACCTGCTACGGTTGTGGGCAGGTGGGACACCGGTTTTATGACCCCCAGTGTCCCAAGAAGGATTCGAATGCACCGCCGCGTGCACCCCCTCGTCAGTTGGCAAGTGTAGCCTTGGGAGGGGAGGAGATGGTTGTCCATGGTGGGAGGGGTCCCGCAGAAATGTCCCTGGTCTCGCTAGGAGACATGCAAATGGTCCCTCCACCCCCTCTGCCTAGTAACACTAGTAAATATAGGCAGTGGGTGACCATTAATGGCCATAGAGTGGAAGCTCTCAGAGACACCGGAGCGAGTGTGACAGCTGTCAAGTGTCACTTGGTGTCCAGAGAGCAGGTGGTTCCCCACGCATTCTACCCCGTGATAGCTGCCGATAACTCCCAGAAAGAGTGTGAGGTGGCTCAGGTTTCCTTTGAATGGGGGGGAGTTTCAGGTACTCTTCAAGTTGCTGTGAGGCCCGCCATGCCTGTCGACTGTCTCCTGGGCAATGATTTGGAAGACTCCCCTTGGGCTAAGGTGGAGAGAGCGGCGCACTTGAAAATGTTGGGTGTGCCAGAGTGGGTGTGTGCAACCACTCGTTCCATGACAGCGAGTAAGGGTGTTGATGGGGTCCCGGAGCCTGAAAGTATGGCCCAGGACCCAGCTGTGAAGAGAAGAGGCAGGAGGCGCGGGAAACCGGCCCCCGTTGTTTCCGTGGTCCAGAAGGAGGTAGACCCTGAGGGGGATGCCCTGGAGCCCACCGGGGAACAAATTGCCGAACTGGGAGATCTGCCCGAGCTGACCCACTGGCAGCAGGATGGTGGTCCCTCCAGGGAGGAATTCTGTGCGGAACAGAAAGAGTGCCCTTCTCTTGTGGGCATGAGGCAGCAGGCCTCAGCCCAATCCTCAGGTGATCAGTCAGGGTCACATTTTGTGTACTGGGAGAACGACCTCCTGTATAGCGAGCCTAAGGCTGCTGAGCCTGGGTCAGCCCGTGTGCTGGTGGTACCCCAGCGCTTCAGAGCCTTCCTACTGGGTTTGGCTCATGACGTACCGTTAGCTGGACATCTGGGGCAGGACAAGACCTATGACAGGCTTGTCACCCATTTTTATTGGCCTCAGATGCGTAGGGATGTAGACATCCATTGCAAGACTTGTCGCACTTGCCAGGCAAGTGGGAAAAGCGGAAGGAAGCAGAAGGCTCCCCTCCAACCTTTTCCGGTGGTCAGCACCCCCTTTGACCGGGTGGGTATTGACATTGTTGGGCCCCTGGACCCCAAGACAGCCCTGGGCAACAGGTTCATCCTGGTCTTGGTGGACCATGCCACAAGGTACCCGGAAGCCATCCCTCTCAGGACAGTGACGGCCCCCGTGGTGGGACGGGCACTGATGGGTGTTTTCTCCCGGATGGGGTTCCCCAGAGAGGTGGTGTCCGACCGAGGCACCAACTTCATTTCGAACTATATGAAGTCTCTGTGGAAGGAGTGTGGGGTAACCTACAAGTTCACCACTCCTTACCACCCTCAAGGAAACGGGCTGGTTGAGAGATTCAACCGGACCCTGAAAGGCATGATTATGGGTCTTGAAGAACCAATGAGGCGGAAATGGGACGTCCTCTTGCCATGCCTGTTGTTTGCTTACCGTGAGGTGCCGCAGAAGGCTCTAGGGTTCAGTCCCTTTGAGCTCTTATACGGTCACCCGGTAAGAGGACCTCTGAGTCTGGTCAAGGAAGGCTGGGAGCAATCTCCCAGGAAACCTCCCCAGGATGTATACAGCTACATGCTGGCCTTTCGGAACCAGACTCGGCGCTTCAGAGAACTTGCTCAGGCAAATCTGGAGGCCAGCCAGGAGGAGATGAAGCGATGGTACGACCGGAATGCCACTCTGGTAGAGCTTCAGCCTGGTCAGGAAGTGTGGGTCATGTCCCCTGTGGAACCTTGTGCGCTCAAGGACAGGTGGACTGGACCGTTTAAGGTTGTGGAGAAGAAGAGCGATGTCACCTACCTGGTGGACTTGAAATCTCCCAGGAACCCCTTGCGGGTCCTGCATGTCAACCGTTTGAAGCCCCACTTAGAAAGGTCCGAAGTGGGCATGCTCTTAGCGACAGATGATGGAACGGAGGAGGAGAGTGAGCCTCTTCCTGACCTCCTGTGTGCTAAAGAGCAAGACGGGTCGGTGGATGGTGTGGTCCTCTCTGACACACTGACCCTTGAACAGAAACAGGATTGTCGCCAACTGTTGGGACAATTCCCGGATCTGTTTTCCTTGGTTCCGGGTGTCACGCATTGGTGTGTCCATGACGTTGACACCGGAGACAGCCCTCCTGTGAAGCACAAGGCTTACAGGGTGACTGACAAGGTCCGAGCGTACATTAAGGAGGAGGTCTCCAAAATGTTCGCATTGGGGGTGATTGAGTCCTCTAGCAGTCCTTGGGCCAGCCCAGTGGTCTTGGTCCCGAAGGCTGCAGCGCCTGGTGCTTCACCAGAACTCCGGTTCTGCGTGGACTACCGAGGGCTCAATTCAGTCACGAAGACTGACGCGCACCCCATCCCCAGAGCTGATGAGCTCATCGATCGGTTGGGGGCTGCCCGGTACCTTAGTACGTTTGACTTAACGTCTGGGTACTGGCAGATCGCCTTGACTGATGGGGCAAAAGAGAGGTCAGCATTCTCCACACCAGATGGGCTATACCAATTCCGGGTGATGCCCTTTGGGATGAAGAATGCCCCCGCCACCTTCCAGAGGTTGGTCAACCAGGTCTTGGCTGGACTGGAGGAATTCAGCGCCGCCTACCTGGACGACATCGCAGTGTTCAGCGCCAGCTGGGAGGAACACTTGCGCCACCTCCAGGAAGTGTTGTTGGCCCTGCGCGGAGCAGGCCTCACAATCAAGGCCAGTAAGTGCCAGATTGGGCAGGGTTCTGTGGTGTACTTGGGGCACCAAGTAGGGAGCGGCAAGGTTGCCCCCCTGCAACCCAAGATTGATACCATCCTGGCTTGGGCACCGCCCAAAACCCAAACACAGGTGAGAGCCTTCTTAGGACTCACAGGTTACTACAGGAGGTTTGTCAAGGATTACGGTAACATTGTGCACCCCTTGACTTCGCTGACTTCCAGGAAGCAGCCACGAAACGTGATCTGGACTGATGCCTGTCAAACGGCCTTTGACACCCTGAAAACTGCAATGTGCACAGCACCTATACTCCAAGCACCCGACTTTTCGAGAGAATTCATTGTTCAGACGGACGCTTCAGAGCATGGCGTGGGGGCTGTTCTAGCTCAGGTGAATGAAGAGGGCCGAGACTTGCCTGTAGCCTTCATCAGTAGGAGGTTACTTCCCAGGGAAACGAGGTGGAGTGCGATAGAGAGAGAAGCATTTGCTGTGGTCTGGGCGCTGAAGAAGCTAAGACCCTACCTGTTTGGGACTCACTTCCGGGTTCAGACAGACCACAGGCCCCTCAGATGGTTAATGCAAATGAGGGGTGAGAATCCAAAACTGTTGAGGTGGTCCATTGCTCTACAGGGGATGGACTTTACGGTGGAACACCGCCCTGGTACAGATCACGCCAATGCTGATGGTCTGTCCAGATTTTTCCGCCTTAGTGATGAGGACTCCCTAGGTTAAGGGTAGTTCTCCCCACATTTCAGCTGGAGGGGACACGTGTTAGACCTGACATCATTGGCTTGAGTCTCTCCTCCATTTTTTCTGTTTGCCTCTACTGTGTTACGATGTTTTGCTGGTATATGCTTTGGGCGCCGTGTCACTGCTGATCAGTGCCATAGCGCAAGTGCTCCCTATGTTAAAATGATGTCTCTATTGTATCCATGTTTGGCTTATTTGGTTTACTATCAGTCCCTCGTCTAGTGCACCAGGAGTGCCGGGGCTTGTAAATACAAATGCCGCTCGTGGGCTTGCAGCACGTGTTGTGCCACCCACAGGAGCGGCCTTGTAAAAGAATGTCTACGGGTCGGTCATTGCGAGACCCACGTGCAGTCCTGCACTGTCACGTCGGCTGCGCAGGTATACCTACCTGCCAGCCCCTCCAACCTTCCCTTAGCTTCATGTTAGTCACCCCTATGGTAGGCCCGTGGGCAGGGTGCATTGTAAGTGTAAGGTAGGACAAGCCTGACCAAGTTGGCATGTCCTGATAGTGAAGTGCCGCCATCTTAGGGCTTCACTATTGCGAGGTAGCCTGCTCTCCGTTGAATAGAATGGGCCGCCGGGATTATTAACGCTATAATCCTAGCTGGCTCGGGGAGCATGGTGCAATGTCGAGTTTGGTATCCCTGAACTCGGGGTTTAATTACGCATCCGTTGGTGTGGATGGTTTTTGGACTCTGGGTTCGAAAATAGCACTTTTAGAAAGTGTCTATTTTCTTGTCTAACCATATCTGTTCTCTGCTGGTCTTGCGTGTGTGTGACAGGAGCTGGGTGGCTCCAAGAGGTCTGGATGAGTCAGTGTGGGATGAGTGGGACATTACGTTGAGAGTAGGGGGAGAGTAGTTGTTGATAGCCTGCCTTGCCTGATACAATGCTGGCTCCACCTCCTGCCGAGCGACGGATGGCTCTGTACCTGCCATGGACGATCCTGGCCCCACCTCCTGCCAGGAGGGCGATAGCTCTGCTCCTGCCAGTGTCAATGCTGGCTCCACCTCCTGCGGGGCGTCTGAGGACCCGGCCCGGCTCAATGAATAGGCCAGGTGCTACTGCCTAGCTCCACCCACCACAGACCCAGGATGTTGGGAAATCCCCGGCATAGACAAAGGGATCAAAGACGAAAAGGGGTATAAGAGGAGGACCCCTGAACTAGGAAATCAGATCACTTCTGACAAGGAACCCTGTAACCAAGGACAAGAAGCCTGCTGATCTAAAGGACTGCTTACCCCTTCTGCCAGTGTGCTGTTGTTGGGGGAATCCTGCAGCGCTTCTTTATTTTTGCCAAGGAACCAGGAGAGAGGAACTGTGTGTGTACTCTCACGCTTGCTAAGAAAATCTCCAAGGACTGGAAGAGTGCCAGTCTCCTGCTGAAGTCACAGGGCTAAAGGACTTCACCTGCTACGAAGTGCTATCTGCTGGAAGTGTGAATCCAGCATCTCTGAAAGAACCAGCAACCACGACGATCGGACGCTGGGCCCAACTGACGCCAGCAGCAACGCCAGTGAGTAGGAGTACGGCTCTAACTCCAGAGGACCTCGTGTCTGCCCCGCTGCTGATCGCATCAACCGTGTGCCCTTCGACGCCGTGAGCGCTGCTCACTCTGTGCAACTGCATCATCGACAACGCCTGCTGAGGCCTGATCGACACCGAAGATGCGACGCCGGATTGCTCGACGCCGCTGATCATCGTGTGCTTCATTTTCCTAAGGTACTGTGTTGTTGGGGGTCCGTGTGACTCCAGGCCCGACGCAGCGCTCCTCGCGGTCGACGCCGAACCTGTGGATTACCTTTGCCCCAGCGTTGTGTAGCTCCCGTGTGAGTTACCCTGTTGCTAAGAACTGTGTTTCCAAGAAGAAGAATTGCTTGATACTAAAGACTTTTGTGCTAAAGAAGAAACTACCTTTGAACTATCCTTTTTCCTTCCCGAACGTATTTATTCCGATTGTGTACAGTTTTGCCGTTATTTGGTCTTGTGCTAAGTCTTATATAAAAATACTTATTTTTATAATACTACTGTGTCGTGTCCATTTGTAGTGTATTCACTGTATTACTGTATGTGGTCATAATTGCTTAACACACAGCCTCTGAGATAAGCCTGTTCTGCTCTGCCAAGCTACCAAGGGGGTGAGCAGGGGTTATCGAAGGGTGTGATCCCCTTGCCCTGACTAGAAAATGAGTGTCCCTATTTGTCAGAAGTGTATACCTCTGCCAACTAGAGACAGCCGGTTCTAAAAACAAGGTACAATAAAGGCTTGACATAGTTATTCTTAAAAGAGTTGTTTAAATTAATACGCATTTAAAAGAGGACTGTTACTACTCTGGAATATAGCCTGCAGAGAAGTATTTTGGTACATGGAATCTAACAGTAGTACTCAAGGGTTTTGGTGTTGGTTACCTTTTCTGAAAATTTGTGGCGATAGAAGTGCTGTGATAATCCTCTTTGGCCTCTAATAGCAAAGCTAGTATTTTAACTTGCCAACGGTAATGTTGTATTCATTTGCAATTTTATGAATGTATTCCTATTTGTTGCCTTGTGGGATATTTTATGTGTCTTTACTGTAATTATGATTAGGGTATGGTAAGATGCCAATGATAAAGGCTATAGGCCTCATAGTTTCAATGGGAAAAGTATACCTTACGTTATGACAAAGGCAGTAGACGTGCCTTAATTATTGTGAAAAACATTTTTTTAAAGATAATTGGTCTTTAACAGTGAATTGCTATCAAACTGTGTTACAGACTGTAGACATGTATTTTGTTACATACAATCTCACTGATTAATGGACTAGGCAAGGCTTTTAGTGTTGGTCAGCCCCTGCAACGAACCCTAAGAGTAAAATATTTTGACTGTGATGATCCTTGTTACACCCTTTTGAGAGGGGATGTTTACTTCTTTACCAACTTTAATTTTTGTCCATGATTTTATTTTTATAGCTGTATGCATAATGTTTGCCAGCTTAGGCACACTTCAGTGGGCCTGGGTTTATTGTCAAAAGTCAGGATAAAGCATGGAGATCCTTACTTCTCATGAACAGCATGTCCTAAAGGCAATAGGATTTTAAGAGTTGGTTGTTATTAGACTGTGCGAAAGCCTGCAGGTAAGTATTTTCATAAATGTAATCTCACAGATTACAATAGTTGTCAAAGGTTTGCTGTTGGTGACTCACTCTAACAAAAGTGCAGACTTACAAGCCCGGTACGTCACTTTTGTGCGCCCGTGGCTCCACTTCTGTGACACAGCTGTGGCGTAAACCCAGCGCCATGCTGCGGGGTATTTACATCATGACGCATCTAGGGAGATGCGTCACGTTGTAAAGCCCTGCGCCACATGAAACCTGCGCCAGGTTTCGTGTGGGTATTCTGACACAGGGGGGGGGGGGGGGGGGGGGGGGTTCGGTGCAGGAACGCCTTGAAAAAGTGGCTGAGTGAAATCTACCAGATTTCACTCAGTCACTTTTCCGACCCCACTGCGTCAAAACCTTGCACCTGCTTGAAGCAGGCGTAGGGTGTGACGCACCATGTTCCAGGCTGGGTTGGCACAGTGCTGAAGTTGCGTCATGCCCGCGACACAAATCCAGCACTGCGCCAATGTTATGGCAGCAGATGCAACACACATCTGTATTTCCTTGCATTGTAAATAAGGCGCATCCGTGGTGGCGCAAGGATTAAGATTCGGGTCGCAAGTTTCCTGGCGCATCCCTGCTGATTAGCCGGAATGCGGCAGGAAACGTAAATCTGCCCCAAAGTATGTCAGAGTCTACGGCTGGCCGACCCTTTGCTTCCTGGTTCTTGCACTGCATTTCTATGGACACCAGTGTCATTGGTGCATACACTGAAGTCACAGCTCGGAGTTAGGGACAAAACATTAAGATGGCTGCTAGATCATTCCCATCAATATGGATGTGGCGTAACGGCTGAAGTGGCCACGTTTTTACATCGGGAACAGAGTTAAAGTCTCTGCAGGATACTCAACATCGTGTGTGACTGTTAAGAATTTTTTTTAAATAAAAATGCAACGCAGAGTTTGATATGTCAGGAGAAGTAAGCGGCGATAAGGGGGTTTGGGCAAAAACAGGCGAAACTAAGCTCAGATAAAGAATGATCTTCAAATGAAAACTTAACCAAATACGAGCAGGAAGGTAAGAACAAAAAGTCCCCCAAACAACAGACAACAAAAGTGTAATGATACAGTACATGGTAACTTCTCCTGGGAGTAAACAAAAAGACGAAAAGGAGGGACAAAGAGAAGGACTGACCACTAGCAAGCAATGATTATTAAAGGACACTGAAACAAACAAATGAAAAGCAGTTAAGCCCACAAAGAAGTAAATAGAAAGCTAGACCTAAAAATCAGGTAATTCTATCATTTATTATCACCAAAATCACATAAAATAATTAGCACTAAAAGGACACTCTTAAGAACCCATATCAAAGTATATAGATGCACTTTCTACATTTACACTAAACCATCACAATTTACTTGTCAATTGAAACTTCACATTTCATTATCAAAAATGAATGAACTGTGGGAGAGCTTTATACACATGACCATAATTAAATAATGTTTGGACGAGGTTGATATATTATAAAGAAAAAAAAACAAATCCTCTACATATCATTCTCTAAATATAATTAATTTATCACAATTGATTGCCAATTATTTCAAAATTAATTCATCCTTTCCTTCACATTTGTAGTGCATCTCTATATTAATTTGTACCCACTGTTTGCTGTTACTACATACAGGTTGCAAGCAACCTGTTAAAAATAGTATTAATTTACTGAAGCTGCTACAAGTCACGCTAGACGCAAAGGGGGCACAGATTACTTTTAAAACTGAAGTTGCTTATAAAATACCTGTTTTACTTATTGCTGCATATGAGCTGTGTTGTAGCTCAGGGGGGCAAGTTTACCTTGTTTTAAACTTTTGTACTCGCACTCGCAATTTACGCTAGGTGCGGAGAGGGCACAGAGCCCTTTTTTAAAAGGGAAGTTTGCTTTTACATACCTGTTCACTTGTGCTGCAAAGAGCTGTAAAATAGCTCAGGGGGGCAAGTTGACATTGTGTACTTGCACTCGTACTTTAGCGGCCATCTTGGGTCAGCGCTCTAGTTGCGGGACCCTGCTTGGGCTTCATAAGCGCCCAATGACGCAACCGCGCAGCGGTCACTGAAGCTGTTATGAGTCACGTTAGGCGCAAAGGAAGCACAGATCACTTTCAAAACTGAAGTTGCTTTTAAAATACCTGTTTTACTTATTGCTGCATATGAGCAGTGTTATAGCTCAGGTGGACAAGTTTACCTTGTTTTAAACTTTTGTACTCACACTTGCGCTTTACGCTAGGTGAGAAGGGGGCACAGATCCCTTTTTCTAAATTGAAGTTTGCTTTTAAATACTTTTTCACTTGTGCTGCAAAGAGCTGTGTTATAGCTCGGGGGGGCAAGTTGACATTGTTTTAATACGTGGTACTCGCACTCGCGCGGCCATCTAGGGTCAGTGCTCTAGTTGCTGGACCCTGCTCGGGCTTCATAAGAGCCCGATGATGTGACCGCCCAGTGGCCAAAGCAAGCCCGTCTGCATCCGGACGGTGCCTGGGTCCACGAACCCTGCCCCTTTTCCCCTAGATAAATGATGTTACAGCGCAGAGCAGTTAAAACAGCTAAACTTAAACTTAGGATTGAAATATACCCATTCCATTACCCCTAGCAGCTTAGCCTCTTGTTGTATCCACTGCCCATTTAGGCTTTGGTCGCCCCCGCATCTCCCCCATCGCACATCTTGATGCACATCTTGCTAATGGATGAAAGCCCTGATGTTTTGTTTCTCACTGAAACCAGGATGAATATACGGGCTCAGAGCCTGACATTGTCCAAGCCCTACCCCCTGAATACATAGTATAGAGGTTGAACAGGGCAACAGGTAAAGCGGGTGGCATTGCCACCATTTATAAAAGTCACTGCCGGACCTTTAGGAGCCCCTTACCTGAATGTGAGAATCTCCACTTCTCAATTAGATTCACACCTGTACTATCCCTTTCAGGCATTTTACTTTATCGACCCCCTGGAGAAATGTCCCAATTCTTCAAAGCACTACCCGAAATAGTTGCTAAACTCGCACGTACCGCCTCGAACTTTACTTTTCTGGGCAACTTCAATTTTAATTTTGATGATCTAACTTCGACAATCGCAACCGAACTATGCCTTGATCTTGCAGCCTACCAGCTCACACAGAAGGTGCTATACGCTACTCATTCTAAACGACACCTCCTAGATCCTATATTCTCTAATCTGGAGTAGTTACTCGTCCAGGAACCGATTACTATCCCTGGTCAGATTCTTTTCTGATTCCCTTCCTTTGGTCCCCTACCTATGTCACCCCCACCCAGAAAACACAAACAATGTCCCACTACTGGACGAAACATCCTTTAGAAAAGTGGGTGTCTGTACTGGAAAATTCTAGGCTACCTCCCGAATCCGACCCAATTGTAGCTAATGAAAAATTTAACAACGGGATTGAGGGGATATTTGACCAGGTCCTTCCAAAGAAGTTCACTCAGATACACAAAAGGTCCAACAGAACGGCTTGGTACACCCCTAAACTCCGGGAGTTACAGCAGATCTGCAAAATAACTGAAAGAATCTGGAGAAAGGACTTCTCCCTCAGCAAGAAAAGGAAATACAGGGACGCTATCAAAACATACAAGATGGAAATCAAAAGGGCTCAGAACTCTTATTTTCAGGAGAAAATCACCCTTGCAAGCCAATTCCCCACACAACATTTCTCATTGCAAAAAAACTATCAAAATCTCCCTTTTCGCCAGATACACCAGAAGCAATGGTTCAACTCTGCAATGAACATGCAGATTACTTTTATAACAAAATCCAAATGATCTATGGGTCCTTTGCCTCAACGGATGGTTAGACCACCCTGCAGCCAGAGGATTCTAGCCCTAGGAACAAGGAACATTCTTTAGAAGCTTTTCCCTTAATGGACTGTTAAATACTCCAGGCTACCTCTACACTTGTCAAGAGCGGGTCACCCAGAGACTCCGCCCAGCTCAAGATTCTGAAACAGGTTGTTGAATCAGTCGGCCCAATAATCTTGGATGTTATCAAGTCCTCGATTTCTGCTGGTATGGTCCCTCCCTCATGGAAAAAGCCATGGTACAATCCCTTTTGAAAATCCCGGCTTGGACCCAGACTGCCTTGGCAACTATCGACCTATTTTGCTTCTCCCAGGGATCAGCAAAATTGCAGAGAAGAATGTTAATTTGGTGCTTTCCACAAACCTGGAATCCCACAACCTCCTTTTTTCCTCTCAAATGGGCTTTCGCCCTTGCCAATGAACGGAGACGGAGGTCCTGGCTGTTATTGAAGAATCCAGAAAGATCCTTGATGCAGGAGGCTCCTCGGATGTGATTCTTCTGGACCTCAGCATGGCCTTTGACACAGTCAACCACCATATTCTGGTCCAGAAACTCAGAAGTTTGGGGGTGGCCCTTACGTGGCTGCAATCTCTCCTGGAAGAAAGATCCTTCCAGGTATTCGAGGATGAGGCTATTTCAAAATCCTTGCCTCTCCCCATTGGGGTTCCACAGGGGTCATCCCTGGGCCCTACTCTTTTTAATGCGTACATGGCTCCTCTTGCGGACATCGTTCTTCCCTTCGGGGTGCATATTGTGACCTATGCTTATGATACCCAACTTTTGGTTATGCTGAACCACTCTGACAGGATCTCTAGCTGCCTTTGTCTCTGCCTTGAAGACGTAGCCAAATGGATGAAAGTTTCACATCTAAAATTGAATGGTGATAAGACAAAGTTTATGCTCCTTGGCAATCCCCTTCTTTTTAAGCCGGACACTATGTGGCCAGCCTGCATGGGCCCCGCACATGTCCCTAAGCCAGAGATAAAGAGCCTGGGTGTTTGGCTTGATACAGACCTCAGCTTATAAAGATCAAGCCAGGAAGGTTGTGGCTTCCTGCTTTGGCATTTTAAGGATGCTCCGTAAAGTGCTCCCTCTGCTCCCCTTCCAGGCGAGAAAACTCATAGTCCAGGTGCTTATTTGTTCCCGTCTGGACTACGGGAATGCCCTTTACCTTGGTGCCTTAGCTCGGTCCTTGCTAAACTTCAAACAGTGCAGAACTGCGCCACAAGGATTCGTGTGGGGATTCTGAGCCGGCAGTCTGCAAAACCTGCCTTTACGGATCTCCACTGGCTCCCAGTCCAGGAGAGAGTCCAATTCAAGGCATTGTGTATCACCCATAAGATGATAGGAGAGAAAGGACCAACTATTTCCTCTATGGTCCAGCCCTACCGAGCTAACAGGAGGCTGCGTTCAGACAAGCAATTTTTGGCCTCTGTCCCCAGAATCAAGAGGGCCAGAACCGGTGGCCGGCTTTTCTCATACAATGCTGCCAAACTTTGGAATTCCCTCCCTCTTCAGCTACGTAAGGAACCTAATCATATGTCCTTCAGTAAGCTGTTTCAAACATGGCTCTTTCCCAAGTGATTCTTGATGCTTCAGTGTCACCGCATAGCGCTGGGATGCCTCTGAGTAGCTGTGCGCTCTATAAGTGCTATTTCATTTATTCATTCAAATTGAATCCTACTATATGCTTCCTATATTATCACAGAACAACCAAGGGCCTCGACTCTACTCAGTAAGGCTGAGTCAATATTGAACAGACAAAAACAATTGTCAGTACAGAACACCTTTTGCCACTTACTAAATTACAGGTACCAATGCAAGTCTGTCACAATTCCATGAAAAATCAATTTCAGCAAAACTTTTTATTTTAAATCTTAAGCTTATTTTTCAATAAATATATACACATATAGATGGATAATCAATAAAACAACTACAACAAAAAACGTTACTTCACAATTGCACAACTTATCAAAAGACACCACAACCACTCAAATTACTCTTCCCTCCTTTCACCATTCATTCCTCACACACACACACTTATATATATATATATATATATATTCCTATATATATTCACTGAAAAAACATAACCAGAGAAGTTCACCAGATATAGTTAGTTGAGCTAACTATAACTCGTGCGCCTGCAATGCACTTCTGATGATGTCAGATGTTACATCACTCATGACATGGTCAGTGCCATCACTGATATGCAGTACCAAGCCACGCATTACGTCATGTACGTATGGTTTTGCATATGCGAAGAGTACACGCTGCCAGGCCCTGTGCTATATCACAGACATATAGTATCGCGACGGGTACGCCATTCCCTTTTTTTTGTCTCAAAAGTATATTTTAATAACTTTGAACAGAATATGAGAGCAAGCGCCAATCTAAAATATTTTAAACATTTATATTTTTCTAACTGTAATAAACTTATATTATGATCAATTTATTTTGTCAAAATCACGTCGGGTGCGGCCCCTTTGCGCACCCGGTGCGCGATTGCCATGTGACCTTAAAAAAAAGGATTTGATTGGTTCATAGCATTTCCCATTGTAACAGTTGGACGACCCCACCCATTTTACTCATTCTCTCTACAGAGTTTGAAGAGAGACACCTTTTCTGCTTAGAAAGCTTTTTTGAAAAGTGTTTTCCTGTATACACATATCTTGTACTACACACAACATGCAAACGATCATCTTGATCAATATTCATGCTGTGTACATTAGCCTTCCACGTGTGATTGCCATGCATCTCAAACGTTCTATCAATATCAAATATGAGTTACACGATGCCCCGGGTGTGTGTGTGTGGGTGCACATTATTGTGCTCCCTTTCAGCCTGGATATTCATGGCTCTAAGAAGTATAAGGAGCCACGGGCGGAGTGCACATCCTAGATCACATGTGACAAACAGTAAACAGCAATGTGTAGATTTATTTTGCTTCACGCTCTGTTGTCAGGCCTTATCAATATAGTAGTGCTTTTTATGTGAGACTTTCAGATTCACATTTGATATGCATAGCTTGACTGTAATGAGTGTTATCACTGTGTGAGACATAGCCTCACTGCTGATCCTCCCTCCATCTGAGCACATTCACATGTGTACGCTTCGCGATAGCAACACTTTCAATAATACCGCACACCATTGACATGCGTGTCTGCGCATATCCACAACCTTGACAAAGACATGTAATGCTCACCATTCAATCTTTTCAAACACCATTTCATTAACGATAGTTTCCGCCCTTCCAACACATGCTACACAAATCTAAATTGCACACTCTGCGAGGTCAAAACTTAAAAGAAACACACATAAGTACACTTCCTGACCAGACAGGAACAGAACAACGCCCAGGTCCCTGGAATAATTATTCACACCCCTACCCTGGCCTGGTGTACGCAAGCCCAGCCCACTTTGCGTACATATAAATAGGATAACCACAACGCGCATGTCCCTTTTCTTCCACACTGCCTCAGGTGATATGGCAGCATCCACCGTGCATATCACAATGTTTAATAAAAAAAAAAGGGATCCATGAGGTGCACAAGTAACGACAAAAAATATTTTCCTTTCGATGTTTTTCTATCTATACGTGACAACCGTCCTCAAATTTATACTAAACATGAACTGTAGGGAGTTTATTTGGAAAATCTAGCAACAAGAAGATTTATAGCATTCATTTATTGTTCATTTAGTGGCAACAGTGTAAAAAACATACACATTTATGTAAAATAATGACAATTAAAACCTCATGATTAACAGATATTACAAATCAATACAAATTAATACACATCACTTCAAGGTTTTGTGAAGTAGATTACAATACCAGGAGATTTTTTCTATTAAAGGATCTTTTTTTATAAAAATAGAAAGAATAGAAAAAATAGAAAAAACCTTGATCTATACACAATTTGTTCTCAACCTAATACATAACTCAACCAATGCATCATGTGTTAATATCCTTATATCATATCCTTCTGTCGACGCGTTTTGGTGTATCCGGTAATTTGAAAACACCTTCCTCAGGACAAATATATTAAAACCGAATATTCTTGACTGTGCCAGCCAATATATCTAAAAATAAATACATACAATTAAACATTTCTTGTGCTTGTGCTAGATTGACAATTTTTACTTCTACTCCCTAGATTCAATATATACTCCTTTATCCTTGTATACACCTAAGGTCAATAGTACATTTCTGGTCTTCCCTGTAAGCGATATATAGATCATCTATTAAGCAAGCTTTCTACACCAAGACCCTTCTCCCGTGCCAAATTTGGGGTAATTCTATTCACCCGTTCAACCTGTAGCCTAGTCTAAAGTTGCCTATGCATATTAACAAGGAGAAAACACGTTTTGGGACCCTCTTTTATCTCGGCCCCCCCTTGACAAATCACCCCCTCAACATAGGAGCTGGTATGAAGAAAGAATTAGGTTTCAAAATTCCATGACGTTTCATCAAATGACGCCAAAGTTATAAGCAAAACAAAGAATCCTCTTCCTATGGAAACTCGGTCCCAACTCTATAACTACCTACTGGCGACCGCCAGTAGGTAATAAAGAACAAATTAGAATAGCTCTTTGATTCTTTTAGCTTTCAAAACTACTCTCTCTTACTGTCTTTCTAATTTCCATATAACCAATTGTATTAATACTCAAGCACACATAAAAGTCAGAAATGCTTATGAAGGACACCTTTGGATAATTGATGTTATTTTTGCCTCACACTGTCTTTGTATATTCCAATATATGCCAAAGACAGAAGTGGAAATGGTCCAAACTATTTTGTCCTCAGATTGAAAAATCTCGGAAGAAAGTCAACAATGCTGTGTCGGCATACCTCAGAAACCCCAAAATGAGCTCCATCTACAACAACGGCTGGAATGCCAGAAACCGGTCCTCGGAAGCTTGTTTCTGGTCCAGGGAAGACATGGCTTGGCAGTTCGGGCTGGACTGTTCCCATGAAGCACAGGGTCAGACTGATTTGCATATAGCCATGTCTGAACTGGGGTGGCAGAGTGGGCTAAAGAACGGTGATGGATTAAACCCAGATCTTTTGACTGGGTGTGAGTGTTTGATTGATTCAGATGCTCTGTCCATCACCACCCCCTTTTGTACCGCTTTTGGCCGCCATAAGTGTGGCAGGGTATGCTCAGACGTGAGTCCCTTGCTCGCTTTGCCACTGGATTCAAGCAAGCCGGGCTGATGACGGCTGGAATGCCAGAAACCGGTCCTCGGAAGCTTGTTCCGGTCCAGGGAAGACATGGCTTGGCAGTTCGGGCTGGACTGTTCCCATGAGGCACAGGGTCAGACTGATTTGCATATAGCCATGTCTGAACCGGGGTGGCAGAGTGGGCTAAAGAACGGTGATGGATTAAACCCTGATCTTTTGACTGGGTGTGAGTGTTTGATTGATTCAGATGCTCCGTCCATCACCACCCCCTATGTACCACTTTTGGCAGCCATAAGTGTGACAGGGTATGCTCAGACGTGAGTCCCTTGCTCACTTTGCCACTGAATTCTGGCAAGCCGGGCTGAAGACGGCTGGAATGCCAGAAACTGGTCTTAGGAAGCTTGTTTCCGGTCCAGGGAAGACATGGCTTGGCAGTTCGGGCTTGACTGTTCCCATGAGGCACAGGGTCAGACTGATTTGCATATAGCCATGTCTGAACTGGGGTGGCAGAGTGGGCTAAAGAACGGTGATGGATTAAACCCAGATGTTTTGACTGGGTGTGAGTGTTTGATTGATTCAGATGCTCCGTCCATCACCACCCCCTTTTGTACCGCTTTTGGCCGCCATAAGTGTGGCAGGGTATGCTCAGACGTGAGTCTCTTGCTCACTTTGCCACTGGATTCAAGCAAGCCGGGCTGAAGACGGCTGGAATGCCAGAAACCGGTCCTCGGAAGCTTGTTTCCGGTCCAGGGAAGACATGGCTTGGCAGTTCGGCTGGACTGTTCCCATGAGGCACAGGGTCAGACTGATTTGCATATAGCCATGTCTGAACTGGGGTGGCAGAGTGGGCTAAAGAACAGTGATGGATTAAACCCAGATCTTTTGACTGGGTGTGAGTGTTTGATTGATTCAGATGCTCCGTCCATCACCACCCCCTTTTGTACCCCCATCTACAACAACATACTATTTGATACGGCGGATATATACAGAAGGGATAGAGTACACGTCATAGAGCAGGGAAACCAAGTTTTCCTGAATAACTTGAAGCTGTGCATCCGCACTTATATGTAGCTCCAACTAATGAACACAAGTTACTTTTTAGAGTCACCCTATAACTTACAACTTGAGCCCGCTATTATAGGGCCAGATAACGGCAACTCCCGGACCCTCGCCAAAATGTATTCTCCACACAGTTGTGGTACAGCGGCTAGACCATCTCACTTTGCAGCACAGACCTCTTGCTTTGATACCCGGCTCTACTCACCCATGAGGGTGAGTAATTGGAACTTTATAAATACCTTATTGATTTACCTTCGCACTCCCTATACAACACCACCTAAGCACCATATACAAGTTGAACACGTGTCGCACAGCGCCCAGAGCACATGACTTTCCAGCATAGCACACACAGTTTAGGCTCACGGTTTTATCCCCAAGTCAAGCAGCAGCTCAATTTAACAGCATGACACTCTAGGCAATACCTCACTTAATTTCCGTACCCAGCACTTTCAGACTGGTAGGGGTCAGTAGTTCAAAGGCTTTACCCCGTGTCAGTCAGCATCTCAACTGACGCCCCCAGTGCCATCAGACCCGTAGGAGTGAGTAGTTAGCACTTTACAAATACCGAATTGATTTGATACACACAAATTTACCTTTGGACTCCCTCTATAATGCCCCCTAAGCACCATACACAAGCTACAATGTTCAAAACAAAAGTTAATCCAAGTAGCTATAACTACATGCTGACACTACTTGGACAGATGTTCACAGCGGCCAGAGCACATGACTTCACAGCATATGACACACAGTTTGGGCTCACGCTTTCATCCCCAAGTCCGGCAGCTGATCAGCTTAGCAGCTTCAGACTCTAGACAGTATCTCACATATTTTCCGTACCCCAGGACTTGTAGACCAGTACGGGTCAGTAGTTCGTTCAAGTAGTTATAAGATCCTTCTCCCTGCCAAATTTGGGGTAATTCCATTTACCCGTTCGACCTGTAGCCTAGTCTAAAGTTTCCTATGGGAAATTACCATGGAGAAAACACGTTTTGGGACCCCCCCTTTTTTCTCTGCCCCCGGTGAATCACCCCCAAACTTCCAACAAAGAATACGTTTTGCAAATTTCGCAAAGATTCGTCAACCGAGGCCAAAGTTATTGGGAATAGAATGTTGCCATTTTCCTATAGTAACTAGGTCCTTACTATAACTACCTACTGGCGACCGCCAGTAGGTTAATTACATATATATATATATATATATATATATATATATATATATATATATATATATATATATATATATATATATATATATATATATATATATATATTACCTACTGGTGATAGCCAGTAGGTATATATAGTTAGGATTTTTTCTCTATGGAACTTTTGAAAATTCTATGTCTAATAACTTTGGCGTTTGTGGACGGAATCGGCTGAGATTTTCAGGAAAATGGCACATTTTGTTTCTGAGCAGCCCCTGAAAATTTGGCGGGGTTCCGTCAAGGGGGGGCCGAGAAACAAGGGGGATCCCAAAACGCGTTTTTCCCATTCATTTTTCCATAGGGAGTTTGGCCTCACTTTTAGCTCGAACGGCTGAATGGATTTGCATGAAACTTGGCAAAATTGTAGGGACTGTTAGCCCGATGTGCCTTTGCTGGGTCTCAATATATGTGCTCCAGTTGATTTTGAGAAATTAACGTTTAAAAAAACAGATATATCTGTGACAGCGTCCCGGATAGCGCACCAGTTCGGGTACTTTTCGCGTAACGGAGCTTTGCGAAGCGAAGCTGATTGGCTCTCCGGTGTCTGTCAACATTCTAAACAGTCCGGAGCGGCCGCCATCTTGTCTCTCGGTAGGATCGAGAGACAAGAGGAAGCCAAAACGAAGGGGGAAATGATGGAAAGGGGGCAAGGTAGACCCCTCCTGACCCCCTAGGATTGATGAGGGGGATATTAAAGTGCCCCGCGGGGCAAAAAAAAAAAAAAAAATTTGCGATTTTTTGTCGTAGAGGCGCAAATCGATACGTGAATCGGGCAGCTAACCGGGCAGCTAACCGGCAGCGTAACGGGAGTCTGAGGAGAAGCTGATTGGCTGTCAACATTGTAAACAGTCTGGAGAGGCCGCCATCTTGTCTCTCGGTAGGATCGAGAGACAAGAGGTGGTGAAAAACGAAGGGGGAAATGAAGGAAAGGGGGCAAGGTAGACTCCTCCTGACCCCATAGGATTGATGAGGGGGATATTAAAGTGCCCCGCGGGGCAAAAGAAAAAAAAAATTGTAATTTTTCGCGGTAGAGGCGCTTCCCGGTACGCCAACCGGGCAGCTAACCGGCAGCGTAACGGGAGTCCGACATCTTGTGTTTTTGGAGCGTCAAGTTTGCGTACCGGGTAGCGTTCCGGTAAGCGTAAGAAGGGGAAAACCAAGAGAAACAGTAAAATAAAATTTAAAGGAATAGATTTCCACCAAACTTGGCAAAATTGTAGGGACTGTTTGTTTGATGTGCCTTTGCAAGGCCTCAAGATATGTGCACGTGTGGATTTTGGCTAATTAAGGTTAAAAAAATATATATATCGCTAAGCGTGCTCTGGCGCGCTTACGTTACGGGTTTTGTTTGCGCTGCAGAGACGATACGTCACGTTTATGCGACGCGTCATGAGGCGTCTCACGTGGCTACGTGATACGCCACGTAATAAAGAATATATTTTACAGCTATAGATATTAGCTTTTAAAAAACCAATGAAATTCACTGAAAAAAACATAGGTTATAGACCATATATAGTTAGGAATTTGCATTTACAAAACCATGAAAATTCACTGAAAAAACCATTGGTTATAGACCATATATAGTTAGGGATTAGCATTTACAAAACCTTAATTTACTCGCACAAAACCATAGAAATTCGCATATATAGTTAGTTGCAATAACTATATATCGCGCACCCGCAATCCACTGCTGATGATGGCACATATTACATCATTCATGACATGGTCAGTGACATCACTGATGACATCACTGATGACATCTCAAATGACATCACTGATGACATCTCAAATGACATCACTGATGACAACATATAGTGACTGTATGTTTCTGTAAAGTTAAAATATGTCTTACATATTGAAGAATGAGTGGATGTATAAGTGTTTGGATGAAGGATTTAGTAGGTGCATGACTGACTGTATGAGAGAATGATTAAATGTGTCTCACTGAGTGCATGGGTTAGTGACTAAACTGTCTTAATTTGTGCATCATTATTTCTGTAGTTCTGTAAACTGCTGCATGTGTTGATCAGTAGCTATATGAGTAACTATATGGGTTATTGATTGGTTGCCCAAATATTTGTATGAGAGAGTGAGTGTGTGTGTGGGGGTGGCTGGGAGGTGTGTGACTCTGTGCATAGATGTGTGAGCAGTTGATTCACTAGATGTATGGGTTCAAAAGTGCATGTGGAAACAGCTGTATGGGCGGTTGACTGTCTGCATGAGTGTGTTGGTGAGTGATTGGATTTCTCAGTGCTACATGTCAAAGTAAGTACATATGTAAAACACAGTACATGTAAGAGTTGACATATATAAATAACTGTGCATAAGAGCCAGTGAAAGTGTGAGTGGCTGTATTGATCATTGTGAACTTGTATCATTGATTGTATAAGAGAGTAAATATGTGTTAGTATATGTTTGATTAAGTAAGGCGTGTATAACTGTATAGTTGAGGAAATGGAGGTGTGATTGATTCTTTGCATGACTGACTAGGTGTGTGAGTAACTCCATGGATGAGTGACAGTCTGTGAGTGTCTGTTTACACTGATTGTATCTAAGGTTATATTAGAGTCTGAAGAGGTTCATCGTATTATCACATGAATGATATCATCAGATATGTTTTACATATGTACTTACTTTGACATGTAGCACTGAGAAATCCAATCACTCACCAACACACTCATGCAGACAGTCAACCGCCCATACAGCTGTTTCCACATGCACTTTGAACCCATACATCTAGTGAATCAACTGCTCACACATCTATGCACAGAGTCACACACCTCCCAGCCACCCCCACACACACACTCACTCTCTCATACAAATATTTGGGCAACCAATCAATAACCCATATAGTTACTCATATAGCTACTGATCAACACATGCAGCAGTTTACAGAACTACAGAAATAATGATGCACAAATTAAGACAGTTTAGTCACTAACCCATGCACTCAGTGAGACACATTTAATCATGCTCTCATACAGTCAGTCATGCACCTACTAAATCCTTCATCCAAACACTTATACATCCACTCATTCTTCAATATGTAAGACATATTTTAACTTTACAGAAACATACAGTCACTATATGTTGTCATCAGTGATGTCATTTGAGATGTCATCAGTGATGTCATCAGTGATGTCACTGACCATGTCATGAATGATGTAATATGTGCCATCATCAGCAGTGGATTGCGGGTGCGCGATATATAGTTATTGCAACTAACTATATATGCGAATTTCTATGGTTTTGTGCGAGTAAATTAAGGTTTTGTAAATGCTAATCCCTAACTATATATGGTCTATAACCAATGGTTTTTTCAGTGAATGTATAAATATATATATATATATATATATATATATATATATATATATATATATATATATATATATATATATATATATATATATATATATATATATATATATATATATATATATATATCTAGTATGTAGTTAAAGTTAGGACCTAGTTTCCATAGGAAATCCGCAACATTCTATTTGGAATAACTTTGGCGCCGGTTGACGAATCTTCGTGAAATTCTCAAAGAAGATGGGCAGCTCCGCTCCTTCCCTGAAAGTTACTGGGTGATTCGTGAGGTGGGGGCCGAGAAAAAAGAGGAACCCAAAAGGTGTTTTCCCCATGCAATTTTCCTTAAAGACCTTTAAGTGAGGCTACAGCCCGAACTGCTGAACGGAATTACACCAAATTTGGCAAAAATGTAGAGTTTGGTTCGCAGATTACGCTTTTTGTAAAATGGTGTACATCTGTTCAGTAGTTCCTGAGAAAATCAAAAGTAAAATCATAGATATATCTATAGACGAAGTACGGTACACGTATGGTACGCATACCCTCCCGTGCACGAGCTGAATGCTAATTGGCTGTCAACACTCCAAACCAGGAAGTGCTGGCAGCCACCTTGTGCCTTGGCAGAACTGAGGCACAAGAAAGCAGTGAAAGAACCGCGAAAAACACGCAAAGGGGGCAGGGTAGAAACACCCTGACCCCCTTCTTAAACATAAACTTTACAAAAACGGGATCGGGAGGAGGCCACACCCCCTCCCTGCAGTATGCACCAGGGGCTGCATTTTAGAGAGCCCCCTAGCACGTTTGCAGGGGGGAACTAATTTCCCTTGCGTACTGGGGGTCCCTGGGGGCTAACTAGTCCACCAGGAGCTTCCAGTATGGGTCAGGGGGCAGCATTGCAGAGAGGTGTAAAAAGGGGCGTGGCCTCATTACACCTCTCTGCAACGCAGCCCCCTGGCGCATACTGGAGGTTCCTGGTGGGCTAATTACCCCCCAGGGACCCCCAGTATGCAATGGGAATTAGTTCCCCTCTGCAAACGTGCCAGGGGGCTGCGTTGCAGAGGTGTAAAAAGGGGCATGGCCTCATTACACCTCTCTGCAACGCAGCACCCTGGCGCATACTGGAGGTACCTGGTGGGCTAGTTGGCCCCCAGGGACCCCCAGTGTGCAAGGGGAATTAGTTTCCCCTCTGCAAATGTGCCAGGGGATTGCATTGCAGAGAGGTGTAAAAAGAGGCGTGGCCTCATTACATCTCTCTGCAATGCAGCCCCCTGGTGCATACTGGAGGTTCCTGGGGGGCTAGTTGGCCTCCAGGAACCCCCAGTATGCAAGGGGAATTAGGTCCCCCTCTGCAAACATACCAGGGGGCTGCGTTGTAGAGAGGTGTAAAGAGGGGCGTGGCCTCATTACACCTCTCTGCAACGCAGCCCCCTGGCCCATACTGGAGGTTCCTGGTGGGCTAGTTGACCACCATGGAACCCCAGTATGCAAGGGGACTTAATCCCCCAACTTAGAATGCGCTATGGGCGCGTTTGCACAGTGGTGAAGGTAGGGGGCGGGGCTTGAGGTGATATGTGTGCAAACATGCCATGTGGCGCATTTTAAGTTGGGGAATTAATTCCTCTTCAATCCAGAGGTCCCCTAGGGGCTATCTAGTCCAACAGGTACCTCCAGTAAGCGCCACGGAGCTGCGTTGCAGAGTGTTGTAAAGAGGGGGCATGCCCTCTGAACATCTCTCTGCAACGCAGCTCCCTGGCGCATACTGGAGGTACCTGGTGAGCTAGTTGGCTCACAGGGGACCTCAGGATTGAAGAAGAATTAATTCCCCAACCTAAAACGCGCCAAAGGGCGTGTTTGCACACATGTCACCTCAGGCCCGCCCCCTTCCTTTACCATTGAGCAAAATATTCCTCTAAAACCAGCTGAACTACGAATTCCGATTTACTCACCTGTTATCACGAGAGACGTCAGTGCTGCATCTTTGAGCCCAGTATGGAGCCTGAAAAGTAAATCTAAGCGTACTTACCAGTAACTTGTATTTCCTTCCATAGGAATCTATTGTGTGGTTTCCACCAGAAAAGTTTCTGTGTCTATTTTTGAAACGTACAAATATTCAGTAACTTAAATTTCCTTCCATAGGCTAACATTGACTGGTTTCACTTTGAAATTCTTCTAAGTGTGGAGTTTTGGAACTTAAAAAAATTCCTCTAAAATCAGCCGAACTACGAATTACGATTTACTCACCTGTAATCAGGAGAGACCTCAGTGCTGCATTTTTCAGCCCACTACTGATCCTGAAAAGTAATTCTAACTGTACTTACAGTAACTTGAATTTCCTTCCATAGGCTGACATTGATTGGTTTCACTTGGAAATTCTTCTAAGTGTGAAGTGATGGAATTTAAAAAAATACTTCCAAAATCAGTTGAACTTCGAATACTGATTTACTCACCTGTTATCAGGAGAGACCTCAGTGCTGCATCTTTTAGCTTACTACTGTTCCTGAAAAGTAATTTTAACCGTACTTACCAGTAACTTGAATTTCCTTCCATAGGATATCATTAAAAAAATATAAAATAAAAATAAAATATTACAATTTCAATTTTTTTTAAAAACGTTTTTTCAATTTATATTAAAAATATGTAATATAATTTAAAAAATAAAATATCTAAAAATAAATACTTTAAAACAATGTAGTAAATCAGTATAAAAATATATAACAATTAATAGATTGAAAAATTATCAATTTCAAAACCTTTGAAATTCACTGAAAAAACCATAGGTTTCAGCCACTTTATAGTTAGGAATTAGCATTTAAAAAACTTTAGAAATTCACTGAAAACAGCCATTGCTAAAATAAATAGCCTAAGCAGATCTAACCTTTTAGCACCAAAACAAACAAGTCACAATGAAACACTGAGTGAAAATAAGACTAATTTGGCATACAACAAACAAGACAAGGCAATTAAGAACATCATGACACAAAACTGGCCAATAGTCTTAAGCGACCCAATAATTGGTGCATTACTATCATTCAAGCCATCCATTACCTACAGACGAGCCCCGTCCATGAGCAAATGTTTGGTCACAAGTAGTCCTGAGATAACAGAACAACAATCATGGCTTTCACAATGCAATGGTTTTGTTGAATGCAAAAGTTGCAAAGCCATGACAATATTGAATTAACAAGACAACATACGCTATAGCATTTTGCAAAAGGGAATGCAAAATTACCAAACTATGGCATTGCAAAATAGAGTATGCAATATATGTGCTAGAGTGTTCTTGCAATATAAAATATGTTGGTAGCACTAAATTGCAGGCCCACAAAAGGATATTGCAGCACATACGAGTCATAACAGATCAGGATCCTACGAACCCAATGGCCCGCCATTTTAGGGAGACACATAAAAACAACCTGGAACATTTTAAATACTACCTAATAGACGCAGAGGTAGTTAATAAAAGGGGAAGAGACAGAGGTGGAACCCTCAGGAAACTGGAGACAAGATACATTTTAGATCTAAATTGTAAATCTCTAGGGGGCTTCAACACAATAGAAGACCTATTTACATATCTGTATGAGAACTTCTAGAGTCTATCCACTATGAATTCATAATACTGTCCAAACTCAGGGTTAAATATATTTAATATATAGTTTATAAATATGCAATTTTTATACTTGTGTAGGCTAAGGGTGCACACATGTGTATTTGTGCATTCTCGACGTATTCAAATGAGAACTGAACTAAACAAACCCGTGCAACAACCGATTCGTAGGCTACCTGAACCATAGCAACAGTGTTTTTATTAACATTAGCACTCGAGAACTTTATCATTAAAAATGGATAACAGACACTCATTAGATGTTTTTTGCCCTACATATATTTGCACTAGCACTTTGTTCTGTTTATGACAACATAGACCGGATTAACAATTACAGCTCATTGAGAATGACAATTCAGCAATATATACATACATATGCTAAAGAAAAAAGGAGTGGATTAGAGAAATTTGAATGCATTATGCAGAAATCTATGATACAAACATATTCCAAAAAATCGCACCAGGCAGTTATTGTATTAATTATATTTATTGTATTTATTGCATTTATTGAGATATTTTTACTGAGAAATACATTTTGAATACTTGTCATTGTGTAATCCAAAAATTAATTTTTTTTTTAATTTCAAATTTGGATTTAAAATTTTAGAGGTCTGAAAGCCATGCACCTGATGTTTACACACTATTGACCATATGCATGAACACATTTTTCCATAGACACAGAATGGGCAAAACCCTTTGATGCATCTGGCCCTATAACTCCATTTAGTATGTCTTCAGTGTCTATGCGGAATCATTTTGGAAACTATGCACTTAACTCTTTAAAAAAGAAAACAATGAAGGCAGCGTTTTGCATGTGATCAAGGGCCAGACAGACTGAAACGCGTAATGGCCGATTAATAAAGAATATCCAATTGCACAGATTTTGTGGTCCGCGTCTGCTTCCAACAAAAAGTTGGTGAAGAGCAGAGAACCAGGATATATATATATATATATATATATATATATATATATATATATATATATATATATATATATATATTACCTACTGGCTATCGCCAGTAGGTATATATAGCTAGGATTTTTTCCCTATGGGATTTTTGAAAATTCTATGTCTAATAACTTTGGCGTTTGTGGACGGAATCGGCTGAAATTTTCAGGAAAATGGCACATTTTGTTTCTGAGCAGCCCCTGAAAATTTGGTGGGGTTTCGTCAAGGGGGGGCCGAGAAAAAAGGGGGGTCCTAAAACGCGTTTTTCCCATTCATTTTTCCATAGGGCGGTTGGACTCACTTTTAGCTCGAACGGCTGAATGGATTTGCACGAAACTTGGCAAAATTGTAGGGACTGTTAGCCCGATGTGCCTTTGCTAGGTCTCAATATATGTGCTCCAGTAGTTTTTGAGAAATTAACGTTCAAAACAAGATATATATCTGTAACAGCGCTCCGGGCAGCGATCCGGTCCGCTTACTTTTCGCGAAACGGAACTTTGCGAGCAGAAAGCTGATTGGCTCTCCGGTGTCTGTCAACATTCTAAACAGTCCGGAGCGGCCGCCATCTTATCTCTCGGTAGGATCGAGAGAGAAGAAGAGGTGAAAAACGAAGGGGGAATTTAATGAAAGGGGGCAAGGTATACCCCTCTTGACCCCCTAGGAATGTTGTTGGGGTTATTAAAGGGTCCCGTGGGGAAAATAAAAAAAAAAGATTTTTCACGGTAGAAGCGCTTCACGGGCCGCGAACTGGGCCGCAAACTGGTAGCGAAACGGGAATTCGCCATTTTGTGCTTCGTTTTAATTGTTTAGAGACAAAAATGATCGCCGCACATCGGCCACAATGCATGAATATCGCTGAAAAGTCAGCGATATTCATGCATTATCCAGCAAATGCTCTTAGCCATGTTATCCACCTTCCATTGGATAACAGAAAGCTGATTGGTGAGCCTGCTTTGGGTTCCTGTGGCCAAGATCTCTCTTGGCACCTCGCTTAGGACCGCGCTGGTCGCGCGCTTGTTTGCTCTGTATTTTTAAAAAAACCTTCGTTTTTTGGATTTTGTTTCTTTTACTTTTTAGCCTGCTTCCCTGCCTCTAAACCATTTCTGGCCCTTACTTGCACTCTAACTTTGGTGAACTCCACCGCTGTTGGGCGGATCCGGGTTACCGGGAGGGTTTGGGCTGAGCGCCATCTTGGAGTGGGGAGTAGTGCGAGCGCCATCTTTGAGCGTCCAGGTCACCTGGGACGCCGAGACGACGCTATTTAGGGCGAGCCAGCTGCAAGGTGAGCCTGCTTTGGGTTCCTGTGGCCAAGATCTCTCTTGGCACCTCGCTTAGGACCGCGCTGGTCGCGCGCTTGTTTGCTCTGTATTTTTAAAAAAACCTTCGTTTTTTGGATTTTGTTTCTTTTACTTTTTAGCCTGCTTCCCTGCCTCTAAACCATTTCTGGCCCTTACTTGCACTCTAACTTTGGTGAACTCCACCGCTGTTGGGCGGATCCGGGTTACCGGGAGGGTTTGGGCTGAGCGCCATCTTGGAGTGGGGAGTAGTGCGAACGCCATCTTTGAGCGTCCAGGTCACCTGGGACGCCGAGACGACGCTATTTAGGGCGAGCCAGCTGCAAGGTGAGCCTGCTTTGGGTTCCTGTGGCCAAGATCTCTCTTGGCACCTCGCTTAGGACTGCGCTGGTCGCGCGCTTGTTTGCTCTGTATTTTTAAAAAAACCTTTGTTTTTTGGATTTTGTTTCTTTTACTTTTTAGCCTGCTTCACTGCCTCTAAACCATTTCTGGCCCTTACTTGCACTCTAACTTTGGTGAACTCCACCGCTGTTGGGCGGATCCGGGTTACCGGGAGGGTTTGGGCTGAGCGCCATCTTGGAGTGGGGAGTAGTGCGAGCGCCATCTTTGAGCGTCCAGGTCACCTGGGACGCCGAGACGACGCTATTTAAAGCTCGCCAGACTAGCGCAGCGGTGACGCGCAGCGGTTGCGCCATCCCTGCGCCTGAGTCGTGCCAGAGTCCTGCCCGTCTGCGCTCGTCAGCGTCTCGGAGGCGGCCGAGGCGGGACTCTGGCATCTTGGGTAGGTGTGTAGGATGATTAGGTATAGTGCGGCCGCTTTATGTGCGCTCCGTCCCCCCAAGAGCGGTTGTAATTGTCTTTTCCCTGGTGGTCGACACCTGGCTAAAGGGTGCCCTGGATGTTCTTGGCGTCCCATATCATCTCCATCTCGCGCTCCCCTCTCCCTCCCCTTGGAATGTCAGTGTGCCTTGTTAAATACCAGATCAATGGCGCGTCATTCCATGGAAATTTGGGACCTCCTTACGCTCTCGAAAATCTCCTGTCTTTTTTTGACAGAGACTTGGTTGGGGGCTGGCTCGGAACCTGACATCGCTAATGCCCTTCCCCCCAACTTCACCATCTTAAGGAGGGATAGAACTGGAGGCAGAGGTGGTGGGGTGGCCTTAGTTGTTGACAAGTCCCTTGTCTGCACCTCTTATCCTGTAGATAATATCGCTGGTTGTGAAGCTCTGGGCTTTATTCTCCAGCTGTCGGCTTCACATACCTGCACAGGAATTTTGATCTATAGACCTCCAGGGCCTCTAGGCTCGTTTTTCGAGGATTTACAGGTGGCACTGTCAGTACCCTGTGTGGGCTCGGCACACTGTGTACTGCTGGGCGACTTAAATCTGCACATGGACTCGACAACTGATGCCGATGCATCTAAATTACGGGACATTACCGAGATGCTCGGACTGACCTCTTTCATCGATAGTCCAACGCACGTGAAAGGGCATACGTTGGATTTAATCTTTTCCACTGTGCCAATTAAGGTGTCCTCCCCTTTGCCGGTTCTATGGTCCGACCATTATTTAATTAACTTCGTGTTGTTAGCTGAGCACCAGACGAGTCAAAGAGCTCATAAGGACGGGTCTCGTCAAGCTAGAGCCTTTCACCTGGTGTCAGCTGATATGCTCGCTGACGCACTCCATGCACATCCTTGCATTACGACTGGGAACTTAGAAGTCGACCTGCCGCTAGCCCAGGACTGGCTTCGGACAAGATTCGAGGAGCTTGCCCCTCGGAAACCGGTCAGGACAGCCCCCTGCCAGGATTCCGCCCCTTGGTTCACCGCTACTCTGCGGAAAGCGCGCCAGGACTGCAAAAGATCTGAAAGGCTCTGGCGGCGCAGATATGCGCCTGAGGAGAAACTGAAGTACAGGGGTGCGATAAAATCTTATCACAGACAGATTGCCGAAGCTAAAAAGATCTACTTCGAGCATAGAATAGACCAGGCTGATAACACGAGCCGGGAACTATTCCGAATTGTGAAGGAATTCGTAGAGCCGGTGGCGGCCGCTAGGGTTCACTCCCATACTGAGGAGTGGATCAAGCAGCTTGCTGACTTCTTTGTGGACAAGATCCGTAGGATTCAGGACTCTTTCGATCAGGTGGGGTCCCTGGAAGTGGCTGCAGCTGTGGAAAGTGATCTGAAGGCCCTTCCATCCGCTGCAGCCGAGCTGGCGCCCACTCTTTCGACGTTCCCTCCGCTATCCTGCAAGTCCTCTCTGGAGCTGCTTTCCCGGTTGAAATCTGGATCCCCCTTGGATGCGTGTCCGGCTAAATGCCTGAGCTCGGTGGCACCAGCTATTAACAACTTGCTGAACCCCTTGCTCAACATGTCTCTGAGTTCTGGAGTGGTCCCTAAAGAATGGAAGCATGCTCTTATTCTCCCGCTCATTAAGAAACCTATGCTCGACCCTTTACAGTGGGCCAACTATAGACCAATCTCCCTCCTCCCTGCTCTGGCGAAGGTGGCGGAGAAACATGTTCAGCATACTCTTACCACCTTTATAGAGAATAACAAACTGCTGCATGACTCCCAATCTGGTTTCCGTGCCAATTACAGTACGGAGACAGCTCTTGTGGAGGTGACCGACGCCATCAGGGAAACGCTTGATCTTGGGGGAAAGGCTATGTTGGTCTTGCTGGACCTGTCCGCGGCATTCGACACCGTCCCACACGCCGGCCTCCTCCTAAGACTCAGGGAGGTAGGTCTGCAGGGGACGGTGTTGGACTGGTTTAAATCCTTCTTAACCGACCGTCGGCAGGTGATCTGGGCTCCTCCGTTCTCCGCGGAAATGCCTTCGCTAGAGGTGGGGGTGCCTCAAGGATCCATCCTGAGCCCCACCATATTTAACATTTATGTGGCCCCTTTGGCGAAGGTCGCGGAGGCATTTGGAGCCCGGGTCATCTCATACGCTGATGACACCCAGCTCCTGTTTACCTGCAGGAAGGGAGAGGTTTTTAATGGCGACAGAATCAGAGACTGCCTGAGTGCTGTTTTTGCATAGTTTCAGCACCAGAACCTGAAATGTAACTCGGATAAGTCCGAGTTGCTCTTTTTTGGCTGCGCTGAGGACCCTGGCTGGAAATCATGGTGGCCTTCCGACATGTTCCCCCCTGAGAAACCATCTGCCCAAGTAAAAAATCTGGGTGTGGTATTTGACGACAGTCTTTCTTTTCGCCCCCACATCACGGGCCTGGCGGGGAAATGTTTCGGTATCTTGAAGATGGTGAGGAAATTTCTCCCACTGCTTTCCCTTCAATATCGCAAGAACATCGTGCAAGCACTTGTGGGTTCGCGTTTAGACTACGCTAACGCACTTTTCTCTGGTCTGCCTAAATATCTGGTATCCAGATTGCAAGTTGTCCAAAACTCGGCGGCCAGAGCCATCTTTGGCCTTCCACGGAGAGCCAGTGCCTCTCTACTGCGCGGCAGGCTGCATTGGCTGTCTATCCCTAGCAGAATTAGTTTCAAGGTCCTCACGTTGGCGTTTAAAGCCCTCCACTGCATTGGTCCAGCTTACCTCAGGAAGCGGATTGCTCTCTACGTTCCCCGGAGGAGTTTCAGATCTGCTGACTTGGCTAAAGTGGAGGTACCAGTGATCAAACGCGTGCGGATGGGAGGCCGGTCTTTCCAGTTTATGGCGGCCAGTTTGTGGAATGAGCTCCCTCTGTCACTCCGCAAGGCTAACAATCTTCTGGCCTTTAGAAAGGAGCTCAAGACGCTCCTCTTCTCCGCCTAACCAGTGGGCCTACAGTGTTTCTGCCGCTGGGTTTTTCTTGGTTGTGTTCAGGACTCTCTGCCAAAGCGCCGGGACACCCGATCTGGGTAGCCGTGCGCTCAAGAAATATAGTTCTAACATAACATAACATAACATAACATTGGCTCTCTGGTGTCTGTCAACATTCTAAACAGTCCGGAGCGGCCGCCATCTTATCTCTCGGTAGGATCGAGAGAGAAGAAGAGGTGAAAAACGAAGGGGGAATTTATTGAAAGGGGGCAAGGTATACCCCTCTTGACCCCCTAGGAATGTTGTTGGGGTTATTAAAGGGTCCCGTGGGGAAAATAAAAAAAAATGATTTTTCACGGTAGAAGCGCTTCACGGGCCGCGAACTGGGCCGCAAACTGGTAGCGAAACGGGAATTCGCCATTTTGTGCTTCGTTTTATTTGTTTAGAGACAAAAATTATCGCCGCACATCGGCCACAATGCATGAATATCGCTGAAAAGTCAGCGATATTCATGCATTATCCAGCAAATGCTCTTAGCCATGTTATCCACCTTCCATTGGATAACATGGCTAAAAACTGCTCTGTGCGTGAGCTTTTTTTTTTTTTTTTTGCTGCGTGACGTTTGTTAACGTTCGATTCGATGGAAATCAGGAAGTGTTGACCACCATTTTGTCACTGCGAGTAAATATTTTGTTATAAATGAATCCTTATTGATAAACATTGTCTGCGCCATCTTGCGTTTTTGTCCAATGCCACAATTTTGTCGTGCACGGCAGCCATTTTAGATGCCTTGACCAGGGCCACTCTCTGCACGCCGCCGATCCTCAGCATGGCTCCCCACCCTCGCAAGCATCTCCCCCACGCACTGGTCACCCCCGCTGTTTCTCTCATGCATGGGCCATATACTTCCCCCCATCTGCGCTGCTCTTCTCTGAGAATCACACCCTGTGCCCGCCCGACACCTCCCTTTCACCCTATTCACTACCGCACCCTCTGACACTCCTCTTCCTCTGTGTCCGATTGTCCAGGCCGGACCTAGGCTATCACCTAGCCCTGCGGATGTAGTTTATGGCCCCAGCTGTAGAGTATCCAGACATGCCAACCCTCCCTATTCAGGCGTGAGACTACTGATTTCAGTGCTAGTCTCCCGCCTCCCGATTCCTGCAAGCAAAAACCCGGGGGCATATTACCAACAACTAGCGATAATTTTTGTCTCTAACTTGTTTAGAGACAAAAATTATCGCCGCACATCGGCGAATTTTATCGCACATAAACCTTGCTATTAGCAAGGTTTATCGCAAATGCGATAAAAAACGGCCGCAATGCATGAATATCGTTGAAAAGTCAGCGATATTCATGCATTATCCAGCAAATGCTCTTAGCCATGTTATCCACTTCCCATTGGATAACATGGCTAAAACTGCTCAGGGCAGGTGTTAGCTTTTGGAGATATTCGCGCTTAGCGCGAATATCTCCAAAAGTTGGTAATAGGAGATAGCGATGGTTAGGGACTGTTTCCAGTCGCTAAAATCTTGGCACGCCCACTTTGCATGTCATTAGTGATAAATATCACTGATATGCAAAGCGGGGCCCAAGATGGTCGCTATCACCTTTTAGCTGTCACTAACTGGTGTTAGCGACAGCTTGGTAATAGGGAGATAATTTTATCTCTTTTTTTTGGCATTTAAAGCCCAAAAAGCGGAAATAAACCCCCTTGATAATATGCCCCATGATTTCTCGGGGGTTTCAGCTGACAGGGCTTGGTATTGTGTTACGTGCTAATTCTTCCAGGAAACATCAGAGGGTCGATGCAGGGGTTCTAGAAGGGGTGATAAACCATTTAAGCCTCATGATCAAGCGCATGGTCTTTTAAAGATTTGTGAAGTACTCGGGGCGGCGGTGTGTGTGTGCCCTCTTTCAGGAGCGGGCAGGGGGGGCACTGCCAGCAACTTGCCAGGCCAGGCAGTGTTCAACACGTGCATCACCCTTTCTCTGCCTGCTATTGCGCTCCATGCTTCGGAAAGGTAAGAAAAAGAACGTGCATTTGAGTTTGAAATGTCCGATCCTGTAGCAGTACACTTGCAAAGCCCACACATGACAATAACCCGATTCAAGGCCCCATTCACCCGATTTTTTAAACATATATAGCACTCCAACAAAGTTAGATTTTAAAACTTTATTAACATTTAACTATAATGAACGGAACAAAAACTGTAAAAACATTTAAACATTTTTCACCCAAAAAAGCAACAATGGTCAGAAGCTGTCTTTTGTGCGAATAGTCCCAAGGCAGCACAACGTGCAGAGTTCTGGACGGCACCCAGGTGATGTCGCCTGGGTGCCGCACTGGTTTTGGGATCCTACAATGCTGCTCCGAAAATTGGCGTGGGGCGTCCCGGGTGGGGCGGGGGGAGGCCTCGTCAGTAGCGGTCTGTTGTGCGAATAGTCCCAAGGCAGCAGAACGCGCTGAGATGTTGATGGCACCCAGGTGATGTCCAGTAAACTGCCGCACTTGTTTTGGTATCCTACAATGCTGCTCTGAAAATTTGCGTGCGGCGGCCCGGGGGGGGGGGGGGGGGGGGGGGGGCGTGGGGGAGGCGGCGTGAACGGGCCTCCCCAGGTGGCGGCCATCCAGCTGAGTTGCGCCCGCTCTTGCGGCTACAGCGTCTCGCTCACCATGTTGTTGAGTTGCTCCCACTCTTGCAGTGCAGCGATAGGCGCCTGCCACATGACTCTTAAAATGGCGGACGGCTCTTCGGTTTTGGGCCTGGTGCACTGAAATGGCCCTGGGACACCTTGGAACTCGGACACTTGCCTGCTAGGGCTTGGGCTCCATTCTCGAAAAGCGTCCCCTCAGCCGTGAAGATTCTACAAAAGTCTTGGGGGCCCCCGACTCCCGCAGGCTTCCGGTGGGGAGCGGCTGCCATGATTGCTCGCGGAATGACCACGACGGAGCCACAAGATGGTGGTGCTCTCATGCTGACGCCAGCTTCAGTCTGAATGATCCAGAAACAAGGTGGGGCTTTCATCGTTTGGGAAAAAAAATTGTTCTAAACCAATGAAAAGTGTTATTTTGAGGTCATATGACCAAGCCTTCCATCTTTAGGAAACCAAAAGTAAAATGATCCAATGAAAAGTTTTATAAACAAGTCACATGACCTGTTATGCGGCATAGGGCTACAAAAAGCGTAGAAAATCCGTTGGCACGTGAGGCGGCGTCAGTAGCGGACCGATGTGCGAATAGGCCGAAGGCAGCACAACGCGTCGAGATCCGGATGGCACCGAGGTGGTGTCCAGCAAATTGCCGCACTGGTGTGGCCATCCTACAATGCTGCGCCGAAAGACGGCGTGTCCAGCTGAGTTGCGGTCACTCTTGCGGTACAGTGACTCGAACGCACCGAGATCCGGATGGCACCGAGGTGGTGTCCAGCAAATTGCCGCACTGGTGTGGCCATCCTACAATGCTGCGCCGAAAGACGGCGTGTCCAGCTGAGTTGCGGTCACTCTTGCGGTACAGTGAGTCGAACGCGCCGAGATCCGGATGGCACCGAGGTTGTGTCCAGCAATTTGCCGCACTGGTGTGGCCATCCTACAATGCTGCGCCGAAAGTCGGCGTGGGGTGCCCCGTTGGCTTATGAGGTGATGTCAGTAGTGGACCGATGTGTGAATAGGTCGGAACCAGCACAAGGCGCCAAGATCCAAATGGCAAGTCCTGGATGTTGAGTGCCTCAGTTGAGATTTCTGAGCAGTGCTTGTAAGACTGTCTGAAGCTTATTTGCACCTGCTGCAGCTTCACTATTGCCCTGGTGTGGCCAAAGGTCGCACATGACATAGGCGGCCGGCTCCCAAGGTCCGGCGGAACTTTTTTCCTTTTCCTTTCTGCTTCTTTTCCTACAATCCGTTTCATCTGAAGACACGACCAGGTCCCTGAATGTGTGCAGGGGGACGCTATTGATTGAATGAAAATGGCAGCTTGACACAAAGCTGACTCAAGCGTTGCTGTTGATGCTATACAGACAAAAATTGGTTTTCAGTTTGTACATTCTTCAGGATTTTTTTTTCCATCCAAGTCTGATTGAGAGTTTGTAGAAAAATGGCTTCAGATTTTCCACATACTACTCTTCAACATTCTTCCTAAATGTAATAATGTGAAACTCACTAGGAGAACGGCTGTTTCTGTTTCCTTTCAAAATGCTGCCAACAATATTTTCTGAATGGAAGACACCATCTTGTAGCATAAAGGGCCGAAAGGGGTTCTGGTCTGGCCGATGGTTGGTGGAGACATTTTGACTATATCTTGGACCTGCCCGGCCTCGCACAAAATGGCGCCGGTATAAATGGGACTCGTAACTCCTTGCCCGCAAATGTATATCTAGAAAATGTTATTGTAAGTGGCCCTGTCGTATTTTAATTACAAAATGTACGTCCACCGATTCCGCAACTGTTAGACACCTTTGTTCTTGCAACCTAATGGCCCGCTCGTTACGTTCCTCTTCAGTGTAAATGTCTCCTCATCATATACGATTTCAGTTTGCTCCGTGGCCGGCCCACGTGGTTATAGGCCCGTATTTGTATACTGACATTTTCACAATAAAGGTTTTTAAAACAAAACACGGTAGTAGTATTTACATTGGTAAAGTTTTTACTTTTAGTCACTGTTTTCGAATCAGTAAAAGGCAAGTGAAATAAAGCAGTCCAATTACATGACGGATAAAAGGTATAATATGTAGGAACGCAGTAAAGATAAATGGTCAAGGGCAGTTGTGTTTTTCATTTCTGCAACATAAAGTGATCGATAAGAATCTGATAATCAGGCGTATCGGCGACTAAGACAGCAGGCCGAGTCTCTTTTACTCAACGGCTCCGTCATGGAACGAAGAAACGCCCTTTTTCTCGAAAAAGGAATATATTTTACTTGCAGGACAGTTGTATATTTTCCGGGAAAGTACATTAGCCTGGAATATTATAACATATATGTTTTTTAAAAAATAATGTTCGAAAACAATAAAAAGCGTAATTTTTAGGTCATATGACCAAGCTTTTCATCATTAAAATAACAAAAGCAAAATGAGCCAATGAAAAGTTTTATTAACAAGTCACATGACCTGTTATGCTTACGTTACGCGCTGCGCGCCGCGCCTCGGATCACTTCCGGGTGCGCTAACGCGGCGTGTCATATAACGCATTACGCGACAACGTAGGTCAAGAATATAGTCAAAATGTCTCCACCAACCAGCGTTCGGAACACAACCCCTTTCAGCAGTCCAAAAAGTTCTGTTAAATGACAACAGAGGGGACAGGCAAGAAGAACCATCAGTCAAAGAGGGGAGGGCAAGTTCTTCTCTTCCGGGTCATGTTGGGGCGCTACCGGAACTGATCGAATTGGTAGTCTACAGTGTTTCTGGATGTTTCAGACTAAAGCTGGCGTCAGCATGAGAGCACTACCATCTCGTAGCTCCGTCGTGGCCATTCCACGAGCAATCATGGCAGCCGCTCTCCACCAGAAGCCTGCTGGAGTCGGAGGCCCCCAAGACTTTTGTAGAATCTTCACGGCTGAGGGGACGCTTTCGAGAATGGGACCCAAGCCCTATCAGGGAAGCGTCCGAGTTCAAAGGTGTCCCAGGGCCATTTTAGTGGACCAGGCCCAAAACCGAAGAGCCGGCCGCCATTTTGAGAGTCCTGTGGCAGCCGCCTATCGCTGCACCGCAAGAGCGGGAGCAACTCAACTACATGATGAGCGAGACGCTGTAGTCGCAAGAGCGGGCGGTAAACAGCAGAATGGCGGAAGAGGCACAGTGTAGCAAAAGCGGGCGGAATGGCAACTGAAACGGTAAAGGGGCGCCCCACTACAGCGTGTCTTCAGGTCAAACGGATTGTGGGACAAGGTCCAGAATTGAAGAGTCATCAAAAGGCAAAAAGTTCCGCCGGACCCCGGGAGCCGGCCGCTTATGTCGGGGGCGATCTCAGGCTACACCAGTGCTATAAGACTTGGGGAGGGTGTCGGAGCCAAGCGTCTTCTCCGAGTCCATGGCCATCACACCGCCCCTCAGGGGCCTCCGTCAAGCTGTTTAGGAAGGTAACATATCACATTGTTTTCTAATGCAGTCAGGTCCACAAACGACACTCACTTACTTTGAGAATAGTGAAGCTGCAGTAGGTGGAAATAAGCTTCAGACAGTGTTACAAGCACTGCTCAGAACTCTTAACTATGGCACCCAACATCCAGAACTTATGCCATTTGAGAATGGCAGTGACATTGAAGCAACTCAGGGACCAAAACCATTAACGTACTTTCACGTATGAAAAACTTACTTGGGGAGGGGGCAGGAGCGAAGCGCCCCCTCCCAGTCCGCGCCACCACACCGTATGTTGAAAATCTGAAGCCATCGTTCTACAAAGTCAACCAACCTTGGATTGAAAAATCTAGAAAAATGTACAAACTGAAAACCAGTTTTGGTCTGCATAGCATCAGTAGCAACGCTTGCTATCAGAGTGCATGAGTTTCATGCTCGATCGATTGAGCTAGCCGGATCGGGCAATAAAAAGTATAAAATAGTTATGTAAATAGTTATTTAATAAAATGTTTTACCCTGTTTCTTTGCTGGTGTGTTGTCTATATTTTTAAAATTTGCATAGGGTTTGTCGTTCTTTTGGGCGGGGTGGGTGACGGAGTCGAGCTGTCTTGCAGCCCTCATGGTGTGGAGCTCAGTTCATCTCACTATTTTCGTATTTCTCATGAAGGGTTGTTCCTAATATTTCTATTTTAGCGAGGTCAAAAAGAGATCCAATTAGTGGCCTACTGATTTTGCTCGATTACTTTTATTTTTTTACACGATTTTTCACTATCTGCAAAGACTAAACAGAGTATTGCGACTTTGTGCTTGTTTGTAAATAGAGAATGATCCAAAGAGAACCAATTCTAAAACAGTAAATGCTTGGATAACAATCAATCAAATGGAGAGACAAGCAGGCACGACGGATTACAACGGGGGCAAAGGCCTGCGTTAACTACCGTTCAGTATCTGCAAAGAGAGAGTACTACTAAGAGAAAAGAGGGGAGGGGGGGGGCAGCGTTCAAAGCACATCAGCGTGCATAAATACGAAAATGTTTTTATCTATCACGTACTTGACATTTTAAAGCTTTTCATATTTGCTATTAAAAAAACAATGAAATTCACAGAAAAAACCATAGGTTATAGTGGATATATAGTTAGGAATTTGCATTTACAAAACCTTGAAAATTCAATGAAAAAACCATTGGTTTTAGGCCATATATAGTTAGGGATTTGCATTTACAAAACCTTATTTTACTCGCATAAAACCATTGAAATTCCATATATAGTTATAAGCGCTAACTATATATCGCACACCCGCAATCCACTGCTGATGATGTCACATATTACATCATTCATGACATGGTTAGTGACATCACTGATGACATCACTGATGACATCTCAAATGACATCACTGATGACATCACTGAAAACACCTCATTTGACATGACTGATAACATCACTGATGATATCATTCATGTGATAATACCATGAACCTCTTCAGACTCTAATATAACCTTAGATACAATCAGTGTAAACAGACAGTCACAGACTGTCACTCATCCATGGAGTTACTCACACACCTAGTCAGTTATGCCAAAAATCAATCACACCTCCATTTTCTCAACTATACAGTTATACACACCTTACTTATTCAAACATATACTAACACATATTTACTTTACTCTCTTATACAATCTCTGATACATGTTCACAATGATCCATACAGCCACTCACACATTCACTGGCTCTTATGCACAGTTATTTATAGATGTCAACTCTCACATGTACTGTGTTTTACATATGTACTTAATTTGACATGTAGCACTGAGATATCCATTCACTCACTAATACACTCATGCACAGTCAACCGGCCATACAGCTGTTTCCACATACACTTTTGAATCCATACATATAGTGAATCAACTACTCACACATCTATGTACAGTCACACACCTCCCAGCCACCCATACACACACACTCAGTTTCCCATACAAATACTTGGACAACCAATGAATAACCCATACAGTTACTCATATAGCTACTGATCAACACATGCAGCAGTTTACAGAACAACAGACATAATGATGCACAAATTAAAACAGTTTAGTCACTAACCCATGCACTCAGTGAGACACATTTAATCACTCACTCATACAGTCAGTCATGCACCTACTAAATCCTTCATCCAGACACTTATACATCCACTCATTCTTCAATATGTAAGACATATTTTAACTTTACAGAAACATACAGTCACTGGATGTTGTCATCAGTGATGTCATCAGTGATGTCATTTGAGATGTCATCAGTGATGTCATCAGTGATGTCACTAACCATGTCATGAATGATGTAATATGTGACATCATCAGCAGTGGATTGCGGGTGCGCGATATATAGTTAGCGCTTATAACTATATATAGAATTTCAATGGTTTTATGCGAGTAAAATAAGGTTTTGTAAATGCAAATCCCTAACTATATATGGCCTAAAACCAATGGTTTTTTCATTGAATTTTCAAGGTTTTGTAAATGCAAATTCCTAACTATATATCCACTATAACCTATGGTTTTTTCTGTGAATATATATATATATATATATATATATATATATATATATATATATATATACATACATATATATTACCTACTGGCAGTCGCCAGTAGGTAGTTATAGTTATATTTTGTATAGGGAATCAGCAACATTCTATTGGGAATAACGTTGGCGCCGCTTGAGGGATCTGGCTGCAGTTTCCCTCAAATTTGCCTCGCGGCGCTCCGCTCCTTCCCTGAAAGTTTGGGGGGGATTCGTCAAGCGGGGGCCGAGATAAAAGGGGGGTCCCAAAACGTGTTTTCCCCATGTTAATTTCCATAGGGCGGTTGGACTCACTTTTAGCCTGAACGGCTGAATGGATTTCCACCAAACTTGGCAAAATTGTAGGGACTGGTAGCCTGATGTGCCTTTGCTATGTCTCAAGATATGTGCTCCAGTGGATTTTGAGTAATTTAGGTTAAAAAAATATATAAATATCTATAAGCGCGCCCCGGTACGCGCAACGGGGCGCATACCAGCGCACTACACGAGTTTGCGCGCGGAAAGCTGATTGGCTCTTACGTGTCTGTTAACATTCCAAACAGTCCGGAGCGGCCGCCATCTTGTGTCTCGGTAGGGTCAAGACACAAGAGGTGGCAAAAACAAAGGGGGAAATGACCAAAAGGGGGCAGGGTAGATCCCCCCTGACCCCCTAGGTTTGATGTGGGGGCCATAAAAGGGCCCCGCAGGGCAAAAAAAAAAAGATTTCGATTTGCGCGGGGGGAGCGCCTGGTACGCGCACCGGGGAGCGAACTGGTGAGCGTACCATGGGGAAAAAAGAATGACAGAGTTTTTAAAAAATGTAGCCTTTTTTATAAATTGGAGGTAGTTCTAAAAATAACTTTTTTTTAATCTTTTTGTCGTTTTATATTTTTTTTATTGTTTTTTTGAACATTTTGTACTTTTTTTGGCTTTTATGAACAATTTTATATTGTTTTTGATATTTTTATGGGGACAAACAAAAAACAGGGAACTGTAAATGGCTCAACTGGAGCAAAAAAAATCAGGAAAAAATTAATGTTTTTTTGGCCAATTGTGGTTGTCACCAGCACGGTTGATAAGTTTAATGCTTTGCTCACCATAGGTAATTGTTTTTCCACAAAATATACAAACGATTTTGTATTGTCCAAACTGGATTTGTATGTTTGGGACCATCTCCCTTGTCTCTGGACCCGATGGAGTGGGTTGCTTACTTTTGGAGGTGCTGGGTGAAGATTGGGGAGGGTTTCTGGTCATTTCTCGGACCTCTGCCGCAGCATAGTTGTTAGGGTGCCGGCGTTGCATGCGGCGAATCATGGTGTTATTGCCAAAAGAGTACTTTTTGTTAGGGTTTCCCCTGAAACGTACAGTGCCACAGATTAGACAAGCAACCCTTGGCGCATTTACTTTCTGGAGGTCCTTTGGGATTGAAAAAAACTCCCAGATGATGTGCTCCTTTGGCTTATATGGGGTAGTAGCTTCAGGCAGGAACCTCCTCCTCACCTCCTCCTCCTCCTCCTCCTCCTCCTCCTCTTCTTCATCTCCACCACTGTGGTGTTGTGGTGGTCCTCTTGGTGGTGGTGGTGGTGGTGGCTGAGATGCTCCTGCTGCTGCTGCTACTGTAGCCATTTCTGAGTACAAATAGGTAGTAATAGCTCTGGAAACAGGTCTTCTTCACTCAAAGTACAAAGTGAGAATGAGGAAAAAAGGTGGGGGCTTTCATCATTAGGAAAACAAAACTGTCCTGAACCAATGAAAAGTGTTATTTTCAGGTCACATGACCAGGGCTTTCATCATTTGGAAACCAAAACTGTTCTGAACCAATAAAAAGTGTTATTTTTAGGTCACATGACCCGACGCGCTTACGCTACGTGCCCCGGGGAACATGACCCGACGCTCTTATGCTACGTGCCCCGGGGCGCGCCCAGGGGCGCGTAGCGTAAGCGCGTCGGATGCTTACGTAGCGCAATCGTATGCGCTCGAGTGCTTCCGAGTGCGCTTACACCGTGCATATCACTCGGACGCAGCTACGCGATACGTCACGATGATGTTTTCGTTCGCGGCAATAGCGCTAACGGGACGCTCACTGGTACGCGCACGGGGGCGCGCCGCAACACTGCGCTTACCGGTGCGCTCATCGGTACGCGCACGGGGAGCGCACCAGGGCAAAAAAAAAAACAAGAATATACATAAAATAATAGTATTACATAAATATACAATATAGGATTCATTATAAAAAATATTACATTTCATAGCTATAGAAATTTGCTATTAAAAAACCTTTGAAATTCACTGAAAAAAACATAGGTTTGAGGCCCTATATATATAGTTAGGAATTAGCATTTAAAAAACCTATGAAATTCACTGAAAAAACCATAGGTTTCACACCAGTTATAGTTAGGAATTTGCATTTAATAAACCTATTAAATTCACTGACAAAACCAAAGGTTTCACACCAGTTATAGTTAGCTGGAAATTTTACTAACATAAAACCATTGAAATTCCCACGTTAGTTAGTTGGACTCACTATAACTTGCGCGCCTGCAATGCACTGCTGATGACGTCACATATTACATCACTCATGACATGGTCAGTGACATCACTCATGACATCACTGATGACACCATCCTTGTGACAGACTGACAGACCTCCTTTCAGTGTAATGTAACCCTTGAAACACATATTCAAAAATAGAAACTAACATTTTCCAAAAAATGGAGATACCCATACCAGTTACAACAACCAATTCAGTAATTCCACCATCTATATACACATCCACTCATTCAGCAACAGTTCTATATAGTCACTCATACATATACTCATTCATCATATGTAGTGATACACATATACATCCTGTTACACACTGACAGTCATCCAAAAGTTACTCACACACATACTCACACATGCAAATAAACTATTGAACATCCATTTATTTGCATTTGCAGCTATACACACACTAGCACATTACTTCTAAGGAAACTTACACATACTTACTCTCTTAAACAATCACTTATAGAAACACATACTTATTTAAACAGGAACTCTCACTCTCACATATACTCACTTATATACATCAATACTCACATATACTAGAATAAAACATATGTAGTTACTGATAAAAACACTAGTGAGACGGTCATTCACTCACTAACACACATATATACACACTCATCCACCCTTACAATCCAACACATATGCTGTCTTCAAAACACATGCAAACAGTGAGTCAGTCATTAATGCATCTATGTGCTAAGTAATAACCCCACCAAACCATACGGACACTCATACTGATACTAAAAAAATACATCTAATAACCCATACACACACACATGTAGCTACTCACCAACCCATGCAGCCACTTATACACAAAGTGAAACACTGATACATATATTTAAATATTTAAACAATACTCGCTAATATATGTATTCACTAAGATACACCTAATAAGCCAGGTAACCAATCAATTTAAAAAAAAACATCCAGTAAGACACTTATTTAAACATTTATCCTTCCATCGAACTTTACATATACATATATAAAACATATTTATTTTTCAGAAAGACACACATTCACTGGATGGTGTCATCAGTGATGTCATGAGTGATGTCACTGACCATGTCATGAGTGATGTAATATGTTACGTCATCAGCAGTGCATTCAATCAATCAATCAATCACAGCATTTATATAGCGCACTACACACCCAAAGGGTCTCAAGGCGCTATGGAGGGGGGGTCCGCTACTGCTCGAACAGCCAGGTCTTGAGTTGCTTCCTGAAGGCGAGGTGGTCCTGGGTCCGGCGGAGGTAGGTCGGGAGGGAGTTCCATGTCTTGACGGCTAGGTAGGAGAAGGACCGTCCTCCTGTGGTGGCTCTTCGGATGCGGGGGACGGCGGCGAGGGCGTGGCCGGTCGATCGAAGCTGGCGTTTGGGAGCGTAGAAGTTGAGGCGGCTGTTGAGGTATCCCGGGCCTTGGTTGTGTAGGGCTTTGTGTGCGTGGGTGAGGAGTCGGAAGGTGATTCTCTTGTTGACCGGGAGCCAGTGCAGGTCTCTCAGGTGTCCGGAGATGTGGCTGCGCCGGGGGATGTCCAGGATGAGACGTGCTGAGGCGTTCTGGATCCGCTGAAGTCTCTTCTGGAGCTTGGCGGTGGTTTAGGCGTAGAGGGAGTTGCCGTAGTCCAGACGGCTGGTGACGAGGGCCTGGGTGACCGTCTTCCTGGTCTCGGTGGGGATCCACCGGAAGATCTTACGTAGCATGCGCAGGATGTTGAAGCACGACGAGGAGACGGCGTTGACTTGTCTGGTCATGGAGAGGGAGGAGTCCAGGATGAAGCCCAGGTTGCGTGCGTGGTCTGTAGGTTGGGGTGCGCTGCCCAGGGCGGGGGGCCACAAGGAGTCGTCCCAAGCGGAGGGTGTGGATCCCAGGATGAGGACTTCCGTCTTGTCCGAGTTCAGTTTTAGGCGGTTGTTCTTCATCCATTCGGCTACCTCTTTCATCTCTTCGTGTAGGTTGTCTCTGGCGGTGGCGGGGTCGTTGGTGAGGGAGAGGATCAGCTGGGTGTCGTCGGCGTAGGAGATGATGTTGAGGTTGTGCTGGCGTGCGATGTCTGCGAGGGGGCCCATGTAGACGTTGAAGAGGGTTGGACCGAGCGAGGAGCCTTGAGGGACGCCGCAGATGACTTCGGTGGCTTCCGATCTGAACGGAGGGAGGCAGACTCTCTGTGTTCTCCCGGCGAGGAAGGAGATGATCCACTCCAGTGCCTTCTCCTGGACTCCGACGTTGCTGAGGCGCTGTACTAGGTTACGGCGCCAGACAGTGTCGAAGGCCGCGGAGAGGTCTAGGAGGATGAGGGCCGCTGTTTCTCCGTTGTCGAGCAGGGCACGGATGTCATCGGTTGCTGCGATCAGGGCGGTCTCGCTGCTGTGGTTTGCCCGGAAGCCAGACTGCGAGGGGTCGAGGGATCCGTTCGTCTCGAGGAAGGCGGCCAGCTGCTTGTTGACGGTCTACTCGATGACTTTGCAGGAAACGGGAGCAGCTAGATGGGGCAGTAGTTCTTGAGGTCGGTGGGGTCGGCTGATGGCTTCTTGAGTAGGGCGCTGAGTTTGGCGTGCTTTTAGCTCTCCGGGAAGATAGCGGTGTCGAAGGAGGTGTTGATGATGTCCCGCAGGTGGGGTGCGATGACAGCGTCGGCTTTGTTGAAGACGTGGTGAGGGCAGGGGTCGGTCGGAGATCCGGAGTGGATGGAGTTCATCGTGCAGATGGTGTCTTCAGTGTTGATCGGAGTCCAGGCGCCGAGGGTGGTGGTGGGGGGCGGGGGTTCGGTCGTGGCGTTGAGTGCTGAAGCTGTTGTGTATGTCCGCGATCTTGTTGTGGAAGTAGGAGGCGAGGGAGTTGCAGAGGTCTTGCGAAGGGGTGATGTAGTTGTTTCCGGCGTTGGGGTTGGAGAGCTCTTTGACGATGTTGAAGAGTTCCTTGCTGTTGTGTGCGTTGTTGTCCAGTCGTTCCTTGAATGCGGTTTTCTTGGTGGCGCGGATGAGTTGGTGGTGCTTTCGGGTGGCGAGCTTGAGGGCAGCAATGTTGTCCGGAGTTGGGTTTCTGCGCCAGGTTCTCTCGAGGGCTTGGCAGTTCTTCTTGGAGATCTTGAGTTCGTTGGTGAACCATGGGGCTTTCTTGCTGCCGGGTCTGCTAGGCGGGGTCCTCAGGGGGGCGAGGTCATCAGCGCAGTCGCTGATCCACTTGGTGAGGTTGGTGGCCGCCTGGCTTGGGTTCGGTGTGCTGGTGGGAGGGTTCATGCTCAGGGAGGTCGCGAGTTGGTCGGCTGTGATCTTGTTCCAGCTTCTGCGTGCAACCTGTTGCTGGTGGTGGTGGATCGTGGTCCTTCTGAAGCTGAAGTGGACGCAGCTGTGATCCGTCCAGTGGAGTCCGGTGACGTGGCTGAAGGCGATGTCCTCGCTGGATGAGAAGACGGGGTCGAGTGTGTGTCCGGCGTAGTGGGTGGGGGTGGTGACCAGCTGCTTGAGTCCCAGGTTTGCGAGGTTGTCCAGCAGGGTGGTGGTGTTACGGCCGTTGTTGTTCTCCAGGTGGAAGTTGAGGTCCCCGAGGAGGATGTAGTCAGCAGAGCAGAGGGCGTGCGGGCTGATGAAGTCGGCGATGTCTTCACTGAATTGTGCGCGTGGTCCCGGGGGTCTGTAGATGAGGGTGCCTCTGAGGGTGGTCTTGGGGTTGATGTGGACCTGGAAGTGAAGGTGCTCAGCGGGTGTGAGGGTGTCGTCGGTGTTGGTCGAGATGCGGATGGTGTTCCTGTGGATGATGGCGATGCCTCCTCCTGTGTTGTTGATGCGGTCCCTTCGGATGATCTTGTAGCCGTTTGGGATGGCGATGGCGATGTCGGGCGCTGAAGAGGCGTTCATCCAGGTTTCCGTGAGGAAGGCGACGTCCGGTGAAGTGGTGTCGAGCAGGTTCCAGAGCTCGACGGCGTGTCTGTGGACGGAGCGGGTGTTGATCAGGTGCATTTGAGGTGGCTGTGGCTGTTGCTCGTCTTGGTCTTGGTCGGTTCTGGTGTAGTGGAGGTCTGTATGCAGGTGAACTTGCAGGAGTTGCAGCAGAAGGGTCCGTGGGTGCGTCTCGGGGTGGCTCGGTAGCACCCCGGGATTCTTCCGGCGTTGACTGCGTGGAGTTCGGTGGCGTTGTAGGTCCGGCGGGTGGGCTGGTTTCTGCGGGGGCCAGGGGTCCTGGCGCTGGGCGCGGTCCAGGCGCGGACGGGCGCAGACGGGCTTATCTTTGGCGCACCTTCGGCGCTCAATCGGTGCTCCCGCTGCGCGCGTCCGCTGCGCGGTCGCTGAGGTGGCGACATAAGAGGGGGACGGGAGGGCGGGTCAGCTGGGCTGGGATAGCATCTGGGCCAATGGCCCAGTGGTGGGCAGGGCCGCAGGGGGCCAGCGGCGGGAAAAGTGGCGAGCGGCCGGCTCAGCAGTGGCTGGGCCGCTCGGGGGGCTGGGGGGGCGACGGTGTCGGCGTCGGCATCAAGGAGGCAAGGAGGCTGGCAAGGAGGCAAGGAGGCTGGCGATCAGCAGGCGTGGGGAGCAAGGGGGTGACCCGGCCGTGAGAAAGGCACAGCGGTCACTCCCGCGGTCACCAGGTTATCCCATTAAGAGGGGGACGGGAGGGCGGGTCAGCTGGGCTGGGCTAGCGTCTGGGCCAATGGGCTGGTGGTGGGCGGGGCCGCAGGGGGCCAGCGGCGGGAAAAGTGCAGGCGCGCAAGTTACAGTGAGTCCAACTAACTATAAGGTGGGAATTTCAATGGTTTTATGTCAGTAAAATTTCCAGATAACTATAACTGGTGTGAAACCTATGGTTTTTTCAGTGAATATATATATATATATAAAATATATATATATATATATATATATATATTATATATATATATATATATATATATATATATATATATATATATATATATCCAATTACCGCTCCGGCGCTTGTGACCACCAATGGAGAGAGACACGGACTCACGAGTCAGTTTACACTGCTGGTTGCAATGACTTTATTCCATTACAAAAAGTGCGAGATGTCGGGCAAGATGACGCGTTTCGGCTAGCGTGTACCTTGCTCACATAACATCGCTGCTCTAACAGTTCAACTTAAATACAATGATTAATTGTGCTCAGGTGAGTATTGAAACTACACACATAGTGAAAAGTGAAAACATACTGTGTTGTGAACTACAAGTCTGTTTTCTAACCACATAATACCTGTGTAAATGTATTGGTATCTCATCTATATTACAATAGGTATTTACATTATATCAAGTAATTTGTAAATATTTAACGGTCCAAATACATTTTTTTCAACCAGTCGGAAAACAATAATTAGCATTGTCTGAAAAGATAGCGTCTCTCTGGATTAACTGTACAAATACATTAAGTCTAAACAACATGATAGGTCCAACGTAAGAGGGTGATTCTGTGGTGTTGATCTACAAAGTAAAACAAAAATTTCGCATGAACCAAACAAAAGTATATATATTATGTTGCGCAATTATAAATACTGCGTGAAAACACTTTTAGGTTCATGATTTTCCATGTGTATTTTTAGACTTAACTGTATTGACTGAATATCAATAAATAAAAGGAGACAAAGACAAGTGCAAATAGTCCCATGCTATGAGTTCTACAACAACAATATAAAGTGATGCTAAAGTGTAAAATTGTATGACATGTAGTTACATAAAATTTATTCACAATGAACAGAGTATTTAAACCAGATAGTGTCATATACACTAAAATAAACTGGTTTGAGAAAACAGCTCCAAACAAAAGAGCTACAAAAAAAGATACCAATTTGAAAGACATTTACAGTGGAGCAAAACTGTATCTATCAAAATATGGAAAATTAGAAGATTGGATGTCAAGACTTGAATTACAGATTCGGTAAATTATATCAAAAGGAATAGTCACAATTAAACAATCATGTTACAATATATAGCAGGGAGATTAGATTTCAGGAAATGCATCCCATGAACAAATTACAATAATCAAAGTAATCAAATATCTAAAATATGCTAAGTTACTTCCTATTGGCCCGGATATCACATACGGTTATACAACCAGGTCTGCAGATTCAGCTATATTTACATACTAGGACCAAAAGTACTAAAGGAAGTGGTGAATATCTTCACAGATGTTTAATCCATTAGGTGTTTTGCTATTGAGTTTTAAAATGTACTTGGTCTCCAGTTGTCGCAGTCTTTTTTCACGATCCCCACCTCGTTTACTTAAGGGTACATTGTCGATTACAAAATACTGCAACATATTTAAGTCCCCACTGTGCTCTTCATTAATATATATATACACACACACATAACACACACACCAGTAATTCTAGTATGCTTTTTACATTATGTACGATACACCAATTAAAAAGTCTTGTAAGAGTGCTGCTTTTCCAACAATTACAGCGGTTTCATTAAGATGGTGGCCTCAGAATAATGCCAATAAAAGTGATAGAGGGCTCTAAGGAATGATGTCCATGACTGAAACAAGATTTTAAAGAATGATCTTGATGATTGGGATGAGCTCCAAACCTGGATCTTTTATTTGATAATTAACTATAAGATGAAGGGATTTGTAAGGTGGCAGATTTTCGTTAAGGTTGACAAAAGAGATGAATTCCTATTTAAAAAAAACAATGTCCATGGCATGGATGAGTTAAAAAAAATAAGAAGTAAAATTTTGGAGTCTTCTGATAATATAGGAAGCACTGAGTAGGATTCAATTTAATGTTAAAAAATCACAGGTTACGGGCAACATATACGTAAATCATAATTGTGAAAAACTGGACATGCACTGAATTAGAGATGCGCTACAAATGTGAAGGAAATTATGAATTATTGTTGAAATAAATAATGAGCAAATGTAAACAATCTTATATATATCGAGAGTGATATGAATGGGATGTGTATTTTTTATAATATATGGACTAATTACAAAGATTTTAGATTCATGAACATGTGTATTTAGCTCTCCCACGATTTATTATTATTTTTTTAATAATGAAATGTGAAGTTTCAATTAAAAATCAGTTGTGAGGGTTTGGTGTCAATATAGAAAGTTTATCGATATTTGTGAGATTTGTGAGATTTGCTTGTCGGAAATGTCCTTTAGTAGTCATTAATTTATGGGATTATGGTGACAGTAAATGATATAATTAATTGATTATATATAAGTGATGGCATTCTGCCTTTTCACAAGAAGCAACTCAGCACACAAAGTAGGACCTCTTCCCTTCCAGGGGCGAGTATTTTAATGTGTGTTTCATGAGGAAAGCAAATCTATATTTTTACCTTTAGGCAATGTATTTTTGATACTGACAATTGCCTGGAAACTCTCCCAACAATAAAGTTTTGCAAAGCCATAACAAAACAAGCTTCGAGAGAGTCAAAAGGCTGACAGCGAACACCAGATCCATAGACTTTGGAAATGATTGGTTAGCTATTTTCTGCGTCTTTCTGACTCTAATATGATTGGCTTTTGCTTTCTCTCACTTAGAATGGTCCATGGTTGATGTGAGGACCATAATTAAAGAACAGTGGTTGAAGTGAGCTCACCCCTCGTTCCTTTAAGTATGCTGTGGTATTGGGTATGTAGCAAGTTGAAGTAAAACTTTCTTCTTTTTTGTCTTTTTTAGCATCTTTGGATACATTCTTTAGAGGAATTATTCCTATCACAGCCTCCAGAAGCTAAGTGCCTTTTTGCTTTTCCACAGTTATATATTTCACACACATGCAAACACCTGTCCACTGTTTTATAAGCTTACTACTACCTTGAACCAATGATGTAGTGTTTTAGAAGGAAGGTTTTTGACAGTAAAAAGAGATGGCATCTCATTGGATTACTGTTGCCAAGGTCCTAACTCAGGTAACAGAGGACATATCTGAGGCATGATAAGATTCTGAGACAGAATATGATGGAGAGGAACATGGAGCAAAATAAGGGAGCAATTTTTCAGTTGGCAGAATTCCATCCAATTATTAATCTTCCAGTGATTCTGAGGAACATGCTCATGGCAGTTGTGATATCCCTGTGCAAGTAAAATCTATGGAGTGAAGAGATAGTAGCAGATCTGCTGAGCCCAGAGAGCAGGTATGTGCAGCAACAAGCAAAGACAGAACGGAGTATGGGCAGCCCCTCAATTTAGTGCAGCCCGGAATTCACCCATTCACTGCACACGCTGGAGGTAAAGTCAATACAGAAAATGCATTGCCCATTGATTATATCCATCTCTTCCTGGATGTTGACTTCATTGAAGAAATTAAGCACCAAACAAATGTATGTGCTGAACAGTTTTTGAAGGAGCATGGAGGCTTCTTAGGCCTCATTCCAGAGCACATCAGTGGACTCACACTTCACTTGATAAGTTGAAAATATTTCTGTGCTTTCTGCTCCGCCTTGGATTAGCACACAAACTAAGTGTACCATTCTTTTTTTTGTTGCAGAGTTTTATATAGCGCAAACTTGACCCGAATCGGGTATTCGAGCGCTTTACATAGCACCAGTTGCATTACATGAGGGTACATTCATTTTTGTTAGGCACAGGGAGAATAAGTGATCACAGGGGGTTCATTGTCTTTGCCAAGACTCGTACCCAGTTCCCCAGTATCGAGGTTGACTGCCCGAGTCTTTAGGCCAACTCCTCTCCCACAATCTTACCAGTCTACCCGCTCATTTTGGGCTACATCCATTAACCCACTGGTTATGAGCAGAGATTGTTTTTAAATTGCATTACATGCTGCATTTCAGTGATAATTCTGCTGCATTGCCTATGGACCATCCAGACCATGACAGATTGGTTAGAAATCGACCTGTTGTGGAGCATTTGTCTGCCAGATTTCCAGAAATTTTTACTCCTAGTCCTTTCCATGCTCATGACGGCTCCACGCAGTCATGAGCGACGGGCGGCGTGTGCTCATAACATTTATGTGGACAACTTCTATATAGGAGCAGAGCTGTTCAGTGAGCGGTACAAAGTTGGCACTGTGGCATGCACTACAGTTTGATGTCACTGCAAAGGATTCCCAGTGAAGCTTGTTTGCATGAATCTCCAAAAATCCCAGAGCACTGCATTGCATTCCAATGAAGTGTTTGCAGTCTTATACTCATATAAGTGGGATGTGTACGTGCTCACTACAATCTAGGATGAGAACACTTCCCTCATCACAGTTAGGGGTCAGTGGTCTAAGTTCACAAGTCCAACTGTTTTACTGGATTATAACATGTACATCCTTCCGCAGCACCTTAGTTTCAAAGGTAGATAGAGTTCTAAGGTTCAAGGAATGTAGGCAAAGTCCTTAAGGCATCCTCGGACACCCATTAACATACATTGATAAATTGAAAGGAGTTGAATTTAGATTTGTGAGTGCGCTAAAGAGGCATAAAAGCCATACCTTCCTGAGCATCAGGTGGATGCCACGGGAGGGATAAGTAAAGCATGATTGGCAAGTGTACAGTATGACTTTGAAGGAGACAGTGACATGAACAGGTTGGAAACGCATAGCCTAGTTATGCTTTCATAGGGATATCGCATACCTAGAAGGCAGAAAGTCAAGGTAGGAAAGACACATTCACTCACCCCGATACACAATGGCTCTCTCACGACAGCCACCATCTCTGACACCTAGAAACACACCAGCACACTGACCTTTCTGAAGAAAACCTCAGCAGACCGGAGACTCCGGCAAACTACAGACTTATCTCCTTGCTTTCCTACCCAGACAAAGGTCTAGAAAAACTCAAAACAACCACTTGCTTTACCCCTCTCAATCGAGTTTCTGGCTTAATCACAGTATTGTGACCACCCTTATTGCCACCACGACATCTACCTGATCATGGACAGAGGAGACAGCGATGCTCTTCCTGTTCGACCTCTCAGCCTTGCTGGATCCCATCTTCTATCCCCATTTAACACCTACACAAAATTGGTATACAAAGAACCCCCCTCTGATGGATTAGCTTCTCCCTCACTGGGTGCACCCAGTCCATCAGCCTGGTACCCTACACCTCTGCTGCTGTCACCTAAGGATCCTAAGCTACCACCAAGCTGTTCAATGTCTACATGGCACAGCTCCCAAACATCATCCAAGTCCTTGAAATCAGTAAAATCTCATATGCTGATGAACACTGAGCATTAGGGTATCTTTCTAGGGGAGGTGTGCACCCTACAAATACACATACCATATTTGTTTACCTGCTTGCCAAGTTCATCCTCAGTCAGAATGTGGTAGATATACCCGGTGCGCCAAAACAGAAAGTCCCGAGTAGTTTTGGATGTGCTCTCAAGGAAACTTAGGATGGTCTTTTCAAGCATGTTGACTTTAGTTTCAAAGGCAGAAATGCCCACAGAGTTTAAGGAATGTATTTTAGGTCCTGAAGGCATCCTCTGACAACCCCCAACTTGCATTCACAAATTGGAATTAGCACAGTGAATGTGGTAAATGCACATTAAAACTCTTCTTTCTGAGCCTCATGTGGCTATCATGGGAGGTGTTAGTAAAGGTTACCTTGGCAAATGTTCTGTATCACTCCGGACGTCTAGAATGGCAAATATTTAACAGGTAGTAAATACTCAAACTAGATTTTTTTTAATTTGGGATGTTGTGAACCATGTTGCTTCACAAATTGACAATATGTGTGGTCACATGTTTGTAGAGATTTGTTTGTGGTGTGTTTTATTGCTACTTGGTTGATGACTGGATGACAGCTGGTGTGATTGGTGAATCAGTCCTGAGGTGTACGAAAGTGATGAGCCCTTGAAAGGTGGCAATATGGTGATGTAAGCGTTGTGTTTTTTGGGCCCTTGGCTGGTGGAATAAATGGCCATGTGTGTGGAACATGAAAGGCAACGAAAGGCCCGTAAAGTGGTTGTTGCCTTGAAGTGGCTTTACGGCTCACCTCCAGTAGTTATGGGCTCAATTTCTGATACTGTTTTGCTTAAATTTCTTTATTAGGGTTTTAACATTTTAGATACTGTTTGGCAATGCTTATACATATTACATCCATGTATATATATATTCACTGAAAAAAACCATAGGTTTCACACCAGTTATAGTTAGGTGGAAATTTTACTCGCATAAAACCATTGAAATTCCCACGTTATAGTTAGTTGGACTCACTATAACTTGCGCGTGCAATGCACTGCTGATGACGTCACATATTACATCACTCATGACATGGTCAGTGACATCACTCATGGCGTCACTGATGACATCTCAAATGACATCACTGATGACAACATCCTTGTGACAAAGTGGCAGACCTCCTATCAGCATAAAATAACCTTTGACACACACATTCAAAAATAGAAACTAACATTTTCTTAAAAAAGGAGAAACCAATACCAATTACAACAACTTATTAGGTAATTCCAACATCTACATACACATCCACTCATTCACCAACAGTTCTATATAGTCACTCATGCATGTACTTACTCATCATATGTACTCATACACCTATACATCCTGTTACACATTAATACTCATCCATATAGTTACTCACACACAAATTCACACATGCAAATAAACTATCAAAAAACCATTTACTTGATTATACTGCTATATACACACATACTTCTACAGAAACTGAAACATATTTACTCTCTTAAACAATCAATTATAAAAACACATACTCACTAACCCACCCATACACACAATCATCCACCCAAACAGTCTTGCACACATGCTGTCTTCAAAATACATACAAATAGCGAGTCACTCATTCATGCATCTGTGCTCTAAGTAATATCCCCCACCGAACCATACAGACACTTATACTGATACTCAAAAAAACAACTAATAACCCATATACACACTCATGTAGCTACACACCAACCCATGCAGCCACTTATACACAAAGTGAGACACAGATACAGATATTTAAATATTTAAACATTACTCGCTAATATATGTATTCACTAAGATACATTTAATAAGTCAGTTAACCAATCGATTTTACACAAAAAAAACATCCATTTAGACATTTATTTACCCATTTATTCTTCCATCAACCTTTAGATATACATATATAAAAAATATTTATTTTTCAGAAAGATACACATTCACTGGATGATGTCATCGGTGATGTCATTTGAGGTGTCATCAGTGATGTCATGAGTGATGTCACTGACCATGTCATGAGTGATGTAATATGTGACGTCATCAGCAGTGCATTGCACGCGCAAGTTATAGTGAGTCCAACTAACTATAACGTGGGAATTTCAATGGTTTTATGCGAGTAAAATTTCCACCTAACTATAACTGGTGTGAAACCTATGGTTTTTTCAGTGAATATATATATATATATATATATATATATATATATATATATGTATGCTCGCGTGTCAAAACACAACCAAACTCTCTGGGAGATTTCTTCAACACACCTTTATTGCCACAGCGTGCTTGGATAGCTGAGAGGCTCAGGAAAATGTTAATCAGGTCCCAGTTCGCCGTGTTGTTCCTGACGCGTTTCGAAGGCTCCCGCCTTCTTCTTCAGAGGAAAGGCGAACTCATCACGGGAATACAGGTACCAGCCCTCTTTAAACAATGGCACGCCCCTAGATGGGCAGTCCAAGTGTCTCAGTGCCTGTTGGGACTGGACGTTCTGTGTTTTCATGGCGCCCCATCTGTGGACAAGGGCGGTTGGATAGTCTCCCCTCGCCAGCCAGGCGACATCACGGTGGTGGAGTAGGGGACGGATGAATATCCGTATCTCTAACAGGCTGGATGCTTGCCCTTGCCGGCTCCTTCCGTGAGGCTGCATGGCGGTGCTCAGCGTTTTATGCAGGGTTACTACTACGCTCGATACCATCAAGGCGCTGCTGCACTCTTCTGGCGGGTGTGGTCAGAATGGTGATGGTTCCATTCAGAATATGTACGCATGTATGTATGTATATATATATATATAAAATTTCTAAGGCAAAATGAAACCCTCATTTTCTTCCTTTTCAAATTAATTGTATTAAGTGTTACCAGTTTATTCCAATCAAGATGACTTCAGGTGTGCCATACTTTTGTCTTAAGTAAGACTGTTAGCGTTCTAGTTGTTCTTTAGAACACTCTGGGACATTCTGTCATTGGGCTATAGTTGGGCTACATCTGACTGATATTTGGGCTACATTTGGGCTCTTTTGTCTCTGGTGGCCATCTTGGAAGACTGCATATCAGATTTTTTTTAATGAAATATAAGAGGATTTGAGAAGTCACTCAAAATGTGCCCTAATTTTTCTTTCTTCAGCACTAATCATAATTTCTATGGCAAAATGAACCCCCTCATTTTGTTCCTTTGCAAATTAAATGTTTTAAGTGTTAACACTTTATTCCAATCAAGATGACTTCAGGTGTGCCATACATTTTGTCATAAGTAAGACTGTTAGCGCTCTAGTTGTTCTTTAGAACACTCTGGGACATTCTGTCATTGGGCTATAGTTGGGCTACATCTGGCTGATATTTGGGCTACATTTGTTTTTTTGTCTCTGGTGGCCATCTTTGGGCTACATTGGGCTACATTGGGCTACATTTGGGCTCTAACATATATATAGCCCAATGTAGCCCAATATATATTTTTTCAAAGTTAATTTTCGTAAAAACTACTGGAGCATATATCTTGAGACATAGCAAAGGCACATCGGGGTACCAGTCCCTACAATTTTGCCAAGTTTGGTGGAAATCCATTCAGCCGTTCGGGCTAAAAGTGAGGTTGACCGCCCTATGGAAATTAACATGGGGAAAACACGTTTTGGGACCCCCTTTTATCTCGGCCCCCGCTTGACGAATCCCCCCCCCAAACTTTCAAAGAAGGACCGGAGCTCCGCGAGGCAAATTCGAGGAAAGTTTCAGGCAGATTCGTCAACCGGCGCCAAAGTTATTCACAATAAAATTTTGAGATTTTGCATTGAAAAAAATCCTAACTATAACTACCTACTGGCGACCGCCAGTAGGTTATATATATATATATATATATATATATATATATATCAAACACAAAGGTTGCCCCACTGGAAGGCCACACTCGAGGGGGTTATCACACTCGTTTGCCGCCGGTAGCGACAATGCAGCTCACCATGCTTTCCTCCATCTCATGCCAAACGCGTTTCAGGCGCATCTCTCGCCCTTGATCACTGGCTGGAATAACAGGAAATGTAGGCAGATTAATTGCACATGTTTTATTGTGAAATTAAAGTCCCACTCCCATAGGCGTCATCAGGGAGCATTGTGGTATTTGCAGTTCCTGATATAGACCAAGTGCAAATCCCAAGTGGTTGCCAATGTTCGTTGTTGTTAAAATATCAAGCCCCAGTGGGCAGAGTACAGCAATGTAGGAGCCGTTATTCCACCAATATGTACCAGTGGCTCAGGCCCCCCTCTATCCATTCACTGCTTACAGTTCCAAGCAATGTAGATCCGCTGTAGTCAAAGCGGCAGGGCCTTCCGCGACCGGACTAGCCGCCTATTTCATCAAACACAAAGGTTGCCCCATTGGAAGGCCACACTCGAGGGGGTTATCACACTTGTTTGCCGCCGGTTGTGACAATGCAGCTCACCATGCTTTCCTCCATCTCATGCCAAACGCGTTTCGGGCGCATCTCTCGCCCTTGATCACTGGCTGGAACAACAGGAAACGTAGGCAGATTAATTGCACATGTTTTATTGTGAAATTAAAGTACCGCCCACATAGGCGTCATCATGGAGCATTGTGGTATTTGCAGTTTCTAATATAGACCAAGTGCAAATCCCAAGTGGGTGCCAATGTTCGTTGTTGTTAAAATATCAAGCCCCAGTGGGCAGAGTACAGCAATGTAGGAGCCGTTATGCCACCAAAATGTACCAGCGGCTCAGGCCCCCCTCAATCCATTCACTGCTTACAGTTGGAGGAAAGCATGGTGAGCTGCTAGTCCGGTCGCGGACGGCCCCGCCGCTTTGAATACAGCGTATCTACATTGCTTGGAACTGTAAGCAGTGAATGGATTGAGGGAGGCCTGAGCTGCTGGTACATATTGGTGGCATAACGGCTCCTGGGTACTGCTCACGATACGTACGGACCTGCTTTGATTTTGGCTGTGGGTTGCATTGGTAGCAGATTAAGTAGTCCTAGGAAATGTTCTTCCAATCCATACCTGCAGAGAGACCCAAATAGAAAACCCCATTCGAGGGCACCTTTCACCAGAGTATGGCACCACCCTGAAAATGCGCAATATGTTCAATGACGTGCAGTGAGCTGGCATGGACCCCTTCTGATCTGCGTACACCAATCGTGGCAACAGGGGGGCCAGTCTGCACACCAATATTTCAGCTAGCACTTTGTAACCTGTGTTTAGTGGTACCAGGGGTGGGTAGGAGCCCAACAGCTCCGAATCTCTACCTTACTTGGGAAAGAAAAAACAATAATGATTTGCGGAGCGATCTCAGCATGCCAGATGCCTCCTGCGCGCTGTGGTACATGGCGAGCAGTCGAGGGACCAGGATCAATTGAAACGCTTTATATACATCGGCGGGGCAGCCATCCAGGCCAGAAGTTTTTCCAGTTGTCAATGCCTGTATAGCCGCCTGCACCTCCTGTAACCTGAACGGCTACTGTAGCTCAGTGCGCTATTCCGCCAACTCCGCGGGTAGTAATAGTGGGGCCAAATATGAGTCAAGTTCCAGGAGTGGTAGCTGAACGGCCGATTTATATCATGTAATCAAAAGAGAAGGATCACTTGTCCTGCATAACTAGGGTATACAGGGTCTGTTCTTACTAGTCCCAATAAAAACCCCTTATGCACGTGTTTGTCGATGGTAACTCAAGCGGTATATCTTGGTTCTCCGCTAACCCTCACACTTGGGTGCATAATCATTGGGTTTAGTTGTTTATGCAACCTCCACCCGGAGGTAATACCTTTCGTTGAGAGCAGTAGTGATCAGTGATTGTGACAGTGAATGAGTGCGGTGAAACTGTTTAAAAGTCTCTTATTCCCGGATGTTTATTTTTAATGGTTCTGGGTTTGGAGGCAATAAAATCAAGTTAGGTGAAGGAGAGTGATTATGACTCTCTCACACTATAGGGTGTGATTTAGGTCGGCATGTTTCAGCCCCTGGTTGCCGCTAGGTCAATCAGGCTTTCTTCAGGACCTGGGTGCAGGATGTGTAGAGACCACTGGTGTCTCTAAATGTGAAGGAACATATAGGTATTTCCTAATGTGCCGTATGTTCAGAGGAGACGTAACATTCTACTGCTCCTTTGAGGACGCTAGGTATCTTCAGTAGCGGTATAACTATACCTCATCGGGGTCCCAGTGGGTCGAGGAGGCCTTCTGCGGTCTCTCCGCGCAGCAGCTTGTTATGACTCTTCCACTTGGGCCCGGGAACGCATCTTCAGTTCCGGAGTCGCGTCTTGTATTGAAACATGAATGGTAAGTATAGACAGACTTCCGCTGGCAGTATTAGTCTGTTTTTTATCATGTGCTCTCAATGGAATATTTATAAGCTTATTAGCTGATTTCACAAAGTGCTATCAATGTCCACATTAGGAAGATAGATTCAGAGGTCTTTCTATATTAAGGTGAAAGCTTCTACAGTCATAAAGAGCGAGTCAAGGCTAATGTTTTTCACAATGATTTGCTGAGGGGGGGTTTCTTTGATAAGATATATTTATACTGTGACATTGGCATCGGGTCTGCTTCCGATCTTAGTCTGGTATTTTAGGCAATGTTTCAGAAGTTGTTTCAAGAATCTTAAATATTTAAATATTTAAGGAATTCTATTTTATGTTCTGTGTGAACATCATTATCTTTTGTGGAATCCCTTCCTATCGGGAATTAGACAATGATATGACACTGTGATGTACGTGATCTTGAGGTTTTCCTGTGTCCATTGAGCTCTTACTTCAATTCTCAGTTCAAAGTAGTGTTCTCCTTTATTCTGTTTTCTGGGTCTCCCATGTGTTCTGGGTCTCCCATGTGCCCTAGGGGCAGGATCGGATCTCAATTGGATTTTAGCTTCTGTCAGTTGTTCACTTGTATATATTCCCCCACGGAATATTATCATTGAGTCCATCTGTGTCAGTTTTGAGTCTGTGCACCCACCTTTGCTCCTTTTCGAAGAGGATCCTTTCTGCATTATGGTCTCTGTTGCCTAATATCTCCAGGACTACCCAATTCAGGTCATTGATAGTGTGGCCAGCTTCCAGGTAATGGCTTGACATCTTGGTCGTGCTCTTTTTACACTTGACGCTACTGCGATGTTCACACGGCCGCTGCTTGATCTTCCTGCAGGTCATACCGATGTATTGTTTTTTGCATGGGCATGTGATCATATAGATCACATGACTGGTGTTACAGTTGGTATGGTTTATTAATTTCCATGTAAAGTCTGGTAATAGCTGTATTTCTTTTGTAACTTTGGTTAGCGGGCACACTGAACATTATCCACATGGGTAATGTCCGACCACAGATCGGGCATCCCAAAGTAGGTTGGTCCCGATTGAAGGTTTTTTGGGGGGTGGTCTTGTATGGACCAGTATGTCCTTCAAGTTTCGAGTTCTTTTGTTTGCAAACCTCGGTTTCGGCCACTTTATGTTTGCTGAAGTGAGGATTCCCCAATTCTTATTGACAATCTTCTTCAGATGATTACTTGCCGGACCATAGGTGGTGACACAGGTCAAGATATCAGTTTCAGGCCTTCTCTGGGCGGGTTCCAAAAGGCCCTCTCTATTTTGGTTTCTTGCCCTCTTTTTACACTTTCAATGACTCTTCTAGGGTAGTTCCTCTCCTCTAGTTTCCACATAGCTCACTCGCCTGTTGCCCAGGGTGGTGCCTGTTCCTGACTAATCAGGCTCACCAGATGTCTACCCACCCTGTCTGCCGCTGCATGGGTGTGCACCATGTGTGCAGCATAGTGAATACAACGTAAACGCTCCAGGACCTGTGTGTGATCACCCCTCAACTTAACTAAGCCATAATGGTTTTTGGGTCATCTCGCCACAACTGACTAACCGAATAAGGGTGTTTTCAATGTGCCTGGCTTCCTGGTCCAGCTGACGGTACAAGCTCCAGTTCAGTCCCATACAGTCACACATACCACATCCTTGTAAGCTTCCCATACTGTACCCTCATCAGTTGCCGAGCCTGCATTACTATCATAGTAATTTTAGATAGTGGTTTCAACAGACTCCCTGAAGGGGGATCCTCCAATGCCGTGGGCTGGAGCCTCCAGACATGGGTGACCTGCTCAGCCCGCTCAGCCAGTAGCTGAACCATGTGCGGATTATGATCAGAATGCGTGTGGCCCAGGTACTCCACACTAGTTCACCTAGCGAATAGTGTCTCACTCCCTACAAACCAGTCAATGCGTACATGCAGCGTATGTGGGTGAGAGTAGTGTAAGTATGCATGATCTTGTGGGTGCATACATCTGCGAGACCAGAGTGATGTAACCATTCCCTTAGGCCCCTGGCACGTGATGTAGTGGTTGTGCACTGTAATGGCGGGAAGGACCTGCCCAGGCTCGTGTCCAGTAGCGCATTAAAGTCCCCTCCCAATAACCAAGGTGTATTGCACCAGCGGGACAGTGTGCAGGAGAGTGTCTGCCGGAATTTTGCCTGATCAGTGTTTGGGGTATATATAAATGGGAGTGGAGTGGGGCCAGTTTATTGAAATGTTCGATATCTGCTTGTTTCAGGAAACATGGTGTCTGTCCTCTTTTTTGATAGGAGGGGGTATACATAGTTTTGTGTACAAGTGACCAAATCTGCTAGAACGCTTTGGCATTTTGGTTAAAACAGCACTCCATGCTGAATTCCGGCAGTGCGTATTGATTCACCTGAAATCCTAGCAGTTATATTGGTGCTTCCCTCTGGCTTATCCTTAAAAATGTATAATGTTTTATAACAAAAGGGGAATCTGTAGTAATGACTTAATGTTCTAGAGCAAGCACTCCTCGAGAATGCATGGAATTACTTTCTTTTGGTTGCAGGAGATCTAAACATCTACTTTTAAGCCATTGGCTGCAACACCCTTGATCTAACTGAGGACTTGGATAGCTAGTGCGGAATACTGTAGATTGACCATCCAACACTTAGATGGTCACCCAAAGCTGCCCAGCTATTGGTACTGACCTTAAACTTCACTCTCAGAGCCACAAATGATAGATGCCCCTCGGATCGACAGTGTAAGATGACATTTAACAGGCCTGGCATAGCAGCAGGACCGATAATTTCTTAGCAAATTTTAAGCTCAGGCCTGCCATTTGGAATACGGAAGTGATGGATCGTGCTGATAGTGATCGAAACGCCCTTACCATGACATTACTTGAAAAATTAATTCCAGCTCAGATGTGCCAGGGAAATAGGGACTAGGAAAACTTTCTCACACAAACAATCTTAAGTCCATTAGGTGGGACTGGGTGGCAAGGAATCCTGCAGCCCTACATATAGTAAGGAATGGTGCACACTTGAGCTATGAGTATTTATCTCAACTATCTCTTAAATCTAGAATTGATGGGTTTTCTAACAGCCACTGCAAGTTATTTACCCAGATATGGGATTTCATGGTAGAATGCGCAAACTTGGGCTATACTCCTTTTTGTCCCCCTCTTGTATATAACTCTGTGAGTGGTGAAAGAATGTTGTTTAAAGCTGAAGACTACTACTACAAGAAACCCTGGGAACAGGGTACCAAGAAGGAACAAGCATTGGCATAGCCAATAGGTCTCGCCTTTGGGACCTTATGTGTTTAGTTATCCAGCACAATTTCCTTGGTGCAACAACATCAAGTGTTGAATTACTAAACACTTATAAGGTCCCAAAGAAGAGACCTATTGGCTAGGCCAATGCTTGTTTTTTCTTATCACCTGACCGTACTGCTTCTAAACCACAACATGCGTTGTTAATACCACCATGTTACTAAGCAGAGATACCTTCCTGACAGCTGCAAGTATGTAATCGGTTTTTGGAAGAAATTACTTCTGATCCTACTTCTTTAATGAAAGTAGTTCACAATTTTGTGGCTTTTCTTTCATGGAAAAAGGTCATTGGAGAGTCTACATTTTTCACTCTCACTCTTCTTTATAGTGCGAGAATTTTGTACTTCACTTTTACGTAGTTGAATTTGGAATGGACTAATAAATATGGCCCTAACGTCACTGCCTGTGAAAAGCTTCTCAGACACAGTAATTGCTTGCTTGAATATGTTTCCTTCTGAACTAGCCTTGAAGGTAAAGACTGTGAGGTCTGCATCTAAGAATACTATTTGAAAATAGATTATTAATGTGTGTTAATCAGATACTTTCTAATTCTGTGTTCTGTTACATGGTTTCCCGAGAGTAAAGCAAAGGTGATGTGCGTTATTTAAACTGTACCCTGTCATAAATTTGATGAAAGTCCTCAATTTAAGGAAGAGGGCAGAATGGCAAGTATTCCTAGACTGCCATCCGTGACTGCCTGTTAAAATGATTCACAATCTATAATCTACTAGTTTCCATTAATAAATTAGCTATTTGGCAAGAAGTGAGGAGTGGGGATGGTAAACTGTAGCGTATGTGACTAATGTCTTCATTAAATCTTTGCTTTTTTCCTGTTAGGCCTGACATCTAATCTGTATTACAGTACGGGAACCTGATGCTTGTTTGTTCTATTAACACTAAAATGCAATCCAATTAGTTCAGCTCCTGAAATCCTATATCGCACATTTTAATAGCAAACAATGAAATGTATAATTAGCAAAACAAAATAAATGTTTTGGAAAAGTTGTTTCTAATTATATCTTCTTCAGGTTACCACTTGCAAAAAGATCGAAGGTCAGATACAGAGAATTACTTAACCCATGACATGCAGAGGTTAAACGAGGAGCGCGGGCAAAAAACTGCATTAACTAAGTGAAAGAAAAAATAAGGAAATGAAAAAGAGTGTGTGTGTGGCGGGGGGTAGAGTGTTTGTGCTAGAAATCACTGAATGATGGAGGAACACACTTCATTTCACACGAATTGGAAACAAGCGCCCCACGGCTAATTAAAACCAGATGGCCCTGCAAGCCTCTGCTGGCTCCCGAGAGCAAATCGTTCTGGGAGCTGGGACTTCCACACGCCTTTGGCCAATTGAGTGCTAAAGCCAGACGCAAAGGCCAATGGCGTGTGAGCCCCACATGCATGAGCTTTTAGGAAAGCTAAACTGATGGCAAGAGGTCGTTTTCCCAGTGCAGCACATGCGCTGCGCTAGGCTCGACCTAAAAATGACACACCTGTCATCAGGCTATAAAAGCCCTACCCAGGAAGAGGAAGGTGCTTGACAATTTTGTATCACCTGCGTGTTATTCATGCCCCAAGGAGCAGGCAGGCTGCTTGCCTTTTGAAACCCTTTCTGAGACAATTGTACCAAAATCATGCTTCGAGAGTGTATGTGCTGTCTTTCCCTTGAGCACGTAACTCGGCAATGAGCAGGAGGCTAATTCTCTTCAGAGACCACTTCCACTCTGGACTTTGACCCCTGCTGGGCTCCCCAGCCGAGATATCCATTATCAGCTTTTTCTTTGGAACTCAACCCGCATTCTTCAGCTGTGAAAGCACTTTACAGGAAGCGGCAGGAGCCGTTGTGCTTTTCTTTCATCACTTGTGTACGAAGAAGCGGCAGGAGCAGCTGTGATTTTCTTTTCATTGCACGTGTGCGGGAAAGCAGTAGGAGCCGTTTATTTGTTTCACTTTATGGCGCGTGTGTGAGAACACAGCAAGAGGTATTTTATTTTTTAGGTCTCGGTTACGCAGCGCACATGCGCTGCATAGAAGAGAGACCTAATGCCATCTGCACAGTTTTGGGGTCAAAAACGTGCACAAGTTGCATTGCTTGCAATGGCAACGCATGCACGTCTGGCGATTTCCTTGCGGGAGCGCGCGGCACCATATGGTGGCGCCATATGGTGGCACACTACCGCAAGGCAATCACGCAGGACCCCTCCCCCTGCTGCCGCACGAGGCATGTTGCTTTACATTTAAACAGCCTGGGACTTGGTAAACCCATCTTTATATGTGATGTGTTGCTTGTGCCAGGGCACATTGTTTCTTGGCTGACCATATAAAGACACATTGCAAATGTCCTGTGTCACAGACAGAAAATCGCTAGTGGTGGAACAATACTTGTTTGCTCTGTCGGGTCGCCATTTCTTGCCAACTGCCTCCTGTCCGCCACACGTCGAGGGCTTCTGGCGCACCGGCGTAGAGCAGGGTCGTCCGAGGTTTGTTCCATGTTCCTGCTTTGACTTCACTCCCAGGTGAAGGGCTGGCCTGCGTGTCAGTCGGCCTCTTGGTTCTCCCTTCCCGCTGTTAATAGGGCCACGCCACTCCATTCTGCAACTGCCACTCCTCTCTTCTACCACTGCGGTGGAAGAGGGAGCCTTGGACGGCGAAGCCGAGCTGGTGGAAAGGGACACTTGGGCTAGTCACTCTTCAGAAGGACTTCCACGTGTCCACCTGGGTAGTGGGCCACCAGGCTTACCTCACCAACACCGGCAGCTACTGCCGCTGGCGCCACCATTGTGGAACCTTGACTTTGGGTGCAGGAGCGACTTCGCTGTTAGTAGGCTTTGCTTTGCAGTTGTTAGAGGTGTGCTTCTGTCTCAGGTTTACTACTTTATAACAAACTGATTGACCCTAAGCATACCTTAAAGACCAGGTGTCATTGCTGACAATTTTTCAGTTCTGTGAAATGGGCTTAAAGGAAGAAATCCACAGGGCTGGCATATTCCCGTAACAAAGACGTTTCATTCGTACATTCAGTGAACTTTACAGACAGGTGACAGGACTTCATTTCAATGCCTCGCTGGGGCAGATACTTTGTCAACGGTGCACAGGTGTTCTTGTAAGTGCAGTGCATTACGTACCAGGTGCAAAGGGGTAGCGTGAATGCACACTGTGTGCAGCGTGTGTCTGCCCCAGAGGGTGTAAACAACGGCGGGTGTGATGCCTGGGACTGTTCTGCGTAATACTTCTGGACAGGAGCTATGTGTGAGGCAGCGTGTGTTGTAGTACAGGCAGTTTATTGTTATGTTTTCAAAGTCAGCAGGGGAGTGCAGGACACCGGGTGTCAGGCGTGCATCGCCTGTTGAGCTCAAAGGACTTCATCCCTGGACTGACCCCCCGCAACTGTCATGTGTAGCAGCCCGGGCTGAGACAGCTTCCCAGGCAAAACACACAGCCACACCTGAGTACTTCACAGGTCTTTAAAAGACCACTTGCTTGTTAATGAGGCTCTAGTTGTGCCTCTGCCGGGAGTTGTTGTGGGACAATGACAGAGCAGGGCTGTGGGTGGGCACTAACTACCACGGAATCCTATATATCATTGATGCAACAGAAAAATGTGCCAAATCCCTCTCTCTAAAATTGTAAAATTGACATAGAAGCCTGCTTTTGTCGAGTTTGTTCTATGATTCATGTGTTTGCTTTACTTGTTTCCACTAGAATGTTTGTTTAATGCTTTTTTTTGCATCTCAGGGTAAAATGGAAACCCCGTCATTTAGCTATTCACATGCGTATAGCGCTCCATGCTGCATATGACGGGTTCCACACCAGTTACTCGCCACCATGTCAGACCCTTTCCCAATGTGTGTGGAAGTCAGCTGCAAAACTTTCTCATATAAAGTTGAAACAACTCCCTTCTGTGCCCAATTTTTAAATACAGTCATTTGTCTTTGTGACAAGACTTTTGTACAGTGGTAAAGTACACGTTCTCTTATGGGTTAGTGAGATAATTCCAAGATAAAGCTGTGGGCGCAGGTGCGCTGACAGGGTTAAAGTGGACGGGGTTTAATCTAGCGGGGAATAATCAGCCTCTCATCTTTCAAGAATCGGTCAAATGAGTATCAGAAGGTTCGGTAAGACCAACAGGTGGGATTCAAGCGCTGGCAGAAAATGAATGGTGTGCAATGTGTAAGTAGTGGCTGTTAAAATGATTCTGCATCTAGTAACTAACATTTCATACAAATATCGGTTGTTATTTTTTAGTAATATTTCTTGAATCTCAAACACACGTTTGCCAATGTATTTATCCTATTGCCTCCATTACATTGTCTGCTCTGGGGAACAGATTCACAAGAAATTGGTAAATTTGTTCTGGGTCAGTGAAGTTTCTCTTCGGTGGATTTCGCGTGTTTCACTTTCTCTGGTTCTTGTTTGTTGACAATACAACAGTAACACTGATTCACCTTGGTGCATTTATACTCTTCTAACTTGTGAATGTGCAAATTAATAGTTGCAGTATGTTTCCTGTAATTTGTAAATTAAAGAGTAGTAGGTACTGTTTTATATTTAATATGGGCATATTTGTGTTTAAGTACCTCAGGCTTAGGGTGGCTGTTTTCTGTTAATATTGGAGAAACTCTGGTTCCCGAGCATCCGTATTTGAAGAGACAAGGTGTGACACTTATTTAGTACTGTTTTTAGAATGCAATTGGATTGATAATACACACAATTGTTGCAGTATGGGTGTTTCTGCATTCAAATACATACCTGACCGACACTGAGGTTCATGCGTGCTCTCTTCTTTAAAACGGTAAGAACTCTGAGTTTTGTGTTGTTTTCGGGTGGCAAGGCCACTAGTACAGGCTTAGGTGGCATTTCTGTTAATACTGCAGTCATTTTCAGTTCCTGTGCCTCCTTATTTAGAGACCCGCAGTGTGGCATTCATTTATTTTATCCTCCATTGAAAGAAGATTAACATCTCCACCTAATGATGCAGTATGGGAGTCTTTGCTTTCTAACATTCACCCAGCAACAGAGCAGATTGGGGGGGGGGGAGGGGTTATTTTAGAATTGTAAAAATGCATCTGCCTTTCTTTTCATCTCTTACTTTCATTCATTTCTTTGTTTTCTTTTCTTCCTCTTTCTCTGACCAGCGAACTGTTGCATACAGTACAATACATCTGTTGGAGAGTAGGGTCTGCTTCCTATGGTTACCTCCACTTTTTGCTATGATTCACTGGTTTTTCGACTTTAGTATGGCTGTGGCCCTGCTAATCAGGACCCCAGCCTAGCTGTTTCCTCTCTAAATTAATACCATGTACTTTAGGTACATACCAGATTGGTTACTGGGTCACCCTTGTGAGCCCCTGTATATGGTACCCTAGGTACCCAGGGCATAGGTGCACCAGAGGCCTACCAGGGGCTGCAGCATGTATTGTGCCACCCCTGGTTAACCTTCCAAACTGACACCACAGGTCTGAAAATGCAGCCTGGGTAAGGTGGTGTAATCACCACCTACTTAGATATAGTATACCTATTTCTCTCTCTCTCTCTCTCTCTCTCTCTCTCTCTCTCTCTCTCTCTCTCTCTCTATGTATATATATATATTCACTGAAAAAACCATAGGTTATAGACCATATATAGTTAGGAATTAGCATTTACAAAACCTTGAAAATTCACTGAAAAAACCATAGGTTATAGACCATATATAGTTAGGGATTAGCATTTACAAAACCTTAATTTACTCGCACAAAACCATTTAAATTCGCATATATAGTTAGTTGCACTAACTATATATCGTGCACCCGCAATCCACTGCAGATGATGTCACATATTACATCATTCATGACATGGTCAGTGACATCACTGATGACATCACTGATAACATCTTAAATGACATCACTGATGACATCACTGATGACAACATCCAGTGACTGTATGTTTCTGTAAAGTTAAAATATGTCTTACATATTGAAGAATGAGTGGATGTATAAGTGTCTGGATGAAGGATTCAGTAGGTGCATGACTGACTGTATGAGTGAGTGATTAAATGTGTCTCACTGAGTGCATGGGTTAGTTACTAAACTATCTTAATTTGTGCATCATTATGTCTGTTGTTCTGTAAACTGCTGCTTGTGTTGATCAGTAGCTATATAAGTAACTATTTGGGTTATTTGATTAGTGTGTGTGTGGGTGGCTGGGAGGTGTGTGACTCTGTGCATAGATGTGTGAGTAGTTGATTCACTATATGTATGGGTTCAAAAGTGCATGTGGAAACAGCTGTATGGGCGGTTGACTGTCTGCATGAGTGTATTGGTGATTGAATGGATTTCTCAGTGCTACATGTCAAAGTAAGTACATATGTAAAACACAGTACATGTGAGAGTTGACATATATAAATAACTGTGCATAAGAGCCAGTGAATGTGTGAGTGGCTTTATGGATCATGTGACAGTCTGTGAGTGTCTGTTTACACTGATTGTATCTAAGGTTATATTAGAGTCTGAAGATGTTCATTGTATTATCACATAAATGATATCATCAGTGATGTGATCAGTAATGTCAAATGAGATGTCATCAGTGATGTCATCAGTGATATCATTTGAGATGTCATCAGTGATGTCATCAGTGATGTCATTTGAGATGTCATCAGTGATGTCATCAGTGATGTCACTGACCATGTCATGAATGATGTAATATGTGACATCATCAGCAGTGGATTGCGGGTGCGCGATATATAGTTAGTGCAACTAACTATATATGCGAATTTCAATGGTTTTGTGCGAGTAAATTAAGGTTTTGTAAATGCTAATCCCTAACTATATATGGTCTATAACCTATGGTTTTTTCAGTGAATTTTCAAGGTTTTGTAAATGCTAATTCCTAACTATATATGGTCTATAACCTATGGTTTTTTCAGTGAATTTCAATGGTTTTTTAATAGCAAATATCAAAAGCTGTAAAATGTCAAGTACGTGGTAGGTAAAAACATTTTCGTATTTATGCACGCTGATGTGCTTTGAACGCTGCAGCCCCCCCCCCCTCCTCTTTTCTTTTAGGAATATTCTCTCTTTGCAGATAGTGAAGGGTAGGTAACACAGGCCTTTGCCCCCGTTGTAATCCGTTGTGCCTGCTTCCCTCTCCATTTGATTGATTGTTATCCTAGCATTTATTGTTTTGGAATTGGTTCTCTTTGGTTCATTCTCTATTTACAAACAAGCACAGAGTCGCAATACTCTGTTTAGTCTTTGCAGATAGTGAAAAATCGTTAAAAAACAAAAGGAATCAAGCAAAATCAGTAGGCCACTAATGGGATCTCTTTTTGACCTCGCTAAAATAGAAACATTATGAACAACCCCTCATGACAAATACGAAACTAGTGAGAGGAACTGAGCTCGACACCATGATGGCTGCAAGACAGCTCGGCTCTGCCGCCCACCCCACCCAAAATAACGACAAACACTATGCAAATATATTATAAATATATACAACACACCAGCAAAGTAACAGGGTAAAACGTTTTATTTAATAACTATTTACATGGCAGCCTGCTGCAACATCGATCCAAACAAGCCTTTGTATTTGGGCTCAAAATAAACCATCAATATTAAGATTTTCATAGGTGAGTGTAGGTTCATGGTTTTCCATCCACAGACTAAAAGCCTGGAGTGGGAGTGAAAGAACAATAACTAGGTAAGAAGGAAGGCAGAGGTTGTGGGAAGGACTCTGGATATGGTATGTTGCTTGGTCCCTGAGATGCTTCGATGTCACTGCCTTGCACAAATGGCATAAGTCCTGGATGTTGGGTGCCATATTTGAGGGTTCGGAGCAGCGCTTGTAACACTGTCTGAAGCTTATTTGCACCTGCTGCAGCTTCACTATTCTCAAAGTAAGTGGGGGCTGTTTGTGGACCTGACTGCATTGGAAAACAATGTGATGCGGTGCCTCCCTGAACCGCTTGACGGAGGCCCCCGAGATAATTGCGCCTGCTCCACACCTTGTCCCACAATCCGTTTGACCTGAAGACACGTCCTGCGGTGCCCTGGTCCGACCATCACATATACCTGCGCCAGGAGACGGCGTGGGGTGCAGTAGAAGGGAGAGGCGGCGCGAATGAGCCTCCCCCACCTCCCCAGGTGGAGGTTTCTCAGCTACACCCCAGCGCTTCACTCAACCAGCTGACTTGTGCCCGCTCTTGCGATACAGTGCCTCGCTCGGCCAGCTGAATTGCGCCTGCTCTAGCTGTTACAACGTCTCACCCGCCATCCAACGGAATTGCACCCAATCTTGCGGTACAGCGACAGGCGGCTGCTACGGAGCTCACGAAATGGCTTGGGCCTGGCCTGCAAAGATGGCTCTGGGCAACCGTGGAACTCGGACGCTTGACTGCTAGGGCATGGGCCCCATTCCCAAAAGAGTCCCCTTAGCCTTGAAGATTCTACAACAGTCACCGGGACCCCCGACTCCCGTAGACTTCCGGTGGGGAGCGGCTGCCATGATTGCTCGCGGAATGGCCACAACGTAGCCACGAGATGGTGGTGCTCTCATGCTAACGCCAGCTTCAGTCTGAAATATCCAGAAACACTGTAGACTACCAATTCGATCAGTTCCGGTGGAGCCCCAACGTGACCCGGTAGAGAAGAACTTGCCCTCCCCTCTTTGATTGATGGTTCTTGTTGCCTGTCCCTTCTCTTGTCATTTTACAGAACTTTTTGGACTGCTGAAAGAGGTTGTGTTCCGACCGCTGGTTGGTGGAGACATTTTGACTATATTCTGGACCTGCATTGTCGCGTAATGCGTCATATGACGCGCCGCGTTAGCGCACCCGGAAGTGCTCCGGGGCGCGAGGCGCAGCTTCCCGGAAACGATCCAGAGTGCGGCGCGTAACGTAAGCATAACAGGTCATGTGACTTGTTAATAAAACTTTTCATTGGTTCATTTTACTTTTGTTATTCTAATGATGAAAGGCTTGGTCATATGACCTAAAAATAACACTTTTCATTGCTTTCAAATATTTTTTTTTCCCAAATGATGAAAGCCCCACCATTTATTTTCTCACTCTGACTTGTAAAGCAATGGAACCCAGAGGCATTTACAGTTTATCACTAACAATGTTCAAGGCTAATGTATTTTCCCGGGAAATTTACAACTGTCCTGCAAGTAAAATATTCCTATTTCGAGAAAAAGGGCGTTTCTTCGTCCCATGAGGGAGCCGTTGAACAAAAGAGGCTCGGCCTGCTGTCTTAGTCGCTGATAGTGATGACTATCGGATTCTTATCGATCACTTTATGTTGCAGGAGTGGAAAACACAACAGCCCTTGACCATTTATCCTTACTGCGTTCCTGCGTATTATACCTTTTAACCGTCATGTAATTGGACTGCTTTATTTCACTTGCCTTTTACTGATTCGAAAACAGTGGCTATTATTCAAAACTTTACCAATCTAGGTACTACTACCATGTTTTGTTTTAAAAACCTTTATTGTGAAAATGTCAGTATACAAATACGGGCCTATAACCACGTGGGCCGGCCACGGAGCAAACTGGAATCGTATATGATGAGGGGACATTTACACTGTAGAAGAGCGTAACGGGCGACCCATTAGGTTGTAAGAACTAAGGTGTCTTACATTTGCGGAATCGGTGGACGTACATTTTATAATTAAAGTACGACAGGACAAGTTACAATAAAATTATCTAGATATACATTTGCGGGCAAGTACCGTGGGTGACGTTAATTCGAACTTTCAATAGTACAGTAATCAATAACACATCAGAACTTAATATCAATAGGGATGTCCAAATGTTCAATCAATTCTCGTCCCCGCCCGCCATGTGCTTCAAAACTGCATACGTATCTCGTGATATCAAGGTTGGGCAACCAGTACACAACAAGAAGTTACGAGTCCCATTTATACCGGCGCCATTTTGGGCGAGGCCGGGCAGGTCCAGGATATAGTCAAAATGTCTCCACCAACCAGCGGTCGGACCAGAACCCCTTTCGGCAGTCCAAAAAGGTTCCGTTAAATGACAACAGAAGAAATAGGCAACAAGAACAATCAGTCAAAAGAGGGGACGCTTTCGTGAATGGGGCCCATGCCCTAGCAGGCAAGCGTCCGAGTTCCAAGGTGTCCCAGGGCCATTTTAGTGGACCAGGCCCAAATCCAAAGAGCTGGCCACCATTTTGAGAGTCCTGTTGCAGCCGGCTATCGGTGCACCACAAGAGTAGTCGCAATTCAGCTAGATGGCGGGTGAGTCACTGTACCGCAAGAGCGGGCGGAACTCAGCTGGATGGAGGGTGAGGCACTGTGCCGCAAGAGCGGGCGGAACTCAGCTGGAAGGCGAGTGAAACGCTAAGAGGCCCCCCACTGCAGATGAGGTGCCTCCACCTGGGGAGGAGGGAGAGGCCCGTTTGCGCCATCTCCCCCCCCCCCGCCCCCCAGCACCCCACGCCGTCTTTCGGCGCAGCATTGTAGGATGGCCACACCAGTGAAACTTGCTGGACACCACCTGGGTGCCATCCGGATCTCGGCGCGTTCGAGTCACTGTACCGCTAGAGCGGGCGAAACTCAGCTGGATGGAGGGCGAGACGCTGTAGCCGCAAGAGCGGGCGCAATTCAGCTGGATGGCGGCTGAGGCACTGTACCGCAAGAGCGGGCGGAACTCAGCTGGATGGGGGGTGAGGCACTGTGACGCAAGAGCGGGCGGAACTCAGCTGGAAGGCGAGTGAAACGCTAAGAGGCGCCCCACCTCAGATGAGGTGCCTCCACCTGGGGAGGTGGGAGAGGCCCGTTTGCGCCGCCTCCCCCCCCCCCCCCGGGCACCCCACGCCGTCTTTCGGCGCAGCATTGTAGGATGGCCACACCAGTGAAACTTGCTGGACACCACCTCGGTGCCATCCGGATCTCGGCGCGTTGTGCTGCCTTCGGCGTACTGTAGCAGCAAGAGTGACCGCAACTCAGCTGGACGGCGAGTGAAACACTAAGAGGCGCCCCACTGCAGATGAGGTGCCTCCACCTGGGGAGGCGGGAGAGGCCAGTTCGCACCGCCCCCCCCCCCGGTCACCCCACGCCGACTTTCGGCGCAGCATTGTAGGATGGCCACACCAGTGCAACTTGCTGGACACCACCTCGATGCCATCCGGATCTCAGCGCGTTGTGCTGCCTTCGGCCTATTCGCACATCGGTCCGCTACTGACGCCGCCTCACAGGCCAATGGATTTTGTAGGCTTTTTATAGCCCAAAGCCGCATAACAGGTCATGTGACTTGTTTATAATACTTTTCATTGGTTCATTTTACTTTTGGTTTCCTAATAATGGAAGGCTTGATCATTTGACCTAAAAATAACACTTTTCATTGGATTGAAACATTTTTTTTTCCCAAATGATGAAAGCCCCACCTTTTTTTTTCTCACTCGGCAATCCAAAAAGGTTCCGTTAGATAACAACAGAGGGGACAGGCAACAAGAACCATCAGTCAAAAGAGGGGAGGGCAAGTTCTTCCCTACCGGGTCACGTTGGGGCTCCACCGGAAGTCATCGAATTGGTAGTCTACAGTGTTTCTGGATGTTTCAGACTGAAGCTGGCGTCAGCATGAGAGCACCACCATCTCGTGGCTCCGTCGTGGCCATTCCGCAAGCAATCATGGCAGCCGCTCCCCACCGGAAGCCTGCAGGAGTCGGGGGCCCCGATGACTTTTGTAGAATCTTCAAGGCTGAGGAGACGCTTTCGAGAATGGGGCCCAAGCCCTAGCAGGCAAATTTCCGAGTTCAAATGTGTCCCAGGGCCATTTTAGTGGACCAGGCCCAAATCCGAAGAGCCGGCCGCCATTTTAAGAGTCCTGTGGCAGCCGCCTATCGCTGCAACGCAAGAGTGGGCGCAATTCAACTGGATGGTGGGCGAGCGCTGTAGCCGCAAGAGCGGGCGCAACTCAACTGGATGGTGGGCGAGACGCTGTAGCCGCAAGAGCGGGCGGTAAACAGCTGAATGGCGGATGAGGCACAGTGCAGCAAAAGCGGGCGGAAAACCGCTGAATGGCAACTGAAACGGTAAAGGGGCGCCCCATTGCAGCAGAGGAGCCTCCACCTGGGGAGGCCCGTTCACGCCGCCTCCCACGCCGCCCCCCCACCCCCCCCGGGGCGCCCCACGCCGTTTTTCGGCGCAGCATTGTAGGATGCCAAGACCAGTGCGGCAAGTAAAGGACATCACCGGGGTGCCGTCCAGATCTCAGCCGTTGTGCTGCCTTCAGACTATTCGCACAACAGACCGCTACTGACGCCACCTCACAGCAGACCATTGTTGCTTTGTTTTAAAAAAAATTTTTAACGTGTTTACTTTGTTGGAGCGTTGTATATATTTATAAGTTATTAAAGTGTTATAATCCTACTACTTTGTTGGAGTGCTATATATTTTTAATGTGACACATAATTGTGAAGACTTTGATGTACAAAAACGCACCCCTGGAATCTTCCACTTCAGGCTCGGTCCCACACACCCTCACAGTGAGAATCCCCTCCCCAATCAAAATACAGGATCGTTATCAGATAGTAGAACGCGTGTGGTGTGAAGGATCTCATGGGGTGGGGGCCTTGATCTACTGTAACTCATTTGAAGAGGGGTGATTCTTTACAGTTGGGACCATAAACTACTTCCGCAGGGCTAGGTGATAGCCTGGGACCGGCCTGGACAATCGGACACAGAGGAAGAGGAGTGTCAGAGGGTGCGGTAGTGAATAGGGTGAAAGGGAGGTGTCGGCGGGCTTGCGAGGGTGGGGAGCCATGCTGAGGATCGGCGACGTGCAGAGAGTGGGTCTGGTCAAGGCATCTAAAATGGCTGCCGTGCACGACAAAAGTGTGGCATTGGAAAAAAAGCAAGATGGCGCAGACAATGTTTATCAATATGGATTAATTTATAACAATTATTTTTAACAATATATTTACTCGCAGTGTCAAAATGGCGGTCAACACTTCCTGATTTCCTTCGAATCGAACTTTAACAGACGTCACGCAGCAGAAAAAAAAAAAACGCTCACGCGTAGCTGCTGGAAGACAAGTATCAACATATATGAGCATCCTCAGCCACCCTCAGAAAACATAGGGGGTCAGGATACGTCTCCCGTACCCCCTTTTACCCACTTCTCACATTGTTTTTCCTCCATCTTGTAATTTAATTAAAACGAAACACAAAATGGCGAATTCCCGTTTCGCGACCCGGTTCGCTACCCACTGGACCCTTTAATAACCCCAACAACATTCCTAGGGGGTCAAGAAGGGTCTACCTTGTCCCCTTTCATTAAATTCCCCCTTCGTTTTTCTCCTCCTCTTGTCTCTCGATCCTACCGAGAGACAAGATGGCGGCCGTTCCGGAATGTTGACAGACACTGGAGAGCCAATCAGCTTCGCTTCGCAAAGTTCCGTTACGCGAAAAGTTCGCGAACTGGAACGCTACCTGGGACGCTGTCACGGATATATCTGTTTTTTAAAACGTTAATTTCTCAAAATCCACTGGAGCACATATCTTGAGACCTAGCAAAGGCACATCGGGCTAACAGTCCCTACAATTTTGCCAAGTTTCGTGCAAATCCATTCAGCCGTTCGAGCTAAAAGTGAGGCCAAACGCCCTATGGAAAAATGAATGGGAAAAACGCGTTTTGGGGCTCCCCCTTTTTCTCGGCCCCCCCTTGACGAAACCCCCCCCCCCCAAATTTTCAGGGACTGTTCAGAAACAAAATGTGCCATTTTCCTGAAAATTTCAGCCGATTCCGTCCACAAACGCCAGAGTTATTAGACATAGAATTTTCAAAAGTCCCATAGAGAAATAATCCTAACTATATATACCTACTGGCTATCGCCAGTAGGTTATATATATATATATATATATATATATATATATATATATATATATATATATATATATATATATATATATATATATATATATATATATATATATATATATATTCACTGAAAAAACCATAGGTTTCACACTAGTTATAGTTAGGAATTAGCATTTAAAAAACCTATTAAACTCACTGAAAAAAACATAGGTTTCACACCAGTTATAGTTACCTGGAAATTTTACTGACATAAAACCATTGAAATTCCCACGTTATAGTTAGTTGGACTCACTATAACTTGCGCATGTAATGCACTGCTGATGACATCACATATTACATCACTCATGACATGGTCAGTGACATCACTCATGACATCACTGATGACACCATCCAGTGAATGTGTGTCTTTCTGAAAAATAAATATGTTTTATATATGTATATGTAAAGGTCAATGGAAGAATAAATGTTTAAATAAGTGTCTAAATGGATGTTTTTAAAAAAAAAAATTGATTGGTTAACTGGCTTATTAAGTGTATCTTAGTGAATACATATATTAGCGAGTAATGTTTAAATATTTAAATGTATGTATCAGTATTTCACTTTGTGCATAAGTGGCTGCATGGGTTGGTGAGTAGCTACATGTGTGTGTATATGGGTATTAGATGTGTTTTTAGTATCTTTATAATTGTCTGTTTGATTTGGTGGGGGTGTTACTTAGCACATAGATTCATCAATGACTGACTCACTGTTTGTATGTGTTTTGAAGACAGCATATGTGCCGGACTGTATGGGTGAATGAGTGTGTATATGTATGTGTTAGTAAGTGAATGACTGTCTTACTAGTGTCTTTATCAGTAACTACATATATTTTAATCTAGTATATGTGAGTATTGATGTATATAAGTGAGTATATGTGAGAGTTAGAGATTGAAAGAGTTCTTGTTTTAATAAGTATGTGTTTCTATAAGTGATTGTTTAAGAGAGTAAGTATGTGTAAGTTTCCTTAGAAGTAAGGTGGTAGTGTGTGAATAGCTGTATATGCAAAAAAATGGATGTTCAATAGTTTATTTGCATGTGTGAATATGTGTGTGAGCAACGTTTGGAAGACTGTTGGTGTGTTAACGGATGTAAAGGTGTCTCACTACATATGATGAGTGAGTATATGTATGAATGACTATATAGAACTGTTGGTGAATGAGTGGATGTGTATATAAATGGTGGAATTACTGAATTGGTTGTTGTAACTGGTATAGGTATCTCCACTTTTTTGAAAATGTTAGTTTCTATTTTTGAATATGTGTTTCAAGGGTTACTTTACAGTGAAAGGAGGTCAGTCACTCTGTCACAAGGATGGTGTCATCAGTGATGTCATGAGTGATGTCACTGACCATGTCATGAGTGATGTAATATGTGATGTCATCAGCAGTGCATTACACGCGCAAGTTATAGTGAGTCCAACTAACTATAACGTGGGAATTTCAATGGTTTTATGTCAGTAAAATTTCCAGGTAACTATAACTGGTGTGAAACCTATGGTTTTTTCAGTGAATTTAATAGGTTTTTTGTAAATGCTAATTCCTAACTATAACTGGTGTGAAACCTATGGTTTTTCCAGTGAATTTCATAGGTTTTTTTAATGCTAATTCCTAACTATAAGTCTCACTTTATAAGTAAGACTGTTAGCGCTCTAGTTGTTCTTTAGAACACTCTGGTACATTCTGTCATTGGGCTACAGTTGGGCTACATCTAGCTGATATTTGGGCTACATTTGCTTTTTTTGTCTCTGGTGGCCATCTTTGGGCTGCATTGGGCTACATTGGGCTACATTTGGGCTACATTTGGGCTCTAACATATATATAGCCCAATGTAGCACAATATATATTTTTTTCAAAGTTAATTTTCGTAAAAACCACTTGAGAATAGCAAAGGCACATTGGGCTACCAATCCCTACTATTTTTCCCAATTTATTTTTTTTAATTTTATTTTTTTGCTATGAAGCGCTCCCGGTGCGTGCCCCGGGGAGCGCCCCGAGAGCGTTCTTTCATAAAGCGCCCCGGGGCGCGCTCCGGGGAGCGTCCCGTAAGCGCCAAAATCGCGAACGAAAACATGATTGTGACGTATCGCGTAGCCGCGTCCGCATGACACGCTCGGCGTAAGCGCACCCGGAAGCACTCGAGCGAATACGATCGTGCAATGTAGGCGTCCGATGCGCTTACGCGACGCGCCCCTGGGCGCGCCCCGGGGCGCGTCGCTTAAGCGCGTCGGGTCATGTGACCAGAAAATAACACTTTTCATTGGTACATAACAGTTTTGGTTTCATGAAGATGAAGCCCCTGGTCATGTGACCTGAAAATAACACTTTTCATTGGTTCAATAATTATTTTATTCTAAATTTTGAGAAACCCACCCACCCATTTCTCTCACTATTGATTTGCACTTGGAGAGAGCAAGAGGTGTTTTGTGAATTATCTACTCATTAATTTCCTGATCTACAGCAATGGCTGCAAGGGAGTCATCCAGCAGTGATTCAGATGGTTTTGTGCCAGAGGACCCTCCTCACCAGAAAACAAAGAACCACTTCATCTGGAAATTTTATGACATCTCTGAAGGACAAAAAAAAGTTAATGCAAGTAAAGTAACTTGTAAAATATGTGGCAGTATTTTATCCAGAGGCAATCCTCTAAAAAAATATAGCTTTGGAAATGCCAATTTAATTAGACATGTCAAAAGAAGACACCCAAAAAATTATTCCAGGGAGAGTGTTAGGGAGCTGGCAGAGAATGCACGAAGAGATGGCGGCAGCACCTCCACTGGTGGGGCAACACCTTCAGGAAGAACACGTGCAAGAATGGTCCCTAATGTGCAGCTGGTCTTTGCAGGCATAACATTTTTATGCGTGGACTGTGACGAACTACTCTGTTATGGGGAGCAGAGCGTTGAACAGACAGGAACACCAATGCTCTCCCCGTCCCTAAATTTTCTCATTTTTCTGCTCCTGTTGAGCAGTTTTTGAATCCCTGGTTTTGTTTTTCCCCTGTAAAAAATCCCAAAAAAATATAAAATCGTTTTAAAAAGTATAAAAAAAATATAAAACAACAAAAACAAAAAAAAAGTTCTTTTCAGAACTACCTCCAATTTATAAAAAAAATGCAATTTTTTTTAAAAAAAAGTGTCATTCTTTTTTCTCCATGGTACGCTCCATGGTCTGCTCCCCGGTGCGCGTACCGGGCGCTCCCCCCACGCAAATCAAATTTTTTTTTTTTTTCCCCCGTGGGGCCCTTTTATGACCCCCACAACAAACCTAGGGAGTCAGGGGGGGTGTACCCTGCCCCCTTTTGCTCATTTCCCCCCTTGATTTTTACCACCTCAATCCTACCGAGGTACAAGATGGCAGCAGCTGCGGACTGTTTCGAATGTTTACAGACACCCGAGAGCCAATCAGCTTTCCATACGCAAGTCGCGTGGCGCGCTTTGAGCGCTTCCCGGTGCGCGTACCGGGGCGCAGCTCTAGATATATATATTTTTTTTAACCTAAATTACTCAAAATCCACTGGAGCACATATCTTGAGACATAGCAAAGGCACATCGGGCTACCAGTCCCTACAATTTTGCCAAGTTTGGTGTAAATCTAAAGTGAAATCGACCCCCCTATGGAAATTAACATGGGGAAAACGCGTTTTGGGACCCCCCTTTTATCTCGGCCCCCGCTTGACGAATCCCCCCCAAACTTTCAGGGAAGGACCGGAGCGCCGCGAGGCAAATTTGAGGAAATTTTCAGGCAGATTCGTCAACCGTGCCAAAGTTATTCCAAATAGGATTTTGAGATTTAACATTAAAAAAATCCTAGCTATAACTACCTACTGGCGACCGCCAGTAGGTAATATATATACACATATTAACTTATAAGTCACTCCTATAGCAGGCCACGATAATCCGGGAGGCAGAGTGCTTGGTTTTCTGTGAGAGGGTGCCCTAGCAAGAGCTAAGCCCCTCTGCAGCTTTCAGAGCCATCTCCTTATAGCTCTTCTATGATAAAGCCATACCATATACTCCTAAGTGCATTATAATCCAAGGGGGTTAATGCTAACTTTGGTTTGGCTTTATCAAAACATGTTGTATTAGGTGTCAAACACTTTGGAATACTACCCCCCCCTGCCAGTCCTGGCTGCGGGGTTAGCATTCCAAACTTCTAGAGGGAGAAGACATGTAGTTACTTGTAAACCCGGTTAAAGTTAAGCAGAGCCTCAGCATAACAAAATGGATGCTGCTGCCACATACATGAGTCTGCTGCTGGACGAAACTCCGGCAGGGAAGGCTTGGACAATAGGTTTCCTGTCCAGGGAAGTGCCAGCACCTCCCCAGACAGGCTTTACTGTATTGGGGCAGGGTGGGTTGCATTCAGTGAATGATTTTCAGACACTGCCTGGGGCACACAAGGTGCTCCAGGCATTTCCCAGTTCAAACAGGTTGCTGGGGTACTCTGCCCCAGCGCTGGCGTGAAACTGGACAAAGGCGAAGGGGTGTAACCACCTCCTCCCCAGGTCCTCCTGTAGGTGGGACCCTAGAGTTAGTCCAACCCCTAAACTTACTATAAGAATAGGAGCCCAGTCCCTAGGACTTTAGGTTACCCTGGACGAAACTCAGCAACATATATCTTGGACCTTCAACATTCCACATCGACTGGAAGACGGAAGAAATCTCCCTTGTGGTCAAGGAGTGACCACCCTGTTTAAACACGCAACAACAGCATTTTTGCCGGTCTGCATTTTCGAGGCTCCCGCCGGATCCCGAAGAATCTGCGACACAGGACACGGACTTCCAGAGATCTCTGACACTGACCTGCGCTCCCAGCAATGCTGAGACCTGCAGCGGACACGAGAGACGTGGGACCAGAACTCCTGGACATCCTGCATTTTTGCAACTGCACCTACTTCCTGAGGTATCCGAAAGTTTTGCATTGGGGTATTTGAAGCTCCTGCCCGAGCACCTATTGCACCGAAGCTCAGACGCCTACACTCCACGAGTGTCCGTGGGCCCGCTTTGTGCATTTCCGCTTGAGGCCCCTACGAGGTTCCTAGTCTGTTGGCTAGTGAGCCCCCACGATATTTTGAGCTTTCCTGGTTGCTCCAGATATGCTCTCACTCCTCTCCAAAGGAGGAGTCCCTCAGACCTTGCTGGTCTGAACCGAAGCCAATCTCGACATCTTGCATGGGTTGCTGTTGCCAAGGCTGGTTGGATCCAATCCGGATTCTGACGCTACAACACTCGACATCTTTCGTGGGACAGGTGGAATCCAGCTCCTGGTCATGTCTACGCCTCCTGGTCCTCATGGCTGAAGAGTCAAGCTTCACCTCTTTCATCTGAAATGTCCCGACATTGGCTGGCATCTTCTCCTCACCATTCCGTTCACTTTCTAGTGACCCAGACTCTGTCCCTTCAGCTTTCAGGTTCTTCACATCTCCGATCCACCCTTGGATCCACACGGACACTTTTCTTCTGGACGCTTGCAGCATTTCTTCGCAGCTCTCCATTGGAATCAACGACGAAACCCGACACCAAAAGACACCTATGCACCCGGCTTCCGTGGTTGAGGTAACTCGACTACTCCAATGCTCCCAATGGTATTGACTCTCGAAGTATCTAAGTCTAAAAGGGTTCCATTGTAGTTCAGCTCTAGGTGCCCTTAATCTTTAAATTTGTAACTTGTTCGTTGTCATTGAAAGTCAATGGTGATCCTCGGCTGTGTTTAGACACTGCACATGTCCCCCGTGGGCCTCCTGCATCCTAACCTTTGGTGGTTCCAGGTAGCCCCAGAGGTTCTACAGGCCATAGGCCTGCTTTCTAACTCTTAAGTGGTTGTTATACCACTATTTTTGTGTATGGCTTTTGAGGCCCCCTAGGCCCCCTAGGGCACAACGTATACTGTGCAACTTATTGTATGCTAATTAAGTTTCTTGTATTGTACTCTGACCTCATAAAGAGACCAGAGAGGTTGTGTTTAGATTAAATACATATATATTTGGTATATACCTTGTTTGGTGTGCTTTCATTTGGTCATTCAAGAGATTATATTTGGTAAAACAACTTGCTTAACTCACCTCTAAGTCTCAGCCTGAGGGCTGCTCTCCACAGCTACCACTAGGATAGCTTTCTATAAGGTTGACTTTGCAACCTACCATTAATAAGGGTTGTTTGGACTGGTGCAAGGTGTCCACTAGAATAGTGGACATCATATACCAGGCCAACTTCTCACAACATCCAATCGGCTTATAAACTATTGTCCAGCAGTTGTAGGTAAACTCTAATCCGTCCATTTAGTCACTGTTCCTGGACAACGTATTCTATTTGGCAAACACTGTTTTTTAGGTCGAGCAATCAAGACCTCTTGTATATAGTTTAGTAGATAGTTATATGTGTATGTAGTTTGTGGGCTCTGGAGATGAGCCCTAGGACTTGTCTGCTTCCGCTTAGGGACTTTCTTTTCCTGTTCAACGGCATCTATTTAACTGTCTTGATAAAAAACAACCAGTAGAGGTCAGTAAAATACCAGAATTGCTTTCTGCTCAGGGTTTTTTTTTAAAAGTTTTTCTGGCTACTGCCTCTATTCCTCTATTTAACTTTCTTGACAGAAAACGCCCAGCAGAGGTCATTAAAATACCACAATCACTTTAGCATTCTCTAGATTCCAGTCCATAGAAATTGTCTTTCACAAGCACCTCTAGACATTAATATTTTTTCAAATCTTGTATTTTCAGTCATATGACCACCAAGGGCCCTGATTTAATATTAAAAACAGAGCTTTGGACTATACCATTATTTCTCTCCATGTGACCAGTAGATGTTTCAGCACCCTGGCTAATGTTCTGCATAGCTTAATACATATAAGGTCCCAAAGGCAAGACCTATTGCATTGCAAAAGCTTGTTCATTTTGTATCGCGTGTGGGCAAGGAAGAGGCAGGAGCCGTATTACATTTTTTCATCGCCTGTGTGCGCGATAGCCTTCTTGTGCATTTCTCTTGAACACGCCAGAAGCAGACACCTCTCCGCCGGCATACCATTTCCTCCAGCAGATGGAAATTGGGAGAATTGCTGAGTATTGGACTTCCTCTTTTGAGCTAAGGAAGGGGGCCACATCAAGAGCAGTAATTCCAATAGTTGCATTCCCCGAGGGGGAACTTCATTCATCCTCCTAATTCCAGGCAATGCATAACTCTTGGCAACCAGAGATAAGAATTAATTTTCAAATGGATTAAGTGTGGGCGATTGTTACAGAGTTCACTACGTGAGAATGTTGCTTCCTTTATTCATAATTCATACTCTTCATGATGTCGCTGCCAAGGTCATGACGGACTGAAAGTCGTATGGCTTGTATGGTGACCTTTTTGTTTCCTTCTTCAGTTTATGTGAGTATTTAGCTCTGAGAGTTAGTAGAATACTACAGGTCTATCTGTTTGTTTTTAGTTTGCTACCCCTCGTGTTCATTTTCAGTGTGTGAGATACACTATAGCTTTGTGGATGGCGAATGAAAGATCCGTGTCGGTGGCAATGATTTAGATGAATACCTGCGTTAATAGTCCGTTAGAGCAGAGCTTAGAGCAGGGGCCCGGTCCGGTCTCTCACGCTCTCGAACGGCCTCAAACGGCCCGCTCTTTGACCGGTCTTCGCCCCGAGCTCTGTCCCGCGCGCGTCCTGCGTCGCGGTCGTGGTGATATCAGTGTTATACGTGATGCAGTGGGCGTGGCTGCCAGGGGAAGAGGCACCAGCTGGGCTTACTGTGGATTGCTGGTCCTCGCAGTCCCCCGGTCGGTGCACCTCGCGCTTGAGCTCGCCTCTGCCTTCTACCCACGTGACTCCAGCTGGGAGCGTTGCCGGGTCCTGCCGATTGCAGGACGCGCTCACACCAGCGAGTCAGGGACAGTGGGGAGGCAGCGAGGATCTGTGCGCTTCGAGAAAGGTGATTCTTCTGGCAGCAGGGCAAACAGGAAGCACACTATGAGCGGCACCCGCAGAGCGGGTGTCGCGAAAGGTTTTGAAGTCCGTGAGGCGGTGGGCGTGGCCGCCGGGGGAAGAGGCACCAGCTGTGCTTACTGTGGAATGCTGGTCCTCGCAGTCCCCCGGTCGGTGCACCTCGCGCATGAGCTCGCCTCTGCCTTCTACCCACGTGACTCCAGCTGGGAGCGTTGCCGGGTCCTGCCGATTGCAGAACGCGCTCACACCAGCGAGTCAGGGACAGTGGGGAGGCAGCGAGGATCTGTGCGCGTCGAGAAAGGTGATTCTTCTGGCAGCAGGGCAAACAGGAAGCACACTATGAGCGGCACCCGCGGAGCGGGTGTCGCGAAAGGTTTTGAAGTCCGTGAGGCGGTGGGTGTGGCCGCCGGGGGAAGAGACACCAGCTGGGCTTACTGTGGAATGCTGGTCCTCTCAGTCCCCCGGTCGGTGCACCTCGCGCTTGAGCTCACCTCTGCCTTCTACCCACGTGACTCCAGCTGGGAGCGTTGCCGGGTCCTGCCGATTGCAGAACACGCTCACACCAGCGAGTCAGGGACAGTGGGGAGGCAGCGAGGATCTGTGCACGTCGAGAAAGGTGATTCTTCTGGCAGCAGGGCAAACAGGAAGCACACTATGAGCGGCACCCGCGGAGCGGGTGTCGCGAAAGGTTTTGAAGTGCATTAGGCGGTGGGCGTGGCCGCCGGGGGAAGAGGCACCAGCTGGGCTTACTGTGGAATGCTGGTCCTCGCAATCCCCCGGTCGGTGAACCTCTCGCTTGAGCTCGCCTCTGCCTTCTACCCACGTGACTCCAGCTGGGAGCGTTGCCGGGTCCTGCCGATTGCAGGACGCGCTCACACCAGTGAGTCAGGGACAGTGGGGAGGCAGCGAGGATCTGTGCGCGGCGAGAAAGGTGATTCTTCTGGCAGCAGGGCAAACAGGAAGCACACTATTGTATTATCTCTGCACTCCTATCCCTGACTCAACCACATCTGAAAAGCGAAAAATTCAGCCATGCAGCTAAGATATCTCTGAAGAATTGAGCGTCCAAGTTTATGAGTGTTATTAACCTACAGAAGCCCCTGATTGTGTGGTTCTTCCCTGCCTTAGGGTGACTATTCTGGTTGCTTATTACATAGAGCTAGGCATGTCACCCATTTTGGTTACTGAAATGAATTAGTCTAGCTAGTATTAGTTAAAGTATTGTACAGAGCACTCTGTAGAAAATACAGAGAAAATGTTTACCTTTTGGTGCCGGGAGACTTTTGTCCTTTCAATGTATGTATATCTGATAAAGAACTTACCTTGAAATAGGGGCTTCTAATGCTTGCTACTGGTTTGCTAAAAAATGTTGCCTTCCTTGGACGGCAACATAAGCTTAACATCCTTCTCCACCACAAGTTCTTCTGTATATAGTATCTGGTAAAATTTCAGAAAAGCCTTCACTATGGGCCATACGTATCAAGATACCAATTAGCGATTCTGTAATAGCGATTTTTAAGAAATCGCTATTTCAGAATCGCTAATTGGTATGTATCAAGAAAATCGCAATTTTTTAGCGAATTCTTGATATTCCTTAATTGCGAATTTGCAAATCGTGAATTCGCAATTAAGGATTACTTTTCCATTCATTTCTATGGGCCTCCTGGCCCATAGGAAGGAATGGGAATTTATTCTCAATTTGCGATTCGCAATTTGCTAATTGCAAATTGAGAATAATTTCAAGGGTGCAGGGGATTCCAAAGGACACCCTGTTGCACCCCTGAAATAAGTATGGATGCACATGTGGTGCACATACATGCCCCAAGGGCATGTATGTGCGTCACATGTCTCTTTGAAAAATGCTGAAATGTGCATTTTTCAAGGAAATCGCAACTTACCACCAACTAGAAGTTGGTGGTAATTTGCGATTCCTTAAGGGCATTTTGGATTTTTTTTTGCTTAATACATTGCATTTAAGGAATCGCAAATTTTGCGATTCCTTATTTTGCACCCAGATTCTTCCATACATACCATTTTGCGAAAAAAATGAGTTCGCAAATGCCAAAATTCTGCGAATTTCGGCGTTTGCGAACCCATTTGGCCTTGATACATATGGCCCTAAATCCGTATCAGTTGCTACCTTTCCACCTCCTTCCCCCACAATCCCCACTATCTCTCCCACCCTCTCAGCTATCTTAGTTCTTACTTTGCTGTCCATTTGCATTGTTCCTGGATACATAGGACTTTTGCTTCAATCTGGCCCAAACAATCCTGGCTCATGTTTGGGTTACCCATTTTAATTTTTTATAACTTGGAAGGTCCAACTCTCCTTCATATAAGCACCCTAGAGAGGGTTGAGATTCATTTTATTGGGGAGGTGGAGAGAGAAGCTATCTTGGCTCTCTCCTTTAGGAAAGGTCCAGCCTCACGGAGTTACAGGGAATTATTTACATTTTATGTGGATCTTTGGGCATCCATTATCACTATGAATTAAAAATTTTACCAGGTTGTTGGACGCCAACACAGCCCAGCATTTCTTTCAGGAGCCTGCATCTTTTCCCTGCAACGCCTCGCCGGACCCGCTTCGCGGGTCCCGCAGCGCGGTAAATACCGTGAGAGCATCATCCACAAGGGGGCAGTCTTCCTTTGACCGGCAGGGCTGCGAGCATTACCAGGGACTCCAAGGACCAGGAGTCCCTGCCCGCCCATTGGGACCAGCTGGGCTGCTCTCCCTGCCGGCCCCGCCCGCCCGCCCACAGTGTCAAAAGGCAGGTTTGGAAGTAAGCGAGTGGGATTTTTACCAGGTTGTTGGACGCCGACACAGCCCAACACTTCTTTCAGGAGCCTGCATCTTTTCCCTGCAACACCTCGCCGGACCCGCTTCGCGGGTCCCGCAGCGCGGTAAATACCGCGAGAGCATCATCCACAAGGGGGCAGTCTTCCTTTGACTGGCAGGGCTGCGAGCATTACCAGGGACTCCAAGGACCAGGAGTCCCTGCCCGCCCATTGAGACCAGCTGGGTTGCTCTCCCTGCCGGCCCCGCCCACCCGCCAATCACAATCATTGCTATTTGAAGGTATACGGAACCCCGCTGTGCGGGAGCACGCGGGAGAGCGCCGGGAGAAGCCCGGGACAAGGGCGGGACCGTCTAAGGCCGTCCAAGGACGATCAAGGTCGGTCGGGCCCACTCTCTTTCATCGGTGATTTGAGGACTTTCTTCCATTGACTGGTATTAAGATTTTGTACTCGTTCTTTTCTGTTTTTTTATAAATTGAACCTTTATACTCATATGATGTCCTTACGTTCAGGGAAGGGTAGGCAGGTAACTGTAAAGACGAATAATGGGAAAGCCACTGGAACTTTAGATGATTTTATAACCCGGGCAACGGGGATTTTAGAAAAAGAAATTGCCCTTACTGAAAAGCGTTTGTCATTAGACTTAATAACAGGGAAACGCTCCTCTTTGGGACGAATTGGCTCAACAACTACCCCCAACAAGACAACAATTACCCCCGATAAGAGTACAGAAAATAATTTGGAAGCTAGCCCAACTCTTGTCATAATTTCTGACTCCCAGCCAACTATGGTTGAAGATTTAGGGGGCTGCCCAGATGAAGCACCTACACCTACACCTGTACCTATACTATCAGGTATTACGGGGGATAGCGCCCAACATTGTAATCTGAGTATTAATGGGTCTACTCCTATGCAACCCCGAGTCTTAGATTGCGATCAAGAACTCACGCAACCTAATAAACGGAAAAGAGGGGGGAATCATAGGAAGGGAAGTAGAGCCAAGCTAGCTAAGACAGTTGCACCTAGAGTATCGGTAAATGTGCCCAAGCAAAAGGGAACCCATTCAGGTGATGTGGGACAGAAAATCTTTTCTTTCAATAATAATAATGAGGAACTATTGGGGAAAATTGAGAAATTGGTCCAGAACCTTTTGTTGCCCCTCCTAGAGAGAAAGCAAATTGTTAACCTAAAGTTAGACCAATTAGAACACCTCATCTCACTTAATACTCACTCTCTTGAAACATTGGCAAATAAGAGTAAATCACCTGAGACGGGGGGTAATAATAATATTACCTCAAGAAAAGGGGGCCAGAAAAACCTAAGTAAAGCACCCCAAACACTCACAATTGTGGACCCCAAGGTAGCACCCGTTCCTTCAGTACGGACTAAACCCGTACCATTAGCACGCACTAAATCTGCAGTGGTAGCCACTGTGGGGTCCCAAAGCCAAAATGTGGCAGGCACAGCATCAACGTCTGAGGCAACTACATCTAAGCAGGGAGTCACCTCTGGGCCTAAACCAATTCCATCTTAGGGAACTGTAGACGATAGTGACAGAGTACCTAAAAAGAAATTACCTCCCGTAAATTTGCCTCCAGACTCTGTCCCTTTTATGGTAATCCTGACAGGAGTCCCTGCAGTTATGCCTAATAAATCGGAATCAAACCAGGATCTTAAAAATAAAGTAACATTTTGGCTTAATAATAATAGGCCACTTCCCCCTGACTCTAAAACAAAAATACTCAGTGTGCGAAGAGTCCCCTGGGTGGGTCCAAGCGAGAAGGATCTAGAGGGGATTGTATTCTGATTAACTTCAGGGACACCTGGGTACAAGATATGATTTGTCGTAAACCAAGGTTTGCCAGAGTTGGAGATATCCAATGTATAGGTTTGGAATACTTTTATCCTAATTTGAATTATGTCCCACCGAATCCGTACCATAAGAATTCTGGGCTGAGCTTCCAGAACGAAACATATCCTAGGTGGACTCGGAGAAATATGGCTGCATGGCCGAACCAAAATAACCCGGGAATGTGGCACCAGGGTGATGGCTACTTTAGGGGACCACCATGTAACAATAACAACTTTTTGCAACCACCCTATAACGACCCAAGACTGAGAATCCAGGGAGATGATTACCTAGGGTGGATGCCTCCGTATGTGATGAACATATTTATGGCACACACAGCCGCTTATGGGTGCAGATGGGCCCGCTCTTGGCCCGGTCTTCACCTGAGCATGCGCCAGGGCATGTCCCGCGCTGCGGGAGCCCAGCAGGGCTTATATCTGTGCCTTCTAGCACGAAAACTGCACAGGCGGCTCTCTCATCCTCCTCCCGCTGCATTAGCTGGGGTATACACTCCGCCCCTCTTTGGTGGAAACAAAGGCTCTCACGCTATATGAGCCCTGCTGGGCTTATATCTGCGCATCTTGGGGCAAAAACTGCTCAGGAGGCTCCCTGGAGCCTCCTGCGGCGGCATCAGCTGGAGCATACAGTCCGTCTCCTCCTAGGTGGAAAGAACGGCTTAACAATATCAAGCAATCAATGCACTTTATTCAGAAGTATAAAAATAGACAAGAAAAGTACAGGATAATGACATGAAACAAAACATCATACATAATAACTGTCACCAAATACAGTACACAATCTAGCATCAGTAAGAAAGACAACCATTGGGTTTCAGAAACAGGCCAAATCAGAAGAGTGTATTCAAAGTACTTTTTGCTTCACACATTATGAGTACGATCACCGCGGGAAACATATTAACATGGTATATCAAAGCCCTATCAAGATATCTGGTCTGCAAACATAGCATGTTAAATCAAACACATACATTATGGGGTGCTATTACATTATTAAGGTACCCAAGCAATTACCTCACCCTTAACCTCAACTTCAAAAGGTGTGGACCGCAATCATAATCTCCTCGGAACCAACCGCTTGTAGAAAGTGCAGTGCATCAGTGCAATGGCGCAGGCAGTATTTAACCAATAAAGGCTTTGAAACAGAAGACCTATGAACATGATGTAGAGTGCTCTGTACAAATTGACGATCACATGGACAAAATAGCAAATCATGTGATCAGTAGTTACATTGAGGGAAGGTGGCTAATCTGTGAAAAAGACTTAACCAGAACCTGAGAATAATAAAATGTTGATAATGTGGTATGTTATATGGCAAGAATGGCTGAATGTTCCTAGATGGGATAAGGTGCATATATGAAGCCACAGTGGAGAGTGACGATACTCTTGTCCACCTCTCTTCTTTCCAATGGCATAACACATGGCTCTAAAGTTTTATTTTATCTAGAATAGGCAGGGATTGTAGAGGGTCTATGAACAAATCCTCCCTACCCACAGCCATGGCACAGTCCCTAATTTCTCTCAACCTAGGAATCTCAAGTCCTCAGGACAGGCTCAAACAATCCTCAATTAACACAATATTTATGGGAAGGGTCTCATTAATCCAGACCCTATGCCATAACATAATTGGATGGGTTCTGGGGATATCTTCACTATGTTGAAGCCTTAATTCCCTATGAGTAGTAAAGAAGTCAGTGGACGGGGGAAGAGCCAGAAAGCTCTGTGTTCATTCCTATTCTGTAACCTGTAGAAGAGGTGGTGCTGTATTGCCCAAATTCCTGCCCCATATGTTGCAGGTGTGCGGCTCATTGTAACAGCATCATCGGCATAAAATAGCACTGGTATTTGACATTTCCCAGTCTGGGGCATGTCACCAGACCAATATACCAGCTCCCTCTCCAGGTGATCAATGTAGAGGGAGAACAGGAAGGGCACGAATACACATCTTTGCCTGCGCACCCTCAGGCTTTTGGAGCACTCATCAACATATCTATTAAACATCACAGTCCTACAAGTGTGACTGTTAGAAATGGGGGTCTCTAGCTGGCAGTGGTATACACCTGTCCAAGTAAGGACCCTTTCTTCCAGTCAGGGTAAAGGCATTACACAGCTGAGATAACCCCTGCTCACCCCCTTGGTAGCTTGGCATGAGCAATCAGGCTTATCTCAGAGACAATGTGTAAAGTGTTTGTACAAAACACACAGAGTAACACATTGAACACACTACAAATTGAACAGCAGTTTAGAACAATAGCCAATATTTATCTAAACAAAACAAGATCAAAACAACAGAAATCCAACATGCACAAGCAAAGATATGACTTTCTTAAGAAAAATGCAAAAACACATTTGCTTCAAGTTGATAGTGCCAGTTGGGGCTATTGCTGTTTCATGACAAATAAATCCCACTGATCAGTCCGACATCGATGGAGTCGAAGTCCAGCTACAGTGTTGGAGAAGACCCGTAAACAGTAACTGGGAGTTGCAGAGTCTTTGAGGACCTTGCATTGAAGTGTAGCGGTGAGGCATCGCTGGAGTCGCAAGGCGTCAGTGCTGCACATTCGGTCAGAAGTCAGTGAGTCCCTAAAGTCACATGCTTTGCAGATCAAACTTCGTGAGGTCAAAGTCAGGAGCCCTGATGTCAGCAGTGTTGGGGCTGCTGTGTCGTTGCGGGCGGTGCGCCATGCACTTCATGATGCAGTATCCATGGTTTCAGTGCAGACAGCAGCGAGTGCATCAGTGCGGAGGGCTGTCATCGAAGTTGATGATTCTGCCTTCTGCAGCCAGAGGCTGCGATGTCGTTGAGGGTGGTGCAGTGAGGTGATTACCATGGCTGCGATGCAAGCATTGTAGTCTATAGCGGTGCTTAGGCATCATCATCAGTGAGATCAATGTTGCGGTGCAGTCGAATGCAGTGCAACGAGGTGGTGCCTATGGCCATGGTGCAGGCAGCGAGATTGCTTTCAGCAACAAGCGTTGTCATCGGTAAGACCAGGACTGCGGTGTTAGTGTTGCGCTCACTCAGTGAGCTGTAACCAATGCGTTGGTGCAGGCAGTGGTGTCGGTGACAGCAGCAGGGATGCTTTTCTGGAGATTACAGCCCAACAAACACCTTCAGTGACCCAAAACTGGAATTGCCACTGCTTGGCAGGTTGAGGGCTCACAGCAATGGAGTCCAGGTGCTGTAGGTGAAGTATTTGATGACCTTGAGACTTCCAAAAGGAGGCAAGCACACCCACCCCCTTGGAGAAACTTCACAAGCAGGATACATAGCAAAGTCCAGTCCTTTCACCTCCAAAGCAGAAGCAGCAACTACAGTCCAACCCAACAAAGCAACACAAAGTAAAGTGGGCAATACTCCTCCTTATAGCTCTTTAGCTCTTCTCTTAGGTAGTCTCCTCTTGTTCCAGAAGTGTTCTAAAAGTCTGGGGTTTTAGGTCCAATACTTACACCCCTTTTGACCTTTGATATAAGCATTCTTCAAGGGACTGTCTTTGTAGTGCACACATTCTTGTCCTGCCTGGTCTTGGCTCTGGACACATTCCAGGGGGGTGAAGACAACATTGTGAGAGGCCAGGCACTTCCCTATTCAGGTGTATGTGACAAATCCTCCTACCCCTTTAGCTCAGGAAGGCCCATCAACCCGATGATAGGCCATCAGGATAAGCAGGGAATACCTGAACTCCTTTTGTATGACTGTCTAGAGTGAATGCATCAAACAGGTCCCTGTCAGTCTAAACCAGACGTTGATTCCACAGGCAGGTAGAGGCACAGGATGGTTAAGCAAGAAAATGCCCACTTTCTAAAAGTTAGAAAACTAGGACAATGGTCATAGACATCAGGTGCACTACACTATTCACTCAAAATAGTGTTTTTCACTTTAATTCACAAGTGATCAGATATCACCAAACTATAATCAAAAGTAAGAGTCCAAAGACCACATTCAAATGTATGCAAAGTCCATCATGAAGTACTCCCTGGAACGCGGATTGTAGCTAATTCAAATTTATTAAGCAGGCTTGTACATATCTCGAGGTAAAGCTTAATTCATATGTGTTGAATGATAATAGTGTGAGTCCCTTGGATTTTAACCAAATCCCAATGCATGTCGTGCATAAACAGCTGTCCTTCGTCAGGGATATCTTGAGCCTGCAGTAGGAGATGGCTGGAAGTAATGCTGTTTCTGTGCTTTGTTATGGTCAGAATCCCATTTGAGTAGGATGAAGCACTTCCTTAGATTCAAGGAAGGCGGAAAGAAATGTATAGGAGTTTGGAAATTCCAGGTAGAAAAGAGATTGGCCTGCAGTTACTCAGACAGAGCGGGTCAAGGTTGGGTTTCTTTAGAAGTGGCCTGACAATTGCGTGCTTCCACTGGGAAGGGAACTGCCTGCAGGAGAGGGAGCTGTTTAACAGCTCTGTCAGCATGGGAGCTATACATTCAGACCCTTCATGGAGAATATGGAGAGGGGCTGGATAAAAGGAAGATCCTGACTTTACCATGTTTAAAAGATCATTTACAGTGTTCAGGTGAGATTAAGTAAGGTTGTGAGAAGACCCTCTTGTTAATCTAACGTAGTATTACTGCATGGGGAGCCTGCCTGGTTATTCATCATCTTCATCAACTTATTTGGTTTTACAAGAAAAGAATAAAAGTCAAACAACACCTTAAAAAAAGACTCCACCAAATGATTTAACATGAACAATACATAATACAGAGTTAAATAGCAAACACTTTTGATGGATCCATAATAAAAACAATATCATATTACCACGGTAACCCAGATTAACCATAAAAATGTATCACCAAGCTGATGAGATGAAAGATAATGAAAAAGGTCCAGATGAAATCGAGTCAGTAAAAAGCGGTCATGGGCACTTTTGAACCATAAGAGGTAGGGCTAAGTGAATGGCACCATCTTCAACAGAGAATACCTACGAACACAGGGCTTCCTCAACTCCTCTTCTTCCCTAGCCCATGTGCACATTTTGAAGAAGTTCTCCTTTACCCAGTACATATTCTTTTTACATAGTCCCTCTGGATTCTCAAATGGATCAGCCCTTCCCGTGCTAGAAAGAATTTCTCTGATATACCTTAACCAGCAAATATGGTTACAATAATCAAGGGAAAGACTATCCCTCAGAATTTCTTTACTTTGGTTGGCTCCCTTCTTCATCCAGATTGTCCTCTATAATGACAATGGACGATAGGCCAGCACATCTGAGAGTAAGGTCTTCCCAAATTCTTCGTGGGCTATACACGATGGAATACACTGGGGTAAGCAGAGAATCTGGCTCAGAAAAGTGTTTTTAACAGATTGCAATACATTGCGCTCGATATAACACCAAATTTCACTCCCATAGGTGAACTTCGATATACATTTGGCTTTTGTAAATCTACAAAAGTGCCCCGATTGGTCTACTTCCTAGTCTGGAGGTGAAATTAATGACGGACGCCATAGCCCTTCAGAACTCCCCTTTCTTTTGACTTGTCAAGGGGTGTTAAATCCGGGCTGCATCAACCACCACTCCTAGATATGAAAGGGCGCTGGTCTTCGTGCAGGGTTTAGCTGGATGCTGGCCCACCTGCATGATAAATGATTTGCTATTATTTACCAGCCAGTCCAGTCCTCCATGAAGTGTACAGAGGAGTTCAATAAGCATTATAAACCCATTGCTGTCCTCGCCATGAGGACAGCATCAACAGCATAAAGAAGGACAAACAAACTTTGCTTGCCCACCTTAGCGGAGTCAGTATTTAATTTCAAAAGGGCCTGCTCCAAGTTATTAATATACAAGTTAAAAAGAAAAAGGGCCAGGATACACCCTTGACGGACCCCCCTGTGTATACAAAACTCACAGGATACTTTGAGATCCTTGGAATAGCCTACTACAGATTTGGTGTCTCTATGGAGATCCCTTAAAAAAACATAACAATGTCTCGATAGATGCCAATAGAGAGCAGTAAATGACAAAGCTTGGATTTGTTAAAGTGTTCAAACGTGGATGACAGATACATGAAAGCTAAGTAGATGGTGTCAGTACAGGCAACTGTTAACTTTTTCAAAAGCTTGTACAAATTTAAACTCTGTTTCCCCATTAAACAACCCAGTCGAAAACCATATTGGACCTTGGTCAGGATATTATTGTCATCTACCCAGCTAGCGGGCCTATCAAGGACCATGCAGTCCACCACCTTTACAACAGAGTCCAAAAGGGAGATGGGCCTCTAACAATGAGTGCTCTCCCGATCTCCCTTTTTAAAAACAGGGCAATGGTAGATAATGCCCAAGTGACTGGGCAGCCAATTATCACTGCAGCATTAATAGTTGCAGTGAGTACGGGTACCCAGATGTCCAGATTACAAATATAGTGGTCTGGTGGAATTCCATCAAGGCCCAGTTAGACCCATTATACCAGCTCTAACCTCCTGTGCGCTAAAAAGGATCCTAGATTCACCCTCACTGATATCCATGACAACCCCCGAAATGGGGGCAGGCTGGAATATGCCTTCAAAATGACTCATCTGATCATCCTCAGAAATATTGGCGTTCAATGTATTGGCTCCATCTACGGCTAAAACGGGCTATTGATGATGCTCCAGAACTTAAAGGTATTGCGCACAATGCAGGGCTCTACCAGGTCTAACCAGACCTCCTTTTTCAGAGCTGATTTATGCTTTGCCAAGGTAGCCTTATATTGTCTGCAGTACCTCTTGAGAGCCATGGAATCTGTTGGTGTAGTGCTTAAAGCTTCTTTCAATCTTCTGAGGTGCACGAGCGCTTAGAGTCTCAGAACTGTATGAGATGGGTGCCTGCCTGAGGCCCGCAATAGACTGGTTCTTGCTCCTGACATACTTACAAAGGCCTCTAGGTTGTCTGAAGATTGTGCAGCCCTGTCTAAGCAAATGGCGAACTCCTTGGAACACTGGGTAGACAGGGACTCATAAAACTGATCCGGTATATTCTGTACCCACTTCCATCTCCTCCCCTCGTCCACAGCTGTCAGTGCCCCCCTTGCTCCATTCTTGGCAAATGTTTCTACCTGGGCCATCCAGTCGAGACACATACTGGGTTATGGTCACTGTAGACACTCTCCGTAATAATAAAATCCAAAATAAAAATAAAAACGGTGTAGAAACAAAGATGAAATCAATAAAAGACTCACAACATCTCCCAGTGAAAATGGGGGCAACATCCTTTTTGTCCGGGGGAAACTTGTTCATAGTAGACAACAAATCAAACTCTTTGAGGTTAGTCATATCCGAGAAGGAGAAGTACATGTCTAAAATTTTCTTCTGCAAGAAACATGCCAAGCTGTCGCTGTGCTTAGGAGAGTTAGAATAATTAGTAATTTTGCTAGAGAAAAAAACGGCTTGAGGCTGTTTAATTTCTGCATGGTACTGCCTGACAGATATCCTGTAATCAGATTTTCTGGACTCATCGTAAGTCCTTCTCCATCTTCTCTCCAATCGTTTGCACTCCTCCTTCAGAGACATGAAGTGGGCATTCATCAAAGGGGATTTGCGGGCTCGTTGGCAATCTGTTTGCCACCTATCTGGTAGAACCCTGCCCAGTGATTTATTAATCCACTCACTGAGCTGGTTCGTGGCTGATGTGGCATACTCTGGGTTTTGAACTTAAGCTCAATGTCATTGTGGATCATCACCCTATACTTTATTGTTGCAGGTTATCTTTGACTGTAATGCAGGGGAATGTTAGACAGCTGGAGGCATTGGATACTAGACACAGGAATTAAGAGGGAGATTTAGCGATTTCTTGGGATGTTTTGTAGCCTGTCACTGTCAGGAGTTTAAAACTCTCCCTTTTCTGTCAGTTTGGATGCTTTACTAAATAATGGTATTAAGTTAAGAGGGTTTGATGTTTGTCCTGGTTTACAAGGTGCCACAAAGTAAGGAATAATCTAGGGATTTCTCAGATAAACTTGAACGCCAAAAGTTGCACTCTGCGGCGGTTAATGAAAAAACTGATGCATCTTATTGGTTGCCTCTGAAATAGTTGCTTACAAGAAAGATGAGCTTATCTGGATGTGTGAGGAGAACCCCATGACCTTAACAAAAGCATATGGGTGGACAGACTCTTATTGCCGGATTTCAGGAGGCAGGGTCAGTACACAGAGGCAGGTTGTGTTTTACCATACTGGATCTGTCAGATTAGTTGAGGCATATTATTGATGACTCAGAGGGATTTAGAGATACTCAAAAAAATGTTTACGGTGCTGTTGTGTGACGTTAGTTTTGGTGCAGGAACAATTTGAACAGTGGCTGCAAATGAAACAAGCATTGGCATAGCCAATAGATCTCGCCCTTGGAACCTGCTGCATAACTAAATACTTATATTGTCACAAAGGGGAGTCCTATTGGCTGTGCCAATGCTTTTTTACCTTCCCATGCTGTCTAGGTGTTCAGTTGTTGACCTGGAATTCAAGAAGGACACCATGGAGAGTCACTCAAAAGAAGCACAATTTTCTGCATTTAAAAATAGACTGGAAACATATTGTTTTCGGTTTGTACTTTTCTATAAAAATTAGTGAAAATGTAAAAAGGGGAGTCTTAATTATAAGATACAGAATAATGTCATGAGTTTTAACTGGCAAGTAGGCTTGGGCTGCAACTCATGGCATCAAAAATTGTTTTCTTTGCTGCTTGCCTTAGTTCAGCGTAATGTTTGTGGTTCCTCATCCTTTCAAATTTTTTACATCAGACTGTGTGCTACATCACTGGCATGGTGTGTGATGGGAATATGATACAACTTCAGAGAAACATCTGTACGCAGGATTTCTAAAGTCACTTACACTAGTGCTTGCCCAGCTTGCGTTATACATATGGTCTACTAAGTGGTGGGTTTAGCCTTAAAATACATGGTGAATCTATTGGTAGGTTTATTGCTACATCTTTTGATAAACAATGGGCTAGGTTACCCCCAAATATCCTCGTAGGTACACCACAGGCACTGGTGGAATTATATCTTCTTCCAGTACATACTTGGCTCCAAGTTTCACATGCTCATAAAAGAGAAACCATGTGCAGTTGAAAGAAAGGACACTTTCTCGCTATTATACTTTATTCTAGGTTTGCCTTTTCTCTTGTTAGTGTATATAGAAAAGTCTCCATCACAATATTTGTCGTATACCTTTTCAGTGTCAATAGCTCAATAACTGTGGGCAGATATTTACAATATATCAATGTCATCTGTGCTAGAAACAGAACCCTGAAAAGAATAACTTAGGTCAGGGATTCAAGCAACACAAGACCTGCCACTGATAAATACAGATTTCATGTTGTTGCACTTACTATTGATACTAGGTACCAAGAGTACCCTTTCATTTGGAAATCGTCAAGCAGATTTTCTGTTCACACTTGGAGGATTTGGTCAGTTTTTATGAGAAAGGCAGACAATATGACACACTAACAATCGAACCTCATCAAAAAGATAATTCCATCTGGAATAAGCTTGATCCCTACATCCGTAAGAAGACAGAAAAAAAAACCACCTTGAACAATTCACAAATAAAAACATATGAATTACATACCTCATTGATACAGCTGCCACCCTAGTGGGATCTACTAGACTCCTGACAATTACCTAGCATGAACCCCTCTTCCTCTGGCACACTATTGTAGTGACACTCCCCTCCTCTTACTAGTGAGGAACCTTTTTCAAACAAATATATAGGTCCATTTATTATGCTCTATATGCAAGGATTGTATCACCTCAATTAAATAATGAGGTATAAGAGTGAAATTGTTTTGATGAAGATGGTACTTTTTATTCTCATCTACTGCTGTCCATACTTCTGTTTATCTCTGTTATTTTTGCTGCCAGTATGGTAGCTTCCTTTTTACCAAATCATACTTTATGATGCTATGTTATAACGTCACCCTCCATGTCTGCTGCGCAAACCAATTTCTACTCAGTGTCATTATCTTCAGGTTTGCGCTTTAAACTCAAAAACAGTAATAGTCAATCTAAGAAAATTTAAAGCATCTCCCCAGTTAACGAAGTGCAGCATACCTAGTGGTCTTCAAGGTACTGGCTCCGAATTACATTAAAGTGAAATGGTAATTGCAAGGCTGACAATAAATAGATACAAAGATGACCAATAGAGAGCATAACAAGGCTAAAAAGGATATCACAGTACCAGAATGGGTAAATCATAATTTCAGTATTACTCACAATAAGACACACTCAACTGGTAGTCTTTTCATGCTCGGCTATTTGTAGCATTCCGTGTTCCACTAATTCTCCTGCTATTTCGCATAACAACGCAGGAGCCGAGAAGACGCACACATTCAAGTCAGTAAGTGCTCCATTTAAAGAATCTAGCACGACGAAGCAGCATAAAAACATGACTAAATATTTTATCCGAATTTAACAGAGAACAGACAAGGATCAGACGAAAATCGCAGTTAAGGGTCAAAAATAACAAAGCTGGTAAAAATAAAATAAAAAATAGACCAGTTTTGCCGTGTTTATACAGAATGAAAAGGAGGCTGCGATAAAAAAAGAAAAAAAAAATGTAGCAAACACTTTTGAAATTTGTATTGAAGATCCTGAATTGCATTTATCCAGCATAAAAACCCCATCGGTTGCACAATATTTACCTTTTTATTTACAAACAGATTTCTTTGATCCTAATGAACGCTGAAGTAGAAATACCACATGCTAGTCGAATGCTCTAGGAGAAATGCTGTGGAAAGAAAACTCAAGAGGAACAGAAATATAAACTCACAGTTACACACAACATCATTTTAAACCCAACAAAGCTACCAATGAAAAGCGAGAACAAGCGCGAACCTCGCGCAGCAGCAGGGGAGGGGGCCTGCGAGATTCCCTTGTGGGAGCGTGCGACCATATGGCGCCACCATATGGTGCTGCGTGCTCCCGCAAGGAAATCGACAGACGTACACGCGTTGACATTGCAAGCAATGCACCGCGTGCACGTCTTTGCAGGGAAAGCTGTGCCGATGGCTACTGGTCTCTCTCCTACTTAGCGCATGCATGCTGCGAAGGCGATGCCTAAAAATGATGGACAGAATCCTGAGACAACGAAAAGGGGAGAATGTAGAGAGATAAGGAAGCAATTACATTCTGTGCGGCTCTCAGAAATGTATCCTAGTTTTGTGGGAATTTCGTATATTACTATTTTGTATCATAATTCCTTAACAAATTTGTTGACCTCCAAAGATGCTTACAAGTGTTTGTACCAGCAGATTTTATTGTTTGGTGGATTTTCTGAAATTTCATCTTAATGTTGGCCTATACCACAGGCAAATGTAAGTTAGGATGTGAAACAGATTAGGGTTGCAGTTGTGAGCTGATATACAGAGCACGAGGGAAACAAGGAGGAATAAGTGGAGGAATACAAGGAAGTGAAGAGTTGAAGCAGGTAGTACAAGCAGTTGCTACTTGTTGGAGGAAGGAGAATGGGGCTGTAACATATAAATATATATATATATATATATATATATATATATATATATATATATATATATATATATATATACTAGCAGCCCGTCCCAACGTTGTCCGGGAGCAATTAGGCTTCAGGGCCCCCGCCCGCCCCGACGTTGTCCGTGGGTCCCCCGGAGCCTTCCTCCATATATTGCAGTATTATACCTCTATTTTTACTTTGTACGCTTTTGTAACCTGCACACGTAACTTTTTCCTCCTGTAATGCACCGTTTGGCTCACTTTTTTAATGCTCCGTTTGCTTCCTCTTGCTACCTGCACACGTCACTTTTTCCTCCTATACCTCTATGTTTACTTTCTACGCTTTTGTAACCTGCACACGTAACCTTTTCCTCCTGTAATGCACTGTTTGGCTCACTTTTGTAATGCTCCGTTTGCTTCCTCTTGCTCACGATGTACGCTTTTGTAACCTGCACATGTAACTTTTTCCTCCTGTAATGCACCGTTTGGCTCACTTTTGTAATGCTCCGTTTGCTTCCTCTTGCTCACGATTTTAATTTTTGCTTCATTTTTCCACCACTCACCGCTCCTAAATACATAAATAAATAACCTACCTCATCTGCCGCTCACCATTCCTCCCCGCCTGTCCGCCGCTCCTCCCCGCCTGTCCGCCGCTCCTCACCGCCTATCCGCCGCTCCTCCCCGCCTGTCCGCCGCTCCTCACCGCCTGTCCGCCGCTCCTCGCCGTCTGTTCGCCGCTCCTCACCGCTCCTCCCCGTGCCATGTCCACCGGTCCTCCTCGTGCTCCTGGACGCCGCTCCTCCCCGCGCTCCTCAGGTCGGGCACGCACGTCGCGGCCAGCGCTTCTTCCAAGGGACTACTTTTTTTTCAGTAAATGTTTTAAATAACGTATTTTTATTACGTTTATATAGCCTATGTCCATCTGCACACCCTGACGATTACAATGATGTATCGGGTGTGTTGATTGGCGCTGTGGTTCCCGAGTTTACCCGCCTCAAAGGTTCAAAGTTCTTCCTTTATAATAGTAGTATATATATATATATATATATCATACTTTATGATGCTATGTTATAACGTCACCCTCCATGTCTGCTGAGCAAACCAATTTCTACTCAGTTTCATTATCTCCAGGTTTGCGCTTTAAACTCAAAAACAGTATTAGTCAATCTAACAAAATGTAAAGCATCACCCCAGTTAACAAAGTGCAGTATACCTAGTGGTCTTCAAGGTACTGGCTCTTAATTACATTAAAGTGAAATGGTAATTGCAAGGTTGACACTAAATAGATACAAAGATGATCGTGCTACAGAGGCCCCCGCATGGAAAGCTGGCCTGGTCGTCACTGGCTTTGCTTCGGCGAACTTTGTTTGGCTCCAAGGTATTGGAAGGACCAGTGCCCCCACTGCATCCAGGAGGAGAGGAGGTGGTGCTAGGGTCATTTGGCCCCACCCTGGGCGAAAAGCATTGCCTACTTGCCCCCGCCAAGACTACACCTGTATGGGATCGTCATGCGGTCTGGGGACCCAAGGAGGTTTGAACTTTCCGGGGGCAACACAGGACACTTGTTTTGGTTACATCATGACGTCTTGCTGCCCGCATTACCACTGTGATTTCCCCGCATCACTTACCTGGTCAGCACTACTGCATTCTGGGACTGGCAGTTCTTCTCAGCATTGGGGAACTGTTTCAGGGGTGCGCATTGAAGTTTCTGGGTGGAGAGGACTACTATCTAATCCGGAGGTAGCAGGACATTCAAAGTCATGTAAGCGCCAGAACTCCCTGCTTATTCCTGGAGCTGAAGAAGGTTACACAGCAGAAATGCATTCGCCGCCGCATTGCTGCATTTGGAAATAAAGAGCCTCCATGGTGTCCCCTTCTGTGGCCTCTGCCTTTTTCTTTGAGGAAGGTTTGCTTTGATATATATATATATATATATATATATATATATATATATATATATATATATATATATTCACTGAAAAAACCATAGGTTATAGACCATATATAGTTAGGAATTCGCATTTACAAAACCTTATTTTACTCACACAAAACCATTGAAATTCCATATATAGTTAGTTGCACTAACTATATATCGCGCACCCACAATCCACTGCTGATGATGTCACATATTACATCATTCATGACATGGTCAGTGACATCACTGATGACATCACTGATGACATCTCAAATGACATCACTGATGACATCTCAAATGACATCACTGATGACATCACTAATGACATCTCATTTGACATTACTGATCACATCACTGATGATATCATTCATGTGATAATACGATGAACCTCTTCAGACTCTAATATAACCTTAGATACAATCAGTGTAAACAGACACTCACAGACTGTCACTCATCCATGGAGTTACTCACACACCTAGTCAGTCATGCAAAGAATCAATCACACCTCCATTTCCTCAACTATACAGTTATACAAACTTTACTTATTCAAACATATACTAACACATATTTACTCTCTTATACAATCCCTGATACAAGTTCACAATGATCCATACAGCCACTCACACATTCACTGGCTCTTATGCACAGTCATTTATATATGTCAACTCTCACATGTACTGTGTTTTACATATGTACTTACTTTGACATGTAGCACTGAGATATCCATTCACTCACCAGTACACTCATGCACACAGTCAACCGCCCATACAGCTGTTTCCACATGCACTTTTGAAACCATACATCTAGTGAATCAACTGCTCACACATCTATGCACAGAGTCATACGCCTCCCAGCCACCCACACACACACTCAGTCTACCATACAAATACTTGGGCAACCAATCAATAACCCATATAGTTACTCATATAGCTACTTATCAACACATGCAACAGTTTACAGAACAACAGACATAATGATGCACAAATTAAGACAGTTTAGTCACTAACCCATGCACTCAGTGAGACACATTTAATCACTCACTCATACAGTCAGTCATGCACCTACTAAATCCTTCATCCAGACACTTATACATCCACTCATTCTTCAATATGTAAGACATATTTTAACTTTACAGAAACATACAGTCACTGGATGTTGTCATCAGTGATGTCATCAGTGATGTCATTTGAGATGTCATCAGTGATGTCATCAGTGATGTCACTGACCATGTCATCAATGATGTAATATGTGACATCATCAGCAGTGGATTGCGGGTGCGCGATATATAGTTAGTGCAACTAACTATATATGGAATTTCAATGGTTTTGTGTGAGTAAAATAAGGTTTTGTAAATGCGAATTCCTAACTATATATGGTCTATAACCTATGGTTTTTTCAGTGAATTTTCAAGGTTTTGTAAATGCTAATTCCTAACTATATATGGTCTATAACCTATGGTTTTTTCAGTGAATTTTCAAGGTTTTGTAAATGCTAATTCCTAACTATATATGGTCTATAGCCTATGGTTTTTTCAGTGAATATATATATATATACATACATATATAAACATATATCATCTGTATATCTATATAAATACAAACATAAATGCATGCATACATATACTTATATGCATACAGATGCATGTTATTTACATGAAAGTTGAAAAAACACTAATAAAAGCAAAGCTAAAAAGCCACCTCATTACAAACAGAATGGCTTTAACTTAAACGAGGGCGAGATCTATTGCATTTTCAATGCTTGTTTACTTTGGTTCCATCAAGAAGGCATTCAGATGTGTCACACATTTGCCATAAACTCTGAATGTTAGCACTCTAGTTGCACATTAGATCACTGTAGTAAAGCTACTGCTCACCAGGGACGTCTGCTGCTGGTATTCAAAGTGCATGTTTCAGTCTGCATGTCAGAATTTTTTTAATGAAATAGAAGAGGATTTGAGAAGTCACTCAAAATGATCCCTAATTTTTCTTTCTGAAGCACTAATCATACTTTCTATGGCAAAATTAACCCCCTCATGTTGTTCCTTTTTAAATTGAGTGTTTTCAGACTTACCACTTCATTCCAATCAAGATGGCTTCTGGTGTGCCATACTTTTGTCATAAGTAAGACTGTTAGCGCTCTAGTTGTTCTTTAGAACACTCTGGGACATTCTGTCCTTGGGCTATACTTGGGGTACATCTGGGTGATATTTGGGCTACATTCAGGCTCTTTTGTCTCTGGTGGCCATCTTGGGAATGTCAGAATTTTTTAATGAAATTGAAGAGGGTTTGAGAAGTCACTCAAAATGTGCCCTAATTTTTCTTTCTGCAGCACTAATCATAATTCATATGGCAAAATATACCCCCTCATTTTGTTCCTTTTTAAATTAAGTGTTTTAAGAGTTACCACTTTATTCCAATCAAGATGGCTTCAGGTGTGCCATACCTTTGTAATAAGTAGGACTGTTAGCGCTCTAGTTGTTCTTTAAAACACTCTGGGACATTCTGTCATTGGGCTATACTTGGGCTACATCTGGGTGATATTTGGGCTACATTTGGGCTCTTTTGTCTCTGGTGGCCCTTTTGGGAGACTGCATGTCAGAATGTTTTAATGAAATAGAAAAGGATTTGAGAAGTCACTCAAAATGTGCCCTAATTTTTCATTCTGCAGCACTAATCATACTTTCTATGGCAAAATATACCCCCTCATGTTGTTTCTTTTTAAATTAATTGTTTTAAGAGTTACCACTTTATTCCAATCAAGATGGCTTCAGGTGTGCCATACCTTTGTAATAAGTAGGACTGTTAGCGCTCTAGTTGTTCTTTAGAACACTCTGGGACATTCTGTCATTGGGCTATACTTGGGCTACATCTGGGTGATATTTGGGCTACATTTGGGCTCTTTTGTCTCTGGTGGCCATTTTGGGAGACTGCATGTCAGAATGTTTTAATGAAATAGAAAAGGATTTGAGAAGTCACTCAAAATGTGCCCTAATTTTTCATTCTGCAGCACTAATCATACTTTCTATGGCAAAATATACCCCCTCATGTTGTTTCTTTTTAAATTAAATGTTTTAAGAGTTACCACTTTATTCCAATCAAGATGGCTTCAGGTGTGCCATGCCTTTGTTATAAGTAGGACTGTTAGCGCTCTAGTTGTTCTTTAGAACTCTCTAGGAGGCTGCAGTAGAACACAAAGGAATCAACTGACAGTCTCTGTCCTTGTTGGATGTACATGTTTTACTGAGAATGTCAGACTTCATTTTCACATGACTGAGAAAGATAATGTGAATTTACAGAAAATATGCTTTCAGTTTAGCTTATAGATCCCCTTCCAAACCACTGTGGGAAAATCATGAGATATTAGTTTTCTTTCAAACAATATTCATGATATCACAGCAGAAGGTTTTTTGACATGGTAAAATCACCTTAGAACCCACCACAATTCCTAAAACGAGTATGGTACCATCAACAAATGATTTATAATGTAACTAAAGTCCTAAAACCCTCTATTAACTACAATGCTTTTTAATGAGGTGCTATCATGTATATTGGTCCCAAGATGGCTGCCAACACTTCTTGGATGAAGTGCTGACAGCCAATCAGATCAGATGTGTGGTTAGGCTCCGCCCAGATATATGTCTTCTTTTGAACCTAAATTACTCAAAATCCACTGGAGCACATATATTGAGACTGATAGAGCGAGCTGCAGAAAATATTTTATTCTGGCTTGTGGATTCAATTCCCCATAACATTAACTGATTAATTAATGCACTGTTGCATGATATATTTTATTAACCCAACCTAGATTAAGTTTGCACCACACATGAACACGCGGGAAACTAATTACATGTGCTCTTGTCGCATTTGCAAGTCTGTTTTTGTAACACATTATTAATATTGTCCTGTTTGTTATGTCTGTCCTATTGTCTTTGTCACTATTAATATGCAGCTGATCATTCATGGCATGTGCTTTTATATGTGCTTACATGTATGTCCTATGTTGTGTTTGTCTGTCTGTGTATCATTTAATCATCTTTTTACTCTTTCAGAAACATTAAGCTGGACTACATGAAGAATGGTAGATATTTTATGTGCTGCTTTATTTGTTTGCTTCTGCTAGTTGTCATTTATTAATGGGTTAATTACTAGCAGGGAAAGGGTGGGTAACAGAAGGATTTGTTTTACCTGAATTAATTATTCTTTTGTGTTTGTTTAAATAATAGTTTTCTGAAAAAGTGACGCAAGCAAAAAGTGGCGCAGAAAATTGACGCCCTTCTAGAAAAGGCCTGCAGATGTTGAAAGCCACATGAGAGACCCATATTTTGAAGTGGATGATAAACTTCTATTTTGAAAACATTAGAAAATGAACTGCTAAAGACAACTCTGTGGAGTGGGTTTGGATGTGCCACGAAAGCTCAGAACAGTCTGGCTCAAGGCTAAAAGGAAGAGACGTGACAAGATTTTGTATTGCTTGAACATTTTTGCTACAAAATGTAGCGGACTATGGAACTGTTGCCAGGATTCTGTGCATGAACAATGGCTCGGTGTAAAGCCTGGTCTCGTGGTGGACGATGTCACAGTTTACTGTGGCGTGAGGTGATTCAGCCAATGGAGAGCCAGAATTCAGCTGTTGGAATGTGAAAAATAGTTAGCTCAGCTTATTTTAGAGTATAAGAATAGGCGTTAGCTGCAAACTTTTGGCTTACGCTCCTGATTCCAGAAGGACGTGTTCTGCTGTCTGATGATTACACGTAAGAAATGTAACTTTTAAAGACTTTGTTTTCAGGCGATGAGGGTAGAGTCAGTGAGATAGTTAGGTTTTGGAAATGCTCTTCCTTTTCACTTATTTCTGCTAATGAATAATATTATCTCTTTATTAAATGCTGAATAAAACTTATATGACTTTTTCTAATGCTTGCTTAATAAAGTTCCAAACCTAAGTTTTTCTAAATATGTTTTAATAAACTTTTAAAAATGACAAGCTGGTCTTGTTTATTGTAGATAGTTTATTATGAATGTCTTAAACAAACATATAGTATCCATTCACCTCACTCTCTATGTTTATGGGCCTGGTATTGATTGGTAAGTGTAAGTGTGATAGTGGATTATGACATCATTTATAAAGAATTTTAGTTTTTAGGCTCCATCAATTTGGTAGCATCAGACGGTTTATATGTTGTTTTTGACATGCATGTTACATATATGTTGGTATAGACATAGGATTGATGTTTAACATATGTTAAGTTTTTGATTTTGTCAGAGTGTTATATGTAGTCTTAAGGAATTTTTCCAGCAGTGTGAAAGATTCCTGGTTAATTCCCGGCCGGCAAGGTAGTGTGACTAGAAGAGTTACACAGTGCATTTGTCTGTTTCAAAATTGTGGTATAGCATATATCACGTGTTGTGGGCGTACAACACAAGTTTAGGGACCTTAGATTGAATGGTTAAATGTATAGTGAGGATTGCCTATGAAATTGTAGCATTAAGCAGAGGGACCTGGTGAGCCTGTTTTAAAACTTTCTGTGAAAAGAGTAGTAGATATATCCAAGCTTGAGTGAAGGGTAAGGGTTATTTTCTCTTCCAAGGTTAGAGTCCTAGGAGGAAAAATAAGCGTTGATTTCTCTTCCAAGGTTAGAGTCCTGAGGAAGGAAATAAGCGTCGTCTATTCTTATCAACGCTTGACGTTTTCTGTGGTTGGTTCAAGTCCTGCCAAGAATTTGTGTGTGTATGATCAGGGTTTTCTGTGTGAAGGTGCGTGAATGATTTGTAATGTCAACTGGGTTGAGTTTGAACTTGCTGGATCTAGGTGTCTGCTTTTAAATGAGACTCTTTTGATTATTACCTGTTAGAAGGGTAGGGTAAGAATTGCCTTACTAGTGAATGAGACTATTCTGTGAGAATAGCGTTGTCTATTCCACTCTGAGAATACTTGTATGAATGTGTAAAACTATCTCTTTGTTAGAGAAGCAGACAAATGGTTTGTTTTCATGTTGTTATTAATTGCGTTTTATAAAAAATGATTTAAAGTGTTTCTAAGCCTTTATGGTGAAGAATACGCTATTTTAAGCATTGTGCGTTATTTTAAACATTCTAAAAGCATTTTGCGTTATTTAAATGCTTTAAAAAGTGCTCCGATCGAAAATTGTAAGGGAGGGGCTGTTTTAGGAGTGAAAGCGTGTGGGGAGAGAGCCTGCAGCTGCAGCCTGCTGCATACGTCAGAGCCTGCCGCGCTCTGATTGGTTAATGTCTCTGCACTGACTGAGCAAGCGCTCCTATTGGTTGAAATACGATCTTTGTTTAAAATACTGTTATAAGTATTTTATATTATCCATAATTTCTTAAATTGTGTGCATTTAACCTTTTCTTGGTTATTATTGCGCATTTGTTCTCTTCTTTAAGTTTCTTGACAACCCGCCTAACTATATGCGCTTGCCTCGAGCCTATCTAATATTTTGCTCGTTTCCCTCTAGTAATTTGTTTTCTTTCCTTTTGGTAATACACCGAGCGTTCTCGGCGTTTTGTGAAGGAGGGGGGAGGCCTGCGAGTGAATCGTGAGAGCCGACAGCTGCAGCGGCTGATTACGTTGGCCGCCGCGCTGTGATTGGGAGACGCGCCGTCGCGTCATACAAAGGCCGCGCTCTGATTGGGCGAGGCCGGCGAGCCCCCACAGAGGAGCCGGCAAGCTCCCGCGCTGTGATTGGGCGAGGTGGTCAAGCCCACGGAGGAGCTGGCGAAGCTCCGTGTGTTGTGCAAGGCTAGGAGGAGCCGCGCTCTCATTAGGAGAGGCTTTAGTAATATTTAATTTAATCATTGTCCTTTTGATGAAGTTAGCAGTGCGTCAGCCGTTGCGCTGGCATTGATTAAAGGATCGTCGCATCACAACCAGAGCCGCGCTCCTATAGGGTGTCAACGCGTCGTGTTATAGCCAAGGCTGCACTCCTATTGGACGCTAACGCGTCGCGTCATCAGGGAGCCGCGCTCTGATTGGGCGAGGCTCCGTGGTGGCTGCTCTAGGCAAGGCTCCAGGCGAGGTCTGTTTAAAACTGTGACCGCGCTGTGTATTTTAAAGAAATGCCCGTGTGATAAAAAAAAAAATGAGCGAGCCACTGCTGAGTGTTTGAAGTCTCTGCTTCTCCGGTTAGGGTGTGCCGGCCTTCTTTACAGAGTGATAATAAATCCCTGCCTTCAAGTGCCCACTGAGGCCAGAAGCCCAGCCCAGCCCGTGTGATAAAAAAAAAAGTGACACGCTCTCGTTAGAGGAGCGAGCGTCGGTCTCAGGGTCAACAGAGTCGCGCAAGTCTTTGAGGAGTGAGCGCGTGTGTCATGTGTCACAAGTAGTGTAGAACAGAGGAGGTTTGGTGGGGCTCCGTGGGGACGAGGTACATCACGAGGGATAGGGGGAAGCTGGTAGTGACGTGTGCAGTCACATGGAGTCTAGCTTTGTGCTGATTGGTTGTTGACACTACAGTGTCACAGAGAGGCCGCGACCGGATTGGTCGAAAGACAGAAGACATTTTCATTGGCTGTCTGTTGTGAAGCCACATGGTGATTGGTCAAACACGTTGTTTACATTTCAGAGAAGTGATTTTCCCATGTTATTAATGCTTAAAGCTTTAATTCTTTAAATTAAAAAAATATTTTGATATTTTACCACTGATAATTAATAAATAATACAACAAATAAAGACACTGATTAGGATATTAGTAGCAAAGGTAATTAAAATAAGGATATTAATTATTTAATTAATACAAATTAAATAAAAATAGTTGTTTAAAGTTGTAAATAAAGTTATAGTATTTACAGCACTGTACACTAGAAAAACAAGCACATTTAGGCTTAATTTTTACAGGTATATGTTGCAGAAGGTGTGTAAGTGAAAAATAAGTACATTTAAAACACATGTGATTATATGTTGGTTTCTATTGTTGTAAATAAATATTTTGCATTGTTATTGTTTTTGCAAATTTATGTTTTTCTTTCCAGGTTTATTAAAATTAGCGATGCAGGTAAATTAGGAGTTACATTAAATTGATCAGGTTATAAAGTTATACTTCACCTGACCTTGTTAAATTAATTAATTAATTGATCAGTAAACGCTATTAGGCCAATTAAGTGAACGTAATTACTTATTGTAATTGTTTTTAATTAATTTTAATAAAGGTAAGTATATTAAAACATGGATCAAAATTATTCAATGAAGAAGAAAATGTTTTTCTGCTATCAGAAAATGGAAAATATATTCAATGAGGTTAAAAGGGTTGTTGCTACATGTGAGAGCAAATTAATAATTCCCAAATCAGCAAAAATAAATAATAAATATGTCAGAGTAGAATTTATTGATCAGTGTAAAAATGATGTTGTAAATACAGATCAGGATAAAAATTCAAGCAGACTCCAAGAACAGATTAATGTAAAGCCAAGAGTCCTAGTTCAGATTAATGGAGTCCCAGTCCAGACACCTTTTCAAGGTGTCACAACAGGTAGGTATGATGAGATGCCTAGTACTTCTGCAATTATTATTCCTGATCATGTAAGTTCTACAAATGATTTAAAGGAGCAGTTAACGTCAGACATGGAAGCAGTGACAGTTCCTGTGACAATTGGATCTGTTCCACCAGCACTTAAAAAAGATGAAACTAGTCCCACAGCTTTAACGGTCCCAATTCAAAAGTTTGCTGAAAAACTTTATTCTAATGTACCTGAAAATAAGTTAGTAATGATTCAAACTCAGCAAGAGAGAGTGATGACTGTAGTTTCACCTAGTGAAAATACTGACGTTGACCTGACACAGCCTGGTGAGTATAAATTACTGGATAATACAATCAGTACAGACAGATTAAAAAGATTGCAGGATGATGAGGACATTGAAGGATTGAACAATACAGGTAGGTTTGCCTCTGCCCATATAAAAGATTTAATTTGGGCTTTGAGAAAAAGGGGTAGTCTGAATAAATGGAAAACAAAATGGACAAAGAAAAAAGAGAAGGAAAAAGCGACTTTAGCTTTTGTAGGAGAGTGTAAAAATTCACAGATGCAGAGTGAGATAAATCAGCAGCAGCAGTTACTGAATGAACAGCTACAAATACAGCGACAGGTGGTGATTGAGCAGAAAGAGATATCTCCGCCGCCATTTTTAAATTATGTTAATGAGCAGAAATACAATACAGATACAGGATTCAGTGGAGTCAAGGAAAACAGACCTGATCCAATTAAAATTGCAAACAAGCAGGGAAACTTATTTCTTAATGTTCCACAGTACAAGATGAAGCCAGAAACAATTCCTGTTATTGAAACATTCTTTAAGCAGGGTGTCCTAAAAGAGATTGAGAACAGTCTTTGTAATTCACCAGATATGGGAATTAGAAAGCCAGATGAAATGCACAGAATAGTACAGGACCTGAGAAAGGTTAACGAGATAGTTATCCCTTGTTGTCCTATTGTGCCTAAACTAGTAGAGATCCTTTATCAGATACCACATGAGGCTGAATGGTATTGGGTTCCAATGCACCCAGAGAGTCAAATAATTTTTGCTTTCAGGTTCCAAGAGAGAATTCCCAGACAGGTAACTATTGAGAGAATTAAAATGATTCAGGCAATGGAATCCCCAAAGTCACAAAAACAGGTAAGAATGCTCCTAGGCATGGTTGGTTACTGTTGCCAATGGATTAGTGCTTTCTCAGTGTTTGCAAAACAATTGCGGAGACTGACAAAAGCAGATATAAAAGACCCAATTGTCCTGACAGAAATAAAGCTCGAAAGCATTGAGCAATTTAAAAAGAGTTTGAGTGAAGCTCCTGTTCAGGGCATGCCAGACTTCAACAAAGAAATTGAGCTTCTTGACAAAACAGCAGGGATAAAATGTGCTGGAGAGAAAAATGATTATGTCTTAAAAGGCGATGAGCACGCAGGTACCATTGTTAAATTTTGTGCTCAGGAGTGGGTTGCAATCAAAGGGGAAAAATTCAATGAACATGTTTCAAGCATCCTCATACTAATATTTGCAATTCAGACATGGCAAGAGTTAAAACAATTACAAGATGAGGCACATGTTGAGGAGAAAAACACATGGCTCAAAGAAGGTTGCAGACAGAGAGAGGAAGATGAAAGGGTTTACAAAGATGGCGGACCTATTATGCCCAATTGCATGATTGCTGACATGGCACAGATGTACCATGGTCTAGGTCATTTAGCAAGAGACATAATGATTCAACAGTTCAGGGAAACATGTCTGACATGCCAAGAAAACATTCCAGATCAAAAGACATTTGAGAATTTGGGAACCATAGGCCGGGAGGGTGGTTCATTTGCAAAAATTCAAATAGATTTCTTTGAAGTGCCCCAACATAACAAACTGAGATATGTCCTAGTCATCATTTGTTTACTTTCAAAATGGTTAGAAGCTTTTCCAACAAGAAAGAATGATACAGTTTCTGTATTCCATCAGTTGGGAACAGATGTGGAAAAGGAGCAGGCTCATGATCTATTGCCAAAAGACTTGCTCAGAACAAAGGTTCGTCGGAGGAGAAACTGTCTAGTACCCAGGTGGCAGAAAGCAAGTCAGGTGACAACAGATACTGGATGGATTCATATCAGTAATACCCTTTGTGTATCTGAACCTGGTAACACTGATGAAAACAGTGAAGACACTACAACTGATTCAGACTTTGAAAAAGAAATTCCTGAAGAAAATCCAGATCTTGAAGATCGACAAGGTGGTCGACATCTGGATGATGATGTCAAAAATCCAGATCTTGAAGATCGACAAGATGGTCGACATCTGGATGATGATGTCAATGCGAATGACACATTGAATGAAGAAGATCTAGAGATTGTAATTCTAGATTCAGAAAATGATGAAAATCTGCTAGAAAAAGAATCTCAAGAAAAAGAAGAAGATTCAGAAGCAGAAAATTCTGAGCAAGAAGTTAATGAAGTCCAGGAGAGTATTGAAAAGCAGAAGAGTAGCTCTGAATGCGGGAACAAGAATCCTGAAACTGGGAAGCTGAAGGTGATCCCTGAAGTAGAGGAATAATTACCAAGTACCAGCTGTAAGGATGATGTTCCTAATGGAGTGAAGCTGCAGAGTAAAGAAGTTCCTTGGTACAGATTTAAAGTCTCAGAAAAAGATACAGATGGGAGTGATGAAGAGTCTGAAATAAGAAAATTCAGAAAAAAGGCTTGGAAAGCTGAATGTAAAGAAAGCAAGCCTAAGAAGAAACTCTTGAGAAAAGGTGATGTCTGGCCTAAAGATTTAAAGTTCAAATATGAAGTGTCAAGTCAGAAGAGTGATTCAGACAAAAAAGAGCAAGCTGAAGAGAAGATTGAAATGATTGCCAGGAAATCCAAAAGACCATTGAGACCAAATGTAAAATACAAGTCTCCAGAATGGGCCTACATAACTATCTCTCCAATAGTTGAGGAGCGCAGTAGCAGTCAGGTGGTCTTGAAAGAAAATGGTGACAATGACTAAGTTTAGTTTTCTTTAAGTTAAGGTTTATTTTTGGCATAAGGCTGAAGAAATTGTGTTAGTTTTCTTTAAGTTGAGATTTATTTTTGGCATAAGGCTGAAGAAATTATGTTAGGGTGACACAAGGTCGAAAAAATTGTGTTAGCTGGAAACACTTTTATGTAAGACGCAAGGTCGAAGAAAATATGTTTAGAATTTAAAAAAATAAATAAAATAAAATAAAGAGGGGGTATATACTATGTACTAATTTTTCAAAAAAAAAAAAAAAAAAGAGGGGGTATATACTATGTACTAATTTTTCAAAAATTTTCAAAAATTTACTTTTGTTTTTTTGTTTTGTTTTATAATACTCAGATTGATATTTGTTTTGTTGGTGCAATTCAAAAAGTAGTTATGCAATTTAAAACTTAGTTCCCTAAATTCATTGGGGGTTGGGGATTCAAAGGTGGAAAGGATCCAACTTAGGCTGAATAAAGAAAGGGTAAAGGATACAGAATTAGTAAGATGTAAGACTCAATACTAATTATGAGATAGATGAAATTAGAGCTTGAATACTAATCCAGAGTAAGCCTGAAACATGTTCAATAGATAACATTTTTAATTAAAATTTTTGGTGTGTTGTTTGGTGATTTTAATATCACCAGATGAGGGAGTTGATAGAGCGAGCTGCAGAAAATATTTTATTCTGGCTTGTGGATTCAATTCCCCATAACATTAACTGATTAATTAATGCACTGTTGCATGATTTATTTTATTAACCCAACCTAGATTAAGTTTGCACCACACATGAACACGCGGGAAACTAATTACATGTGCTCTTGTCGCATTTGCAAGTCTGTTTTTGTAACACATTATTAATATTGTCCTGTTTGTTATGTCTGTCCTATTGTCTTTGTCACTATTAATATGCAGCTGATCATTCATGGCATGTGCTTTTAAATGTGCTTACATGTATGTCCTATGTTGTGTTTGTCTGTCTGTGTATCATTTAATCATCTTTTTACTCTTTCAGAAACATTAAGCTGGACTACATGAAGAATGGTAGATATTTTATGTGCTGCTTTATTTGTTTGCTTCTGCTAGTTGTCATTTATTAATGGGTTAATTACTAGCAGGGAAAGGGTGGGTAACAGAAGGATTTGTTTTACCTGAATTAATTATTCTTTTGTGTTTGTTTAAATAATAGTTTTCTGAAAAAGTGACGCAAGCAAAAAGTGGCGCAGAAAATTGACGCCCTTCTAGAAAAGGCCTGCAGATGTTGAAAGCCACATGAGAGACCCATATTTTGAAGTGGATGATAAACTTCTATTTTGAAAACATTAGAAAATGAACTGCTAAAGACAACTCTGTGGAGTGGGTTTGGATGTGCCACGAAAGCTCAGAACAGTCTGGCTCAAGGCTAAAAGGAAGAGACGTGACAAGATTTTGTATTGCTTGAACATTTTTGCTACAAAATGTAGCGGACTATGGAACTGTTGCCAGGATTCTGTGCATGAACAATGGCTCGGTGTAAAGCCTGGTCTCGTGGTGGACGATGTCACAGTTTACTTTGGCGTGAGGTGATTCAGCCAATGGAGAGCCAGAATTCAGCTGTTGGAATGTGAAAAATAGTTAGCTCAGCTTATTTTAGAGTATAAGAATAGGCGTTAGCTGCAAACTTTTGGCTTACGCTCCTGATTCCAGAAGGACGTGTTCTGCTGTCCGATGATTACACGTAAGAAATGTAACTTTTAAAGACTTTGTTTTCAGGCGATGAGGGTAGAGTCAGTGAGATAGTTAGGTTTTGGAAATGCTCTTCCTTTTCACTTATTTCTGCTAATGAATAATATTATCTCTTTATTAAATGCTGAATAATACTTATATGACTTTTTCTAATGCTTGCTTAATAAAGTTCCAAACCTAAGTTTTTCTAAATATGTTTTAATAAACTTTTAAAAATGACAAGCTGGTCTTGTTTATTGTAGATAGTTTATTATGAATGTCTTAAACAAACATATAGTATCCATTCACCTCACTCTCTATGTTTATGGGCCTGGTATTGATTGGTAAGTGTAAGTGTGATAGTGGATTATGACATCATTTATAAAGAATTTTAGTTTTTCGGCTCCATCAAGACCTAGCAAAGGCACATCAGGCTAACAGTCCCTACAATTTTGCCAAGTTTGGTGCAAATCCATTCAGCCGTTGGAGCTAAAAGTGAGGCCAACCGCCCTATGGAAATTAACATGGGAAAAACGCGTTTTGGGACCCCCATTTTTTCTCGGCCCCCCCTTGATGAAACCCCCCCAAATTGTCAGGGGCTGCTCAGAAACAAAATGTTCCATTTTCCTGAAAATTTCAGCCAATTCCGTCCACAAACGCCAAAGTTATTAGACATAGAATTTTCAAAAATCCCATAGAGAAAAAATCCTAACTATATATACCTACTGGCGACCGCCAGTAGGTAATATATATATATATATATATATATATATATATATATATATATATATATATATATATATATATATATATATTCACTGAAAAAAACATAGGTTTCAGGCCTTATATAGTTAGGAATTAGCATTTAAAAAACCTTTGAAATTCACTCAAAAAACTATAAGTTTTAGGGGTTTTATAGTTAGCTGGACATTTCACATACAAAACCATTGAAATTGCTCCTATATAGTTAGTTGTACTAACTATATTTCGCGCACCCGCAATCCACTACTGATGATGTCACATATTAGATCATTCAAGACATGGTCAGTGACATCACTGATGACATCTCAAATGACATCATTGATGGCATCACTGATGACATCATCCACGTGACAATCGCATACACCTTTTCATACACTAGTAAAATCTTTCATCACTCTTTGTAAAATACAAAACTAATTCCCCTTGCATAATGGGGGTCCCTGAGGGCCAACTAGCCCACCTGGAACCCCCAATATGCGCCAGGGGGCTTCGTTGCAGAGAGGTGTAATGAGGCCACACCCTTTTTTACACCTCTCTGCAACGCAGCCCCCGGGAGTGTTTGCAGAGGGGGAACTAATTCCCCTTGCATACTGGGGGTTCCTGGGGGCCAACTAGCCCACCTGGAACCTCCAGTATAAACCAGTGGGCTGCATTGCAGAGAGGTGTAATGAGGCCACCCCCTTTTTTACACCTCTCTGCAACGCAGCCCCCGAGCGTGTTTGCAGAGGGGGAACTAATCCCCCTTGCATACTGAGGGTGGCAGTGCCAGGGGTAGTGTGGGGGAATTGGGCACCCCCACACTTCTTTATCACTATGCTCCCGCGATTTGGTCCCTCTGGGGGGTAATTTTTAAATAAACATACCGGGTTTTTAAAAAAAAACATTTTTAGCCTTGGGGGTCCTTGTGGGACCCCCTGAGCAAGCATAGGGGGTCAGGGTGCTTCTACCCTGCCCCCTTTTTTTTTCTACACATTTGTTTTTCTGCTTTCTTGTGCCTTGGTCTACCTAGCACAAGATGGATGCCAACACTTCCTGGTTAGAAGTGTTGACAGCTAATGAGCATGCTGCTTTCTCGGGAAGGCATGCTGATTGGCTGCCACTGTCTGTCAACACTCCAATCCAGGAAGTGTTGGCAGCCATCTTGTGCCTCGGTAGAACCAAGGCACAAGAAAGCAGTGAAACAAAGGTGGAAAACACGCAAAGGGGGCAGGGTAGAAGCACCCTGACCCCCTAGGCCTGCTAAGGGGGTTCCAAAAAAACCACCAAGCCCCCCCCCCAAATTTTTTTTTTAATAATCACGGTGTACGCGCATGTACGCGCAACGTACGGGTACCTCTGCTTCGCGTACCCCGCGATTCCCCCCCCCAACTTTTTTTTGGGCTTGGGGGGTCCTTGTGGGAGCCCCCGAGCAGGCCTAGGTGGTCAGGGTGCTTCTACCCTGCCCCCTTTTTGAGTTCTAGACATTTGTTTTTCTGCTTTCCTGTGCCTCAGTCTACCGAGGCACAAGATGGCTGCCAACAATTTCTGTTTTGGAGTGTTGACAGACATTGACAGCCAATCAGCATGCAGCTCAGGCACACGAAGGTCCGCACACATACGCGTACGTACGCGCACGGTCCGCGTACCGTGTGCGTACGGTACGCGGACCCGTGCGCCTTAGGTGCGCGTATATAGATATATATATTTTTTTCCTTTGGATTTTCTCAGGAACTACTGAATGGATTTACACCATTTAAGCAAAAGGGTGATCTGCGGACCGAATTCTACCTCTCTGCCAAATTTGGTGCAATTCTGTTTAGCCGTTCGGGCTGTAGCCGTGTCTAATTGTCCTATGGAAAATAACATGGGGAAAACACGTTTTGGGACCCCCCTTTATTCTCAGCCCCCACTTGACGAATCCCCCCAAAACTTTGAGGGAAGGAGCGGAGCAGAGCGTGCCATCTTCTTTGAGAAATTCGCGAAGATTCATCAACCGGCGCCAAAGTTATTCTCTATAGAATGTTGCGGATTTCCTATGGAAACTTGGAACATGCAACGATTAGGACGGCCTACGCGTTTCGGCTACTACAAGCCTTCCACTGGACCATAGAGTCCTTGATGTCTAGACCCTTTTTAAAGTGCTATGTGCAGTACAAAAATTAAGTTCCCTTTTCCATTTCTACTAAAGTCTAGACTGTCAACCTTGCTTTTACTTTTAGGCACATAAATGGTCGCCGTTTTGTAGGTGATATAAAAGTGCGTTGTGATAATGCTTTGCAAACCATATATATATATATACACAGCAAGGATGATTTGTCGAAGGAGAGTACAAAAGGTCTATGATTAGTGTCTCCAAGAAGCCTGTGTACGAAAATTCCTCGAGTAAGTTGCCTACAAGTTGCAAACCATGCTGAAAGCAGTAAGAGGGTGCTTAATTGCAAAATGTAAACTGGATAAACTTCTGGCCAAAAATGATTGCTGATGTGAAGCTTGGAAGAGCTTTGATATTGAACATGTCACCCATATGTGTAACACTAGGGGCCTTATTTATGAAGGACTTGCACCGCCGGTGCGTCACTTTTAACATGGGAAAAAGTGACGCACCGGCGGCGCAAGTCCTTCATAAATAAGGCCCTAGGTTGGCAACTTTTCTTAAAAATATATACAGAGCGCATGTAGGCCATATTGAAACCAAAAACCTTGGGGTTTTTGCAGTGTTATAACAATTCCTGATTAATAGGAACAGAGACAATAGGTGAGATGGGAGCAACACTCATTTGACACAGAATGCTGACGATTCAGCACATTGAACTGAGCAAATGCATGTTAAGTACAGAACACATGGGGTATAGCGAAGATAAGGTGCGCCATGCATTCTCGAAGACAACCTGTGTTAATAACAAAGGGCCTAGTATTGAATCTGCATCAGAGATGAGACTGAAAAGCGAGTCACTTTTTTCGCATAGGAGAGTGTTTTTGTTTAATCTTTCTTCTACTTCTGACATGGCACTGTCTTGAGAGAAGTGTGCCATGATTTTTTATAGATTCTGTGCATTCTTGGACACACCTCAATTACACCAATAATAAAAGGATCCATGCAAGACATATGCCTTGATACATCTTTCACTTTAATGCATTTGATTGGCGAGAGTTAAAGTATGAGCACAGGTAGAGGGTGCATACGCTGAGAGTTCTAGGTTTAAACATTCATACCAGAAACTTGGAAACCATACCTGGAGGTTTTAGAAAGCAATGTGTGGACAAAACGAGGCGTGGTAATCCAATACTTTTGCATGCGTCTTGGCATCTCTGTGGGGCTACGGCCCTGTGTGGATGAATTCGTACAACACACAACTTCCATAAAAAAGATTGATTGCTGGTGATAAATATATTTTTTCGGAATGTAATGCTTTGAACAAATGAAACTGAAACTTTGGCTAACATGGAGCTTTAGGGCACACACTTAATTTTGTTTATACTGTTTCACTGCACCACGTAGATAAACTCGTAATTTCATGTCTCAGTTCAAGAAAGTTGAATGTGCTTCACGGACAACGAAGGATACCGTCATGAGCTTTTCCAAATAATAATTAGTGCTATTTCAAGGTTGCACCTATCTATCTCAGTAGAATCACACCTGATGTAACAAAATTCGTTCCAGCACCGATATCGTCCGTGAAAAGCATTATATTGCAAAATTATGGGTGAACTTCTAAATATATTCCTGTGAAACTGTTTCTCTCTGCTTAGTCCTGGTTGGTTTAGATCATGAGAAGCTTGCAACTATAGTAAATGTATGAAATTCTCTGTTATGGACTTTATAAAAGGGTGTTAATTGCATATGTAGAAGAAACCTTTCCCGACTGACCCTTGGAGGTGAATTCATGCTGGATTTATTTCCCATTTTAGACTTCGTAGCTTGCTGACCTGAAATGTACTGAGTATAATCTACATAAAAGGGATCCCGACAGAAATATGCAGGCAGGTGACTTCGGGAAAATAAGGCTATAAATAGGACCTTACACAAGAAGGGAATACATTAACGGTGGGCTTAGCACTTCGCTCCGCCCACGGAGTGGGCGTAGTGTTGCCTACTTCGCGCTACACGAAGTAGGCGTAGTAGGCAACACTACGCCCACACCGTGGGCGGAGCGAAGTTGACTGCCACCCGCCTCCCTCCGGCCCTATTCTCATGCCCTTAAAATATTAAAAAGCATTGTAAAAGTAAAGAAATAAACTTACCAGCGATGGGGCGTCCCGGGGCTCCATCTTGCTGGTATCTCTGCCGACTTCTTTAAAAATGGGCATACGCGGACGCCCGCGCATGCGCATTTCTCGCAAGAAATGCGCATGCGTGGGCACATGCGTATGTGCATTTGGGAATTAGAAGTCGGCAGAGATAATAGCAAGATGGAGCCCCGGGACGCCGCATCACTGGTAAGTTTATTTCTTTACTTTTACAATGCTTTTTATTATTTTAAGGGCATTAGAGGAGGGCGGGAGGGAGGCGAGCGGCACGTAGTGGGGCTACGCAAAGTGGGAGGGTGCGCGTAGATTTCCCCCCACTTCGTGGTGCTTCGCGTAGCCCCACTACGCCCACTACGCCCAGGGTTAGAATAAATGTCACCTGCCTACGGTATGGGATGAGTTTGTGGCATCTCTCTATAAACAAACGGATGTCCCAAGCGGGGAGCAGAACCATGAATAACAAGGTCAACTAAAAAGTCGACAAAATAAATAAAAATATCGAAAATAGGTTATACAAAAATACTTTATTAAAAGTAGAGAAATCTATAAATATTTTCAATTTTTTTTCTATAATGTTTTTACATATATAGTAGAACAAATCAATTAACGTAACCAAACTTTTTCCTTCCAAATGCACCCACAAAAACAATAATGTATCTCATGAAGGGTACCCCAGTCCAAGTGGATCACAACAAAATAATTGCTAAGAAAATCGTCATCTCAAGTACACGAAAGCACTCTCTCAAAGTCAGTGATATTGTAATCACATCTATACATCTATCATAATGTCAAAGCCAACCAATCAAAAATACATATAAAGACAGGGGCCACAGATCAAACTGGTAGTGGTATCATGAGCCACCCATTATACAGGTGGAACAATGCAATCTTATATAATGATGAAAAGACGGGGTTAAGCCGGAATGCAACGAGTATCTATATCTGTTATGCTAATAACCAAGAATACTCATATACATTTTTTTTCAATTAAATTACACTAATATCATAAGCTTGTGAAGAGAGGTAAAGGTAAGATGGAGATATTTAGACAATTCTCATTCTTCTCCTTCCCATGTACCACTGCGTGGTTCCTGTCATTAAAAGTACTGACGCACTTTTCGGTGAAGGGCTTCAATGCAGCCACCACCTTCTTCAGGGCACAAGAAAGAAGCTGGAGACCAGAAGGTGTGCCACATGGATATAAGGGGAGAAAACAGGTGTCAAATAAGAGGCAAAAATCAGAGCTCCGTTAACAGTGAATAATGACACTTGGCGTTTGTACATGGTCAATGCCAACGTATGATGCAACTTAAAGCCAAGAAATTGGATAGCTTAAAAAAGGAAGAAAAGTTTTCAAATAGTTGGGTGAAAAAGACTCCCTCTGAGCGGGAACGGTAGATACCCAGCTCAGGCGTAATGGATACTAGATCGGGGTGAAAATGGACCCCCGCGGACCAGGGCCGGGTGCAAGACCTCAGTCCAGAAATGGCGCAGCCCTCTGAGGCTCCGTTGGGATTGACAGGGTGTCCCGAATCCACTCCAACCAAATCAAGTGACAGAGCTCCATGGACATCCTCCTCTACAGCCAGACTATCTATGACTCTTTCATCCTTGACGCTCCTTGGGGCACCATGCATAACGACCCCACAAGAGCGGGCTCTCCCCCCAGACAGACCCTCCATTACGCCCCAAGCTGGGTATCTACTGTTCCTGCTGTTCGGAAACTTCTTCACCCAACTATTCGAAGACTTTTTTCCATGTTCCACGTAGTGGTACATAGAAAGAAAGAGAAGAATGAGAACTGTCTAAATACCTCTAACTTACCCTTCCCTCTTTTCACAAGCATATGATATTAATGCTGTTTATTGGAAGAAAAATGTATATGAAAATTCTTGGTTATTAGCACAGCAGATATAAATACTCAGTGCATTCCAGCTAAAGTCCTTCTTTTTATCATTATATAACATTGCATTGTTCCACCTATATAACGGGTGGCTCATGATACCACTACCAGTTTGATCTGTGGCACCTTTATGAGAGAGTGCTTTTGTGTACTCGAGATGAACATTTTTTAAGCAATTATTTTGAGTGATCCACTTGGACTGGTGTATACATTATGAGATATATTATTGTTTTTGGGGGTGCATTCTGAAGAAGAATATGTTTGTTTACGTTAATTGATTTGAAATATGCATGTGTGCACATTTTGCACACATACACACCCTAGGAGCATGTATGTGCGACATACGGCACTTTAAAAAAATCAAAAAGTGCTTTTTTTAAGAAAATCACAAATTACCACCAACTTGAAATTGGTAGTAATTTTCAATTCCTTAAGGCCAAATAGCACATTCCTGGTGTTTCCAGATCTCCATGTAAGGAATCACAATTTGCAATTCCTTAATTGCTTTTGCAAAATAGAGAATTGCTAATTTTGCGATTCTATATTTTGCGATGGCCTTTTGGGATGATACATCCAAAAAAGGCTTTTTCCCATCCATTCACAAACGGATTCTGAGAATCTGCCTGTTTGCAAACAGGAAAAAGGCTTGATACATATGGCCCTGAGTGATTATTCTAAAATTCTGATGTATATTAGGCCATCCTCAACCAATGCTGGACACCCCTGGCCAATGCTCCTTTAATGTGTAGGAACACATATGCCAAAAGAAAACAACATGCCCATGCATTACCTTTGACACTGGTGCTAGAATATTTTCACAGAGGTTACGTTCTATCTCTGCTGTCGGAGTTTTTGAGAGTCCCCTTCCTGCTGTCGATTGCAACTTCCCCAAAGTTGTACCTGCCGTAGCTGGTGAGAAAAACAAAGAGAAAAATATGAACACCGTTAATAATCTACCACTTCAAGTTTAGATTTTTGCCTACCACAATTAGAAATCAAGTGACTGGTTTAACTTTTAATTTTTTATGTTTTATAAACAATTTGAAAGAAAAACAACACCAGTTTTAATGTTGTTTAAGTCTACACATCCAAGTTGCCAATGATTCAGATTACATTTTAGAACACGTATTGGCAAAGTCAATAGGTCTGGCATTGGCAGCCACCATTTTGATTTTGGAAATTCTTGTTTTTTTGCTGGGAAATTTACCAGGTCATCATCAATCTAATGAAAACATTGGCTAAAGGCTGGAATGTGTTTATGTCTCAAAAAAGCACACATTAACATAGTAGTCCCTAGCACTGAAGTGAACTACTTTGTGTGGATGTGCTCTTGTGAAAGAGCAGGCTTGCACAACTCACAGTGAAGTCAGCCAATAGTAGAACTGGGATGACCCATTACCCCATGATGCATGCTTTATGCTGGAGTGGGTGGGAAAATCATGGATGACACCAAAAATAGATTAATGAATGATGCTTGTCTGTTAACCTCTAAAGTCCAAGTACTTATAGTGCAGCCCGCAGGCCACCAGCAACCCGGCAGATCTACTTTGGAGGCCCGCAGACCTTGCAGGTAATGTACCCATTAGAGAGAGAGAGAGAGAGAGGAGAGAGAGAGAGAGGGGAGATAGAGTGGAGAGAGAGGGAGTGGAGAGAGAGTGGAGAGAGAGAATGAGAGACTGACTAACTGAGAGACTAACTGACTGACTGACTCACTGATAGAGAGACTGACAGATAGACTGACTGACTGACTAAGAGAGACTGAGTGAGAGTGAGAGTGGAGAAGAGAGACTGACTGAGAGAGACTGATTGAGAGAGAGGCTGACTGAGAGACTGACTGACAGAGAGATTGAATGACTAAGAGAGACTGACTGAGAGAGAGAGACAGACTGACTGACTTACTGAGAGAGAAAGAGAGAAAGACTGATAAAGACAGAGAAAGAGACAGAGAGAGACTGTCTGAGGGAGAGAGAGAGTCTGACAGAGAGAGAGAGAGAGAGAAAGAGAGAGAGAGAGAGAGAGAGAGAGAGAGACTGTCTGAGAGAGACTTACTGACAGAGAGAGAGACTGACTGACTGGCTGGGAGAGTGAGATACAGACTGACTGAGAATGACTGAATGACTGAGAGAGAGACTGAATGACTGACTGACTAGGGAGAGAGACTGACTGCATTGAGAGAGAGTGACAGCGAGAGAGAAACTGACTGACTGAGGGAGAGAAAGACTGACTGACTGAGGGAGATTGAGACTGACTGACTGAGAGAGAGTGACAGTGAGAGACTGACTAACTGAGAGAGAGACTGACTGCCAGGGAGGGAGACTGACAGACAGAGAGAGACTGACAGTCAGAGAGAGAGAGGCTGACAGAGAGAGACTGGCTGACTAACTGACTCAGAGAGACTGACTGCAGAGAGAGAGAGACTGTCTGACTGACAGAGAGAGAGAGAAACTGACTTAGAGAGAGACTGACTGACTGACTGACTGACTGACTGACTGAGAGACTGACTGAGAGAGACTGACTGACTGAGAGAGACTGACTGACTGACAAAGAGAGAGAGACTGACCGACTGAGAGAGAGACTGACTGACTGAGAGAGACTGACTGACTGGCAGAGAAGGAAAGAGACTGAATGACTGAGAGACTGACTGATTGAGGGAGACTGACTGACTCACAGAGAGAATGACCGACTGAGAAAGACTGACTGAGAGAGAGAGACTGACTGACTGAGAGAGACTAACTGACTGACACAGAGAGAGAAAGAGTGACTTACAGAGAGAGGGATTGACTGACAGAGAGAGAGGGACTCACTGACAGAGAGAGACACACAGAGAAAGAGAGAGAGAGAGAGAGAGAGAGAGAGAGAGAGAGAGAGAGAGAGAGAGAGAGAGAGAGAGAGAGATATCCCTACGTTGTGAAGTCAGTACTTCGTGCTAGAGGGAGGAAACAACAAAAGATTACTGAAGGGGAGAGGCAAGGGAAAGAGAATGAGCTATAAAAGGGCAAAGCTAAATAAAGAGAGAAATATTGGGGAAAGAGCAGGACATGCACTTCCCTGGAGTAGTAACCACAAATGGTAAAGAAGTAAAAGAAAAATTGTTCACTGATATCCGCATTTCAAGGGAACAACTCATTCAATCAGGGTAAAGCCAACTTTCTCTAGGAGTGGGACCAGCACAAGAATAGAGAGAAAAGACATAACATCAGGATCTGGCAATGGAATGGACAAAAAGCCTAGCAGTCAAGAGCAGAGGGCTGAACCAAAGCCCACTTTTTGTAACATGGTATGCAATGCTGGTAAAGACTTCTAAAGCTGCTTATAGCGAGCCAACAAGAATTATCAGAACAGTCAGCTACACTGATAGTGCCTATAGGTAGTAGATCCAAGGTGTGTGATGCCAGTGTGGTAGCGTGGATATAAAGGTGTCCACCTTGTGGGACGCTGTGGCACCAGAACTGCAGCCAACAAAAAATTCACCTGTCATTTTGCTAATTTCTAAAAAACTAAAGCACAAAATACTTTAATGCATGCTAACAAATATTTGTTATGTATTTAAAATCGTTTCTTATATGATAGCATATCACAGATGAAGATACAGTAAGTAACATTCATGTTTGACATACAGCATTACTATTGACAAAGAAAACCCTTACACATATCAGTGAAAGAAGGGATGGTCTTCATCACCATGGCAGTTTTTAGTACTTGTATTGCTTCAGCATGGCTTGATCGCCATCCCGGTTCTTCCAGGAATGGCAAGGGTGTTCCTTGGAGTCTGCACTTTGAGAGCGTCAAAGGAGGAAGGTCAGGCGGAAAGGGAAGAAAATCTGGGGGACCCTCTCAGACTGGCCTCAGCGGTCATGGAGTTTGCTCCAGGAATAACAAGTAAACTCTTGGAATCCTCTTGGCTTTATTCAGTTTTTGGTCCTTGCCTTTCTGACATTCCGTTAGCAAGACATTGCAGGCTATAGCGGGGTGAAGGGTGGGCCAAAAGTAACCCTGTGATGGAATTGGGAAAAAAGTGTGTATGAAGCTATGCAATGCCTCTTAAGATTGCTATTGTCTGCTAATAAAAATGTATTATCAAAATGTGCTTTTTGTAGTTACATCTGCTTTTGAAATACAGCATTGTCTAATGTTTAGAAACAGGTTTGATTTTCTTATTGTATTGTATTGTATTTAGTTATTTGTAACGCGCAACTGTCACCCTACGGGTATCCTGGCGCCCAAACAGGAAGTAGTCAGATGGTAATCAGATGGTAAACAATACACTAGCTGTCATGACATTATCTCTAGCCCTGCCCCCCACTGACCCCACCCCACTAACCACACTGTCATTTTGGCCGACAACAGAAAAATTGTGAGTACCCATGCTTTAACCCTTTGCGTGTGTTTGTCGGCCAATGGCCGCCGCGAGCGCTACCTCAGTAGTTATGCGAACCTCCGTTGGCTGGCGCGGCCCCGCCCACTCCGCTAAACCGCCGCACCGGAGCGGAATTGCCCCCATGGTTAAGCGGTTAAAGCTTATATGTTATACATATCATTTAAGCAATATCAAAAAGTCTTTGCTAATACCAGACCCAAAAAGTCAATCAGTCTAGCATTGTCTGCCAGCTTCTTGCCTTTGCTAATGCTTTTTGTAATGTTTTTGTAAATCTTTATTACAAAAAGAGAGGGTTAAAAAAAATAGATAAATAGAAAGCCTTGCAAATATAGCTAGATAAAGATTGTTGTATTGAGATATAGTGCTGCACAGATTAGATAGATAGATAGATAGATAGATAGATAGATAGATAGATAGATAGATAGATAGATAGATAGATAGATAGATAGATAGATAGATAGATAGATAGATAGATAGATAGACGAAATTGAAACAAATGGCACAGCTGCACTGGCCAGCTTCCTTCATTGATAACTCTGGGGCATATTACCAAGCAATAGCGATAATTATCGCTATTGCTTGGTTAGAGACAAAAATTTATCGCTGAGCTGCGGCGATTTTTACCGCAAATAAACCTTGGTATTACCAAGGTTTATCGCAAATGCGATAAAAATCGCCGCAATACATGAATATCGCTGAAAAGTCAGCGATATTCATGCATTACCGAGCTAATGCTCTTAGCCATGTTATCCACCTCCCATTGGATAACATGGCTAAGAACTGCTCAGGGCAGGTGTTAGCTTTTGGAGATATTTGCGCTTAGCGCGAATATCTCCAAAAGTTGGTAATAGGAGATAACGATGTTAGTGACTGTTTTCAGTCGCTAACATCTTGGCACGCCCACTTTGCATGTCATTAGTGATAAATATCACTGACATGCAAAGTGGGGCCCAAGATGGTCGCTATCTCCTACTAGCTGTCGCTAACTGGTGTTAGCGACAGCTAGGTAATAGGGAGATCATTTTATCTCTGCTTTCTTGGCTTTTAAAGCCAAAAAAGCGGAGATAAACCCCCTTGATAATATGACCCAGAGACATCGGATTAGCCCAGACATTTCTCTCACTGCCATACTTTTGGTAGTTAGGTGTATTATTTTATCATCTAGGAGGTGCTTCTCTGCATATATATATATATATACAGTGCATTTTTTTCAGAAGCAGCTGCAACTGGCTAGAATTATTTGTTGAACTCAAAAGCCAACTTGAAAAGAAGATTCATTCTACACAATTTGAGATTTCTTAAGTGCACTTTCACCCGAGGGATGACTTACTACCACAAGCATCAGGTTTTAAGGAAAACACAAAAATTAAAACAGAAATATCTAGAAGACTCCAATTGGTTAAATCCATTATGGCCTTGCTCAACTTTTCTAGGAAATTGGGAAGTAAACACCCAAAAGAGATGCTGATCATTTACAATTCTAAATGTCGATCTATTGCGATGTATGGTTCTGAGTTGTGGGGATATGCAAATGTTGAGTCTTTACAGCTGTCAGAAAATACTTCTTTTTTTTTAAATCTCCTAGCACGTCCTAAAAGCTGTTCCAATTTTATATGTGATTCGGAATTGGGTGCTGTATACTTGGCAGACTTGATAAAGGTTCAGCTTGTTTTGCTCTGGCATAAAATTTGGGCAGACTACACATAACTCAATCGGGCTGTTGTAAAGGACTGCTCCGGATCAGTGTAAGCTTAAAAAATCCCTAGGTTAAAGATTGTCAGGCAATTCCTGCCTGACATTGGCCATTATGATTATTATGATTATCCAGAAACCCTGACTAATATCTTGAGGAAAACATATAAGCTGGAATGTTTAACTTTACTTGAGGAACTGAGGTTGTCAGTTGAACTGCCTAAACCCACTGTTCACAAAAACCTAATGATTTTGACCACCTTTGACATTCAACCCTACTTAGTTAATGCACTTAATGCCCAGCAAAGATTTGTTCTACACACTTTAGTCTTCACATTTTCCACCGCCTGACGAGCTTTCACAATATTAACAACTGTTCACGCGATTCAATGAATTGTCCCTGTGACAATATATCCAAGCAGTCCACCAGGCATTTACTGTTTTTTTCAAAATTTTACTCTGATTTGAGGCACTCCTTTATTAAGCCGCTAATGGAATCGCAATTTTAAAAGAAACACATTTTTGACTGAGCAAGAACATTTATTTCTGTAATTTGTACGTAGTCCAAATTAAAACAAGCATTTGCAATGCAATAGGTCTCGCATTAGGAAAGTTTGAGCTATTGGTATTGTAAATGGCAAAGTTTTTATTTATGTTTTTTTTTTAAATACCTAAATTAATAGCTTTGTCACTTACAATGCCAATAAAAGAGCTGTTGCATGTTTCCTTTGCGTGGGTTGTTAAAGGAATAAAATACTTTTTTTATAGTGAGTATTTGGCTGGGCAAAGATTTATTGCTGCTGCTGCGGCCGTTTTCAGTTGTCCACTTCTGCCGCCGGAGGGATCCTCGCACTGCTCAAACACGTTACTACTGAAAAACCCTTCAAGCACAATGTGTATGATATTTAAATTTTTTGGACCAAATAAAGTAGGCCTACTTCAAAAACCAGCATGTGTGTCAACATTAGCTCCAATCTATACACCACAATGCAAGGCATTACTTCAAAAGTCCGACGTCTGGGTTAAATTAGATTTTTAAATTTAAAGCAGCATAAACTCAGTAGTAACTTCAGAATTCCCTGTACAACTGCAAAGTTCCCAACTACTCCAAACACCGTCACAGGTCATATCCCTTCTATCATCAAGACAAACATCAGTCTCCTACCCCAAAAGCGCCATCTCAGTCGACTGCCATAATAGCACCACAGAGGAGAAAGGGGATGCTGAGTAAATATAGGTCACGCCCACAGATGCATGGTCTGTATTCTCTTCCAGGTTGATCTGCTCACCAGTTACAAGGAAGGCAATGACAGGTAGAGTCTAGCAGAGGAAGGGGAATTGTATTGTTTATTTTGGGTAACGGAGTATTAAAAAGTCGAGATTAAGAAGTCCAATGTGAGCAAAGAACAGGACAGTCAAACTGCAGATAAGCACAAATATAAATTTCATAAGTTCACTATAATTGTTGGTCTCCAACAAATGCAGTTTTTTCGTTTTTTGCCAATGCTTCCTTTTGTGTTGGATTAGTGTTCATAATAAAGCGGACAGTCATAAATGTGCTTTAATATCATGAAAGCTTCCATAAAAGGGTTCGGGTCCCACTTGCTGTGGGGCAAGCACTGAGGTTGATAATATTTCTGGTGGGATGTTGGCATAAATCTTGTTTTGGTGTCATATTTTAACCCCTTAAAAAGTGCTAAAGCTTTCCAATCAGTGTTGAGCGGTTTGTGTTTTTTGTGTGTTTTGTTTCTTTTAATTTGGGGCAATTCGTGTTTAAGCCTTCATTATTTTGTTTCCACAAAATATGTACAGGCCAAATGTCCATCCTTGTTCACAGCAAGTTAGGGATTGAAATAGGTATCAAGGATTTCTGTAATCTCCATAAGGAAAAAGGAAAAAAAGCGAAAACGCAGCAAATGTGTGCTTTTCATAAATAAAGGTAAATTGCAATCTTTTTAAATGATTCCAACCAACTGTTTACCGTGCTAATATAACTCTCGTCTCAGGTTTCAGAAACAAGAAGGGTTTTACCACCAGTTTTGAAATTTACCAAGTGGTAATGAAAAATGTCCTGTTTTTGCGTTTTTTTACCTACTTGCAGTCTCTGGGAGAAAGTAAACAAGCAAACTCACCGCCGCAGCCCGGCTTCAACAGGAAGCCAGGCAACCTTTGTTGGGACGGGGGCGGGGCCGGACACGCAACCGGAGCTTCCCAGGCGGCAGGCTGCAGTGGCTGGCGCATGGCTCCGGTGCAGAGAGAGGAGAGCCCTGCGTGCAGCCGGCGTCCGCCCGGGAAGCCAAGGAGCGGAGTGCCGGTGTCCCTGTGCCCATTGACGTCAGAGTGAGCAGCCCGGAGCGGGACCTGACTGGGAACGTTGTCTCCCCGGAAGAGTCCTGCGGAGTAGAAGTCCCGGTGAGTGGGGCTCCGTGCTTGCGTGTCTGTGTGTATGCAGGGGGGTGGGGGGCGGCAGCGTGTGTATGTGCGTGTGCGTGTGTGCGCGTGTGTGTGTGTGTGTGCGCGCGCGCCTGTGTGTGTGTGCATGCATGCAGAGGGGTGGGGGCTGGCTGTGTCTGTTTGTGAGCAGGGGCTGTAACTTACTCTGCACAGGCGCGGCTCAGACGCGCGCTCCCGCGGTCAAAACTGAGACTGCAAAAGCGCGCGTCTGAGTCGTGTCCACTTTCCTAAATACGGGCCACATTAGGTCTGGAGCAGACACTCTCAATGCTCACGCATTGAGAGTACGTCTGCTCGACCTAAAAACTACAGATTTTATTACGAACATTGAAAGCAGGCAACGTTTAAAATAATATTCCATTGCCATATGCACATAGCGAAATAAAAAAACAAAAAACTCTTGCCCTTCCCAGCAGAGTGATATTTGTCTAGTCATATTGCTATTTCCACAGGAGAAAGTCTGCAGGGTTTAACTTGGTGCTCTACCATGCAGCCAACTATTCAGTCTAGAGTACTGCCACGCTCAAGATGCTACATCATACTGTGAATGTCTTCTCAAAGCACCTCTATGTTGTGTTGGTCAGCATTAAGACAGTCAATACCATACCAGAGATTAAGTTAATTGTCCTGCTTAATATTTTCTTTGTTTTCATCTCCTTGCTGCTGTTTTATATGATGGATGTCAATTTCCAGCTAGACAACTGCTTGTTTGATCTCATAGTTTTTGCTAACAAGGGAAACCCATGTGAACTCCATAGACTCGAGCCGACGGGTTGAAGCAGAGAACATGCGTGAGTCCCCGGAAGTGTGGTCCGAATCCTGCTCTAACCAGCACACCTTCCAAATATCACCAATCCACCATATCGAAGGCTCTCTCAAAGAATATCAGTAGCAAGGCCAAGTAAGGTGGGAGGAGGTAGCGATGGGCCAATTCTACATGCAGGCACCACAAGCAGTGCCTAGTGTTACGATGGGGAATGAGGCCACATTGGTCTGGTGTATCAGAGTGGTGAGTACTGGTTTAAGAGGGGTGGCTAGGATGGTGGCATAGATTTTAAACTCAGTGTTAATGAGTGAGATAGAACAGTAGTCCGAGCAGGAGGGTGATGGATGGTGCGCCTTTGGGATGACTACAATCGTGGCCATGCCAATGTCTACTGAAAAAGTCACCCTTCTCCACCGCTTCCTGTTATAGACCATGAAGGCACGGTGTCAAAATATCTTTAAACGCTAAATACTCTGTCGGGTACCCGACTGGGCCTGACATCTTTCCGTCCGCTATTGTGGAGATGGCTGGGCCAATCTCATCCAGCGAAATGGGTTGGTCTAGCAGATTAGTGTTGGCTTTCAAGAGCTGTGGGAGAGGTACATCTTGTAAGAAATAAGGGTTAGGTTCCGGACCCAAGGACGAGGCCGCAAAGTTGAGGCGCCTTTAATATTCAGTGAAGGCCCGCGCTAAGGCAACAGAAGCCAACTGCGTGCATTCCTCTGGGTCCAAAATCTCCAGGATTATCGGTTTGGCCAGGGGGTGAGACACAAGCCAGTAAGAAGCTTGTAATTTTAGCCCCCCAGCCATAGACTCAGGTCGTAGAAGACCTTGGCACTGCTTAGCCGACTCTAGGTAAACATGTCATATTTCTTCACGCAGGAGTTGCAGCTGCCGGGACATGATGTCTCTGTCAGCCACAATTGTGGCCTGTTCCAGAAGGAAGGCTAGAGCTTCTAGGCGGGAGAAGTGTTCCTCTCAGGCCAAGTATTTCTTTTTGAGATACCCTTTAGCAAAGTCTCTGGCTGTGGCCTTGCCAGCTGCCCACAACGTACCCTGAGAGCAGATTGTTCCCTCATTATGTTAAAAGTAGTGCTTAAGCTCCTCACCCACTGTCTGTTTATAGTCCACGACTTGAAGCCGCCATATTGAAGGAGGAGCACCAGTAAGGTCTCCCAAGCTAAGGAAAAGGGGCGAGTGATCAGAGATTCCTCTGGCGAGAATTTGGATCCTGGCTACCGTGCGAAATTCAGGGGTGGGCATAAATATCAGGTCAAAGCGGGAGTAAGTGTGATGGGCTGCGGAGGTGTGATTGTATTGACACATGTTCTCCACACATCGCACAGGCCAAACCTGGATGCCCACTCCGAGGGGTGTTTAGCACCAGAGCACAGTGAAGGGAGGGGGTCTCAGGAGTGTTGCATGCAGGGGTTAGGACTGCATCAAAGTCTCCTCTGATCACCATCAGTCCCTGGGGGAGGGATGACTGCAAGTCTGCTAGATCTTGGAGGGCGGGCTCAAGGGCTGCCGGAGGTACGTAGATCGAGAAAAGATTAAGGGTAGTCCTCCCCCATTCTACCCATGAGAGCCACAATTCATCCTTGGGGTTCCTTGATACCCTGGGTGGCTGTGAAAGAGAAGAAGCGGTGCAGGAGATTCGCCAACCAGGAGAACCTTACGTGAATCCTGCATGGAAGACTTTATTGTAACCTTGGTGTGCTAGGAATGGACAGTATTTCAATTTAATTTTATTTTATTTGAGGTTTTATATAGCACGAACATGACCCGTTAGGGTATCAGAGTGCTTTAAAGGGATAAACACGTTGCGTACAGTATAGGCATAGGAAAAATACAAGGATGGAGTTAGGGAATTAACTACAGTAGGACAAAAGTCAGAGCTCTGTACAATAAACAGTACAGTACCAACATCAGCAAGCGACATGTCAGCAGTAAAGCAATGGGAATAATTGATACATGGAGAGGGTCAAGTAATACAGGAGCTTGTGCAAAGAACCATAGGTCATGAAAAGGCGGAATGCGCAACAAAGGAGAGTTTTTGGAGGAATTTGCTCAGTAGGAAGGTATTTGTTTCCTTTTTAAAGCCCGACAAAGTAGGAATTCTTCTGATGGAGGGAGGTAGTGAGTTCCAGGTTCTTGGTGCGGCCTCAGAGAATGCCCAGTTATATGTTATTACATTGCGGAAGCGGGGAGGCTGGAGCACATGGTCTCTGGCGGACCGGGAGTTTCTGGTTCTCCCAGATAACACAATTTTCTGGGCAAGATACTTCGGGGTGTTCGTGTACAAGGCTTTGTGAGTGATGCAGACCTGCTTGAGCTGTATTCAGCCTTCAAGAGGAAGCCAGTTCAAAGCCTTCAGATGTGGTGAAATGTGGTCAAATTATTTTGAGCCAGATAAGAGTCTAGCTTCTGCGTTGAGGCAAACTTTTAGCAGGGCCGCCAAAGTCTTTGGTAGGCCACATAGGGTAGGGCAGACGTTTTCAATTCTGGAGATAACTAATGCCTGAACTGCGGTTTTTAGGTCCGCAGTATCAATGAAGGGTTTTAGTTTTCTCAAGTAGCTCAGATGGAACCTGGCAGTTTTGGCCATCATATTGATGTGACAGTGATTTCCCATCAGATGTGTTTCTTGCAGCATTAGGGTACTAGGCAGGGATCTCTGTGGGTATTTTAGGACCTCAGTAGGCTTCACACAGTCCAAGAGCCCATTAACATTCCATGAAAGAGTCTGAAGGGTTCTAAATCAATATGGGGCAAGGTCATGTCTGTTACTGATTAAGAGAGTAAGTCCACACATCTGGGGAGTATGTGGGTGCCTGGCTGTTAGGTCCCAGGGAAGCCAATGAGGGTATCTCCAGTCCGCGAGATTTGTCAGCGTGCACGTGCTGTAGACACGACGAAGAGATACAAGTAAACAGATTCCCAACAATTCCCCCAACCAACCCCCCACGTAATACTTCTTTCCCGGAAGCATCTGTTGCCCTAAAAGATATCAAAAATAACCAGAGTGATTTGGGAGCTGAGTGGTGGACCCCTCCAGGAGAGTTTCAGGAGTCTAGCACAGTCACAACATTGAGCCCTTTGTTAGATTACCGGCCTTCGGGAAATTTTAGTGTCCTCCGAGCCAGCTGTGGGAGGGGTACTAGATTGCCCGGAGGTACACCAGAGTCTGACTCCTGATCTTGCAAGAGTCTGTGGTCCAGCGGGCTCAGGGGATCCAGTCATGCCCCTCGTGGCCACCATTGACGATGAGGAAGCTGCTCTTCGAGTGTTGTGCCCTCTGCGGGAGCGGGTGCCCCTCCTCTGAGGCTTGGCAACTCTACCTGCCACAGATCTGGTTGTGCTTGCAAGGGGGAAGAGGAAGCAATGCTTTGCTGATTGAGCAGTCACTTTTCAGTCACCCAAGTCCATGCCGTCTCTGGGGAATAGAAAAAATGGCTTTTGTTATTGAAGAGCACTCTAAGGCAGCTGGGAAAAAGAGCAGATACTAGAGGTTAAGGGCCCATAGCTTTTGTTTGACTGAATTATAAGCTCAACACTGTGTTTGTCCCTCCTTGGTGTAGTCAGGGAAGATCATTACCTTACTGCCTTGGTAGCACAGGTTAGGATGAGAGCGGGGATCTTGCAGGATGGCATCCATGTCCTTGAAATTAAGGATACAGGCAATGATCGGTCTGGTGTGTGTGGCATCCCCTCGGCGGCGGCTTAGGCATTAGGGCTTGATGGACCCGCTCCATGACAAGTTATGTCGAGAGGCGGTCCGAGGGCATCAATGACTTCATTTAGGTTTCCATTAAGGTTGCGGCCTGTGTGGGCTCTGCTCCCTTGGGGATGCCCACAAAGGGAACATTGTTCTGACTGGAATGATTTTCAGAGTCTTCCGTGCGCCGATGGAGTTCAATTGTATGAGACAACAGCTGTGACACCTGTGCCTTCAAAGTCACAACATCATCCTCCATGGTAGACAGGCAGGATTCAGCCTCTGACTCTAGATATGGTGTTGCGGGGATCTTGTCATAAAAGGGCCATGTCGACATACACCTCTTCTATCTTGTTCTCTATGGAGTCTTGTGAGGTGCATATGGCCTGGAGGATGGTGGCAAGATCTCCTTCTGGCAAAGAGGTCTTAGCCGGAGCAGCATTGCTAGTGTTGGAGCCTCCAGGCTTATTTGACTTTGTACGGTTGAAACTTGATGTTGTGGTTAAGGAGCAACTTAAGCCAATCTATGATACGTTGGAACGTATTGAGGATTTTCTGTGCCAGGGTATGTCTGACGATGTTTGCTATTTTGTATGCAATTCTTTTCTGAGACTTTGCTTTGGTGATTTGTGAAGACAGGACTCAACTGTTCCCCTAGAATTGGCACCTAGCCAGCAGCAGGCCCCAGGCAATAGCTCACTGTAGCTGCCAGAGATTATATAAGAAGGCCCAAATGGAGATGTCCCACACTTTAAGGAACAAAGCCATACATTGGATTTCAGAGCATCTGGGCTTTAATACTTACAAGTCCGATGAAATTTATTTGTTAGGAGAGTCCCATGAATTGGGCTTTCTCCAAAACCATTTCAAGGTGAATGCGCAAGCAGGTTTTAAAAGTCTATTTATCACAGTACATTGCTTTCTAGTTACTGGCATCAATAAAATAATTCAGGCTGAGACACTAGGTTTTTTCTATACACCAACACTATTCTGCACTATTGCTCATTTTGAACCTGTCCCCAAGATACCCCCTATTGAGTGCAGCAATCCTGTGCCTCTCATTAACAGATACACAGTCATGCAGAGCTTTGGCAACTTGGACTGACAGCAATGCAGCCTTCTTGGTGCACACTCAGGTTCTTTTCCAACCTTGTGCACCTTTTCTGGAACTCATAGTACCAAATCTCCATCTATGCCTTCTGTTTATAAGCTTAGCACAGTAAGCTGGAACATTGCAAGGCTGGCTTCAAAACTCAGCAATAAAGTATCAACATATTTTATTGAAGGCTTTGGCAAGGTTGTCCTGCAGTAAACATGGTCAGTCAGGGAAAGTGTCTCTGATGGATATGTTTATGTCTGCCCTAGCTTTCACATTCAACTCAGGCAGAGAAGAAGGAACTATCGGTACTGTTAAAACTCGCACTTGAATTGACCATTACCACTTTTGATGTAGAGAACAATGGGATGTAAAGAATTTAATTTCTTTTGATACAATTGTATGATGAAGATTTTACATATACCAATATCACCAAACTTAGTGAAATATTTAACCTTATTTATTAAGGGCTTCATCTAAAACCACTTTTTCTGCACCTATCTGGAAGAATTTCAGGGATCTTAGTGCTAGATTAGGCACTGAAACGCACCCTATTACATCTTCGCCCCTTCAACACCACATCACTAATGCTTCTGCCAGCTGCAACAAAAGAGGGTTTGATTTGACAAACTTATCTTGGGATGCATTTTGGTTAAAATACATGACAGTCTTGCTTCCAGCACGTTACCGATATCCACTGTTTGTGGAAGAGGATGATTGTGTACCATTGATTACATCTTTCTGTCAAGTAATGTTTTGAGTTGTTTAATTTCTTGTGAAGTCATTGACATGAACACTGGACTTGTGCTACTAGCTCCTCTACCAGTGATACGAAGTATCTTTAAGGTACACTCCAATCATATACTCCACAATGATTTGCACCTTCTGAACTGCCCATTGTACCTTGTTTTTATGGATCTCTAGTGCTTTTGACATGGTCAATAGATCCAAACTGTGGCAGGGTCTTTTAGGTATGGGTGTGGACATTAAGCTGGTTTACTTTCTCTCTGTCCTACACTTTAACTTTTCTGTCATAGTTACATTTGGCCCTGACAGCAGGTGTGCCAATCCATTCAGTTTAAAGCATGGGGTTAGTCAATTAAGGCTGTATCCTGGCCCCTCTTATTTTCATATAGTATATAAACGAATTTAAAGAGGCATTGGTGGAGCTGTAAAAAACACACATGCAGGATGTTGAGGGTCTATCAAAGGAAAACACAAAAATGGGGTTCAATGCTTAAAGGTCTCTGGGAAAGTGTTCCTTTAAGTATGAAAACCCTCACTCTTCCTTGGGTGGCCTGCTGCATCATTGGGTTCCTCTTGTAACCACTGGTAAAAAAAAAGTGGTAGAGTGGGCTATAACTCTTCTAAACCTACAGATGAGCAGCCACTTTGACTGGTGTAGCAGAGGTTACACCAATATGAGATGACTTGTAGTGATGAGGTTAAACATAGTGCCGTACAAAAAGAGAAGAAGAGTGAATAGTGATTAAAATGCCTCTCAGTAGACCTAAACAAAATTTTAATACATGTCCCTTAGGAGCATATTAAAACAAATACAAGGGAAATATAGCTTTACTCCAAGTGCAATAATACAGTCAACATGTTTCTGCCACTAGTAATAACCCCACTATGGAATTCTTCAGGACCAAATTTCTAGAACATATCACTCTGTAGTAAATATTATAAGAAAAACCCCTCTTATTGTCCAATCGATTTGCACCTCTATCCTTTTTGGACCATAATGACTGACTTTTGTCAGAACATCCTAATCAAGCAGAGAATATTGCGCCAGTACTCAGTATGCTTACTTGGAACATAGCGGGTATTAGGACTAAAGTAGGTAATGCAATATGGACAAATTTTATAACCAAGTATGACATCATTGCATTGCAGGAAACCTGGGACACAAATAATAGTTTCTCTCTTGATGGCTACAGTCATTTTTGTATTCCCGCTGTGGCTAGCACAGCAGGAAGAGCGAAGGGAGGATTGCTAAGCCTCTTTAAACTAGACATTAAAGGTAGCCTTAAGAAATGTGACTCAGGATCTGAGCAATGTCTTATTGTTGAATTGTCTTGTGTGGAATCTCCCAAAATTTTGTTTATAAATTTTTACAATTCCAACGCAGTAGACTGTACATCATATAGTCTAGGTAGATTGGATTACTTCGTGTCAGTCTATAGTGAAGATGTTAATGCATTTGAAATTATATTTTTAGGTGATTTTAATATACACCCTTGTTCACTTATGTGTGTTTGCGATGACTCAGAATCCCCTCCTAATTGTGCGCTTGTTCATCTTGAACATAATAAACAGGGGGGTTGCTTAGAGAACTTCCTAGCAAGATGGAACTTATACGAATCCAGCTGTGGGGAGGGGGGGGGGGGTTAGGGCCCCTACTTTTAAGGGAACAGACAATGGCTCTATTATTGATTACATTTTTATCTCTGCATGTTTTTACTTAAGGTTTTAATGTATAGAACTGTGGTCTCCGCTTTCAGTGATCATAACCCAGTCTCCCTGGACCTAGTAGCCTCTGAGCTTATAGGGCGTAATCATGGTCCTTGTTATGACAAACGAACGCTCAAAGTTAAGGACCAGGGACGTAGACTGAAATGGGATAGCATAATCCCAGAACTCTTCGTACAAGAGGTTCTTTCTGAGGCTGAGGAGGAGGTCGGAGTGTGTTTATCCAGTGTGTCCAATGATAGGGAGGTGATTCTTGCATTTAGTAGCATATGTAGTAAGATAAACTGCAGGCTTTCTGTGACTAGCAAACCTAAGTTGAAACCTATTAAAAGATGGTTTGATCACAGTTGCTCAAAAGCACATTCTGCATTGCTCAATGCTTTAAAAACCGTACCGAAAGACCGTGATCTTATCACTATTAGTAGAGCACTATACTAAAAGGCCATTGCAGAAAGGAAAAAACAGCTCAAAGATGAAGCCTGGACACTACTCACTGATCCAGCTATACTAAAAAATAGTGGAGAATTCTGGAGGATTGTCAACCAACCCCTACTCACCTAACATCCCTGACGAGGGTTGGATAAACACTTCAGTGACATCTATTCAGATCACAGTAATGGTTAAACTAGGGAGCAGGAGGTGAATATTATTCCAACGGGGAACCATTTGCACTTTGAAGTCAAAGAAGTATTATCTGCGATAGACTGTACCCTGAAAAAAAAGGTACCGGGACCAGATGGTGTTCCTGCAGATGCCTTTAAATGCTTCCCTAACTTCTGGTCAAGACTACTCTGCAGGGTCTTTAATGCCTTAAACCATGATAACATCCCCAAGTCATGGAAAACATCTATAATTATTCCTGTTTTTAAAAAAGGAAATAGGCAGGATCCTGCATGTTATAGACCAATTTCACTTTTAGATTCTTCAGTCAAGATTTTAGGGAGAGTCATATTAGCCAAATTGAACGAATGGGCTACAGAGAATAGTATCTTGACTAACGTGCAATATGGGTTTAGACCTAAAAGAAGTACCCTGGATCAATGCCTTAATCTCCACTTGCTGATCGAGAAATATACCAGGGCCAAGGATGGGTCCATGTACCTTGGTTTCATGGACCTCTCCTCTGCGTTTGATATGGTCAACAGAACTAAGCTCTTGTTAAAATTACTTGACATGGGCCTGGACAGGACCATAGTTAATTTATTGGCTGACCTGCACTCTGACCTTACTGCAAAAATTAGAGTTTCCTCAAATGGAAGGTGTACAGATGTTTTTGCTTCTGAAAAAGGAGTCAGACAGGGATGTATACTGGCACCACTGTTGTTCACGTTCTATGTGAACGCTTTGGAGCCTGCTCTTAGGGGCGTTACCAGCGACATCCCGCGTGCAGGGGATCAGGGGATTCCAGTTCTCCTTTACGCTGATGACGCGGTTCTTCTTGCACGCACCGGGGTGGGGCTCCAACGACTCCTGGATGCCTTTGAATCTTTCATGGGCTCACTTGACCTGAAAATAAACGCTAAAAAATCTCAGGTTATGCTTATGGGCGGGGCCTCTAGGAGACTTTTTCATAAAATCTTTCTTTGTGGGCAGGACTCGTCTCCTCCTTTCCCTACCTGGGGATCACCTTTGACGAGAAAGGTAGCTGGGGTCCTCATGTTAATAGTAGAGCAACCATGTTGGCTAGGACATCTGCAGCCCTCCATGGGTTCTCTAAAAAACTTGGGGGTAGGCCAATTGCAGCTGTTAGTAAAATATATAAGGCCAAATGTATCTCGGTTGCATCATATGGTGGCTCATTGTGGGGATATAGGGGAGTGGAACCCATACAGATAGTGGAAAACAAATTCTTTAGATCTGTTCTTGGCGTCCCTCAGTCAACCCCGTCCTACACCGTCCATATGGAATTAGGGGAAGGCTACTTCTCAGACCAGATAAAAATAGCACCTTTAGTTGCTTGGCTGAGGATGTGGCTTAACACAGAAATTCCCCTAAATCATATCATAATGAGGGACTGTTTGTCCCTAGATAAAGTGCATAACATCAGGTGGTTGACGTATATTAAGGAAAGTTTTCTGAGGTTGGGGAGGCCTGAGCTTTATACTGTTATTGACTCTATAACATCTAAAGATATTGTTTACACCAAACATGCAATGAAGGAGCTCCTATCCCTGGAGAGGGAAGAAATAGAGCTGAAAAAACCTAGTGTCAGGGCCAGTTTATTGTTGGCTATACCTAACGGTCCTGATAGCTATCTTAACGTGGTGACTCATCCCTACCACAGGTTTATTTTAACTCGTTTCCGTTTTAATTTGATACATTTTAATTTGGGCTTTTATCCTGTATGGAGTACCCCAGAAAAGGCACCACCCTGTCCCTGCGATCATTTCTCTGAGCAAAATACCATGCACTTTATAATGTTTTGTAGCCATTACAATGAAGCTCGGAGACTGTTCCTTGTACCTATACTTAAGGAAGCAGGATTCATTTTAGTTAGACCTGCTCTTATTTATTTACAACTGTTACAAACTCCCAGGATTATGTTTCACGTGGCTAGTTTCCTGGTGAGAGCTATTAGAAGCAGGAACATTAGATTAAAAAATGTGTCTACCTCCCTTTGTAGTACAGACCTTGCACTTTAGTTAGTCTGCTTGTAACCGTCTGGGTTCAGTAGTTATAGAAAGCACTGTAACAGGGTCATTAGTTGCTAGTAATAAATATTTCGCTGTTGACCTCCTTAGTATTTTTAAGCCTTTTTAAGTCCTCTTTGCACATCAGCACTTTGCACTTTAGCACCTTGCACTTTACATTTCTCATGCTGATATAAATTGTAACATGATGTATGATGATTTTTAACTTGTTATATTTTAATTGTTTTTAATTGCTCTCAATGTATGTGCTGCTTGTATTAATGTATTATATATTCGCCATTGTCTTTGTATGATATTAAGTTATCGCAATAAAGTATTTTGACTGACTGACTATAAGAAAAACAGATATAGGCAGGAATAAGCTAATACAAACGCTGAGCCATAATGAATAAGGATATTGCTAACGTAACCAGCATCCACACTTGCCGGGAGTACAGCTCTCAACTAGTCAGCTTAGAACCAAAGTTGATGAGGCTTTAAAAAGTCCACTGTCACTCCCAATGTCCTGCCTGATGCAGTGAGCCCATGGTGGAGTTGTCTCAGGATGTGCCTAAGACTAACTCTAGAGCCATCCCTGCACTTCTTCAGGCAGACGATGCAGTCCTGTTGGCATGTACTCCCAGCAGTCTGAAAATCTGGTGGTAGCCTTTGACACCTTTAAAGCTGATTTAGACTTAGATATTAATTATTCTAAGTGCCAGATAATGGTCTGTGGAAAAAAACTTTTAATATGCATCCTATCCTGGTCAACGAGAACAGACTTACTAGGGCTGTCAATTTTCCATACCTAGGTCTGATTTTTGAGCCAACTCAGCATTGTCATATGTTTCACCCTTAAAAAACAAGGAAAACCATGTTTGTTGGAGCTTACTTTCATTAACTCCCAGCAGTTCATATTATGTGTGTCATGAAGAGTTAGGACTCTCATACTTTGAGGACTTTATTGCAATTGCCCCTACATTACCTTGGTTATCTGTATAGAGCAACAAATGTGGCACCTTCAATTGGGGCGTTTTAATGGACTGCTAGCAGTGTGATTCAATGATGGGCCAACCATCTTATCATTTGTTATCCATTAGAACTTTTTCTCCAACTGAGCGGTAAAGGAAGTTAACCTTTAATCAATCAATCTCATTAACAGTGCAACCCATTTGGCTACACAATAAGGACCAGGAATCAGTGACTATAGTTAAGAAGGTTTATTACAAGGTAGCAATCAAGTTAAGGTAAATTAATCTCAATACCATGCTGTAAAGATACAGAACAGCAACTAAAATCATCTAATTTAAAGTCCAAGTTAAGAGGATGGTTTAAATCTAAAAGGATCCCAAAAATCAGGGAAATACAGAAAAATATGAAAATACAGGGAAATACGGGAAGGTGTCAGCATTTACAAAGCTTGGTCAAAAGTCTTCTTGGGATTTTAGAATACATTTTAGCATAAACCACACTTAGCAAGAGCCAAAGGTAACAAGCATAGAGGTCTACACTTCTCAAAATCTGAAGGACAGGACATTTCCTAAGTGCGAACACGAGCTATTACCACAAAACTCTCCAAAGGAACACCCCTCTGTCCGCATCATCAGAGGCTCCATTGTCCTTTCCATTCTATGTTGTGAGCTGCAGCATTCACCAAACATCCCAGGACAAACCTGGGAATTATATTATCCTTGATTGCCTGTGATCCTTGCAAAGTTAGTAAATGGAAACTTTCAGCTGGCACTCTGGCTCTGCACGTTCCTTGTAAAGGTCTTCTTCTCGGGCTCTATCTATAGCTAGTAGAGTGTTACATCTATTCTCAAACTAACAGACCATATGAATATACCGGCAAGGAAAAGACACGCAAGCAGAAAATGAAAAAACGTATTTTATGCAGAACGAAATGCAAGGCTAGTCGTAACAAGTTAACTTATCAAATCAATGGTTCACGTTTAATATAAATGTGCACATTCAACCACAAATGAATAAAACTGTACATTAAACTCATGTTCAAATTTCATAAAGGTAAAATAACATTTGAGCACATCTCAAAATGTGACTAAGATCTTCATTATAAATGCACATATGGAACATTAATGCATTCATTACATAAATCCTTTTTTGTTTCTAAAGTAAATTCATTTTAATGATGTGAGGATGGTTCTACTTCATCACCTAAACTAAAAATGTTGTTTAATACAGTTAAGGCACACAGTGTAAACATGAGTCTCTAATCCTTCAGAGAATGCACTTCAATAGTGATGTCAAGTGCAATTCTTTACATTAATATTGTTAGAACACACAGAGTACATGTGTTAAGTGCATGCACATATTGTATATTTATGACGTGTAAGAATGAAGCCAAAATTATGCTGCTCTAAGTGAGACAAAGGGCTAGATATCCAGTGGTTGTACAATGTCAAACATACTTGTAAAATCTTAGCGAGATTGGGGTTGTTTTATAAGCCTACCTCAATTTCTAAGCAGGACAAACTCTAGGTCAAGAACACTTATTCCGATTTAGGACACCCTGAACCTGAAAATATTGAATTGAGTAAGCCCAGCATATACAAGTATGTAACACTACACACAACAGCTCTTTTGGAACCTTATTTTCTATGTGACATCAGTCCCTAGAGCTAGTGTTAATATTCAGGTTTAGGTTGAACACTATCTGGCACTTTTGTTTTCCACTCAGTAAGTATGGCAGCACCTGCATTAGTATGTGCCCCTGTGATTCTTCTTCTAAACAGACACTGTTATAATTTATGTTTGTCTTCACATTTTATGGGTTTTTATATTATGATATTTGTAATTCCTCTTTTAAAACAAAGGAATCTTCGAAAATATGTCCCTGCCTTCTACTTTTTGCAGTTATTGAGTGATCATGAGGTTTGCAGTTATTGAGTGATAATGAGGTTCGGTTGATGGAGGGTTCCTTTCCTAAATGTAATGTGCACTGTTGAAATTCCATGTGCGAATAATTATTCACGTAATGATGTCTCTTATTGTTTCGATTTTTTTATTGTTCACAGATGTACTTTTATCATTATGTATTTTTTAACTGAATAAAGTTATTTGATTGATTGACTGACACAGGATCGATACAGATCAAACCCCTTTCTGAACTGCGAATCCCCTAGATACTCACTCAGGGTTCTTGAAATCTTTGAATTGTCACTAACTGCCTCCAAAGAGCGAAATCAGACTGGCTAGAGAGGATAACTATGGTGCAAAGTTCTTCACCACACAAGACAAAGCAAAATAATCCCAATGATTAACTTAAAATTTAAGGGTCTCAGATTACAGGACTGCTGCCTTGCTAATTCCACCTCCTTTGACATTCCCAGCACTTGAGGCTAGGAGGCTAAGCTTTCAAGAATGTGGTCTAACTGAGAGGATGGGGGAGAGACAAAGAAGAGGCCACTGGCATCAAGAGTAAGATAGGGCATCCACGCTTCATGATGATGGTCTTCTTGGAGCAATAGCTGAAAAGAAGCTGATGCCCCCCCCCCCCCCCCCGCCCCGGAGGTAAACACATTCATGCAAAGACCCAAAGAATGCACATTTGTTGAGGCAAATGTCCAGTGAAGGGGAGAATGGAATTATGGCATGTGGACCTTGCACATCTCAACTCATGGAACCCACAAAATCTTCAAAAAGTAGAGGTATCTCAGCTCAAATGGAAAGTGATCAGGAACCTATGCCAAGGCCTACAGCATGCTTCTGCTATGGTGATTCAAGAAAGTCATTGCGACAAGTGTCCTTCCTGATTATCACTGCCTTGTCTCTCAGAACATTTACCAAGTATATGTATGTCGTCCACATTGCCAAAAGTCAGATTTGCTTTTCCATAATATTTGATATTTGTTACAGTTACTAATCATACTAGCTGAAGGGCATCTAGCTCCTAGTTAAAATTGACTAGGACCAATCAACAGTAGAAATACTGTTTCAGGGATTGAGACATGGGCAAATGATCTGATCATTTCATGCAATCAGTTGCTCATTGCCAAGGAACATCAGGCACCAGGGACTGCAAAAACATCTGCACCAGAGCACAATATCTAATCATGTTCCACTGAAACAGAACCCTTTGATGAGAGGAGAAATTTAGCATGTCAAAAGGGGCCGAAGTCTGGACTTCCCCTTGCTCACCATCTGTGTTGAAAGGATTGTTTAACCATAACTCGCAGTGTTAGTTCTAGCAAGGGCTTGGCAAAATTCAGTTTCCAGTCACATGCTGAGAGCAAGAAGTAAATCTCAGCGTTTTTCCATCTATTGGAATGCTGGCTCAATCTGATGACTTTGAAACACAGAAGTCCATTCAAGAGTACCAAGACCTTTTTAAATACTCTTTCTGTGGGTTAGAAACTGGACGAGAGTCTTTCAACTTGAAAGGCCGCTTTTGAGATACAAAATCACAGAAAATGTTGATGAGTGGCTAGATGGGCACATAGAAGTACACATTTTGCAGCTTGATTGCTCCTGTGAAATCTTGTTGTGAGAACATGAGAATGATATCTTAGGCAGCAGAGGTTCTTTCAACTCTTTCGGTTCATTGGAAGTAAATGATCAGTCCAGGAGCCCTAGACAGATTAGGTGCAGAGAAAACAAATGCACAAGACTCCTTTCCATTGCTCCAGTAACTATAGTTTGGATCACTTTCTGTCAGAGGCACCAATCATCCAATTGAAGAATCTTCTTTTTCAACAGGTTCTTTGTCCACAATGTTAAAATTACCCTAGAGTACGGAGGGAGGTGCTAAAGTCTATGGAATAGTCTGAAGAGACCATACCTCATGCCTAGGTGGGTGTAATAAGAGAGACCAGTGTGTCCACAAATACCTCACTCCCTCCTCTCCAATCCCCGCATAAAAGCATGCCTATTTTAGAGTGATTCTTGTACTACAAAGTGAGTAGGCGCCTCCTACAAACATATGAGGACCTACATTCCGTGCCTCTACACCTCAAAGAGAAATCACATTGAAGGTAAATATTCTGCTGTAAAGTAAACCAACAAACCGGTTGCTGACAAGCCGATGCTAGAGGCCCTTGCTGAAAAGCAGAGCTTGGTATTCTCCACTGTCTTTTTCACTAGCATTTCTAGGTGACCACTTACCTCTTTTTGGCTGAGAAGGGATGATCAAGGCACATAATATTCTTCAGAAGCTTCAACCTTCTAGGCTTCTATTTGAAAGGTCAGCAGGCTGCCACAGCAGATATTACCACCAGAGTCGAACTGGAGGAAGTGTATGATGACATTGTCCCTTCTCTACAATTTCTAATGTAGGACCATAGTCTGCACTCTCATTCAGTGTTGTCAATAAAATCTGAAAATCCCTATGAAGCAGCAGGCCCAAATAGGCAGTGTAGGTGTTTGTCCTCAGGGTGAAGATTGTACCTATTCAACGAAGCCTCCACATTATCATCCCTCAGCGTAGATGGCGCATTATCAAGGGCAATGTAGTGAGCCCTGCAAACCTAGGAAGAAGGGTTAAAATCTGAGGCAATTAATCTTCAAGAGCCTTGAAGAGGGTAACATTTAAACCAGAACTGCCAATCACCAACTTTCTGAATCATTCAATCCTTCATAAACAAGGATACAAACACTAAGCAGGAGCAGTACTCCAGAGAACAGGTGGATTGATACTGGCTGCACTGAAACTATGAATGAGTCATCACTTTTCCAAAGAAGAGACATCAGTGACTTATTCCAGCCCCAAACTGGTGAGCAACTGGGCATTAATTCTGCAAAATGTCTCCTCAAATGTACCGTTTCAAAGGAATCTACCAGCTGTAAACAATGCATGTCCACAGTGCTGAAGCGACATGTCTTTCATCTAGTACATCATTGATAGTAGATTAATTCAGTAATTATAGTGGTGTAGCATGCATGGTTGCAATGGGCAAGTCTGAGGCAATTCAGATTAATGTGCATCAGAGAAACCACAGAACACAGCAAAAGGGCTTGTAGCAGACCCCTTGGGGCAGTTGAATGAACCGAATGAACTGTTGCCATCTGTGTAGTGCTTCATCTTATTTCTAAAACTTATTGTGAAAATTGAAAACCAGAAAGTCCAAATATATTAAATGGAGTTGCAAACGACATACAAAGATCAAAGTTGTGCTCCTAATCATTTGATGTTCCATTTGTAGACTACTTGTCAAACAACAGAAATGCAAGTTAACCCCAAAGTGTTACTATGAATATTAATGATGACAGATAAATAATTATTTTCTGTAAAGTCAAACACCAGTCTAATTGAAAAACAATTTAGTTGCCTATATCAAATTCAAGGGTCCTTGCAAAGGAGGCAAACAAATACTTTATAGTGAAGTTGGATCAGATTATACAATTAAATAGTTGCAAATAATTTTAAAGCATTTTGGCAAATTCTCAAAATATTCAATAAAGATGAGCACGTAACGGAATCTCTGAACATCAAATGTAAAGAGGAAACTACCTCCTTTTGACTTGAAAACAAATAGGGAGTATATGTAGTTCATACCCATTTCTAAACGTAAACATCTGCAAAAGGTCTGCTGATTATGTGTTTACTGATTTTAAAAAAACCTCAATGATTCCTCGATTCTGGGGCTTGTAATTTCCCAATACAACAGCATCTAAAAATTGTGTTGGAAAGGTCCAATGAAAAAATGGCAATAATGTATGCAAGACTGTTTGTAGGAATTTGAAATGTCCAGGAGCAGTATAAACTACATGCAGCAGCATTGCCAGCCTAAAAAACAAGAAATGCAGGACAGAAATAACGAGATGCCTGAGGTTCTATAGCTACGATCCAGGGCTATGTAACAACATCCCAGTCTAGCCCAGATCCACTAGGCTGCTATCCAACTCCAGTTCCGCCAGGGGCTTTATACCTTTCTACTTAACAAACACATTCTCACATGGCAATCCACCAGATTCCCATCAGCTAGTGAAGAGTTCCCACTCCCATCACACCCTCACCCCCAGACCACATGGTTATACTACTCTCCTTGCTACCTAAATCTTCCCTGTGAATCCAATCAGCTCTCTTGTCATGCCCATTCTAACAGCCCACCCTTCATGCTGTATTCCAACTTCTGCCACCCCATGTGCAACCCAATCGTCTGCATTGTTCATTGTAGTCAGTCAAAATCCTTTATTCGTTTTCCATAATTTGTAGAAAAACCATAAAAGTACAGATAAAAAGACATATTCAAGCAATAAATACAATCAATAGAGTCATTACATTGCGAAATCATTAAATATTAAAAAGAGCAATTAAAACAGAATACTTCAAGTTAAATTGCCAGTACGTCAGAAATTAACCAAGATTACGACGATGTTTTACACAAAACTTCAGGAAACGGGCTATGGACTTAGCATACAGTTCATTTTCCAGGAATTGGAGCGCAAGGAAAGCTGAGCGACAACATCGTAAGCCTATTGATCTCAATATAGGAACTATCCATCGTCTTCGTGGATTTACATAAAATCTGCAAAATAGCGCTGTGCGAATTAGAGATTGTAAGGAAACATCATCACGCGGACATACAGATAGATTCCTAGACAAGTCATTCTGTAGCGGAAAGGTTATTAGGCAATGGAAAATATTAAATCTAAAGCGAGTTAATAAGAATATTTCATATGTGTTCATATTATACGTTAAATATGGCTGCACTGTGAAGGTGGTCTGAATAGTTAAAATGTGCTGCACTGAACTTTTTCCAATCTCGCTAGAGAGTCACAGCTCCCCTAAATGCAACAAACATAATTTTTTTAATTCTTTCCTCGATATCTCAGAGATGGTTAGTGGATGGTTAAAATATCTCACAAGGCCTAAATCATCAAAGAATCTTTTCACTAAAGCTAGCCAACTGATCTTATACACTTTTTTCTAGCGCGAGACAATCTTGAATAAGGCGTTGTGACAATTCACATTGTTCCGATGTCCAGACACGATGCCATAAAAGGATTGTCTGGATTCTGACAATATCAGATATATATTCAAACCCTAACTCTAAATGGCAGCTATATGTCGAGGAACTCTGAGGGACTGCCAGTAAATATCTCAGGAAACTGTTTTCTAGCTTCTGTAAAACATCCACCTTAGCGTGGCCCCACACCCCAGCGCCATAGCTTGCTACGCTAATGCATTTGGCTTTGTAGATCTTTATCATATCTGGCGGGGACCTCTTCCCTATCTTCTGAGCAAATGCTACAAGAGCGGTAGTAGCCCTAAGGAATAATAGTTTCCTTGCATTTATAGCCTGGGTCCATAAGGACTTATTATCAATTAAAATCCATAAATAGGGATAAGAAGTTGTACACTGTAACTTAATGTTGTTAATAAAAATGTCTTTCATCTTTTTTGGTCTGGGGCCTGCGTGCATTACATAAGTCTTATTTATATTAACCATAAGATCCATACTCGCCATGAAGCTACGATATTTGTCTAAAACACGTGGAGTTGCAGGGGGGTTCTTGCCATAACCACTGCGTCATCGGCATATAATAGTGCCGGTATTGGACGATGACCAATGGTAGGCAGATCCTTACTCCCTTCCAACATTACTGCTTCTATCCCATTGGTGTAAAGGGTAAATAAGAAGGGAGCCAGGACGTAGCCTTGCCTGACCCCCTTCTCCACCTGAAAAGGTTCAGTAAGTTCTCCCCTAAGTCCGTACGTGAGTCTAGCATATGCGCCCGAGTAGAGCTCACAAAGAAAATATTCCAGTGGTGGGTCCCCACCCATTGCCAAAATAATTAACCACAATTTTGTATGACTAACGCAGTCAAAAGCTGCTGTCAGGTCGACATAGGCCATGTGTAAATACCCCCCTTGGCTCAAGCGTATTTCCCCAATAAAAGTGAAGGATTCAAAGCTTGCTCCACAGTGCCCAGTCCCTTACCAAGGGAATCTAAGAGGGATATAGGTCGGTAGCACGTTGGACTGTGTGTTGGACTGTGTCGGTCACCCTTTTTAAAAATCGGTACTAAAATTGAGGCAGACAACGATTCAACTAAGCCTACAGTATTGGCAGCTTCAAGCACTCTTGTAAGGATAGGGGACCATAATTCCAAATTATGTTTGAAGAGATCCACTGGGACCCCATCGGGTCCTGGTGCTTTTCCAGATTTGGAGGTCATCAAGGCATTAATCACCTCTGTGTGTGTAAAAATTAGTGGGATCGGGTATACTGGCTGAACAGGCAATACTTCCCTCCCATCTTTCTCTAATTGCTCGGAATTTCCATGCGGAGCTAAGCTAAATATTTTAGTAAAATGATTAACCCATGTTTTATCGTCCACAGCAACGTCCATCTTAGGAGAATCGTTCATATCAGAAAGAAAGAGGGAATTAACTATTCTCCAGAAATTGGCGCTATCGTTCATAGAACAACTCTTATGTAGTTGGTCCCATAAACCATTTCTTATTTAAATTTTTCAGGTTTTTAGGGCCACATTATAGACCTTTCTGAGTCTAGTAATCTCTTCTTTTTCCCGATTACTTTTATGGAGTGCAGTTTTTAGTGTAGAGTAAGCTTTTGTGCACTCTGTGTTAACCCACCCCTTTTTAGTGGTCCCTTCTTTAGTTTGTTTTTGACGTAATTCTTCTTGTACAATTCTAGTAATGGTTATATAGCTGGACAATATTTTTTCATGGTAAGTGTCCGGGTTAAGGCAGGCTTCAACTAAGGGCAAAGCTCGCTTTACCACATTGGCTGTCATTAAAGCTGGATCAGTTTTTGCCCATTTAATAGAAAAACCATTTAGTCTGTCTAGTTTCAGTGTTTTTGAGCCAAAAGGCTCAATTGGTTGGGCTTCACCAGAACAGTCGCTAAAATTAATGAAAGGCTATTGGGGAAATGATCGCTGATTGGATTATTAATAGTGGTGAACTTCCGCATGGTAGGTGCAAAACTATAAGATACAAGTATAAAGTCGATTATACTAGAAAGCCCACTCCCGTTGAATGTAGGGGAAAAAGTGACTAAGGGAACTACCAGTTCGTTGGCAAAACCCAGCTCCATTGCGAACAGAATCTCAGTCATGCAGTTACCAATATTGGTGTGGGTAAAATGTGTTAAATTATCCCCACACTCGTCCTGGATTCCCCAGTTATTGCTATTATTATTTTTACAAAGTGATAAATTAAAATCTCCGCCCCAGTTCAACATGAATGATTTGTTAATATACTTATTTCGCAATTCTTGTAAAAAGGAAAAAATATTGTTTAAAACAACAATTAAGTCAACTTGATTAAGAATATTATAAAAATTGACCAAGAAATAAATGGACGACTTATTTAACTTTAGCATGAGGATCTGGTAGATACTTTCCAACCTCAACGAAACAATATCCTTGAAGGCTAAAATGTTTGATATATACGTTATTAGTCCCCCCTTTAGCAAGACCTTCGAAAAATAGGTCTTATACCCAACAAGATGAATTGGGGAGCTTGACCAGGTCTCTTGTAAACACACAATGTTATGTTTCCCCACCAGTTCTAACCAGGTATTATTTGTGTGTTTTTGGAGTGAAGCCCCGCTACATTCCAGAAGACGATATCGAGTTTTAAGTCTCTTGGTTCGAGCTGACCTGTCGGAACATAGGCAAGTGCCTCTGTATTTGATATAGCGGCCGTCGGCTCGATTTTATTCTCCACCGCACTCATATCGGACCCCGTAGCCTCGAGCACTGAATTTGGTCTTGGATGCTGCAGGTTTGGGTTTAAATGATTAACTCCTTTCGGACTATCAGGAAGATTTCCTAGCGGTTGCAGTTCAAAGTGACTGAGAACCAAGCTGGGAACAACAGACGATGAGCCTCTTATTGAAATGTCCTCGGCTTTCAGTCATTCGTTATCGTCCTTAAAGAGCATTAAATCTATTATAAGTAGGGACGCACTGGATTTGAGCTTGATGGATGAATGGATTCCTCCAGTTAGTCTGATAGTTTCTTCTTGGAGGATAAAAAAAGCCTAGCGGTAAGATGTTAATCCTAACAGCATCTACAGTGTGATTTACACCAATCCTCAAAATTTCATTTACTAAGAACTGTGAACCAAATGCCATGACTATACAGTCACCTGCTAACATTTGTTCACGTAGTCCCACCCACTGAACTCGTCTAACCATCTTGAACTCATGAAATAACTGGCTGTTCAAGCCTACCCTAGTACTCAGCCAATGTAATGATTAATTTTTAAGGGATACTCATGACTCCTCTTCGGCAGCTTGCTTTTTAGGTACATTACCCAGAACAATAACGTAAGGGGTAGCTTCAGGGGGAAAATCTAAATGGGTGTCTGTAACAGATGAGTCCCCATGAAGAAATGTGGTTGAATGTGCTTGTTGTTGCTGTTGGTGAAAAAGAGTTGGTTGTACCTGGGGTTTAGAGACCTGAGAGGTTATTAAGCTTCTATTGTGAACATTGGTTGATGTTTTTAGGCAAAAGCTGTGCCCGATTATCGTTATTTAATGTAGGTCCATTATCATTCATGGCCTTGCTAATTACAGACTGGTCTGTCCCCTTGTATGCGCTGGCCGCATTTAATGATAAGTGTGATTTCCTAGCGGAGATAATAGTATTCATACTGGCAGTTTCAGAACTATTTGAACTTTGAATGGCCGCAAGATTAAACTTACTGCTAAGAAGATCCTCTATGTTTGTCATTCTGGATGATAACTGATCCCTACTGACCCTTACATAGAGATCTAATCTCTCTACCAAAGATACCAAATTCTTGATTTCCGAGTTGTAGGACTGCTAGTTAGTTCAGCCTTTCGCTTTGATTGAGCTTTATACTGCTCTTCCCCTTTTCGCAGATTTTTTCGGTTTGGAAGAGGAATGGATGACAGCTTGAACTATATCTTTCGAGATGTTTTGACTATCAATGGCTCTCAGATTTTTATACTTTTTTGGGGACGGTTGCGTGGGAGAGTCACTGACAATAGATAAAATATCGTCAGTGCTCGGTTGGATACAACCGTTGGGAGGATTTTCAGCTGTCTTCCCTGAGTCAAATTGAACGATTTTGTCGTGATGGAGTGACTCCTGACTTAGCCTCGAGGAAGTCCCTTCAATTGATTCCTCAACTGATAAAATCTGCTTATCTAATACTCCTACTGCCCCAGTTAAATTATTCAGGAGTGTTTGCTGAGAGACGGGAGTCGACATATTACCCCTGGGCAGTTTGGGACACACTAATTTCCTTTTTCCCATATCGGTGGCCGATTTTCTGACCTCGTAGTAATACCAAAAACCGTTGATTTGGTCAATACACGTTTTACTAACACAATAGTAACTATTCAGCAAACATAACCAAGGGGATGGGCCCAGCCCGGCCTCATCCGGTCGAAGACGGGCCCGCTCTTTGCCCGCGCGCATCCCGTGCCGTGGGAGCCCCACTCCGATTATGTGGGGTAGTTGGCTCCACCCCCTCCACTCCTCTCGCGGGACCGTGCTGCCTTGTGGATGTTGTAGTAGGCAGTGCGCGGTCGATGACTTGAGAGGAGGAGGGCTAAAGGCGTCAAAGGTTTTTGGCGGCAGACCTGATGGCGAGCTGGGACTTCAGCGGGTCCGATGATGAAGAAACAAGGTCTCCTCCCGGCGTGTACCTCCTCAGTAGCGGCACAGGTAGGCAAAATAAGGAAAGTTTTTACAGCGTCCCCGTTGTTCATTGTAAAAATAAAACCCTTTAAGGACAATGCTCTGTTGTTCTGTAGCTACATTTGAACTATGTAAGTCCTACATACATGACAGAAGTACAATTTGTCTTTCAGCTAACCTGGTGACAATAGACCAGTATTTAAAAAAAATATTTTGAAAAATAGGAATACACCTGTAAAATAGGCGCTATTATAACCTATATTTAAGGACTTGTGCAGATCCTTTGATCCATATGCTACGTAATACTGTAGAACTCGCTGATGCTAAAATATGATTACATAAGGCTTGTTTCTTCCTGTGTACGAGAACATTGCACTGTGTCTGCCAGTGTTGCAGTTGAATTGGTATATTTTTCTCTGCAAAATTTAGCATCAGACGAGGCATCAAAATGTCCATAACCAATCTGGCTGAAGTAATTTTAATGCCCCTTGTGCAGCCGAGCAGGACCAGACCCATATCCCCGGTCAATTACACCTCCCTCTAGGTAAAATCATGTATCTATGAACCTCCTCAATGACAACATTACGGTGACCTAAAGAACAAGTTACTTAGCATCGGTATGTTCTTTCTGGTGGATAGTCTATGTATCCGCAGACTCCACATCTTTAGAGTTTCCCTGACTAGATCTGAAAGACTCAAAACAGCACTTGTCTTAGATGGAGGTTAGTGGTATCATGCGGCTCCGCAGTGACTCTGTTCCGCACCATAGGTGATGAATAGAACCACATATAAGCGCCTGCATGCTGACGTTGGATTCTTTGCTGACTCTGTGCATGTCCTCGGAAGCGCAGCCCTGCAATAATCATTCAAACAAGTGTGTATATTCCTAAATTGGGACCCTTCTAGATTGGAAAATACACCCATGCACAGACTGGGAGGTAGGAGGGCAGGGGGAATCATGGTTCTTTGATATGGCTCAAATCAAAGAGTCCTGCAGGACCAAACTGGCGAAATGCCCTTCCCTTCAGGCCTGGTACTTAAGGCAGACATGCTTCAGGAACTTGTGCACTGAAGCACATGTCGCAGCCAGACATATGTCAAGGATAGGCATTCCAGGTGTCAACACAGAGGTTGCAGTCTTGGCACTAGTGGAATGGGCTTTAAGTCCTTCTGGGGGATGGTTTGTATGCAATGCATAGCAGATTTTAATACTGATTACTTTCTTTGCCCAGAGAGCCCAACAAAAACTTGATTGTCCATGATGTGGTTAATTGGTACAATCAATGTAAATCCTCAAGACTCTCTTGGGGTCCACACAATGGAGGGAGGCTAATGAATTGTCAAGCATGAAAAAGAGTCATGACTTTAAGCAAAACCACTGCTCTGCTCTTCAACACCAGCTTATCTGGAAAAAAAAGTGGAGTATGGCGGTTATGTTGAGAGAGCCTGAATCTCACTGATCCTACGAGCTGAAGTTGTCAAAACATGGAATACTGTTTTTAAAATCAGTAGACATAGAGAACAGCTTCAGCTGGCACAGAGGGAGTGCACATGAGGAAAGTGAAGGCCAAATTACGATCCCACTGTGCATCACAAAGGGTTTTCAGGGAAATATGTCAATTATTTTAGAAACCACATCACAACAGGTGATTTAAGCAAGGAGGACTGGTCTGGCTATGCTTAAAAGCCCAAAAGGGTGACTAGTAACCTTTAATCATGCCTACAGCAAGCTCTGCTTGGGTACATATAAAACAAACAAGACATCTGACAGTTTGGCTTGTAACAGATCCATCCTGCAGGTTCCACATCAGACCACAAACGTGTTGAGCGCCTTGAGTAGACAGCCTTCATGGAGAGAAAAATGGCAGCAAGGATGACATTCACAATTTCAGGTAAGAAATTAAATGAAGTCACCCACTGCTCATTCTCCATGCATGAAGGTATAGATTACAAAGGACCATATGAAGAACCCTGCCTTGAAGCTATAACAGAAGATCCTCCCGAAGCGGTAGCCTGATCAGAGGACAGAGGCTCTACCCAGAAATTCCGGGTACTAAACTCTCCTCGTCCAATCCACAGCCAAAAGGATGACTGGGACCCAGTTGTTTCTGATCTTCTTCAGATCTTGAGCCTGGAAAGGTAGGGGCGGAAAAGTACTCCACTCTAGCCAGAATGCATCCATCCCCAAGAGACAGCCTTCACGGCACCTCTAGCAAGCAAAGGTTTTGACTCTGTGGGTTGTCAATGGTGGTGAAAACATCTAGCCAGTGTTCTTCCCATAGATGGAAGATGCCCAGTGCCATTAGCTGCCATTCGTGATCCACTAGATTGTATAACATTGTAGTGTGGAAGAATTAATATCTCAATATTACCAATAGTGTACAGCTAATAACCCTATTCAAGGTACATCGTCCCGTCCCAATTTCTAGTACATCAAGAACTGCATACCACTCAGACTTCCTTGTTAGAATAGTTCTTCATTGCATTGCGACAAACTTAAACATGGACAAAAAAAGAGAGAAGAGAACATTTACACACATGCATACATATGCTCTCTTGAACAAATAAAGTGCATATCAACTGTACATCAAACAAATCATCATATATATGTCATCACCTAAACCCAGACTACTTAATGTCAGTGTTTGCAACCTCATTAATGGTAATGCACTGCGAGGTAATTCTGGATACCCTTGGGGTATCCGTTACACCCCCTAAAACAATTTATACATGTGTATCTCGACATAAAAATAATAATTTTTCTTTAATTTAGTAGATTCCTCCAAACATGTCAACGTGTATCAGCCCCAATTCCTTCTATGCCTCATCAGGACAAGGGAAAAGGAAACAACCTAAAGTATTTCAAAACCAAAAATAAAAAAATCAAAACAATTGCCTATGTGTGTCACAGGATGTGCTGATCACCCGGGCATGCAAAAAGTGCACAAAGAGTGCAAAAGAACAATCAGTGTCCCCCTGGAGGATGGATGTGAATAGAAGCCCAATCCTAACAGAGCACAAAGAGACAGCCACCTATTTAGCCAAAACAGTGTGGTGCACATAACTATAATAGGCACCTAAAAAAAGGTGTTGCCTTTGGAATCAAGTATAAATCACCAGGTATTAAAAAATGCACTCACTTTGCCTCTCACAGGCGTAATGTCTCTGGGGAGTGATCCCCTAGCTAAATGCTGTCCTCACACTATGAATCTGAGTCCCACTGGCTGAGCTCTTAAGCACAACAAAATCAAGATTACCTTTGAATGTAAGAAATTGCAAATAGAAAATTATCACAAAATCAGTACATATACAGATTGGCATATCCTATAGTATCTGACCCACCAGACCTTCTTAAACTAAGAGGGGCACTGCCACGAGCATCTGATTAAATCTTAAACATGAGGAAAATCAAATACAAGCCCTCAGAGTCAACCGGTGAATAGGTAATATTGAGATCTTCATTCCTCCCCGCTAGCATGTTATATAATGTGATTTCCTTAGCCTAAGTAGTGGAGGGTAATTTGGGAAAACCCCTATGATTCTGCTATTCGTAATCCACCAGGCACTACCGACTGAGTTTGCCTGCCCTGGCCAAGTGTTTCATGACAAGGGAAATGCCTTCATGCTCCAGCTAGCTCTAGAGACACAGCGCCTCTTGGCACAGAAAGGAAGCCTCCACCTGCCCTTCTTTCTGTAGTCCCAAAAAGGTACTGCAAAAAGGCAGTTGTGGAGTTGTTCAGGAGATTCTGAACCAGTCACACCTTGATGGGCAGTAGGTCGGCTTTCAGCACAAGGTGACTGACCCGCACTACCAGTAATTTGATGTTGGGTCTCCACAAGAGACCAAAGACCTGTACTCTCCACTTGTTGCCCAGCAATGCTGGGCTGGGGAGGTCCTCTGGCAGGGGCAGGGAGAAGGGTCTTCCAATATTCTAATTGCAGTGAAGCAGTCACCACTGTTCCTCCGTACCCTGGATGGAATCCGACAGATTACACTGGTGTTGTGCCCACTGAGACTTCAGATTCAATTTCAGAACCCACATATACCACCTAGCAAAGTCGATGATTAGGCTGCAGGAGGCCAAGAAGTCTCAGAGCTACTCTCACTAAGACCCAGGAAAGAGGCTGAAACACAGGCTTTATAGCCAGATTGTCTTTGACCCATTATGATTGAGGGAAGACCCAAAGCCGCACTGTATCCAGGATTTCTGCAATTAAAGGGAGCCTCTGCGAATGAGTCAGGTGTTATTTCAACAGATTGATAGAAAACCCAATCCAGAGGTTCACCACAATCTGGAGACAGTGTACAACTGGCTCTGACAAACCCACATTCAACTGCAAATTATAAAGGTAGGAAAAAAGTGGAATCTCCAATCTCTGAAGGTATGTTTCATCCAATGCCTTCACTTTCGTAAACACCTGTGGGGCACAGGTGAGGCTGAAGGGGAGCACAGCAAATTGGAAATGCTCCTGGACTACACAAGTAGTAGCTGTGGGACTGCTAGACAAGTGCATGAAAGTAGGGCAAACTAATGCAGTTTGGCGCTTGTGCCAGGGGCGCATATGACTGGGAAGTGCTTTGCCCCAGGTGGCCTAAACGTTGTCTGTTTGATCCCGAAAGGACTTGGGTACATGTTATAGGGGCAGAGGGCCTTGGTGCTACCATTATGCCAGCCTTTTGGAGCATCCCTGAAAGGATCAAAGCTTCTGAGGTAATTGCCTAGCATAAGTGCAAAGGCATGAGCAATGTGCCATAATCCAGCTCTCTTTAAAGTATTCTAGGGCTTCTCATCAAAAAGGCGAGCTCTGTCTTAAGACATATTCTTAAGTGATGGTTGCATGTCTCCAGAAAAGACCATGGAAATCCCCTCAGTCTGTACTGTGCAGTCCAGAACGAATAATGCATTTGACCACATCAGAGTATCGCCAAACAGACAGCTGGAATGACCAACTGCAGGGTCAGGCTGGCAGATTAAAATATTTTTTCCTGAATGCCTCCATTCATTATGGCTCTCTGTCCCACAGGGGGCTGTAGGGGAGAGGGGGATATTCATAGCTAAATAAATGGTGTTATACCCTGCTGGTGGGGGCTTGAACCACCAGACATTCTATCATAAAGTGTTTTATTAAAAAGTCAGGTTTACCTGGTGTTGGTCTGTGGCTTCTGGTTACAAAACATTCACCGGTGGGCAAGTGCAAGGCTTATCTCAGGTGCCTAGCAATGTGTTGGTCCGGGTCTCCCTAAATATCAGTAGACGTTTTGAGGAAGCCTTCCAGGATGCAGAACATCAGAGAGAGTGTTTGTTTTAACTTCCATAAAATGAAGTTGTAAATCCAATGCCTCAAATGCACAGTGTAGCACCATAGCAAAAAAAGCCCTCTCCTCTGTTGATGCCCTGCGGTGAAGTGGGTCAACCAGCCCAGTATCCAGAGAAGTGTTAATCTCACTGGCCTCCTGTACATACATATCATTCCCCATTGTCTCCAAAGGCTGTCTGACTCGGGCAGAGTTAGAACAGAAAAGTTGCTGGAGTGGCTCTGCGGCAGAGGCATTGCCCTGTCAGGGTTGGGTTCTACAGGGACCTTTGGGCATTGGGTGGATTCGGGACATGACCCTAGTGGAGCTGAGTTGAAACTAGGATGGAGTCAAACACAACTTTTGGACAGGAGCTCTCCTCTGGCATCAGTGGTGTCATAACCGACGTTGATGTTGCAGGGACTGAGGTAGATTTTGGAGCCAGAAGGAGAGTTGGCACAGAAGCCGATAAAGAGCCTGAAACAAGTTCAGGAGTCACAGATAACACAGAGGATGGATGCACGGGAAGTAACCTGACCGGAGGTCTCTATGAATCCCTAGGTCCCAACGGCATGCCAGAGGCTGGGAAAACTCTAGGTGCCTTGGAATCTGCTGTGGAATGAATGCATTGGCTGAGTCACCAGGACTGAGACTGAGAAGCACCATGACGTCCTTTTGGCTTCCCAGCCAAAAAGTAGCAGCACTGAGTCAAATCCTGCTTACCCTTCTTGTGCTTCTGTTTCATCTTTTACTTTCCAGAAGATGTGTGCCGCAACAAGGACCTGTCACGGGAACAGCATCAAGAGCACAAGAGCAGGAGCTGGTCTGGTTCCTCCTATTCAAGCAGGAATGGGACTTGTGCAATTTTTATGGTGTTTGGTGACATACAGCTTCACTTCACATTCCCGGATTACCTTAGGAATCACTCTTCGTACGACTTTAAGTTGTACCTTGAACTCAAACACCAGAGATATCTTGTGCGGGTCTGTCACATACATTTGCTAGCAACAGTTAAGAACAAGACTGAAACCCTGGGGTTTTAGAAAGGGGCATGTTAGAAATGGGGTAGCGTGGTGCAGAGCGGGCGGGCCAAACTCCTGAGGTCATGTGCAAAGCATCCACGCAGTACACACAGGCAAAACACAAGGCACACCACATAAAGAGACCACACCAGATGATGGAAAGAATAACTTTTGTATTGTATAAAACATACAAGAGTAACCACGTATGTAACCACAGTAGTCTCTAGCCTGTGCCAACTGGCGCCAGGGCAATATATACAAGGGGATTATTTACATGGCATATATGAGAGTATCCCTCGTTGGCCTTATGGAATAAGTGTAAATGTAAATGTAAATTGATACTTATATAGCGCACTACTCACCAGCAAGGGTCTCAAGGCGCTTGTACGAATACCGCTGTGGAACCAATTCTGCCTTTCCCTGTGAGGCGTCCACTTCTGGGCACCCCCAAGGTGGAGGTCAGGCATCCCTAGCGTTGTGGGGGCCGTTGTGGAGATTAAGCAAGCTATTGCCCAGAGTTGCAGAGTGGGACTCCATGATTGGAATAGGCACCGAGGTGAGAATTATCAGGTCCGTGGAATTTTGAGCCCAAAACCCGCCGAGGCGGGGAATTGAACCCTGGTCCCGGGCTAGACCTTTGCATCAGGGTTCGCCACTCTAATCATTGAGCCACACTTCTCCACTGGAATAAGCCTCATTAACACAAGTGCAAGGTCATTAGGGTCTCAATGTAACACCATCCGCAGGGGCCTTAATCCTGAGCAGAAATCATCACTGGACATGGGAGCCTATGACCCTAATATGGGCAGAATCATCTCAGCATAGGGCCCAAACCCCAAAACATCCTGGCATACCAGATAAACATGCCCTTGGTCGTTGCCGCTGCTCACTGTCCCGTGGGGCAGCTGGGTAGAGGAACTCAGGCCAGCATGAAAAACAGGGGTGTCCCTCTTCTGGGGCTCTCAAATTGCCAGGGCCCCACTCAGTGTAGTTCACTATCCGGTGGCCAGTTGAGCAAAGTTACAGTTAGCAAGGGCCCCAGCAATGCGTCCCAATGGGTCCCCTCCAAAAGAACACTGGTCCCGGGGGCGGGCTCCGACACTGTGCCCCAACACCCCCCCAACTACGAGATGACTTAGCCCCCTCCTGGGCTCACTTTAAGTATGCCCCAAAACTGCGGGAATGATGGAACGACGTAGCCCCACCCTGGGACTCACTACATGCAGGCCCAAAGTTGCAGCGGCCACTGCCCAGCGGGCCGCTATGGGAACACCCTAGTCTGGGCCACACGGTGGGGCAGCCATCCATGGAACACAGATGCCTAGGACTGGCACAGGCTGTGCCCCGACACACCCCCAACCTCAACGACAGGGCCCCACTCACCAGGATCCCTGCGGTTGCTGCTCCTCCTCGTCAAAATGCTCAAAATGACACATTTTTCTTTCTGGAGTCGGAGCTGAAACATATTGTGGGCCTAAGAAAGCGTTATATTTACGTCGTTGTTCTAGAATTATTTGAATTAATCTGGTACTTAGGCCTCTCCATCTATTCATAAGTAGTGCTTCTAATGTATCCCGTAAGGGACCTGGATCAGAATGTTGTTGTCTGTATAACGTGATGAGATGCTGAATCATGTATACACCAGCTAATTTCTGCTCGTCTGGGGAGAGGTTCAGGAATGTCTGTGCTACTGTATCATCATTGTACGTGTTAGAATTGTCAGCCCATAGCATTGCTGACCGGGCTAGTTCTTGTTCATCCATAGAATTGAGTACATGGTACCCCATTTGTTCTTGAAGCATTTTATCGGTAACTTGAAACAGATGTTCAGGAGAACTTGGTTTTGATATGCCAGAGAGAAAAACTCTATTGCTTTCCGGACGAATGCCCTTCCTAAGGTAATTTCCCTTACCTACATACGCTATCATTTCTTTAGTCGTTTCTGGTTCTTCAGGTTCGTCCTCCTCGGAGGAGTTGTCATTTTCTTTTTCCTTTTCTTGTTCTTTTCTGTGTATTTCTATTACTTCCTTTCTGATTTTCTTGTACATGCTTGCTATACAATTCAGTTTATCATGCTTTCCGTCGGCTATATTTTGACCCCACTTGTTTAGTGCTTCCATCTCTTCCTGGTCTACCCCAGGCCTGTCTCGGTCTCTTATTAAGCAATTTATGAAAAAACGTAATATATATGCTTGAGTGTCAACTTTCTGGTGTGCCAGGGCCTCCTTAATACTTTCGGGATTTTCCCCAGTCTGGACAAAATGATATATTCTATCTAGGTGATCAGCCATCCCTGGGAATAACACTAGGTAATCTGTAGCTTGTCGCAAGCGTAGTGATGCTATCAACATTCTATCGTCTTTACCGGGTACTGGATCGTATCTGCAAATTGGGAGGGGTTCTTTGAGCATGTCGAGACGGGGTGATTGGGGTGTATGTTGCTTCAGCATGTCCCTTAAGTTGAATCTGTGTGTTACTGGCGGGGTCTGGAGACCTCCTGTCGCACCTCCTGAGGCAGAAGCTTGAGCATTATTTCTCTGTGGAGTCTGTATGTGTACCTGGACTTGTCTCTTACTGGGATCAGGCGCAGTCGGATTCGGTATATTAATCTTAGGTGTGGGAAGTGGTGGAGGTGGAGGAACAAGTGGAGCAGGCTGTCGATCGGGTGAACCTTGTTGCGGCAATGGCGGGATATGGTCTTGAGGCGGGTTGCCACCTCCGTCACCGTCACCGTCAGTAGGCGGGACGCGGGCACGTGGATTGGTGTAAGCGGGTGCTACATCGTCTAGATAGGAAGCAAGGAATATGTCTTTGGTGGTCCTGTGATTTACTTTAGTCGGAACCAATGGTGGCGGCAGATTTTTCGGTATTTCCGAAGTGGCTTCAGGCAAACCCTCAGCCACTAAGTACATGCCATTTGCAAGATTGTTTCGCATGCGGTCTACTTGTTCTGCTTTTACTCGGATCCCTTCATTAACTAATTCATTTTCTCGGACTCTATCCGACTCTTCTCTATGTCTGTCTTCTTTACGGAGTGCTCTTTCAGCACGTTTATGTGATTCTTTACGCCAAAATTCTATGGCGTCTTTCTGAGATTGTCTGGCTTTCTTTTTCCATAGCGCTTCTTCTACCTTCATGATGCACTCGGCATCCCATGTTCCTGTAACGGGCCATCTGTGTCTCTCGTCTAGGTGCTTGGTATAATCGGCCCATAAATCTAGATACAGTATGGCATCTAAGCCATGCTTATGGTACATAAAATTTCCAGGAGTGTCCCTAGGGGGGATAGGAATTTCTTCCTCTAGCATCCCTTTCCTAGTTCCTATCTGTCTTAGTTTATTGAAAAACAGCATCTTGTTACTTAGTACTGGATACTCGATACTTGTTACTTACTCTGAACACAGCTAGTTACACAAAAACACAGTAAGGTACATCAAACAGTCACTCATACCACGACATTAATCACATGAAAACATTTTGAACATACATCACTACCCTTGATACTAGATGTACTGCTAAACAGTACAGATACACTGTCAAGAACAGTGCAAGAACTTGAATGCTTGATATACTGCTAAACAGTACAGATACACTGTCTAAAACAGTGCAGACCGCGTTTGTGTACCCAAACCCGTCATTACCGGATACATAATAATGCACCCGTCTAGATACGTCCCAGCAATGGTACTCACCGGGAAGCACAGAACAGAAGGCCTCGGAAAACTCGACTGGACTGGACCGGACTGGACTCGACTCGACTCGACACGTGGATACTTCGGAAACTGGTGGGCCTCTTGACACCTCGGACCTTGCTTCTTTCGGCTAGGCTCTGGTCGGGATCCTCCGCACTCCTCACCGCCTCGTCTGGGTGCTGATCGCAGTCTCCGTCACCTCCGTGGGCCAGAGGGAGATACAGGAAATCCTGCGGGTACGCGTAATTGTCCGTCTTGACTTATGGCAGGGGGCAAAGGTTGCAACGCACCAACCGGTGCGTAAGGTGGGGGAGGGGTCCCTGTTCGGGCGCCAAAATAATGTGGTAAATATTTGATTTACCGTCCTAATTTCTATGCAGGTAAGTACTTAAACAAAAATAACTCAATCGGAAAGAAAGACGCAGAGTCCGTGGTGTTAGAGTTCTTAGGGGTTTTATTCCTTAAAAAGGAATGGTTCTGGTACCGGATATCGGGTTCCTGACACCACTGGGGTGCAGGAAGGGATAGAGCATACTTTATTGACAAGACATAACTTTTATACTTAAACCATATAATGAATACCAATACAGTAGGCGTAACAGCTGAGAGAAACAAGATAAAAACACACACGTGTTAGCAATACGTAATCAAAAAGGCGTGAACTGGGCGTGAACATAGAGGTGTGTGCTAGAAACGTCACATAAAAGTGTCACAAGTGGGTGGATACATAGCAGAATCTTGCAGTGTCAGCAGAAATCTGAGGTCTGGATGCGCGCGCAGCTGCATGACGTGTGATTGACGTGGAGCTGGAGGGTGCAGGGGACTTGACATTTACACCAGCGGAAAGAGACAGAAGTCTGACATGTCAGATCAACTCGTACCTATATCATATCTAATATCTGATGTTTGGGAACCATATTATCTAGAGGGAAAGGCCTCTTGGGCAGAGGCTATTCTATACTGACTGTGAGTGCGTGTATAGGCGTCTACGTGTCTGCATGAGATGCGAGGGGGCATGGGCCTACCATGGTAACAGAAGCTATGAATTACTTGCACGGAGACAGTGAGGCCGGGCCCTTTGCTCTGCAGCTGGAAGAATGTTTACTTGAACTAGTGGGCAGGAATGTATGTTTGAGGAGCGGAGCAGATTATTCGAAGGTTGAATACAGTCTTGGCAGGCAGCAGGCTGAGCTAAGCGCCGTTAGCCGCGCAGGGAGTAAGGCAGAGGTCACGGGTACAGAGGCAGCCCAGGCTGAGGCGTTCAGAGTCAGAAAGCAGAAAAAAGCTCGATGGCAGAATTCAGAGGCCTATTTCGCCAGAGCTGAAAAAAACGTGTAAAGCACACCACAAAAAGACGTTGGCATGGCATACTTAGGAACGGAATATTCACCCCGTTCAGGGTGGATCTGAAAGAGGACATGTTAACGTTGGACGCAAATGTATTTGCGTCTTCATAGCTGGCACAGGAGGGAAGTTACATGCACTTTAAGCTCGTACATGGAGACGGTGGGGTACACGTTAGGGAACATTTCTTGACCATAAAATTTATATTTCCTCAAGTATCTCCTAGTAGACCTTGCATTATGGTCTTTGGTACAGGACATGGTTATCATCTCGTCCTGTGACAGTGACCAAAATTCCCTTGGTTTGACTGTCAAACATCGATGGGTCAAGATGGTGAAGGCTGGATTGAATCCGTTAAGTACTAAGGTGGTAATCCCTTCCAATAACAAACGTAGACTCAAATGGACTGCTGTTAAGGCAGATGAAATTAAGGTTAGATCAATTACAAAAGACCTAGAAAAGCACCTAGAGACCTTGTGTGCTGAGTACGATGACCCTTCCAAAATATTTGCTTGCAGCCGCTCACATAAAGACATTTTTGACCACCTGACTAGTTTCTTTCTTGCCCATGGCCATAAGATCGGACCAAAGCAGGGTAGACCATTAGGCACTACTTTATGGTTTAATAGGGAATGTAGAGTGGCAAGAGGGAGATTGTCCATAGTTTTTCGAAATATGGACGTATTAAGTATTCATGAAGCCAGGAAGGAATGCAAACAAGCACAGGTCAAAGCGAAGAGAGAATGGGAAGAAAGGAGGTGGGAAGATCTTGAGGAGGACACCTGTCACCCAGATAGCAGGAAGTTTTGGGCCCTCTTGACCAAGGGCAACTGCGAAAGATCGCCCCCTTGGCCAACAATATTCCAGCTGTAGAATGGCACAAACATTTTAATGACCTCTATTCTCTCATTGGAACTTACAATATAAACCACTTGTTCCAGGAGATAGGCTACCCAGTGCATATCTTTCATTTTCTAGAGAGGAAATATTGTCCTCACTAGACACAGTGGTACCTGCGAAGGTTCCCAGATGGTATCCCAGGCGACCTTTTTCGAGGAGACAGGGAAAATTGGGCTACTTATTTTACAATGTTGGCCAACGATATAGCGAGTGGGGGGAGGATCTCCGATTGGTGAAAAGCGGCGGAAGTAGTACCCATCTTTAAGAAAAGGGGACAGGTCGATGCCCTCCAACTATGGCCCTGATCGGCTTGATCAATTGTGCCCAAAAGGTCTTCTGCCGCTCCGTCCTGGCCAAAATCCAGGAATGGATGGATGAGAATGACATCCTCTCTCCACTCCAAACAGGATTCAGGCGGAAGACCGGCACAATGGATCAAGTATTTCATTTAGTCATGCTATATTGGAAGTTTGTTGTCCTGGGCAGGGGATGCCTATACCTCGCCTTCATTGATTTAAAAACTGCATTCGACCTTGTGCCCAGGGACCTACTATGGCGGGTACTTAGGGATATGGGAATGCCTTTGGCGATCCTGGAAATATTAGTTAGGCTGCATGATGGCAACTATGCCCGGTGAGGTGGGGAAACCTGGGACAACTTACTGGGCCAATCACAATCCAACGGGGGGTCCGCCAGGGATGTGTATTGGCCCCAACCCTCTTCTCCCTGTACGTCAACCAGGTATCAGACTTTTTATGCTCCCAACCTGCCAACGCACCATCTCTAGCAAACCAAAAAATTGCTACACTCCTATTTGCCGATAATACCCTACTAATCTCCAAACCTCCCATGGGTCTCCAAAGGCTTTTAAACCATTTTAACTCCATGGCTGCTAAGGCAATTCCCCTCCTGTGCTGGGAATTGCTTATTTTCATTGTTTTTTGACGAGCTGGGCTCGTCATCAGTGTATGAGGAGGCTACACCATGACGAGCCCAGCTCGTCATGAGTGTCGAAGGGGTTAAGGCATTTTGCAATGAGAGGGGCTTGGTCATAAACACCTCTACAACCAAGCTAATGATGTTCAATCTGCACAAATCTTTCAAGGCAAACATACTTCTGGACAAGGGTTATATCCTTAGATTACTTGGGTATTAAATTATCGGAGAGAATGGCTTGGAAGAGATACTTAGAGAAAGTCTCCTTGAAATGTATCCAGCTTACTGGGGCTTTGAAGAGGGAGCATTGTTTGTCATACACCAAGCCCGTAGCCCCTGCCCTTAAACTGTACAACTGCAAGGCAGTGCCTGGTGCCCTTTATGGAGCAGAGCTGTGGAGCATAGCACCCTCCAATGAGCTCATAGCGGTGGAAAACACGTTTCTCAGGAGCCTGATGTCCCTAACTCCAAGCACAACCCTCCTCCCTCTTCAGCTTGATTTGGGTGTTAAGTCCATCAACGCTCTGGCGAGGCTCCGCCCATGTTGTTTTGGCAAGATTGGTCTCCACTCCTGACCTGGCACACTAGGTAGCATCTTTCTGTGAGATCTCCTACTTGGACACCGCTAATAAAATCATCTGGATTAATCAAGTAAATGCCCTTCGGTCTAGTATTGGCTTGCCAACCCAGCCTATCAGCCATCCACCTTCATATACAAGAAGTCAAGTAAAGCATTTGTATTGGGCTTGGGTCGAAGAAAACAACCTTCGGAAAAGCCAACTTGGCAGCCTAGCAGATGCTTTCATCCATCTGAAATCGAATTGTCATCTAGAAAGCTTCTTCAACATCATTAAGGTACCAGCCGATAGGAAGCTGTATACACAGCTTAGTCATGGCAGCATACCTATTAATGCCTTTATTAATTCCTGGCAGAACAAAAAACTTCAACCCAAGGGCTGTCTTTGTTGCCCATGTCCACATAAATCTATCGGGCATGTACTCTTTGCCTGCATGTATGTAAATGTATTGGCATTTATATAGCGCACTACTTACCCGTAGGGTCCCAAGGCGCTTCGACCGCTGCGAAACCCTTCCTGGCTTTCCTGAGAGATGGTCCCTTAATGGGTATCTCCAGGGTGAGACCAGGCATCCCCGGCGGTCTGGTGGGGCCGTTAGTGAAGATGAGGCAAGCTAATGCCCAGAGTTGCCGAGTGTGATCGCTGATCAGAGTGGGCACCGAGGCGAGAGAATTATCGAGTCCGCTGACCATGGTCCAGAAACCTGCCGCGCCGGGAATCGAACCCTGGTCCCGGGCCGTCCTCTGCTCTCGGGTCTGCCGCCTCTAACCAGTGAGCCACACTACTTCAAAGCAAAGCATACTCTGAGCCAAGCATACTCTGAGCCAAGAAGCAAATGGCTAGCTCCCGTGTGCGGCAATTAGGGACTTGAAGCTCCAAAGATGCCCTACGGATACTAAAATCAGATGCTAGACCCCTTTTCACTTATGCCACTGCGAAATTCCTGGGCCATTTTTGGGCGATTAGAAGGAGGGCACAGATACATGGGCCGATCAGTATAAACAGCTCCAATAGATTGTGCTGATCAATCTAGATTGCACCGACAAGGTAAGGCTGCTATTTTCATAACTCTTAATAATTGTTTTTATGGCTGTATTTTATGTATTTTATTCTGTTTTGTAGCCAGAGTTTTGTTCTTAAACTAGGGGCAATCCCCCCCTTCTTCTGCGAATGTGCTGGCTATCAACTGGAAACTGATTTGCACAAATTTTGAGGATGCACTTGCACTTTATTTCCATTATCATGCTAGAGAGACCAAAGTGTAGAATTGTTTTACTCATTTGATGTCAATGTCAGTTTATTGTGTTAACTTGAGCATTTTTATTCCCATTTGAACCTTTGTTTTCTGAAATTCCCTCTCAACCCAAAATGACACACTCACAATTTGTATGGCTGCTTCTTTTATGGCTTGTTAAACCGAAATAAAAAAATATTTGATTGTCTGGAATAAACTATGTGACCCTTTGACGTTTTGTTATCTGATATCTTAAAATCAATTGAATTATTGCGGAGCGGGAAAGCCCAAGGGCCAGATAAGATTGCTGGTGATTTATACTGTGTAGAATTATCTGTCCAGGTGCCATATTTAGCTTATTGTCTAATGTTACAACATCAGGAGCAACTATGCCTGACACATGGAAGAGGGCCAATATCATCCCCATATATAAGAAATGGAATGGGAATGATCTGTCTAATTACTGGCCCATTCATTTAATATAAATTTTGGAAAAGATTTTTGCTAAACAGGTGCTTGATAAACTGCAATGTGGATAAATGAGAATCAGATCCTGTCTTCCCTCCCAGCTGGGTTTCACACTATTTTAGTACCATATATAGGCCCTTCAATTTGGCTTTAATCTTTTAGAAATGTATGTCCACCGGCAAAGAACAATTATACATTGCCTTTGGCAAATGCAGATCCATCTTTGACCTTGTCTTGAGAGATCATCTATGGAAGGCCACTGAGAATAATGTACTGGAAAACATGGTCTCACCTCTGATAAGGCTACACAAAGACACCTATGCTCAGGTATGCATGGGAAAAAGGGGAAGATGACGGATAGAATACCAGTACTAAGAGGAGTATGTCAAACTTGCATGCTAGTGCATACATTATTTTCTCTGTACATTAACAATGTGATTCTCTTCTTGTTGGACTCCCCAAAACTGACAGTGTTAAAAACCTGGCCCTTTTATTTGCAGAATTCCACTCAACTATTATCATTACATCAAACGTGCCACCTAACATTACTTAATAGGTTTGTATAATTTAGCAAATTAAGAGGTCTTAGGCAGGGTAAAAACACGGAAACAAAAGATATGGGGGCAGATTCACAAGACTAATCTGAAACAAAATTCTAAACTTACTACTTCTGGTATTCACAGAAGGCACTATGATTTTTGGTATTCACAGAAATCACGTATCATCTCCTACCTTTACGTCTGCAGTTGGGCCAGTATCTCCGCACCCGGACCATACTCTCCACTCCCAGACCTTACTCTCCGGCCAGGGCTGTACTCTCCGGCTCAAAAAGGAACACTAGGAATGTGTTATAAATGGTAGAGGAGGTCATGAAAAATAGTGCCGGCAGGGGAAAGGGTATGGCCACACACTACATCATAACCCAGAAAAGTTTGCTCCTCTGTATCATTGTACAATTTGCTCTCCCCTCAGTGTTGACTGTAGTGTCAACACCACAGTCAACACTAAGGGCGCTCCCCTTAGTGTTGACTTTAGTGTTGACACCGCAGTCAACACTGAGAGGAGCCTTAAATTGCGCACTGCATGTACCATGATGCAAAGGAGCAAACTTTTCTGGGTTATGATGTAGTGTGTGGCCATACCCTTTTGCCTGCCCAGACTATTTTTCATGACCTCCTCTGCCACTTATCACACATTCCTAATGTTAATTTTTGTAAAAATTGCCTTCCAGCCCACTGATTACACTTTATCCAACACGAGCCGGAGAATACGGCTTGAGCCGGAGAGTACAGCCCTAGCCGGAGAGTATGGTCCGGGTGCAGAGAGTACGGTCCGGGTGCAGAGATTCCGTCCCGACTGCAGACGTAAAGTTAGGAGTCGTAAGTGATTTCTGTGAATACCAAAAATCGTAAGTGCCTTCTGTGAATACCAGAAGTAGTAAGTTTAGGATTTTGTCTCAGATTAGTTCTGTGAATTATCCCCATGGTGTTTAAAGGTCATAGAGGTAAGAAGAGCGGACTTTTAGTGGGCGATGATGTCCCTGAACGTGCCAGTAGCTTTGAGTACCTGGGCATAAAGCTGGTTCATAACTTCACATAGGGCTCACAATTAAAGAAGAGCAGCGTGATTGTCCAACATAGACCTATGACTATGTTGCACGTATACAAAACTTCTTGCTTGAGGTCGGTAACCTTAGCCCTACAAATATATAGGGCAAACGCTCAAATTGCCTCTATGTATGGATCTGAATTAAGGGGCACACACAACAATATGGATCTAACCTTGGAAGAAAAAGAATTAGTTTGCCACGAGTTAACTTGCCTACCAGTATTCCATTTCTACTTATTTTCTTAAACATGAATTTCAAACGAATCATGCATTTAACCACCTTAAAACCGTTACTGTATTGACTTAGGATCTAGTATACAGATGCGAAAGCAGCAGCTAGGATTGGTGATAGAGAAATATTAACTCTAGATCGAGCTTTTAGCACTCCCTGGTTGAAATAGGTTTGCATTTGGTAGTAAAATTTGAGTCTGAAGGACTTATGGGATCAACATACTTCCATTTCTAGATTTGCAGTAGCCCAATTGAAAGTAGTATGATCAATGTCATGTTGAGCTGCCAATCTACTTACCGAAGCAGTGGATTAATAAATAATTTCTTGGACATCCAGACTGCCCCCAAATTTTAGACATATTTAGATAAAATAACCCCTCTGCTTGCAAAAAGGTTGTGTGTAAAATTCAAGCTGGGATCACTGCCTGAGGAGCTACGCCAGTAAATTGGAACAGGGCACAGGCAGTCTTGCCAAATGTCATTCTTGCGGTGATGTACTCAAACGCATGGAGCATTTTATGCTCTTCTGCCCAGCTTATCAATATTTCCCGCATAAACAGATATGCCAACACTCCAAGGACTTGGCCATTAGCTAGTATTTAACAACCATCAGGATTCTGAAATCAGATCTTAGCAATTGCATTGTTTTTGGTGTACATAAATACCTTATTGATGCATGGTGCAAATTGAAGCTTTTCATGAATTCTGTAACATTTTAAATGTGATTGATTTGTTATATTGAATCTACTGATTTTATATTCTCAACTGGGTCCTTTCATTAAATATTTATAGCAGTGTATATATTGTAATGTATGTTTTATTTAATTTTTATCTGACAAAATAAACTAAATTGATAGATTCAATCAAATAAGTGTGTGTCGTTACAATTATATAGTTGAAAGATATTTTGTGCTAGGGTTATGACCCTATGTTTAGAGGCATATATCACATTTAACTAAGATGGTTAATTTTCAACATTCTGAAAAATTGAGTAGGTTCTTGTTATTTAGCTTTGGTATTCCCTAAGATATACCATGTAAATGTTTGAATGAAATAGATTGTAATAAGCGAAGCATCGAAGAGGTCAAGCTATTTTAGATGTGTTTGGTGTGATGATTTCCCATATTGGGGTTGCTTTAGGTGAGTGAAGATTAGGGACTTTGTCTACTTTGGTGAAAAGTTTGGCTAATAATACTGCAAAGACATTAACTAAAATTCTTGAAGAGATGCTCGTCATTCAATTGATGGGCATCCAGACTATGCTTGCTTGAGATTGGCAAAAGGATGTGGTCGATGTTGTGTGATAGAGGTTAAACATTCATGCACCTACTTTCCAGATACTAGCATGAGCATTTAAAGATATATTTAAAATATAACTACAATTTCAAGTGATGCTTATGTTTTGGAAGAAACTGGTGTGTGTGTGTGTGTGTGAAACAATTGGTGGCTGTTTCATTGAAATTAGTAAAGGATTAAATACGCTGAATGAATGAATTAGTGAATTTGGTCATGGTTTACTAGAAAAAAATGGATTATGTATTAATTATATCAAATCTAATCATAATGGGCACAGCTTTATTATTTAAGCTTTTGAAAGTTATTTCTTTTAGAGAAGGTTTAAATTATGGTTGTGAAAAGAAGAAAAATAACTAGATGAAGGAAGATCAAACTCGACGATTTTAAATCCAAAGTGTACAATTATTTTAAGGTCTGGCAGAAGAAAAAGTCAAATGAGCTAACAATTATCAATTATGATTGAAGTATTATAGTGTAGCATAGTGTAGTGGGTTAATTATTTTGACAAAAATTATCAGAAGTGGAATTGTAGGAACATTTTTACTAATTCGAAAATACTGCCTAATTTAGACATGGTTCAGGAAGGCTGACTAGGTCTCAGACAACTTGCATTGACATTTATTCATATTTGCAGGAAGAAATGTACAATTCTATTTTACGTGAACAAGCCTTTTCACGTGACATCTCTGTGTGTTTTTTTCACTTCTGAAAATTAGCGAAATAGAAGCCCATTCCATGATCTGGGTATTAATAAATTGTATTAAAGTGGATTTCTCTCATGGAAGCCAAACTCAGGATGCTTATGACGTTGTAACTTTTAAGGCCCTTTACTCTAGCCTTTTCTATGTACCATTCATTAGCTGAATTGCCTATTGCATTTTGGTACTACATAAATGTGATGTCATTTTCTATATACACCACAGTATTATGCATTAAAGTCAAGGTCAAAAATCAGCTTTATTCGGTTAAAAAATTTTAAAACCATCAAAGCACAGTACCATACAAAGTTCAAGGGACAAATTCATTATATACACAAGATAAATTCCATTAGTGATATAAAAATGCACCTAATTTATAAACTATACAGAAACATTGTTTAAATTAGCTTGCCCCTCACCATGATAATGTCTGGAATTCAAATAAATAATTTAAAAGATTCAAAAGACTGTCGCCAATGGAGTATGTTTAAAAATTCCATAATAATAAAATTTCATGTCATCAACAATGTCTTATTCGCAAAGTCACTACATGTACAAAACTAGAAATACATATCATAATAATTGCATCTTGTTCCTTTGTCTAATTGCCCCCGTGATATAACTAGCTACGCCAGACATATGAACGGGGATCTCAGACTTTGCAAATATATTAGGGCTGGCCTCAACTGTACAAAATTACAACCCTTCAACAATGGCAATATGAATTTCTTGCCTATTGAGAGATAAAAATCACAAAAGAAAATCATATGCAGGGTGTTCTGCTCTGAGAAGTTATCACAAAGGCAAGGGCCGCGAGCCCCGTCCTTCAAAAAACCTTTTGGGAAAGCAACTAGCCATGGAAGCATGTTGTACTTAAATCTTATCAATTCAAACAAATGAAATGGTTTGTTTACATACTTTAAGTACTGCTGAATTCCTCACCCTGTACTCAAAATTACAAAGGTCCTAACTGAAGGTTTGCACAACTCCCCTTCTTCCCTCATTAGCGTAAGTCTATTTAGGAACCTGGTTTTTATGGCTTTAATGGCCACCTTACTCAGCATCCTTGGGTTCGTGAACAGGTCGGGGCTGCCCAAAATATCCATTTGGGTTTTTACGTATCGAAGCCATGGGAAGTCAAGTGCTTTCTCTAATATCATACAATCCAGGATGATTTCTTGATTTAGGTTTGGTAATTGCTGTGCCAAAATTCTTAACCAGCCTAGAAGTGGGACAACCGCAATCTGATCTTGAATGTAACCAGCACCCATGACCTCATGAACATTAAAAGCAGCAGCTGATTTTTGGAGTGAAAGCAATTTCCGTAAAAAAAATATTCTGCTACTTGGATTTCTCTAGCGTCTGTGTAGCCCCATACCTCACTCCCGTATAGAACCATGGGGACACACTTTGCATTATATATCTTCATGAGGGCTGGAAGTGGTTTTGAACCTAACCGTTTTGCAAACTTTAAAATAGCCCCTGTGGATCTTTCTAGGCTATTCGTTTTTAAAGTACGTTGCGTCACCCATAACCTTCTATCGTCGAATACAATCCCTAGATATGGGAACGTTGGTACTTTAGTGAGCTCCAGGCCTTTACAAAAGAATCTTGCCTTTTTTGCTCTCTTTCCACCTAGTGTCATTGAATGTGACTTTGTGAAGTTAATTACAAGATCGACAGAGTCCATAAAATTAATAAATCGATCTAAAAGCAATTGCAGTCCTCTCGCTGTTCTAGCCACCAAAACTGCATCGTCTGCATATAACAACGCTGGAATGTTTTTGTGTCAACACTCGGGATGTCTTCACAAGATACTATAAGAGCATCACCCAAGTTATTTATATAGAGCGAAAACAGCAGGGGGGCAAGGATACATCCTTGCCTTACTCCACATTTAACCGGCCACACTTCAGGCAAACTCCCATTTTCATTAAAACGGACGCAGCAGTGTTATTCTCATGTATTTCGGCAAGGAAAGATATCAAGGCGGGAACCAGCCCGATGTCATAAAGGGAGGCCCATAGTTTTTGCCTATTTAAAAGGTCGAAAGCGGTTGAGAGATCCATAAAAGCTAAATGGATGTACCCCCGCTTTACGACCGTGTATTTTCCAATGACCAGATGTAAGTTCAAGCATTGGCCCAACATGCTTTTCCCTTGTCTGAAACCGTACAGCAGATCAGAAATAATGGAGTTTTTATCCAGCCATTCTGTCAGCCGCGTCAATACAACTTTCCCCATTATCTTTGCAGCAGAGTCCAACAGTGATATTGGCCTATAACAGGCTGGGTCATCCCTCGAGCCCTTTTTAAATATTGGGACTGTGACTGCTTTGCCCCAAGTTACTGGGAACCCTGCCTTGGGGGAGGCATTAAAAACACGAGTTAAAATCTTTGCCCACACAGTAGGATCAGCCCTTTACACATCTGCCGGGACCCCATCTGGGCCCGGCGCTTTTCCTTTGGACGTTGATGTTATTGCTTTCATAACTTCCCCCTCTTGAAAGACAATTTTTGGCACATGATTTAAGTCCCTATAGGTAGTTGCCAATGTACGAGTACTCACTGAGTACAGGCCACTGAAATGTTCCACCCATCTTTCTGGGAGGATGAGGCAGTCCTGGATGGTATTATCTGCCTCATCAAAGACTGGACTATTTATCACTTTCCAGAAGTGGGTACTACTTTTCAAGGTACTAGCTTGAATTAGCTCCTCCCAAGCCATCTCCTTATGCTCAATTTTCCGTGACTTAATAGCGTTTTTATAGCTTTTCCTAGCTTCGGCGATACTAATTCCGTCCTTTACAGGGGCTTTTAAGGCCGCCATTAGAACATTATGTGCAGTAGTGCACTTTTTATCAAACCAATTTTTAAATTTCTTTGGCCTTGGTTTACTTCGCCGAGTCAAATTGGCCGCTATTTGATTAGTAATGCGATCAAATGCGCCTAGGATTTCTGTAGATTCTGCACCTGACTCAATACAGAGGCTAAAATCTTCACGGTTACTATCATACAAGCTACCAAGGAAGTCAGCCAGGGTAATTGCCTCCCATCTTAGCCTTCATCCCTGGCAGTTAGTAGCGATATTGGAGTTTGAAATATGAGCCAGAGGCAACTCACATATGAGGGCCTCAATTTCCAAGTCCAATCTGAGGGGGTTATGATCACTTATCCCATTTGAACTAACTTCAAGAGGGCCGATAAGATTCATTATAGGACATGACACTAAAATATAATCGATAATGCTGCCATGACCCTGCCCTATATAAGTTGGGATCGGATTTACAAGATCTGATTGTGCAGGGCAAAACAAATAGTGGGCAGCTAAAAGACTCTCAAGATACAACCCACTTCTTGTGTGCTCAAAATGCATGAGCCCTTGTGGATCCGAATCATACTCCATATTTTGCAAACAATTTTGGGGACAAACATGTATATTAAAATCACCAAGTATTATGAGATGGTGTGGAGCATCACTATTGGTTTCAAAATTATCTAAGAAAACAGACAATGCTTCCAGGTTATCTAATTCATCTTCCCTTTTAAAAGAATTGTAAAAAATTACCATCAATAAATTTGGAAAGCTATTTTTACCCTTCAACCTAGCGGCTAAAATGTGGGGAGAAGTAGACTCAACTAGCTCTGGGCTATACATCAGTTTTAAACTGAACAGCAACAGGAGGCCCCCCCTCGGCCTCCCCATTTGTGATGGCTGAGCAAACTTGTTAAAAGAGAGAAAGCCATCCAAATGATAGGTGTCCTTTGCCTCCCAAGTTTCCTGTAATGCAATAATGTGGCTAGAGGATAGGAGGTCTTCCCAAGTTTTATCCCCTCTTTGGACCGTAAACCGGCGATGTTCTAAGAGAGGATGTTTACCTTATTCCTAATCTCAGCACTTCCCATTGTGTTTCCTCCCCTAGTCAAATTTGTCATTGTATCAAGTTGAGGCGGCTCGTTTACCAACACCACCTCTAAATCGGCTATGGTGGCTATCTTACTTCCCTCCACTAAATGCCTGGTAACGGGCTGTTGCGTTTCAGGCTCCGGCTTGTCCTGCAGTCAGCGTTGATCATCTAAGCCTGACAAAGCTTCGTATCGATTTGAAGTTAGGGTGAGAGAATTAATTCCCCCTTCAAATCTTTCTTGTGTATTATAAAAATAGCCCAGCGGTAAAGCGGCAATGCACGTAGTGGTAAGGGAATAGTCCTGTGCTTCCAAGACCTTTGAGACAAAATCACATCTATCAAAGTTAATAATAACACAGTCACCCCTTATTTTTTTTTTTTACGACTTCCCAAGCCAGGCCACTCTATGAACCATCAAAATGTGGTTTGAGAGAAAGGATTTAAAGCCTTTATGCCTTTTGAGCCAGTCCACTGTTTTATTTTTAAACTCCGCCCATGTTTCAATTTGATCTACCCTTAGCGAGGGGACGCCAACCAATACAACCATCAAGGGGCTTGATGCTGAGGGTAAATCTATCACATCTTTAGCTGGTTTTAGCCCATGGTCATGCCTCTTGTTTTCAGGTACACAGACTTGTCCTGAACTGTGCGCATTTTTTGTACTAGTTGGGTTATTTACAGCTTGTGTTTGGGTTACCCCTGCATACTGCAAATTATTTTTTTGGGCTGTATTCTGCTGTAAGTGGCTAACCTCACACTTCTGGCTAATCGAACTGGCTGTCCCTTCTGGTACTGGTGGTTTTGGAATAGCTTTACTAACGTTGCCAGAAATTAGGGTGTTTTGGATCATGGTGTTTGCCAGCGTGACCAGTGTCCCGCTTTGCTGGGAACTCCCCATTGTAATGGCTAGTGTACCTGCTCCCCTCACATTTTCCTGATGGAAAATAGTTCTTTCTTTAAGCTCCTTGGCTAAGCTACAGATCCTGTTTTCCAGGACCTCCAACTTAGTCCAAAAAAATGGCAAGAGAGGAAGATATAAGGGACTCCATACGTACCCAAAAAGCCTGTGAGCCCCCTGGATCTCCTATATCACTTACAATGGGGGTTAATGTATCCTCACGCTCAGCCCTAGAACCAAAGATACATGTCGTTTTTTACTTTATTTGCTTTACTTTTCCCCTGGTTTTTGTTTTGTGACCGCGTGGTCGGACCACCCCTTGTGCGTTTTGCCAATGGCTCGGCTCTCCTTCCAATAGCCCCAATACTTTCACTAGCAGGCCTTTTTGGCCTAGTCGAATGTGTGTCATGGGCATCCCTTATATTCGGAATAGCATATGTGTTAGTTTCCAAAGGTATCTCATCAGGCCCACCACATACAATAGAAGGGTTAGGGGATGTTATACTCATATCACGCAAAATGCCAGGAATTGTGCTCACTACTTCTGGCGGACATTCCTCAGCAGGTTTGCTTAAACCTGCCCTCACTTCAATTAATGGACTTAGGGCTATGCCACCCATAGCCCCCTGTGAAAGATCTAAAGAATCTATGTTTATTAAAGGTAAAGCCGTAGATACTGGGGACTTAGCAAGTTGGAGACTACCTATAGAAGATCTTTTTTGGGCAGCATAGATTCCTGCTGAAAGCCTGTTCTCAGTAATAATTATTTCCTGCTGGAGCATGTTCCCTGCTCTGACCAAAAAAGCGTCCATTATACCAGCAAAGCTTCCCCCAACCCCTAACTTTCCCCCCACGCCACTACTTTTGGAGCTCATTACTCCCCTGTTTTACTGTACACCTTGTATAAATTAAAATACTTGGATATACTGTATTAGAATGTTGCCAGCTATAAACATTTCTTGGAAACTACAGAGTACCCTAAATAACAAAATTACAGTGTACAGACCGAAATTATAAGTACAAATTTTGTCATATGGGTTCACAAATCCCAGTTTCTCTAATTAAAAAGTTATGTAACCCTAAATACGTAGATTAAACAAGGGGTGTAGCCCACAAATCAACAATAATGCGTGACTAGTTCCCTACTTTAAAACCACACTCTAACTGCTCCAGCAACAAACATGTAAAAAAAGTTTTTGTATTTTTTGTAGGACGCTGTCTTTTGCTGTGAGTATAATCAAAGCAACTACAAACCATTAAATTCAAAATGTTAGAGGTGGGGCCCAGCCAGGCCTCATCCTGCATTGGACGGCCGCAGACGGCCCGCCCATTGCCCGGGCTTAGCCCGGCGCTGCCCGCGCGGCGGAAGTGGCCAGCTGATGATATCCGGTAGGTGGGGGCGGGGCTGTGCGCCCTGCTGGCTGTCGGGACAACAAGTCCCTCGCGCTGTTGTCAGCCAGCCGCTCTACTCTTCCTCTCACGGGGCTCCCAAAGTTAGTTTGCCCGGTTGCTGTGTGTCCAAGAGCGCTCCGTCATTAAAGTCATTTTTTTCAAGATGTATCTTATTGAATGTATCTCATGTATTTGAATGTGCTGAGCTAAAGAATTAATCATAATTCTGAACATGCATAATTCATGTACGAATGTTTGGTCTACATATTATGCTCTGCAGTGTGATAATTAAGCCTAAGTGTATATATTTGCAACGTCTTATATAAATGATGACTGCTTGGTTTTTACGTTAGCTTGATATTTATTTCGATTGGGTTCTAGAAGGTTGATAACTAAGTGCCCCCTTTTGTTAATATTTGGGGGGGGGAAGGAGTCTGGTAGAACAAAAACAATTGAAAGGGCACCAGGACACTTTCTGACAATTGTTTTTACTAAGAGATCTTAACATCAATGATATTATATTATAAAAGGTTGAACACAGAAAGTGAAGGGCAAACGGGAATCTTTCCAACAGGCGACTTTGGGACAGGACATACAGAGTCATATGTCCGGTTCCAACTGAAGGCTACTGAAGCGGGAGGCACTTCGCCTTCATGTGCTGAGCTGTGAATGCAGCTGGCCTTGTGAAACGAGATGAGCAGGTCTTGCTATTTCCTTGAAAACAGAATTCAATGTTCAAATACGCATGACAGTGTACCATCTTTGCAGGAATATTCCCAACAGGCGACTTTGGGACAGGACATACCGAGTCATATGTCTGGTTCCAACTGAAGGCTACCGAAGCGGGAGGCACTTCGCCTTCATGTGCTGAGCTGTGAATGCAGCTGGCCTTGTGAAACGAGATGAGCAGGTCTTGCTATTTCCTTGAAAACAGAACTTCAATGTTCAAATACGCATGACAGTGTACCATCTTTGAAACTCTCAACAAGCTTTATCTTCTGCTTTGCTGAAATTCTAGAATGAGTCTTGACTTAGAGATAGCAGAAGGAGGGTTGGATTGATATGTATTAATAGCAGAAATCATGTATGTGTAGTATCTATTATTCATGTTTCTGATAACCGCTGCTGCTGCCATATTATCTGTCTTCATTGTGCTTATACTTCATAAAGTGAGCACTAAACTAGGATTTTTCTTTAAAAAATATATTTGTAGATGTCCTTTGTGTCCTAGTGTTTATTGAAGGTGTTATTCCTTAACAACAGATTTGGGGTTCACTGATTGCCCCTGTAGCATTTCATGTGATTGATCGCTATCTAGAACCCATCTTGCTCAGCTATTGCACTGCGGATTGTCTAATGGTTTCAGTATGATTGTTTTCCTGATTCAGGGAGGCACAGTGACCAATTCCTTAGTGCCAGAGGGTCTAGAAAACCAACCTCTGTGTTTCTAGAAATATCTAGAAAACATATCAGGAAATCAAGCTCACTGGCCTCCTGTAAATCCATGTCAAAAACTGTCATCATCATAATTTGGGGGTGAGTCACTCACTTCAACACCATTTTCAATTCTGGATGGTGGCAAACTCTGGTCAGAGTAGAAAACAAAAAGATGAAGGAGCCTCTGAGGACAGCTTTATGGTAGTGGAGGTGTATTGCTGGAATCAGGCCTTATGGGAAACAGATGCAATAGTGTAGGGTCTACACAGATTTGCTTGGGGGTCAGATATCTGATATGGCACCAGCTCCCCCTCTAGAAACAGTGACATTGGTATGGTACAGTGCTGCAGAATTCCTGAAGGAGTAATGTATCACAATATTCATAAGTAATGATAGGTTGGTTAAACTAAATGCAGCCAAGATGCATTTGCATGTTCAAAGAAACCACTTTTTTTTCTATACCAAAACAACAATTTCAAAGGTGATAACTCATACAATAGAAGGTCAGCAGAACTGCACACACCAGCTTCATCCATGCATGCAAATAATTCCATCAGAATAACATGCCTATGTTGATCTATTATCCACACAACCATACATTTGTGGGAAGTCTTTTAAATACAGAAATACAGTTTGGTAGTCCCTGTTTGCAGTGATCGGTTAGTTTTAGATTTGGGGGTCTTTAGTTGCAGAGGTAGGTACCTTTGTCCAAATAGAAACACTTGCATCTAGTCAGGGTAAGGGGTACACTCCTAAAATAACCCCTGCTCACACCCTTGGTAGCTTGGCACGAGCAGGCAGGCTTATCTCAGAGGCAGTGGGTAATGCATTTGTGAACACATACAGTAACCCAGTGACAACACTACATATGGACACCACACAAGTTGTAGTATAAAAATAAGTATTTTTATATAGACTTAACACAAGACCATAAACATCAAAAATCCACAATACTGTACTTAAAATGGTAGAATTAGATTCGTTATTTTAAAATGCGACAATTTGAGTTCAATGTACCTTAGGATGCGTAACGCTATACAACGAAAGTGTTGCAGGGAAGGTGATGCGTTGGTTCCTTACACGCAAGAAAAGGTGATGCGTCAGGTCCCACTGATGCATAGGGGATGCGTCAGTTCTTCTCTGCGAGGGGAGGTGATACGTTGGTTTATTACTGCGCTTCCGTGGCGATGCGACCAGCAGCGCCGTGATGCGATGACGATCTGGTGCAAATGAACAAAAATTGTGTCTTTTCTTGGATGCAACACGATGCGTGCACGCCCGACAGCCGTGCGGCAACTCAACGATTCTTCTGAGCCGCGCCAGGTCCTGTGACACGCTTCTGGTGCAACGTTGATCCTCTTCTCCGTCGCTGCAAGGCGCTTAGGCGATGATGCAATAGCTGCAGGGGTGGCGACACACTTCTCTGTTGATGCGGCAGCGTCTGATGTGACATCTATCCTCTTTTTCGGCGATGCGACGACAGCGGCTGCGGCGGCAACACACTTCTTCTTCTTGAGTCTCACTTCCAGCTCCTTGCGACACGCAGTCCCTCAGAAAGCCCAGCACAACTGTAGGCACCACCAAAGAACTCTTGGGGAGCTGGTGGTTGAAGTCTGTTGTTTCTGAAACTTCAGCAGGAGGCAAGCTCTATCTCAAGCCCTTGGAGATACTTCACAAGTTAAATAAAAGTAGCACAAAGTCCTTTCTCCTCTCTTTGGCAGTCAGGAAACCACGGCAGGCCAATCCCCCAAGCTTAGGGATGGTCTCTCCTCAGTCTCTCTGGTTCGTCTCCTCAGCAAAGGTTTCTTCTCATTTCCCAAAAGGGATCTAAAGTTCTGGGGTCTGGGTCCCCCTTTTTTACACAGTTTCTCTTTGTTCTCTGAAAGCAGAGAGGCCTTTGCCTAGTCCAAACCAGTTCTGGTCTGTTCTGGAGCGCTCAGTTTACATGACTCCTTCTTTCCTTTCACAGTGCAGGACAGGGACATCAGATGCACCGCAGGAGGTGGAGCAAGGATTGTGGAGGGAAGGCACAGCCCTATTCAGGTCCCAGGTGCAACCCCCCCTCCCATCTGCATGCAGATCTATCTATTCACCCCTGTGCTGACTCACCCTGTCTCCTGGAATCCCCCAGCCCCTGCCACTCAAACTCCAGACAAGGAATACACAACCTAGCAGAGGCAGGCTTGGAAGGTTAGACAAGAAAATACCTACTTTCTGAAAGTGGTATTTTCAAACACAGAATGTTAACACCAACTTCACTAAAAGATGTATTTTATCATTCTGAGTTCAGGAATACTAAACTCGAATTTCCACCTAGTTCCCTGAGTCAGTTAGGTTTATAAGATATAATAATCAAACTGCCCATTCTGGCCTATGGGGAACAGGTAGTCTTGCAATAGTGAAAAACTGAAATAGCTGTAATTCACTATTAGGACATGCCACACACATCAGGGCTTGTCCTACCATTTACCTACAATGCACCCTACCCTTGGGCGTACCATTGGGGTGCTAATATGCAGAAAAGGGTAGGTTTAGGCACTGGCAAGTGGGTGCACTTGCCCAGTCAACATGGCAGTACCAGACTGCACACAGGCTCTACAATGGCAGACCTGAGACACACGTTTACAGGCTGCTACTGTGGGTGTCACAACCAGTGCTGCAAGACTACCAGCTGCATTTGTTTTACAAGCCCTGGGCACACTCAGTGCACTGTACTAGAGTCTGACAGGTAAACCAAACCAACCAATCATGGAATCACTAATCCCTACATCAATTTACCATAGGGAGCACTTGCACTGTGGCACTGGACAGCAGTGGCACAGTGCCCAAAGCACCTATAACTAGCAAAACACATGAGGCAACCACAAAAAAATGGAAGGGAGACCCACGCCAAGGTGCCAAGTCTAACACGTGTCCCTTCCAGCTGAAATGTGGGGAGAACTACCCTACCTCCTAGGAGTTCTCATCACTAATTATACAGATGTGCTCTCGCAACTACAATAAGGTGTCACAAAATTGAGTACAATAACAAGTATGGTTAAATGAACAGAAGCAGATTCTTTAGTGTGTTTCTTGTCCCAGCAAGGTGATGATTTATTGTATCCAGACTTGAGGAATGTCACAATATGCCGACACGTTTTTCGTCGTGTGCCGTTGAGTCAACACGACTCTTCAGGGCTGGTGGTACAAAAATAGCGTATACATGTTCAGTAGTGCGTCATATCACTGTAATATACTGCATATGGTGACAAGAAGTGCATCACACATGCAGTGGTAATATGCGTATCAAGTCGCACGTAGTGGGTGTAATGGGTGATGACGCTCGAGATACTGGAAGTGTGCCACTCCAAGGAAGTGAGTGGTTGTCCTTGAGTGGTGGTGCCATGGAGGTGAGGTGTAGTGATATTAACGTATAAATTATGGCAAGCGTTGACGTGCACACGGTGGTCCTGCATATGCGTATCAAGTCGCACGTAGTGGGTGTAATGGGTGATGACGCTCGAGATACTGGAAGTGTGCCACTCCAAGGAAGTGAGTGGTTGTCCTTGAGTGGTGGTGCCATGGAGGTGAGGTGTAGTGATATTAACGTATAAATTATGGCAAGCGTTGACGTGCACACGGTGGTCCTGCATTCCGAAGGTTACAAAGTGTCAAAATATCTTTTAGAGAGAGCATGTTTCTCGTTAAGTCACTTCAGATACCACCGATCTTCTTAAACTACGAATTATACTTACACACTCCCGTATGAACTTGTCACTCACAATTTTCATAAACTTCACTTTAGTTTGCTCTCACCATGATATTTTGACACTTTGTAACCTTCGGAATGCAGGACCACCGTGTGCACGTCAACGCTTGCCATAATGTATACGTTAATATCACTACACCTCACCTCCATGGCACCACGACTCAAGGACAACCACTCACTTCCTTGGAGTGGCACACTTCCAGTATCTCGAGCGTCATCAACCATTACACCCACTACGTGCGACTTGATACGCACATTACCACTGCATGTGTGATGCACTTCTTGTCACCATATGCAGTATATTACAGTGATATGACGCACTACTGAACATGTATACGCTATTTTTGTACCACCAGCCCTGAAGAGTCGTGTTGACTCAACGGCACACGACGAAACACGTGTCGGCATATTGTGACATTCCTCAAGTCTGGATACAATAAATCATCACCTTGCTGGGACAAGAAACACACTAAAGAATCTGCTTCTGTTCATTTAACCATACTTGTTATTGTACTCAATTTTGTGACACCTTATTGTAGTTGCAAGAGCACAGCTGTATAATTGTTGTATAGTCTTTGACTTTTTAGACGGTTAAGGGTGTTTTTCCGCCTGCTCTTTACGCACTACACAGCAAACATTTTTGAAACTACACACAGTAACGTAGAAATTGAGGCAGTGCGCCCTTGATATCGGAGCTTTAAAAACCCCTAAGCAGTTTACTTCAAAGTTCTCATCACTAAGGCGGAAAAATCTGGACAGACCATCAGCATTGGCGTGTTCTGTACCAGATCGGTGTTCCACCATGAAATCCATCCCCTGTAGCGAAATGGACCACCTCAACAGCTTTGGATTCTCACACCTCATCCGCATCAACCATCTGAGGGGCCTTTGGTCTGTCTGAACCCGGAAGTGAGTCACAAACAAGTATGGGCTCAACTTCTTCAGTGCCCAGACCACAGCAAATGCTTCACGCTCAATTGCACTCCACCTCTGTTCCTGTGGAAGTAACCTCCTACTGATGAAGGCTGTGGGTTGATCTAGGCCCTCCTCAATTATCTGTGACAAAAAAGCCCCCACACCATGCTCTGTCTGAATGATAAACTCTCTGGAGAAGTTGGGTGCCAGGAGCATAGCAGTTTCAGGGCCTCAAAAGCTTTCTGACAGGTGTCAGTCCAAATCACTTTCTTGGGCTGCTTCCTGGAAGTCAGCTCTGTCAGAGGTGCAACAATGCTGCCATACCCTTTGACAAACCTCCTCTAATACCCAGTGAGTTCTAAAAAGGTTCTCACCTCTGTCTGGGTCTTGGGGGGGCTCCCAAGCCAGGATGGTCTCAATCTTGGGCTGCAGGGGTGCCACCTGGACGCTCACAACCTGGTGTGCCAAGTACACCACAGAACCCTGCCCGATCTGGCACTTACTCGCCGCTGATTGTGAGGCCTGCCTCAAGCAGCGCCATCAACACTTCTCAGAGGTGCGCAGATGTTCTTCCCAACTGGTGCCTAACACTACAATGTCATCCAGGTAGCTGGCACTGAACTCTTCCAATCCTGCCAACACCTGGTTGACCAACGTCTGAAAGGTGGCAGGGGCATTCTTCATCCCAAAGGGCATAACCCAGAACTGGTAGTGCCCATCTGGTGTGGAGAATACTGACCTCTCTCTTGCCCCATCAATCAAGGCGATCTGCCTGTACCTAGTCGTTAGATCAAACGTACTGAGGTACCGAGCAGCCCCTAACCGATCGATGAGCTCATCAGCTCTGGGGATGGGGTGCACGTCAGTCCTCGTGACTGAATTGAGCTCTCGGTAGTCCACACAGAACCGGAGTTCTGGCACAGCACCTGGTGTGGCAGAATTGGAACCAAGACCACTGGGCTGGCCCAAGGACTGTTAGACGACTCAATCACCCCAAACGCAAGCATCTGGGAGACCTCCTCCTTGATGCAAGCTCTCACCCTGTCAGTCACCCTGTAAGTTTTGTGCTTCACAGGAGGACAATCTCCAGTGTCCACATCGTGGATGCACCAATCAGTGACACTGGGAATCAGGGAGAACAGATCAGAAAACTGTCCCAGAACCTGGCGGCAGTCATTCTGTTGCTCAGGGGTCAGGGTGGAAGAGAGGTTCACACCATCCACTGATTCATCTCGCTCTGTCGCGGACAGGAAGTCAGGAAGAGGCTCAGTCTCCTCCTCCATTCCATCATCGGTCGCTAAGAGCATGCCCACTTCAGACCTTTCCAAGTGGGGCTTCAGGAGGTAGACATGCAGGACCCGCAGGGGCTCCTGGGTGACCAGAAGTCCACCAAGTAGGGAACAGGACTCTTGCGCTCCACCCCCTCAAATGGTCCGGTCCACTTATCCTTGAGCGCACAGGGCTCCACTGGGGCCATAACCCACACTTTCTGACCAGGAAGAAGTAGTCCTCCTGGCTGGCTTCCAGATTCGCCTCCGCGAATTGCCTGAAACGCCAACTTTGGTTCCTGAAGGCCAACATGTAGCTATACGCATCCTGGGGAGGTTTCCTGGGAGATTGCTCCAAGCCTTCCTTGACCAAACTCAGAGGTCCTCTCCCTGGGTGACCATAGAGAAGCTCAAAGGGGCTGAACGCTAGAGATTTCTGTGGCACCTCACGGTATGCAAACAGCAGGCACCGTAAGAGGACGTCCCACTTACGCCTCCAAGGTTCCTCAAGACCCATAATCATGCCTTTTAGGGTTTGGTTGAATCTCTCAACCAACCCATTTCCTTGGGGGTGGTAAAGAGTGGTAAACTTGTAAGTTACCCCACACTACTGAAACAGGAACTTCATATACTTGGAAATAAAGTTTGTACTTGGGTCCAACACTACCTCTCTAGGGAATCCCACTCGGGAGAAAATTCCCATCAATGCCCGTACCACCACGGGCCGTCATTGTCCTCAGAGGTATGGTTTCCGGGTATCGGGTGGTATGGTCCACCAAGACCAGGATGAACCTGTTGCCCACGGCTGTCTTGGGGTCCAGTGGCCCCACAATGTCAATATCCACTTGTTCAAATGGGGTGCTGACCACAGGGAATGGCTGGAGAGGAGCCTTCTGCTTCCTCCCACTCTTTCCACTTGCCTGGCAAGTCTGACATGTCCTGTAATGAGTGTCTGAACTCTTGCACATTTGGTGCCAATAAAAGTGGGTGACAAGCCTCTCAAAGGTCTTGCCTTGCCCCAAATGTCCTGCCAACGGCACATCATGAGCCAGCCCCGGTAGGAAGGCTCTGAAGCACTGGGGTACCTCAGCACACAGGCTGACCCAGGCTCAGCAACCTTAGGCTCACTATACAGGAGACCATTCTCCCAGTAGAGCCAATGTGATCTAGACTGATCACCTGCTGCCTGGTCTTCAGCCTGTTGTCACAAACCCACAAGCGAAGGCATTCCTTCTGCTCCTTGCAGAACTCTTCCCTGGATGCTCCCCCTTCTTGCTGCCAATAAGTCAGCTCAGGCAGGTCCTCCAGTTCAGCTACATTTTCCCCTGTAGGCTCCAGAGCATCCCCCTCAGGGTCTGCCTCCTCTTGGACCGTGGGAACTTCGGGGGCCAGTTTCCAGCGCCCCCTGCCTCTTCTATTTAAGCCAGGCACCTTGGCCTCCCTCTCAGGCTCCAGGTCCTCTTGAGCTCTCTTACTAGCTGCAATGGACCATGTGGTTACACACGCCCATTCAGGCAGACCCAACATCTCCAAATGAGTAAGTATGGGCGGAAAATTTGTTCTGCTCGCGGAATTTGCGGATTTTCCGCGATTTCGCTATCTGCGAATTGTGCGGAATCGCGGCAAAATCCGCAAATTCCTGAGCGGGACGAATTTGGCTCAGGAAGCACTTACAGGGTTACAGCAGGTGCCCAAGTTGAAGCTAATTTACAAAATGGTTACAAAGAAATTACCTTCAACTTGGGCACCTGCTGTGACCCTGTAATTGCTTCCTGAGCGGTGCCTCGTTGCCTACTTGCAACTATTCTCTGACCCTCGAAGCAGGGTCAGAGAATAGTTACAAGTAGACAACGAGGCTCCGTGAACAGGAAGCACTTACAGATATAGATAAAGCAGGTGTCCGAGTTGAAGGTCAAATTCAGTAACTCCTTAATCAGCCCCAAATAATCGTGCGCGTTGTCGAGGCTGGGCAGGTGTGCTTTCTCCCCATATCTACAGTCGAAAATTAGCTACGATGATTGATGGAGGCATTTGCATCATTGACTTTCACGAGTGCAATCCCCGTGCAGTTCCTGTAACCAGTAGCTTCTTTCTCCTCATCTGCTGCTCTGATCTGTGCCTGACCTTTTATACATACAAGAAGAGGCAAGTGAACTCGCAAAGAAGCCCTCCCCATTTGCCAGCGCACACACACTAGCGGTGTGCACCGTCTTCCCGCCCTTTACACACTATGGTGGACAGCTCACTCGAGGGACCACGGCGCCCTTCGGCGCGATTGCAAAGTAAATCAGCCCCAAAAAATCGTGCGCTTTGTCGAGGCTGGGAAGGTGTGATTTCTCCCCATATCTACCGACAAAAATTAGCAATGATGCTTGATGGAGGCCTTTGCATCCTTGACTTTCACAAGTGCAATCCCCGTGCAGTTCCTGTGACCAGGAGCTTCTTTCTCCCCATCTGCAGCTATGATCGGTGCCTGACCTTTTATACACACAAGAGGCATGTGAACTCACAAAGAAGCCCTCCCCGTTTGCCCCCCCACACACTAGCGGTGTGCACCGTCTTCCTGCCCTTTACCCACTATAATGGACAGCTCACTCGAGGGACCCAGTGCCCTTCGGCGCCATGGCAAAGTTAATCAGCCCCAACAAATCGTGCGCTTTGTCGAGGCTGGGCAGGTGTGCTTTCTCCCCATATCTACAGTCGAAAATTAGCTATGATGCTTGATGGAGGCCTTTGCATCCTAGACTTTTTACGAGTGCAATCCCGTGCAGTTCCTGTAACCAGTAGCTTCTTTCTCCCCATCTGCTGCTCTGATCGGTGCCTGACCTTTTATACACGCAAGAGGCATGTGAACTCGCAAAGAAGCCCTCTCCGTTTGCCCCCCCACACACTAGCGGTGTGCACCGTCTTCCCGCCCTTTACCCACTATGATGGACAGCTCACTCGAGGGACCCTAGTGCCCTTCGGCGCAATGGCAAAGTTAATCAGCCCCAAAAAATCGTGTGCTTTGTCGAGGCTGGGCAGGTGTGCTTTCTCCCCATATCTACAGTTGAAAATTAGCTATGATGCTTGATGGAGGCCTTTGCATCCTTGACTTTCACGAGTGCAATCCCTGTGCAGTTCCTGTAACCAGTAGCTTCTTTCTCCCCGTCTGCTGCTCTGATCGGTGCCTGACCTTTTATACACACAAGAGGCATATGAACTCGCAAAGAAGCACCCCCATTTGCCCCACACACACACTAGCGGTGTGCACAGTCTTCCCGCCCTTTACACACTATGATGGACAGCTCACTCGAGGGACCCTGGCGCCCTTCGGTGCGATGGAAAAGTTACACACACATGGTCACTGGAGGCAACTCTTCTGGCCCTACGCAGCTGTAGTGCAGGAAAAGCACTATACATTTACCCAACGAGGTAGCACTTACTGATTACCCAGTAGAAAGTAGTTAAGTATGGTGCAAAATCGCAAAAAAATCCACCCCCCCACTGAAAGGGAATCTGAGCCACCTTTCAGTGGGTCTCTGTATTGTCAGCGGCAACAACTGGGTACCATGCATTGGGGACAACCCGCTTTTAAGACACCAGGTGACACTTGACAGCTGTCACACTGGCTCCCGTATCTCTAAGAGCCTACACTCTATGGCCATTGATGGTGACCCACTGCCTGTACTTCTTAGTGTTATCAGGCAGTTGGGTCCAGGGGACCACCTCACAGTCTCCTAAAGAGACAAGGGCCATCTCTGTGGGATCCCACCCACCTTGGATATCCAGGGCTACACTTGCCATCTGCCGGGGTGGAGCACCAGTGGGTGCTGTCTTTCCTGTGGGCAACAGGGCTCAAACGACTTATGACCCACTTCACCACATGTGAAGCACCTCAGGGGCCCCCTGGGAACAGGTCTACCGGTCGGGTTGCTTCTTCTCAGGGGGAGGCTGGGAACCCTTCCCTTGGTTTCCTTCGGAATTACTTTGGGGCCCTTTCTGGAACTCCCTCTCTATACCCTTGTCCCCCTACTCTTCTGCTGGGGACCTTGCCCACTCTTGGCTGAGTCTCCTACATGACCCTTGTGGGCCTGGGTCTGCCTCCTCAGCAAGCTTCCTAGGGTTAGTCAGCCTGCTATCAATCAGGTGCTAGCATAGCTCTGGAAAACAATTACTTGACAAGTGCTCCCATGAAATTAATTCAAATAGCCCCTCAAAATCATTGACTTTGCTACCCTTCACCCAAACATCTGATACTCTTCAAAAGAAAATTTCCTGCAAAAGAAAGTTACATATTCTACCCATGTACTTGACTAAACCTTCTTGCAATTTCTAACCCTCTGTCTACACAATTCAGGAGTCAACCCATACCTGGACATCAATGCATCTTTCATATGGCTATAAGCATTATAGACTTCAGAGGGCAAGTCTAACAGTGTATCCCGCCTCTCGCTAAGGAACCGTCCCCACAACCCCGATCCCCAATCCTTCTCGGGGACCCGGTGGGAAGACATGGCTACCTAGTAGACCTTAAATCACTGCCCAATGTCATCATTCTTATAAAACTCTCTCAACACATCTTTAGGAATATACACCCTTGCTTCAACAGGCATGGACAGTGTGCTGCCACCAGAGGGAGTAATCTCTAAGCTCCTAGCTTTCAACTCCAACTCCCTAAAACTTTTCTCATGCTCCAACTGCATTGTCTTTTCCTCCAGGGCCAATCTCATATTCTCTAACTCCAGTTAGCCACCCAACTTGAGCTTGGTAAGCTCCAATTTGTGCACCCTGTTTTCCTTCCTGTCCACCAACTCCTCTGGGGACAGGCCTTTGGTAGAAACACTACTACCTGCTGGGGAGGTTGCTCTCCTCCCCCTGGACTCAATGGCCATTACAGCTGCTCATCGGCATTCTCAGTCCCCTCCTTATTCTCAGAGGTATTCCTTGCTTCGACCCAGGCCCTCAGCGCCTTTTGGAACTCATCCTTCTTGGTGAGTCCGGTCATTGCAACTTTAAATTTCCTGCAGAAGTACTTTTGCTGTTTGACATTGTAGCATTCAAGTTTCTCCTCTTCCCAATCACAATCAACAGATGCTATGGATGCTGCTTTACTCATGGTGGCTAAATTTGGCAGTTCTTTGCAAAAATAGAAAATCCCAGGAAAAACAATCTATCAAAAGTATGTGGTCGCGTTTTGGTCTGCACTCACTAGTAGTGTTCACCAATCACTGTATATGAATCAAAAATGCAAGTCCAAATCCCACCGCTGCCACCAATGTTAGATTTGGGGGTCTCTAGTTCGCAGAGAAAGGTACCTTTGTCCAAATAGGGACCCTTGGGTCTAGTCAGGGCAAGGGAGTACACTCCTAAAATAACCCCTGCTCACCCCTTTGGTAGCTTGTCAGGAGCATGCAGGCTAATCTCAGAGGCAGTGTGTAAAGCATTTGTGAACACATACAGTAACCCAATGACAACACTACAGATGGACACCACACAATTTGTAGTATAAAAATAAGTATTTTTATATAGATTTAACACAAGACCACAAACGACAAAAATCCACAATACCGTACTTAAAAATGGTAGAATTAGCTTAGTTCTGGCTTGTGCCAGACTTGTGATCGCTAGGGCTTGGATTTCTCAGAATCCTCCTCATATAACTGAATGGTGGGCACTGGTTCTTAAAATTTATACTATGGAAGATGCTATTGCTAGGAATAGAGGAATTAAAGAAAAAAATAAAGTTTGCCAAGATATGGGGGAATTTTCTGCAATGCTAGTAATGATTTGGATCATGGATGTTCTTTTTGTTTATGGCTTATTAATTATTAATGATCTGTCCGGATTGGGATCTACTTTTCTTTTTTTGTTTTTTGTTTTTTAACTTTTGTTCGTGTGTTGTATAATATGAACCTGCACCGAATTGAATTTGATTTATCTTACTTTTTTTTTTGATTCTGTATTTGGATATGCTAATCTCCTCGACTTGCTTGTCAAATAAAATTCTTTAAAAAAAAAAAAAAAGAATTAGCTTAGTTCTTTTAAGATGTAAAATGTGACACTGAGTTCAATGTACCTTCGGATGCGTAACGCTATACAACGAAAGTGTTGCAGGGAAGGTGATGCATCGGTTCCTTACACGCAAGAACGGGGATGAGTCGGGTCCCTACTGATGCAGGTACACTTAGCCTTTCATCCATCTGTGGTCGATAAAATGAGTACCATTGAGTTGGGTAACAATGAACATCTGTTATTCAGCGCCAAGAGACCTCTGGGTGAACGTGTGCTTTACAAATACACATGTTATGTTATTTTTTATGTTTAGGGGATGCGTCGGTTCTTCTCTGCGAGGGGATGTGATGCATCAAGTTCTTACTGCGCTTCCGTGGCGATGCGATGAAGATCCAGTGCAAATAAACAAAATGGTGTCTTCTCTTGGATGTGACACGATGCGTGCACGCTCGACGACCATGCGGCGACTCGACGATTCTTCTGAGCCGCGACATGCCCTGTAACACGCTTCCCGGTGATGTGTGGTCTCTGGTGCGACGTTGATCTTCTTCTCCAGCGATGCGAGGTGCTTCAGCGATGATGCAATAGCTGCAGCGGTGGTGACACGCTTCTCTGTTGATGTGACGGCACCTCATGCGACATCAATCCTCTTCTTTGGCGATGCGACGAAAGCAGATGCGGCGGCGACACGCTTCTTCTTTGTGAGTTGCACTTCCAGCTCCTTGTGACACGCAGTCCCTCAGAAAGCCCAGCACAACTGCAGGCACTTCCAAAGAACTCTTGGGGAGCTGGTGGTTGAAGTCTGTTGTCCCTGAGACTTCAGCAGAAGGCAAGCTCTATCTCAAGCCCTTGGAGATACTTCACAAATTGAATAAAAGTAGCACAAAGTCCTTTCTCCTCTCTTTAGCAGTCAGGCAACCACTGCAGGCCAATCCCTCATGCTTAGGGATAGTCTCTCCTCAGTCTCTCTGGTGGTTCCTCTCCTCAGCAAAGATTTCTTCTTGTTTCCCAAAAGTGATCTAAATTTCTGGGGTCTGGGTCCCCCATTTTATACACAGTTTCTCTTGGTCCTCTGAAGTCAGAGAGGCCTTTGCCTAGTTCAAACCAGTTCTGGTCAGTCCTGGAGTCCTCTGTTTAAATACCTCCTTCTTTCTTTTCATAGTGCAGGGCAGGGACATCAGAGGTGGAGCCAGCATTGTGGAGGGAAGGCACAGCCCTATTCAGGTCCCAGGTGCAACTACTCCCTCCCATCTGCATACAAATCTCTTTATTCAGCCCTGTGCTGACTCGTCTGTCTCCTGGAATCCCCAGGCCCCTGTCATTCAAACTCCAGACAAGGAATACACAACCTAGCAGAGGAAGGCTTGGATGGTTAGACAAGAAAATAGCTACTTTCTAAAAGTGGTATTTTCAAACACAGAATGTTAAAACGAACTTCACTAAAAGATGTATTTTATCATTCTCAGTTGCAGGCATACTAAACTCGAATATCTACCTAGTTCCCCGAGTCAGTTAGGATTATAAGATGTAATAATGAAACTGCCGATTCTGGCCTATGGGGAACAGGTAGCCTTGCAATAGTGAAAAATGAAAATGGTTGTAATTCACTATAAGGACATGCCACACACATCAGGGCTTATCCTACCTCTTACCTACAATGCACCATGCCCTTGGGCCTATCATTGGGGTGACTAATATGCAGAGAAAGGGAAGGTTTAGGGGCTGGCAAGTGTGTGTACTTGCCCAGTCAACATGGCAGTAGTACCAGACTGCACACAGGCTCTGCAATGGCAGACCTAATACATACTTTTACAGGCTGCTTTTGTGGGTGGCACAATCAGTGCTACAAGCCCACCAGCAGCATTTGTTTTCCAAGCCCTGGGCACACTAAGTGCACTGTACTAGGGTCTGACAAGTAAACAAAACCAACCAATCATGGAATTACTAATCCATACATCAATTTACCATAGGGAGCACTTGCACCGTGGCACTGGACAGCAGTGGCACAGTGCCCAAAGCACCTATAACCAGCAGAACACATAAGGCAACAGCAATAAAAAATGGAAGGGAGACCCACCCCAAGGTGCCAGGTCTAACATTTATCAATGTTTCAGTCTCATAAAGTGAAAATCTGAGAGAGCATCTCAAAACCACAGTGATCACAAATCACAAGGGCATTTGGAGACAGGCTAAGGACACCAATAACTTAAAGGATCTTGAAGACAGAATTTGGCGGTCTCCTTTGATGACCTAAGCCAGTCACTGAAGCACAGTAAAGATGCATTAGACAGTATGAACATATCAATTAATCAATCGGGGATTTGTAAAGCACACTACTCACTCGTGAGGGTTTCATGGTGCTGGGGGGTTGGGGAAATTCGGCAGCTCCAATTCATCCGAAGTGCCAGGTCTTGAATCTCATCCGGAATGCTTTCAGTGTGGGGGTTCGCCTGATGCTGAGGGGGAGTTTGTTCCAGGTCTTGGATGTGATGTAGGAGAAAGCTCTTCCTCCTGTTCTGGCACTGAAAATGTGAGGGATTTCACAAGGCCAAGGTCGGTGGAGTGGAGGTTTCGTTGAGGTATTGGGGTCTGGTGTTGTGGAAGGATTTGTAGGCATGAGTGAGCAGCTTGAAAGTCACTCTCTTTTTAACAGGGAGCCAGTGGAGGTCTTGTAGGTGCTGGGTGGTGTGGTCTTGTTGTGGGATGCTGAGGATGAGTCTGGCTGTGGCTTTCTGGATGGTCTGGAGTTTGTGGAGCAGAGATTTGTTGTTTCCAGCATAGGGGGTGTTCCCGTAGTCCATTCTGCTGGTTTTGAGTGCATGGGTGATGGTCTTTCTGAATTCCGGGGGATCTATTTGAAGTTCTTACAGAGTATGTGGAGGGTGTTGAAGCACGTGGAATATACGGCGTTGATCTGTCGGTTCATAGTTCAAGTATGCCTAGGTGCCGAGCGTGATCCGTGCATGTGGGTGGGTTGACGAGGGTGGGGGGCACCAGCTGTCATCCCACGCAGAGGGGGTGGATCAGAGGACTTCTATTTTCTCTGAGTTAAGCTTCAGGCAGCTGCTGCTCATCCAGGATGCAATGTCCTTCAGTCATTCATTCCTTCCTGGAAACTGTGACGGGTTCCTTGGTGAGGTAGAGGATGAGTTGTGTGTCATCGGCATAGGATACTATGCTAAGTCCATATTTTCTGGCGATGGTTGCGTGAGGGGCAATGTAGATGTTGACTTACACCTTCTGAGTCAAAGAGAACAACCATTTGCTTTAGACACAGTAGTCTCAATAGTGTCAGCCAGTATGCTATGGAGAATGTTGCTGTCAAAATAGTGATCATAACATCAAAGTGTAAATTAAAAGGCATATACTCTACAGAAACGTTCATTAGACACTCACTGCAATAGAGACACCATTTGCTTTTAACAGTGAATAGGTTATTGAAATCCGACCCATGAAATTAGTCTAACCAAATGTGTGCTTAGTTTGGGACAGGAGAACATAAAAATTCCAGTAAAGAAACAGTGCTCTAATCACCTCAAGAGTAGCAACATAGGGGGAGAAACACCCAACCACAATGCCAGGTAGGACAGTGCCATTAGTACTACTGTCAGCTAAAAAACGGACCGGCGTAGGTTTTGGAGCAGGAGTGGCAGTTGGCTTCGGAGTCAGGGTGGACATCACAATGGGTTCCAGGTACACAGACTGTGCTGAGAACCGATCTTCCAGCAGTAACCCTACTGGAGGCTTCTGCCGATTCTTAAGGCCTGAGTGCACACCAGTGAGAGCAAAAAGAGTGCCAAAATTATGCAGCAGGGCATCCTTAAGGCCTTGAGACTCTGCAGTGGCACTGATGGCCTGAGTAGCTCGAGGTGCATCAGGATCAACTGTAGAATCAGATTTTTAATAAGGGTAGGTAGCGTGATTGAGTGGCACCTTGCTACCCTTGCGACTTCGCTTTAGATAAAAAGTGGCGGGATGGGGTTGAGTCCCAATTTGCTGTATAAAACATGAGAAGAATCCCCCACTCAATATTCATCATATAGATCGGCAATAGCTCCAAATATATACATTACCCACGGAATATATCATTTTTAAATATTTTTATCATCAAAAATATCCACAATATTTTTCTTTTTTCTTTTTTATATATATATATATATATATATATATATATATATATATTTGCGTTAATTCAAATACATACTAAATAGTAAAAAACACATCAACATATAATAGATGGTAACATAAAAGTGTATACATGATGAACAGAAGGAGCTCTGGGTCATTTCTAAACAACCAACAAATATATATAGATATATAGTAATGACAAACTAATACATCATGTGCAGTGAAACAATACACAAACCCACAACACCTAAAATAAACATGTACAAAAAAATGAAAGAGTAATATTAGGGAAAACACAATAACAAATGAACAAATTACAACAAAGAGGAAGACAGGGTCGCCTTCAGCTGCATGATTCAGAGTTGTCCCCTAATCCCAAACACCTAAGTGTGGGTCAGTTAAAGACATGTGTTTTCTACAGTCCTGGCAAGGTATCAACCCTGAAGTTTTAGGTGGGAACATCGTCTCCTTGCACACTGGCTTTTGAGATTGGAGTCTCTTTGAATACCAGTATACGTGAAAGCGGACCTCCAGATTCACATTCAAAGATGAGGAAAGAAAGGAACTGACATCAACATGCCAGAAGAGCGCTTATATGTGTCGCCACTGAAGAAAGAAACCAACCCAGAGCTGCACGGCAATACCTATTGGCACGCAGAAGTACTGTGAAAAAAAGCTTCTGGATCCATCCTGGCCCCTGTGGAATATTCTAAAGGTAAGGAATGTGCGGTTAGAAGTATCCATCAGAAATGTGTTTAATGCATCCTGTGGAATAGATATATACCACGATGCTACACAACGGCTTATGAACTGTGTGTACATTAATACTGCAGCCCTGTGTTACCACGTGAATGCGTTCATCACTCTCTCTGAACCTCTGGGACAGACATATACTGGGAGACTGGAAAAACTGTTTATCTTGGCATTTGGCAAACAGAAGAAAAAGGCACACTTCAAAATTAAGAAGCCCTTTCTCTCCGGAAACGTGAAAACTATAAAAAAAAAATCAATTTAGTGACGTGGCAAACAGCAAAGTACATACCGGGAAGACCCAAACAGGCTGTTATTTTAATGATAGAAGAATGCTAATTTACATGTGAGGAGATGCAGACATCATTCTGGAAAAAAGGGACAGTGAATAAATGCAACAAACAGGACTATGGATTGAAATAAGTGATACTGGCACAACGAAATCGAAATATTAGTATTATTGTTAAAGTGGGTTAAGGCAGAAAACACTTGCAGATTGCTTACCTGGTTTGCCAAATGGTCGTTTAACATTTTCAGCTTTCCCCACCACATTCTTGCTGCCCTGAGAAGCTTGTAGACTTTCGTGATTCAAGGATTCCGGTTCTCGTATCTCTGGATCTGTGTTTTCGTTCCACTGCGAGTGCAGCTCCAAGGGGACCCTCTGTCCACCCTCTCTGAGGGATTTGTGTGCAGGAGTGGACTGGGTAGACGGATTCCTCATGATGTCAGTATGCCACTCGCCATGTCTGCATTCGGGCTGGGATGTACAGTATTGTGTGACATTATTCACCCACCGGTCGACAGGCATAGATGCAGATGCAGTAACAGTATTGCCAGTACCTATTTGCCTTGCAGTGTCACGGAGGTCAAGCCACCCGTTGCCGCTTGTGGGTCTAAATTTGTTCCACAGTTCTGCCCCATGAACGTCTTCAGCAAGCAATCCAGGACTCCTTGAGGTGATGTGAAAAGCACTGGGATTCTGAAAGGAAACAATCCCATTTTGACAATGTTGGGGCGAGTGCAGTCTTTCTGCAGTGTGGGTATCATTGTTCTGACTATGAAAGGCTGGCTGGCTGCTGTCAGAATCAGCAGGAGGTGCAAATGATTCCTCCATTTGCCTGAATGGGGACTTTTCTTCCAGAGAGCCTGCAGCATACCAGTTTGTTCCACGGCTCCCTTTGTTTGGTGAGATAACACGAAGTCTCTGAAACTGCTCGGCCAAAGAGCGTACCAATCTCTTACTGTTTGAGGTCTCAGACTTGGAGAACTCAGCACTTCCAACGTCAGCACTCGCTTTAAGCACACCATCATAACTGTGGGCTCTGGAGATCGTTTTAACAGTCTGTGGCTTTGATTCCGACCAGCAGTGCAGAGGAGTGTAGGAAGAAGCAGCAGCCATGACATTACAAGCACTTCCCTGACAGCTACTGTGCTGCATTGGAGAACTAGGGGAGTTGAGGCTAGGATCAGGGCCATGTTGATTACTCTTGTCTGAGGATGACATGTGCAGTCTATGTGCCAAGGGAAATACTGGCGAGAACAAAGACCCAGCTTTTAAGTTATTTGGTTTATTATTGAGTTGCGGTAAACTACTGGTTGACATGTTCATTTGTTCTTGCTGCCTGTAAATAACCCCACCTTTTTTGGTAGGACCACAAACATTTTCTTTAGACCCTCCAGCAGAAGATGCTTTGCATTCAGGACTGTAGCGGGTATCCATCTCCATTTCTTCCTGATTCTCAGCAAGCAGCCTGCGAGAAGTAGGGGTGGAAGAAGTCTGCATGTCGGGACCAGCAGGGGCAGTTTGGACATTCCGAAATTCTCTGTGATATGAACTGCGGTCAGGGGTTGATGGACTGGAAGACTCTAAGTATGTTGATGAGATTGGCTCATGGCAGGAAGCAGGCGGAAGGAAGAATGAACTGGACCCATAATCTGCATTGGTGTTTGGTTCTGGTAACACCTCGCGACTCAGCAGAACTTGGACCGAGCCAATCTGTTCACTGAAAACATACAGGATACACAAACAGAATATTTTTGCATTATTGCATAACATATCAAAGAAAATTATATTACTTAGGTGTTCTCCTACACTATGCAATGTGCTTCAGGTAAACAAGTCAGTTAAGATTATGTCAAAAGAAAAATCTGAAATAATGGGCAAGGAAAACGTTCTGAATTGTTACATTATATTATCTGCAATTGTGTAATACACAGTCTGTCATTAGTATGGCCTAGCACATCTGATAGACTGTTTTGGCATGTCTTTTAAATATCTCATGTAAAGATACCTTCGGGAACATTCTACTACCAAGTTTGGAGTTCTTCATGAAAAGGGATGATAAGCCAACAATAAAACATTCATTACATTTCACATAACTAATTCAAAGCATGCCTTATTTTTCCAGTCGGTTGAAAGAGTTTATCAGCTGCCTGCTGTGGCCCTCACATTAAACTGTTACCAAAGAATACGTTGTGGCCACTTCTGAGGACATCCCACTCTTCTACGAAAAGCTATGTAAGCAAAAACAGTGCAGCAAATGTTTGAAGGGTGCCTATGGGAAGCCGTTCACGTCAAAATTACAGATCGCCATATACCACACCTTCTGAAATGCATATAGTGATACAAAATGATTATGACACACACCAGAATAAATATAATATCTGTCATGGTGAATATGATACCTGGCAGAGTGAATCTGACTTGAACCAAAACAAATTTGATACCTGGCAAAGTGAATATACTACTTAGTGATTATTATGAATAATACACACTCTGAATTGAATAAGAGATATATTGAAATATTCATCAATGATACTGTAATGAATATGGCCCTCACTATAAACAATATAACAATCAGTGAAACAAATACAACATGCATCAAAAAGAATGGGACAATCCTTGAACTGACTGACATATGCCAATAGGAATATGACATACATTAAAATGAATATGGCAGATTGAAATAAATATAAGTTACTGAAATAAATATATTATATTCTGAAAAGAATATAATGCATATTGAAATTGTAATAGCATACATTAAAATGAAAATAACAAATGTTGCAATGAATATAAATTGAGTTGAAATAAATATTACCTAGATTGCAATGAATATGAGATATATAGGAATGAATAGGAGAGGATTTCAAATGAATTTGGCTTGTGTTGAAATAAATATAAGCCACATTGAACTGAATTCGACATACCTTAAAATGAGTATGAACAAAGCTGAAATTCTCATGAAAGTTGTCTAAATTAATATGGCATGCATAGAAATTAATACGATACATATTCATATGAATATGATGTGAATAAGTTACATCTCAAAATGAATATGACAAGTGTTACTATGAATATGACATCTATTGAAATAAATATAACATTGATTGAAAACAATCTAACACATGTTAAAATGAATATGAAATTAGATGAAATTAATATGAGGTCTATTGAAATAATTTTGACATGTTTTAAAATGTATACGAGTAACATCAAAATGAACATGACATTTATCAAAATGAATGCAGCTTGCTTTAAAAGTTATTTGATACACATTGACATGATTATGATACGTGTTGAAATGGATATGATTCATGTTAAAATTAATATAAGATTTGTTATTTTGAATGAGACATCCATTGAAAGAAATTTGATATATGCTAAGATGAATAAGACTATGTTTGAAATGAATATGAGCCCCATTGAAATTGATTCAAATTAGCTTACAATGGCTGAATATAAAACGAAGCTTGTCAAAATGAATACGTTATGCTTTGAAATTAATATGATATACATCAAAATGAATATTTCATGTATTGAAATGAATATGACCCATGTTGAAATGGATGTGATCCCTGTTAAAATTGATATGACAGGTGTTAAGCTGAATCTGGCATTCATTGAAATGAATATGACATTTATTGAAAGGCATATGACACATGTTAAGATGAATATAAACCACTTTTAAATGAATATGACACCTGTTGAAATAAAGATTGCCACATCAAAATGAACAAGGCCTTTATTAAAATGAATATGGATTTTTTTTAAATGAATATGAAACTATTTGAGATAAATGTAGCTTGCTTTGAAATTAATAAGCCATATCAAAATGAACCAAGCGATGTTTAAATGAATATGACCCCTGTTCAAATGAATATGGCTTCCAATGAACTTATGTTGATTTGTTTTAAAATTAATATTACATATTGAGATGAATATTACATATTCAGAAAGGATATGAGAAGGACTACAAGGAATTAACTAAAATTAATATAACAGAATATAAAACAAGGAACCAGCATTTACCATGCATCCGTTACATGCATCCATTTGCAACGCAAGTAAATATTTCTACATTTGTCACACTGTAACACATAGGTAAGTATTATTGCAAATAACATAATTTTTTATGTGTGCGTAGAGATAAAGGGAGATAAGGAAATGTTTGGGGTTTAAAGGAAGGTAATAATAATTTTAGATTTTAGGGTGGGTAAAGGTAAAGGGAGGTAATGGTGATTATAGGGTTTAGGAAGAGGATAGAGGCAAAGGGAGGTAAGGAATAACAAAGGGGTACTCACGTACAAAATAAAAAAACACACACACATATAAATCCATATACATGGGTGTGCACATATATGTATATATCTTTATCGTTCCAGGATTAGAGTGCCGTCTAAATTATGCAAAAGAGGAAGCAGGGAACTATGGGTAGTTCCCAAGTTTACAAGGAGTGCAGCTCCTTTCTAGGGGCACTCTACAACACCACTGAATCTGTTTACATCAAATGTCCATTATTCTAGCAAAGTTTTGAAGCATAGGATTTGTACAGTTCCATCCACTCCAAGCGAGAAGGTGACTAAGGGCCTGATTACGAGTTTTGCGGTCTTCTGAATTCCAGGTATTTGCTGCGAGGTAGGAGAAGGATCTTCCTCTGGCTGTGGTCTTGTGCATAAGTGGCTAGTGCCAGTTGGGCAGAGCGGAGGACTCAAGTGGGTGAGTGGAGTGCGAGACGGTGGGTGAGGTGCGCAGGTCCCACATCGTATAGGGCTTTGTAGGCTTGTGTGAGGAGCTCAAAGGTGATTCTTTGGTTGACTGGGAGCCTTTGGAAGTCTCTTAGGTAACCGGTGATGTGGCTGTGGTGGGGGATATTGAGGATTAGTCTGGCAGAGGCGTTCTGAATGTATTGCCGTTTCTTGAGGAGTTTCTGATTGATGCCGGCATAGAGTGTGTTGCCATAGTCAAGTCTGCTGCTGATGAGTGTGTGGGCGACCATCTTTCTGAACTCAGTGGGGATCCACTTGAAGATCTTTCAGAGCAGATGTAGCATATGGAAGCAGGATGATGAGACTGCGTTGATCTGGTGGTTCATGGTGAGCGAGGAGTCCAGATTAATGCTGAAGTTTCATGCATGATTTGGGAGTGTGGAGAGATCCAAGATCTGTGGGTCACCAGGAGTCGTCCCAGGGAGAGTGGGTGGAGCCCAGGATGGGGATTTCAGTCTTCTCTGGATGAGCTTGAGGCAGCTGTACTTCATCGAGGTGGCCACAGCCTTCATCCTGTCATGGAAGTTGTTCTTGGCGACTGTGGGTTCGTGGGTGAGGGAGAGGATCAGCTGTGTGTCATTGGCGTAGGTGAAGATGTTGAGTTTGTGGTTCCTGAGAATGGTTGCAAGCAGGTCCATTTAGATGTTGAAGAGAGTGGGGCTCAGGGAGGAGCCCTGAGGTACTCTGCAGCTGATCTCTGTGGGTTCAGAGTGCAATGGTGGTAGTCTGACTCTCTGTGTTTTGCCAGTGAGGAAGGAGCGGATCCATTGCAGGGCTTTGTCATGGATGCCGGCTTTGTGGTGTCTTGTACATAGGGTGCGGTGGGAGATGGTGTCGAACGCAACCGAAAGGTCCAGGAGGATGAGGGCTGCAGTTTCACCTCAGTCGAGGAGGGTGCAGACATTATCTGTGGCTGTTCGGAGGGTGATCTCAGAGCTGTGGTTGCTTCGGAAGCCATATTGGGAGAAGTCCAGGATGTGATTCTCTTCAATGAACTCAGAAAGGTGGGCGTTGATTGCCTTCTGGATGACCTTGACTGCTAAAGGGAGCAGAGAGATGTGTCTGATGTTCTTGAGGTCCTTCGGGTCGGCAGAGGGTTTCCTCAGCAAGGGGTTGATCTCTGCCTGTTTTCAGTCTTTCAGGATGGTGGCGGGGTTGATGGAGTAGCTGATGGTGCAGCAGAGTTCGGGGCAATGGAGGTGGTGGCTCTGTTGAAGATGTGGTTTGGGCAGGGTCCCGAGGGGGCTCCAGAAAGAATGTTCTTCATGATCTTGAGGGTATTGTCAGCAGTGAGGGGAGTCCAACTGAGCAGGGTCTGCTGGAGTCCGGTGTTATTGGGTGTGGTGGTAACAGGTAGGGTGAGAGGGTTTTGGGTTTTGAGGCTGTTGAAGCTGTCGTAGATCTCCTTAATCTTGCAGTGGAAGAAGGTGCTGAGGCTGTTGCAGAGGCATTGGGAGGGTGGGATGCCTGCTGTCTCTGTGCTGGGTTTGGTGAATTCTTTGAACATGGCGAAAAGTTCTTTGCTATTGAGTGCGTTGGTGGTGATCCCTTCTTGTAGGGCCGCTTTCTTTGTTCTAATGAGGTGGTGGTGTGGAGTGACAGCGGTTTTAAAGGCAGAGTTGTCCTCTGGGTTCTTGCTGCTCCTCCATCTCTTCTCAAGTCATCTACAGGTGTGCCTGGACTCATGAAGGGCGGGAGAGAACCAGCTGGATTTTTTGGAATGTTGCTTGCCTGAATTTTCTTTGAGAGGAGCTATTGTGTTGGCTCAGTTGGAGAGCCACATGTGATTGCGTGCTGAGGTATTAGTGTCTGCGGATGTTGGAGGTGGGGTTTCGCTGAGGGAGGTGGTGAGGTGTTCTGTGACTTTTTTTCAACTTCTGTAAGGGGAGCAATGGACGCAGTGGTGTACGGTGGGTTTGGACGCAGTGGTGGTCGGTGCAAATGAGATCGGAGGTGTGGCTGAAGGTGATGTTGCTGCTGGTGGAGATGATGGGGTTGAGACGGTGTCTTGCTGAGTGGGTTGAGGAGGTGAACCGTTGTTTGTGTCTGACCGTGGTGATGTTCTCCAGCAGGGACGATGTGTTCTTGTCGTTGGGGTTGTCCAGGTGAAAGTTGAAGTCGCCGAGGAGGATGTAGTCTGTGGAGGCCAGAGCTTGTGGTACAATGAAGTCAATTATGGAGCCGCTGATGGGTGGACGGGGTCCTTGGGGTCTACAGGTGAGGGTGCCGCAGAGGATGGTGTTCGGGTTGGCCTGGACCTGGAAGTGGAGGTGCTCCATGTAGGTCAAGTGGTTGTCCGAGTGGTGAGGCAGAGGGTACGTTTGTGTATGATGGGGATTCCTCCACTCGGTTTGTTGATGCAGTCCTTCTGAATGATCTTGTAGCCATCCGGGATGGTGGTGGCAATGTCCGGGGCAGAGGTGGAGTTCATCCAGGTTTCCATGTGGTCAATGGAGTAGAGTAGGTCCCAGATCTCCACTGCGTTTTTGTAGAGGGCGCGTGTGTTGGACAGGATACAGCTGAGATAGTTGGGTCCGGTACTTGTCAGTTGTGCAGTAAGTGGGGATGGTGTGCGTGGCAGGCAAAGGTACAGCTGTAGTTTCTGTAGGAAAAAGGGCCCTGGGTGTCATTTGGCGATGCCCGAAGGCAAGCAGTGTGGCGTCTGATGTTGAGGGCATGGAGGGTGTTGGTGTCATAAAGGTGGCTGGTCCGAGGACCAGGGTCCGTGGAGCTGGCGTGGTCCAGGTGCCTTCGGCGGGCAGCAGTTCGGCCACGCAGCGGCCACCATTAAGTAGCATGAGGAAGATAGCTAAACAGCTGGGAGGCGGGAAAATCAGGTAAGCAGTGCTGGAGGGAGGTGGGGCCAGGGGGGACGAGCAGAGGTAGGGACATAGCGAGGAAAAGGCACAAAAGTGACAAGGAAAAAGTTGAAAAGCGTAAAATGCAAAAAGTGAAAGAAAGTGACAGAAAAGCATAAAAAAATGCTTAAAGCAAAAGAAAATATGAAAGGAGTAAAAAAGAGATTGTGGCATTCCCAATCAGCGCGTCCCAGTAGCTTGTGTCAAGAGTCACTCATAGGCAGTCTCTGGGTGGATTTTCAGGCTCTGCATGGTGCAGCAAGATGGGGCCACAATGGCATACCGGGGCCACAAGATATCAGCCAGGTTGGGTGTGAATGCATTCCAGGGCCGCCACAGGCCCCCTCACAGCGAGAAGTGCTGGCCAGCCTTGGTAACCCCACACCCAAGAAGGTGGCTGCATCCGAGGCCAGCACTAGGCACAGAATCCTGACCTGCAGAGCCACACGGCTGAGGCATGGCTAGCACATCACACCCCGGGACACCCCCAGCAGGTAGCCTCTCACTGCCCAGGCTTCCCACCATATCAATCAAGGCAGTGTGTGGCCACAGCAAATCCAGGAGAGAGGTAGGAAAAAATGGGGGGAAGGATGCCCCAGGGAAGTCTGGATAAACAAAGGAACAGCTACTCTGGCCGGCTCAACAAATGTTTAGCTCCTATTAGAGCTCTCCGGACAGATATAGCTCTGTCCAGACACAAGACAGCATCCAGTATAGGTGTCTCACACACACTTCTGAAACACATCTATTTGTGTACTTATATAAATATATATGTCGGGATCCAGCTGAGGCGCCTGCCTAGACTGTTAGGTAAGGACGAAAACAACGGAGGACTACGGGTCCCAGAATGCCTAGAGGTAGGGGGAGGTTATATGAGTGATACGCGTGCACAAACCAGCGCGCGTAATTTTGGATGTTTGAATTCAGCGGGTCGGCGAGGAGTCCGCCGACATTGGGATTCCCGTGTGCGCTAACGGGAGAATCAAAGTTCAGCTTCGCGTTCCCTGACTCCGCTCGCTTCCGAGGTGAGCAGCAGGAGAGGTCAGGGGCCGCGGTATTTCTACGAAGAGACTTCAGCTTCAGTTATGAGAGAGAGCGGCTGCTCTACTCTCAGTGACATTGCTGATGCAGATTGCTGCTTACTTGGCGTTCTGATGGTTTCCTGTCGGCTGCAAGGGGTCAGAATGGTGGTACAAGTGTAACGGAGCTGACAAACGGCATTTGGGGAGAACGCTCCGTGAAGATTGAACGGAGAGTCACTGTATGAACTTTTCATTTTTGGCATTTCCTCAGACTTACCAAAAGCGTGTTGATCCCCTGGAGAGGAGGAGCGCTTGGAATCAGGACTTGGCATTCACCCTGGAAATGCGTGTTGATCCCCAGAGAGGAGGAGCGCCAACGTGTTGAATGGCAAAGACCTTTCCAGGACATCTCGGATTACTGAGGCACACACAAGTAAAAATAGGGGAAAGACCCGTAGGGAACCGAAATAGCTACTATACTGTAGAGCTTTTGAGCTCCATAACATTAAGGAGGGATAAACAATTGGGACTGATGAAGTAATCAGTATTATTTGCAGGGTTGTTTTCTTTGCACGGAGGTGCGGTCTTTTGAAGTGTTGGGCGCAGAGGATCTGCAGTTAAGGTACATGCTACTAGCGAGATCCAATGAGAGTAGATACGAAAGGGTGAAGTTGAATAGGTTACTAATTTGTTGTCTGCTTGTGTCTTACAGATCCTTTGTCCCCTGTCCGATCTGACCGTAACTCAGTGATATTCATAGTGAGTTCGGAACGATCTGGAAGTGGAACCCTTATAGCATCACACTGATCCTGAGGAGCCAGAGGAGCATAACAATATACATATAGTACATATAGGAGTGTGCGCGCACACATATGTATAGATCTTATACATATATATATATATATATACACACACACACATTTATATACATATATATACAAAAAAAGAAGCAGAGAACTCTGGGTAGTTTTCAAGTTTAGGTGGAAAGCAGCTTCTGTACAGAGCACCCTCAACACCAGCAACACTCTAAATGTGCTCACCTCAAATGTCTGCTTTTCTATCAAAGTCTTTAACTCCTTCCACGCTCATGACGAGCCCAGCTCGTCATGCAGTAGCCTGCTGCTACACTCATGACGAGCTGAGCTCGGCATGAACTAATGGAAATGAGACCAAGCCAGCGCAGCAGGGGAATTCCCATAGCATTGAAGGTGTTAAGGTTAGGATTAGCAGAGTGCCATCCAAGATAGAAAGGGACAAAGTATAGTGCCATTTCGACAGCAATGTTTTAAAGCATAAGACTAGCATGGTGCTATCCAAGCCAAGCTGTAAAATAGTAAAAGCCTTTTACCACTCCAGGCACAGTATTATAGCTTTGAATTGCTAAAATACCAACCAAGCCAACCTGAAATGAATAAAAGCAACCCCTGACACGTGTTTTGCTCTCATTAGAGCTCATCAGAGAGATATAGCATTGTCCAGACACAAGGGAGCACCCAGTATAAGTCAAAACAATACAGTATCAGGCTTAGAGTGGCACATATATTATACAAAAAAGAAGCAGAGATACTGGGTAGTTTGCCTGTTGAGGTGGAAAGCAGCTCCTGTACCAAGAACCTTAAACACCAGTGACACTCTAAATGTGCTCACCTCAAATGTCTGCTTTTCTATCAAAGACTTTGATAGAAAAGCAGACATTTGACACAGTAAATACAACATCCAGAGTAAGAACACATGTAAGAGGGGCAGTCCTTGTGGGAGGCTACAACAGGAGGAAAGGAGGTACAAAAGAGGGACTTAGAAACAGATTAATCAATGAACAAAAACAATTCAAAAAGACACTCAAAGGAGCCAATTAAGTAGATAGCCAGTAAATGGGCAGGGCAAGCCCATATTCTGAATACAGCATGTCTCAAAGAGATCGCTCAAGCGCTGCCTAAGCGAAACCTAGAAATGTTAAAAGGAATACAACACTCAATAATTCATCACAGAACCTATATGCACAATGTGGAGATGAAATGTTAGGGAAGAGTTGTGAAAGATAAATCAGGGATGATAGAGATCAGAAATGAAGGGGTGATGGGTGGGGATAAGGACTGAGACTAAGGCATGAAGAGTGAGTATTGTGAGATGAGGGCTACTGCATGATGTATGAGGAGCGAGAGATGAGTAGTGAAAAATTGGAAGTGAGTGAAGGCTGAGAAATTAAGACTGAAGAGAAAGAATACAAAACCAAGGATAAAGGGTGAGGGGTGAGGAGTAAGGGATGACAGTTAAAGAGTGAGAAATGGTGAGTGAGAGATTAAGACAGAGATGTGAATGGTTATTGAGGGACAAGGGGTAATGAGTGAGGAGTAAAGGATGAAGAGTAAGAGTAAGAGAGGAGAAGTGTAGAATAAGCAATGAGAGAAGAGAGATAAAGAATGAGGTGCGAAGGTTGAGAGGTGAGAGGTGAAGAATGAGGACTGAGGGTTGAGGCCCGAGCAGTGAAAAATGTGAAGAGTGTGGGACAAGAAATCTGGCACAAGAAGTAAGGAGTAACGCGTAAGAGTTGAGGTATGAGGAAGAAAAGAAGAGAAGTGAAGGTCTCATGATGAAGAAAGAGAAGTGAGAAATGAGGGGTTAGGGACAAGAAGAGGCACAGCACAGAGGCATGTGGTGTGAGGTATTAGATTGCCTTAAAAGAGACCGGGTGTTTAATATTTTAGGACATCATCATTTATTAATTGCACTTATCAAGCAAAGCAACAAGAAAAGGTGAAATCCAAGAGATATACAATGAGCGATTAGGGGTAAAAGGTGAGGAAGAATGAAGGGAGCACGAGGGAAGAAGGATGAGGTTCCAGAGCTTCTGGAGCCTTGGATTGTTGTTAAGGACACACCGAACCCACAAAAGGATCTTCTTGGAAGAAGATTCAGAGGTTTGAGATCATTTGGAGCATTTTTGTCAAAAACCTCCATAACTTGACCGACATGTCGTCGAGAGCCAAGCCGGTGACGTCAATCCGTGACTCCCCCTCGTCATCGTATTGTGCCCTATCACCTTGGAAAGTTCTCCTGCCCTTCCCTAATCAGGAGCATAATCAGGCAAAACCATTCCTGTCAGGGGCTAGTCAATTCATCCCATCCATGGCATCAAAACGATTTGAGGTGGGAACTGTAAAACCAACAGGCCTCATCACTTGCTCTATGGGAGTCCTTACAGAGCCAATGCGAAGACATGATCTATCTTGGGGGCAAAATGATCACATTCCCTAACACAAGATAGTTTATAAAAATACCCAAGCTGGAATACCCCAATAATAGGCTCTCTTCTGAGTCAGGGAAGCAGGCCAAATAACCTCTGCACTACCTGGGGGGATCTGAAGTTTATAAATATACAATCACTACAATGATCCTTGGATCCTGACCCCAACCGCACCACTCTCCATGTGAGCAAAATCTCAGTAGCCATGTAATAGGGGAACTTCCTCTGTTGGGCTAGCCAATTTAAACATGTATTAGTCAACTCGTCCTGACCCTCCTTCTGATTCATTGATTCACATTCAACTCAGGAACTCCTACCAAAACAAGTACATACGGGCAAGATGCTGTGGTGAGATCGGTCACTGGTTGCCTCAGTATAGATACTAGGGTATTTAGCATAGGTAGCTGTATCCCCGCAGCTCCAGTGGTTTTTTTTCCCAGATTTATATAGCGCAAACTTGACCCAAAGGTATTGGAGCATTTTACATGAGCGCTAGTTACATACACAAGGACACATTTATGTTTTGGTAGGCATGGTGAGATTAAGAGATTATTAAGTGATTTGCCCAGAATCACAGGATATGGAGTCGACCCCGGGGCTCGAACCTTGGTTTCCCAGCTCCAAGTTTGTCAGTCTAGCCGTGAGACCACACCCTCTCCCCTAAAGGACAACGAGGCCTTATTAACTCCTAACGCTTTTGATGTGTGCAAAGTACCCACAACCTCAGTCCCTTTACCATGGCTAATTACAGCATCTCTAGGTAAAGCGGCTGTGTGGCTGGTGCTAGAGTCCTTAACCAATTTGAGTTGGCAGTTGGAGGTCATAACCTGGCCACCATTCTCTGCTACTGGTATTGAACATACAACTTAATTTTGTTGGGAGAAAACGCAATTGAGGCCCCTTTCGAAGGCCTTCAACTGCACTGTCAATGAGGAAAGTTCTTTATGCAGATATTCTTTAATTTTTCCAAAACAGGACTCCATGAGGTCCACAGCCCAAGGAGGTGTAAGCATGGTCCCCTCTAGGATGGAATTATAAGGGTCAATAATGTTCGAGTCAGCATATGGGCTAGCAGGGGCTAGAGGGAACTGAGATGTGTGCTGCTGTTTAGGTCGATTGGTGGCTCAAGAAGGTTGAGATGTAACTTTCAGGTGTGCCCCTGTTGGATTAGGAGCCGAATTTGCCTCTTCATCACTGGCTTGGTTGTTAGCCAACCCAAAATGGTCCACTGCACTATTTGTACCAGTTGGGCTGTGTGATAAGGAGCCGTCCAAGCTTGAATCATTTGGGATTCCCAGAGACAAGGTCCTCTCAGTCAGGGCTATTTCTGTGGAAATGATCCCCCTAGCCCTCTGCAACATTTTATCGATGCTGGTATTCTTAGAGGGAGAAGGTGCTTTTGCATCAACCTCCTGGGGTTTGCGTTTGCCCATTGTAATTTGGCGTTATCAAAACATCAAGATCACCAGAGGCAGTATCCAAAGAATAGCAACCAGGGTAGAGCTATACCCAAACATGTTAACAGATCCAAACTATTCAGCTCTCCATGACAATATTAGAGAGCATTGAACCCCGGATCACGATGTCAGAGGGTGGTCACAGCCTCCTCCGGGCTCTGAGTAGGCATAGGACATGCCCGTCACCGGCCTGCACTGCGGGAGTTTGGGATTGCTTTAAGCGCTAGATAGGCTCCTACCCCAAGCCGCAGATGCAGGTGTGCGCCTCTTGGAGCGATGGCAGCTAGGATGTGGAGCCCCCAAAGAGTAAAATTGGGGAGGGATGGAGGCATTATGGGAATGTGTATACACACTGATTCCAAGACAAAAGCTCCAAATGCAATAGTATCTGAAGTGCCATCTCAGCCCCATTCCAGCTTTAATAAATGCCATTATGATTTGGAGGTGCCATCCTGATGTGGAAAAAAAATCTGAGTAAAGAGGGATACTGCTGGACTGTTAATCTATTAAAATATATGCTGCCCCATGTGTTAAGGTGCTGTCATTTACTGAACGTAAGTGTACTGTTTTGTATAGACTTGATATAACGCAAAAGCTCATTTAAAAATAAGTAAAAAAATTAACATTACAGAATGGTTTAAATATAAGAACTCTTGAAATTGATATAAATAACAGTGAGGCAAATAACACTGCTCTTGAAATGAATATGAGCATTACTGAAATCGGATATGAATCACATTGTGTTGCATAGAATGCTTAATGAACTGGATAAAGATGTGAATGAATTGGATATGGTGAATTGTGTGTATAACACATACTGAAAAGCACGTGACACTGACAGCCAATCACAGTGGTCTCCTCTGACGCCGCTTTTCGGCGCAGGGAAGGTACTGTTCCTGCTGCCGTCGGACGTAGCGTGAGGCGATCCTGTTGAAGGCCTTGGGCAGTGGGCACTGTGACCCATGCTCACCACATATCACAAGCTCCGTACGCATTTATGAACTGCAGGGAAAGGCAGGAGGCCTGGGGTGTCCGTGCCCGTTATCGCCTCTCGGTGCGGAGCCTTGATGACTCTTGCCATCAGCAGCTGGAGGAGTGAGACGGGCCTGGAGGGGGCTTGCTCCGTGTTTGAAGCCTCTTTGGGCCCGTCATCCTGGTGGTGTGCCTCTCACGGCCTTTGATACGGTGCATGTCACAAGAACTGCGCTTCCCATGGCTGTGAAGCATCGCGTCCGCAGCAGGGGTTGCGGGGCGCTCATCAGCCCCCCCCCTGAGATCTAGCTGTGCGTCGCTGCTGCCTCGTAGCGAAAGCCACAGCTGCCACCCAATCATATGTTTTTAGGAGTAGGCTGCGGTGGTGACGGCGTCTGGGGCTCAATAGAAACGAGGGAAATAATTTCTTTAAAAAATGCTCACTAGTTCAGCTTATCAGCCCTTGAGCGATGAGCTGGACAAATGTAGACAACAAGTGGGCTAAAAAACAGAAAGCACGCTAGTGTTTAGAGGTTAGCAGAGGCCTGCAGTGTGTACCTATTCAAATAAATCAGTAATTTGGAAGCCGTTTTTAAGACCCTCTGCAGAAAATAAAAGAAGATGCTTTGGCACCAAAGCTAAGAAAACTTATATTGACATGATGCTGGAGAACTAACTATATTTGCGGTCTGGTAGTGGAATCATGACTTGCACTTTTGTAATGGTCCGCTGAGTGAAAAACGTTCAATGTGATCCAAATCACTAATCAGCTGTTGTTCTTATTTCAGTTTGTAAAATGTGTACGGCAGCTCTGTGATCAGAAAAGAGGTATTTTTAAACCACACTGCTTACGTTTTTTAATGCTATAAACAAAGGACATTGAAACGGATCCCTTCCAGGCAAAAACATTAATTCATTTCTGAACAATGAATGTAAAAGGGTAAAGGTAGCCATGTTGTTTACATTTCACATGCTTTACTTAATCTTGCATTCAATGTGTGTGCTTTTTCCAGAATGGTGGTACTTTTCTTTTCAGGCAGCATATTACTCTTGTCTAGTGCATAATTTGAATTGAGAGGCATCCAGGTGTTTATAGTGGGGCACATTGGGTTGTAGCTGAAGGCAGTGCGAGTTTCTCTGTGGAGCAGTATGGTGTTCAGTGGGGGAGAGGATGTGTAACTATGGCCAGAGCTGCCAAATTTAGAACTGAGGAACCTGGTTCAGCCTTCATAACCAGTCCATCGACCACTGTCCTGAGGGAACACATTCCCTTGCTAGACTTTAGAAGGCCCGCTAGACCATAGAACAGAGGTCTTCAAACTTTTGTAGGTTGAGCCCCCCCAGCAGAATTGTTTTCGATGTTGGGCCCCCCCACCACTTGACAGAAATTTCTGGAATCTAGTACACTACATAATCGACCGCCGCGTACATATCAGGGGCCATATCTATTAACTAAACTGTAGTTATCAATTACATCTTTTTAAACACTTATCCGCTGCTGCTGTGAATAGATTGCTGTTACAGTTTTTTTTAGCTATGGGACTAGGTTTGTGTAGTACTAGTAGTAGGGCAGAAAAGTACCACGCCACGGAAGAACACTATCACAGCATGGGGGATTTTAGTTTAGGATGGGCGCACCACCTTATGCTTTGGGAGGCCTACAGTCAGGAGCCACAAGTGATGACAAGAACACCATGCTGGCATGGCTGACCTGCAGGCATGATGTATTTTTTACTCATGTATGTATGTGTCTGTTTAACAGAAGACAACATCTCTGGTAAATTATTTCAAATCTGCAGGCCTGGCCGCAGGGCTGCTCTGTCTCCTCATCCTTATCATGGCCGCCCTGACTAACTAGATTTATCTTCACAGACTACGGTTGACAGTTTTACCAGCACACTCTCCCTGCTCTCTTGGCACTGGGGCCCGGCTGGGGGAGGGGGAGGAAAGGAAGGGGGTCTGTTATGGCTCACGTCATCATCATCATTCTTCAGATGCCCACTGTCCCCTCTCATTTGTTGTAACATTATTATTTCACAGCGTGGAGCGCACCACGCATTGCAAATGATTGAGATGAGATAAGATGATAATTAACTGAGATACAGAAATCTGCAGGCGCTGGGCCGCTCTTCATCCTTCAGGTTTACATCTGCAAGAGATCTCGGGTTTCATTTAATTCTGCAGACAGTAATCTCGCAGGCCGTGGTACTTCACTTGAGGCTCAGGTATTTTCTTTAAACTACGGGTGCCGGTGTGTGATTTGCCACTGGTGTCCTTCCATTTCTGGTGCTCTACAGCAGTTTCAAGAAGGTTTTGGAGTTTTTTGTTCAAATGGCTGCAATTTCTGATATTTGAAAGTTTCCTTCGTGTTCATTGAATGATTTTTGTTCGCGAGAAAGTGTCACTCATAGAAGTTGGAATTTCACACATAGCAATCTGAAACCTTGACAGCTATGTCAGCGCTACCTATTAACCCTCTCCTGGGATGCTGAACAGTTAGCACTTCGCAAACAAAAGCAATGGCGCGTCGTGCCCAATGATTTCCCCTCCCTCCCCCCTTCAACCCTCTGTCACCTGGAGTTCTTTAATGAAGGAAATTCCCATTTGAAATGGGTGAAGACTTGCGATGAGGAGGACAACAAAGGTAAGATTTCAGTGCCGAGTGCGCATCGCGCCCCCCCTGGGATGGTGTCGCGCGCCCCACAGTTTGAAGAACTCTGCCATAGAAGCCCTGGTGTCTCAGCACCAGCAGGGTTAACCTAGTGGTGGCAAGTGTGGCTTGTCCACCACAACCCACTCTGAAGTTAAGCCTTCGGCCTTGTGGGCTGGCCGAAGCAGTACACACTAGAGAAACAGTGACTGTCACTGAGGTCACAGGACCCTTGAGGCCAGTCCGCCTCACACATTGGTACTTCCATTGGCCTTGTTTATCAGTATTAGTGCAACTCACCAGGGATCGGCAATGCAGGATATGCACGCACACCAAATAGGGGGCATATGTTCAAGCACCTATCGCCACCACAGTGTCGCTTTCACTGATGTTCTGATGGCGATAGTGGCCTCGCCTTATTTACAAGGCAGCGTTAAGCCACTTAAGTTGGCTTAACGCTGTCTTGTAAATAAGGCACCCTTTTACGTTGTATTTAGCTTAAAAGAGAAGGGCAATGGGTGTTGCAGTGGGCGTTCCACTGCAACACCCATTGATTTTGATGATGCCCCCTATTTACAAGGGTTGCATAAATTGGAGGCAGCGCCAAAATGAAGACCAGGTAAAACCTGGTCTTAAACAGGCGAAACAAGACGAAATGCTTTATTTCTTTCAGTTTTTGCTGTTTCCATGAATGCTACCTTGTGCAGCACACATAGGACCAGCAAATTGCCTATGATTGTTTATGTGCAGGAAGGTATCCCTTTCTGCACATAAACATTCATTTAAAAACAAGCATTTGCAATGCAATAGGTCTCGCATTATTTAAGTTTGAGCTATTAGCATTGTAAATGGCAATTGTTTTTTGCTTTGTGCTATAGTTATTTTTTTACATAAAAAGCTACATATAAAATATGTTTTATTAAAGTTATTTATGCAGTATCTAAATTTTGTTTGCATAAAAGAGTACAATAATATCTTAGTAAAAAAGTCAAATATTTTAATGGTAATTCACCAAATGTTCATTTATGTGTTGGTTTTGAAAATAGCTAAATTAATAGCTTTGTCATTTACAATGCCAATAGTTATAACTTTCGCAAATGTGACACCTATAGCATTTGTAATGCAACATTTGTATTTACGCGACTTAGATGTATTGATATTACAAATAACAATGGCTGTTAATTTTTTTTAATACTTAATAAAAGTGATTGTAATTTATAATGGCAATAGCTTAAACTTTTGTAAATAACTTTTGTGAAGATTATGTTCAGTGTATTTTATTGTAACGAAATCCAAGAACAGAAGTGAAATATTAACATCTTTTTGTGACATTTGTAATAAAGCTTGAAACATTGAGAGAACATATTTGTGCTGTGGTGGTGCTGAGTGATGCTGTGGTGGTGCTGAATGGGGCTGTGGTGATGCTGAGTGATGCTGTGGTGATGCTGAGTGATGCTGTGGTGGTGCTGAGTGATGCTGTGGTGGTGCTGTGGTGGTGCTGAGTGATGCTGAGTGATGCTGTGGTGGTGCTGAGTGGTGCTGTGGTGGTTCTGAGTGGTGCTGTGGTGGTTCTGAGTGATGCTGTGGTGGTTCTGAGTGATAATGTGGTGGTGCTGAGTGACTGTACTCACTGTCACTCTGCACTCACTGTCACTCTGCACTCACTGTCACTCTGCACTCACTGTCACTCTGCACGCACTCTGCACTCACTGTCACTCTGCACTCACTGTCACTCTGCACTCACCCTGCACTCACTGTCACTCTGCACGCACTCTGCACTCACTGTCACTCTGCACGCACTCTGCACTCACTGTCACTCTGCACGCACTCTGCACTCACTGTCACTCTGCACTCACTGTCACTCTGCACTCACTGTCACTCTGCACTCACTGTCACTCTGCACTCACTGTCACTCTGCACTCACTGTCACTCTGCACTCACTGTCACTCTGCACTCACTGTCACTCTGCACTCACTGTCACTCTGCACTCACTGTCACTCCGCACTCACTGTCACTCTGCACTCACTCTGCACTCACTGTCACTCTGCACGCACTCTGCACTCACTGTCACTCTGCACGCACTCTGCACTCACTGTCACTCTGCACGCACTCTGCACTTACTGTCACTCTGCACGCACTGTCACTCCGCACTCACTGTCACTCTGCACGCACTGTCACTCTGCACGCACTCTGTACTCACTGTCCCGTGTCTCTGTTTGCCAAGACAGGGGAATCCGGGGTCTTTGGGTGTTGCCCTGACACCGCTGGGTTACCGGATTAGTACCGGTTCTGAAAAACCCAGTACCTCATCACCCAAGGCTGTACTACAAAAATATGTGCCAGTTTTAGTGCTCCCATGATATCCATAAGATTATAAGGTACTGCAGGGGACGTTCAGCAATACCTGCTACACAATTGCAAATTAGGTCCATTGTAGTTGTAAGTGGATGTTCTCAAATTTACATTGAAATGAGGGAATTAATTAGACTCTGCTCACACAGTATATTGCAGAAAGACTGTTAACTGCTGAAAACAAGGTGATGGATGCAATGTCTACATTCATCTCAGCTACTGGCCATTGCTCGGACCCCATTCCAGTCCATTGTTTTTCACCCACCATGCCACACTAGAAAGAGGCCTGACTTGTGCAAATTAGCACTGACGTTGCATTCATGAGAACAGTCAATCCTGACATGCCGCACTTGGCACCCTCCAGAAATCACAAGAAGCCAAACCCCCAGATCATTCTTGGCCTATTTTGGCACGTCAGCAGTTTGTGAATCATATGGTAATGAGCATAGAACCCTCACCTGTGCCATGTCTGGGGACAAAGTGATCACTAGTCTCTGAGATTATTCAAGTATTCCATCAACCATGTTATTGTTGCTGCATACTGCAGATAGGTAAAAGGAAACTAGATTAATAACACTTAATCTCCCCTCCTCAGTTAAATGGTGTGCCCTGGAGAGGCCATTACAATGTTGCAAGGGTCAAGCGGTCAATATCAGTGCAGGAGCATCCTGTATCTCATCCCCGAAGAGGCCCCTGAAGCAGTGGCGTAGCTAAGGGGGCGGGGGGGGGGGGGGGGGGGTCTGCCCCAGGCGTCACTAGCTTTTGGGCGGTGGACGCTCGGCACTGACTCACTTACACTACTGTCAGTCATTAGTGTCAGTGTCCCCAAATAAATGATAAAAGCCGCCGGAACGGCTGAAGTTATTTTAATAAAGTTTGCATACAGTCAACTAAGAGCGCAACACATGCAACAGTAATGTAAAGCTCTCAATGGACCTTAATCGGAGCGCGTTTCTGATTTAAAAGGCTGGCATGAAATAAATTAAGCGCATGTAAATTAGAAAGGAAAAAAAAACCGAAAAAGCTATTAATATTGGGATAGAGTTTACGACATGCAGAAACCACACAGATTAAAGATGCAATCTGGCTGGGGACAAATGCCCACAGGCAAGACAGCAAACTAGAGAGCGCTAGAGTAAGAGTCTACAAGGAACAAGAGCGGACGCACCGTAATCTCTTGGTGCTCACAGCTGCTTGGAAACTGTAATCAACGAACACGGGGAAACTCTCCGCATCCCTGCCTGTAATTCTCTCCCAGCCTTCCACCAGCCCATCCTCTATGCACGTATGCTCATGTTACGCTTAATAAAATATTGACCTTCTATTCAATAAAAAGTGGTGCTATGTCCTTTATACAGCCACTCCATGTAGGCTCTGCGTCCCCACGCTCCAAGAGAAGCAAGGCACAAAATGTGCACTGCATTCAGAAATAATTTTTTTTAAAACATGCCCTAGCTGCGTAGTTGAGGTTCATTTCCGTCATAATGAAAACAAAAAACCCAACATGAAGATAAATCCTTCAGAAAGAATAACCTTCGCAATTGTGTGCAAATGGTGTGTGATAATTAATAGGAAATGTAATATAATATTAGGAGTGTGCGATATTTGCGTAAATTCTTTTGCAAAAAATACATGGAATTCTTCAATAAGTACACGAAATAACAAAAAAACATCGGTCCAGCATTTGGCAGCTGTTTTGCCATGTACATCCTCGCATTCATTCTTGGATACAAGGACATATTTTGCACTAAGAAAAAGTCGCAAAATCACGCGTGCACGAACAGCATCTGCACACGTTCTCTTTGCAAACCTTGTTTCCTGTGTTTATGCCATGGGATTTTGACCCGAACAGAAGCTTCTTTACTTGATCTGGTCACGGTGTAATCACGTAATTGCCATGATTTCATTACACTGTGTAACAGAAATTTCACCAGGACATACATAAAACCACAGAATTAGCGATAGCATCATAAGCGTGTCCTTTCACTGCAATTGCTTAATCCTCTGCATGTACACGGAAATCATTTGTCAAATATCAGGAAATGTAATCAAATAATGGAACAAAACAATTAAATGGAAAGGATAGCAAGGGTTATGAAAACATGTTCTTTGCTCACATAGATTGATTATGCACTCAGCTGTCTGTTGTACGTGCACCACAATATGCTTACAACGTGTGCAGTCTCCGAAGCTGTACGTCGTTACCGAAAGCACAGTGACAGTCCAGTATGCAAATAAACACAGTGCTAGGTGCTTGTGTGCTGACAAAATGGCCGTCTCCTCATCGCGGGCGCACTCTGGAAGTCAGGCAGCCTTTGTTTGGACGTGGGCGGGGCTCGTCAAAGAAACAGGAAGTAACCGCCGAGGAGGACGTCCGAAACATGCAGGCTCCACGCTGAAGTCCCGGGGCGCTTCAGAGAGACCGGGCGAAAGAGCGAGGGCAGACTGCATGGCAACAGAGGCAACACGGGGCTCCCGAGTGGTGAGGAGACCCCTGCGGCGTGCCAAAAGACGGCCCAGGAACCTGCACACCGAGCCGGTAAGTGAGAGCTTGCAGGCGAGGCGGGGCGGGGCGCGGGGGGGGGGGGGGGATTGTCTGTGCGTGTACTCTCGTGTGTGGGCGGCGGCGGCGGCGGCGGGGGGGGGGGCTGGGGAGGTGTAGTGTGTGTCTGTATGTGTGCGCTCGTGTCTGCCTGCGTGTGCATGTGTTGTGAACAGCCTGCTCTGTGTGTGTGTGTGTGTGTGTGTGTAGGTGCGGCGGCGGCGGCGAAGGGGGGGGAGGGAGGAGGTGTGGCTGTGACTGTGATGTGCGCGGCTGTGATGTGCGCATGCGTGAGTGTGCGCGTGCACGCAGCTGAATCCAGACGAGAAAAAACTCGTGACAGTTTCGTGTCCTTCATTCCCCCGTGTCAGGCAGCTAAAGAGGCTCCAGCTGGACGCATCCTTCGGATGCAGTACCAGCGAGCCCTAAAAAAGAAATTTTATAACTTCAATGTGTGCCGCATTAAGTAGCACGCATAGAAGTTACAAAACGGCCCTCAAAGATTGTTTATGTGCAGGAAGGGGGACCTGCACATAAACAATCTTCCCCAAAACACAAGCACCCTTGCACTATGGTGTAAGGGAGCCTGCGTTGGTGCTAGGCAGCTAAAGTAGGCGTCAGCGCAAGGGGAAACACAGGGCGGCACCATATTCTACTAAATATGGTGCAGCCCTGCGTTTAAAAGTGATTAAGCACGTTGTTATCCATCTTGGCTTAACGATACGCTTCGCCATATTATTGAAAATATGCCCCTACATGCACAAACCTCATGGCCTCTCTGCTTCATGCACAATGTGAAATGCCAAACAAATACTAGAAATTGGGATGTTTTGCTCTTTCTTGCCGCACCTCTTACTCCGCCCACTGACCCAGTCCTCAAGTTATTTCCTCCCTCTGATTCTCCACAGTTCTACTTTTTCCCCTCACTTTGACCACTGCATAAACCCAGAACTCAGTGGCAGTTCCTCCCTGGCAGAAGTAGTGGACTGAGAGTGGGGTATAAAAAAGAAATCACTTATCTGCCGGCTGCCACCTCTCCTCCCTCCTCTTCCTACGTTGTGAATCACAAGCAGGAAGCACCCAGATTTCCCTATGCCAATCACAATGCTACTGTCACCATGACAGCAGCGTCAAGGTTGGTCTGAGCACCATGGTTTTGTGCTCAGACAGGGACTGGGAGCCCAAGCTTGTTCTCCACCCAGGCTGTAGAATACAGCTAGTGGAGAACATGTAAAGTGCGCATGACTGTTAGGCCGGCCCAAGACAGTCAGACAAACAGTCATGCACACTTGGAGAGGGCCAACAAACCCCCCCTACTTTGCCCCCCTCAAAACTGCCATAGCACAGAAAAATAAAATGATAATTACATTGCACTATTATCATTTTATTTGTCCTTTTTTGCAGTGCTGAAATGCAGTGGGGCGACGCTCCTCTGCCTGAGCAGAGGAGCGGAACTTCCATAGGTCTGGGATTTGGAAAGAAATGCCCATAAGTGGCGGTGCTTTTAGGGTCAGTTGGAAACACATTCGCTGTGCTAAGTAAGGGCATTTGAGTCTGTTCATAATGCATCTTCGATTAGACAGTCAGGTGATCAGTGCACACCTACCCTGAAAAAGAAAAGGATGTAGACAGATCACAGCCATCCTCCTGCATCTGCAAACAAACGTTCTGATGCCGATTTGTCCAGTGTATTAGTACGTGAATCGGAACTTGCAGGATCACCCTGTTCTGGCATCAGTAAATTAACTGCTTCCAGGTATTAAAGGCTCTTCAGCTTCTTTTTCGGAGAAGGAAAAAAATGAGGAAACGCAACAAAGCTCTCCAGATGAACACTCAGTGGCAACACCTCCATGGGAAGCACAACAGTCACATTTAGGGCGTTTCACTCTCCCCATTAGATAAAGATGAATCCTCTGCCCTGAAAGCTCAGCCAACAGCTGATAATTAACATATTCTTGCTGATGCCGATGCTGCGCATCTAAATGCTCCGCGGGCATCTACTGTATTAAACAAGTTAACAATCTATATTCCAACGAGAGCAAGTGGGAAAGAGCCCAAAGGCACTCCCATTTCATGAGGGGAGAAAACTATACGAGAGACTACAGACCTAAGCATTAAAGCTGTGAAAAATATACAATCATTCAGAAACGTAGTGCACAAACATGCCTGAGCTCCCTATATTATGCACTGTATACAAAAGCTGTTAGCACTGTGAAACACCCGGAAATATACAAAGCGGTACGCTAGCACACCTCAAATAAGCAAAGAATATCAAGATGCTTCAAATCCCATGCGCTTATTACGAAAATGCACAATAAGTATTATTGCAGACTATTATCCATAGGTGACTCTGGGCCAGGATCATATATATAGGAAACATCCCAACAATGATACATCATTCCTAGACCATGTGCCTGGCCTTGGACAAACTTCCCTTCTCTCGACAGACCCCAGGATTGGAGGAGGTGCAAGGGAACAAGAAATGGTGGGAGGGAGGTGCAGGAAACGGAAAGTGCAACAAAGGGAAAAGCAGTGACGGGGTTGGAGGAGGGGGTGATCAGTAACCGGGCATTAGGGCAGGTGGGAGGAGACTGAGCTTTAAAGCATGAGCTCTATGTAGAGTGCTGAAAAAGAATTGAAAAAATTATGTCTAAAAGTGCGTGTAAAAGTGGGAGTAGTGGTTGTTTTTAAGTACTTGGTCCAGGAACTGTGTGGAGGGTTGAACACTAAAAGAGGCATTACCATGAATGCCAGGGACAAATGGTGACAATGAATATGAGATAGACAATGGAGTGAGCAAATGGGAAGCATGCGGGTGGGCTGAGGCCCATATATTCAGTACAGCAGTCTCTTCAAGACAGTATGTGCCTTGTCTAGCCAAGACCTCAAAAAAACCTGGTGTGTGAGCCTCAGTCGCACCAGCGATCCCTGGCTTGTCTGGAGCAGAAATTAATATACTATACCTGTTGCAGTTCCTGCAACGGGTGAGTGCTGCTCACATCAGAGGAAGGACTTGTCTGTGCTGGCTTCAGAAACTGATGAGATGCACATAAGAAATACCCTCCAAATAATAGAAGAGATGAGGGTTTACTACTCTAGAATAGTCCTTCTAATACTTGGTGAGTGTTTGCCAACCTTGCAGTACTTCTGACAAATGGGGATAGTAAACGGCATGTTACATACATGCAAACATTTTAGAACAGCAAAGAGGGAGATTTTGAAAACAAAAATCGAGCAAAAGTTTTTTCCCCATTGACTTCTGATGAAGCAGAGGAAATTTCAAGATGGACACACCCCAAATAATGCCTTTTGTGTATTCAGAATCGGGAGTCTCCAAGTCTGTTGGCATGTATGTGTCAGTGCGGATTAGGAGCTTGAATGAACATGGGCCCACAACCCTGGACATGTGGGCTTCTATTTGTCCCTATCTATAACCATTTTGGTCTTGGGCACAGAGGAAATGTCAACTGTGCTCGAGCGAGCGATAAAGTACCATAATGCCCCCTCTGCCTTGTGTCTAAATTTTGAAAAACCTGCCAAGTAGTCTTATGCCATGTGCTATTCCTTCAGCCAACCCTGACTGTTTATTACACTATACATTGTGAGCATTGTAGTTTTATTTTTAGAATTAAAGAATGGCCTTAGATATTACAGCATGCTTAGCGTGGATGCCCAAAAAGCCAGGACTTAGGGATTCGGTCGACAGGGACTGCTCTTGTGTGAGTCAGACAACATGTTTGTCACGTTATCTCTCCCTTTCACAGCGCTTTCTCTGTGCTCCTGACAGGTACAGAAAAAAAAGTACATTTACATTTCTGATATCTGATCCTGCAACAGCACACTTGCAAGTCCCACACATGACAATAGACCCGATTCAGGCCTCATTGGAAGTAAATGGGAGAAAAACATTCTCCCTATTATTTTAAAAAAAAATCTCCCACTTTCCTCTTCTAAATTATTGCCATGCATGTGAGTACTTTGATAGTATGTACTCCTCGTCGGACTCTCAGCGCGGGATTCTGTCTGTGCGGCCACCATGACTCCTACCTCATGATAGGGGTTAAATGCTTTTCCCTCTTGACCGAAGGGCTGAGACATACCTGCTGCCTACACTCCCTGTAAAGCTGTTTACTAGCCCTCTCTAACCTCGCTATAATTTCCTGGCCTCCCGAGCATCAGGTGTTTATTTTTAGGAGGCACACTGGGTGTATGAGTACCTCTCAGACTGTGCCTGGCACCACTGGAGTGTCACTGGCCTTACATCCTCTTACCATCGCCAGTGGAGGCATTGGTTCTACTAAGTTGCTCCTTTTGAAAGATATCACTGGAGGACCCTTGATGAGTGTACTCTACTTTCCACAGTGCTCTCTATTAATTATATGCACCCAGCGGCTTGTCCATTTAGGGCTCCAGGGATATGCTCCCACTTGTAATACCAATAGTGAATAATATTTTATTCACTTTGGTATAAAAAGAAAATGCAGTCTAGCTGAAGAGACTTTTGGAAAACGAGGCAGTATCTGTGAGGCCTACACAAATAACATGTCTACATTTGTCCTTCACTGGAAACCAAACACCTCATTGTAGCACTTGACTCTCAGAGGATAGCATTGCAGAGCAGTGTAAGTCTAACTCAAGGGAGGTGACGTGGGCTAGTAATCGCCATTTACCAGTACGCAGAACTAACCCTCAATAATTGATTGTCCAGTCTGTACTATGCTTTATAAAAGGAAGAGTACATTCATTAAACACACACACTAATCAATATCATGCAACAATTTACAAATATACATAAGCTGTTGGAATTACTCTGTGACATTGCATAACATTTCCCACCTCTTCTGCATGGGGGGTGGGGTCCAGTACCACCACTCTGATGTATGCACATCATCTTGCCCCCAAATGCATTAGGTTGCCCACAAACTAGAGTAAGGACCCTGCCCACTTGCACCATACCAGTGGCGACCTACCCAATTATCTCAACAAGCATCTTTAATGGAAACACCTGCCATAGTGACACATAACCCCGACTGAGCATCTAATACTGACCATACAGCATACATCCCTGAATCATAGTGGCTAACAATCTGGTTGGTTCATCCCTTAATGCAGTAGCAAGAATACATGTGTAGGCATCACTTAGAATGACAGTAGTTATCATATCTGGTCACACTGATAATGCAATGAAATTAAAGCCCCTAAAAGGCATCCAGTTATAATCATAGGATTACGCATGTACAACCAGGCACCCTAGCAGGAATACCTAGCAATCAAACCCACTTTGTTTATGTTTTCACATTACACATGTGACTTCCAGTCCCCAAAAGAAATGCTATTCGGGAATGCACCACCTAGGCAAGTATAACTTCCCTCTTCTAAGGGGATCACCTCAGTGACAATCCATGTTTGACTCTGCACACTTCAGTGCAACCCTAAGCGTCAGCTCCTGAGTGTAGAATAAAAGTTCCAGCATGAGATGGGTTTTAAGACACAGATGAACCCTTGAAAGGTAGTCTCCTTTGAGTCCCCCTGAGACTGAGGGTGGAAACGTTCCATTTTTGTGCTGGGGAGTCTGCGTTGCTCCTGCAGCTACCTGCACCTTTGCATGCACTTTGCGATGACCCCATCTTCCTGGGGCCACCGCACGCCACCAACAAGCCGGTTTTCTCTGCAGGCCTTCCTGGGCCCTGGAGGGCATTTTGGGGTATTTTCCTCATGCACAGTGAATAACAGAGCAGCGGCTCCCCCGCTGCTCGGGGAGAGCTGTGCTACCATCATTGGCGGCCTCACGCCGCTTCTGCACCTCATTGCGGGCCTGGTCCCTCCTGGGCCCCTTTCTTTACAGGTGAGGTGATTGCAGCTCGGGGATCCCACCCGGCTGCTGGCTCCCGTTTGGCCCGCACCCTTGTTTGCAGCCGCGGGAGCCAGTGCGACCACCTGGTCTGCCCGCCCCTGCGCGAAGACACAGAGGCTGCTGATGGTCCGGCGGGACCTTGGGGGAGTGCGACAGCATTCCCCTGCCTTCCTCCTACCACGGGGGGAGTGCAGCAGCACTCCCCCTTCCAGCATCACTGAGGCCCGAAATTGGGGGTCCCAAACCCCTAGGAGGTTTTCACGGGGAGCGCGACGGCGCTCCCCAACTTTACCTTTGGCGGGGCCCAGAGTTGGGGGTCACGGGCCCCTGGGGATCACTTCACATGGAGCGAGACAGCGCTTCCTGACTTCTGCTTCTTCCGGGCCAGGGTAGGCTCCTGGCACCCTCTGGGCACCTTCACTGGGAGGGTGTCAGTGCTCCCTGTCTTCTTCATCGGGGGAGGGGCAGGCTCCTGGCCCCCTCCTGGGTACCTTCACGGGGAGCGCAATGGCGTTCCCTGACTTTCTCTTCTTCTGGGGGCAGCCCCCAGGACCTTACCCACCCAGGGGGCACATCTAAGACCGGCGGCGGAGCCCCACATGCTCCGTCGTCGGTCAGCTCAGGAGCCAAAGGTCGCCAACTTTCTGGGGGGCATATCTTCGTGCTTCTGGTGGCCTGCCCTAGCTACTTTGGGCACTCTTCACCACATTCCTGGACTTGGCACGGAGCGGTCTTCACTGGCTCCCTGTGCCAGCCTTTCACCTGGCTCTCCTCCTGGGCCTCTCTTCTTGCGCAGAGGCCCAGAATTCTCGTCACTGGCCCTGGACTCCCTCAAAGGCGCAGTCCAGGGTCCTGGGACAGTCAGGAGGTTCGTTCTTCCAACTGCCCATGGCGCCAGGCTCCATCACAAGTTTTCCTCAGCACAGAGAGAGCTCCTCTTCCTGTGCAAGACCTTTTAAAAGAATTGTGAGGGTGCTGGCAGGAAGGCCCTTCTGCCCTATTCTGCAGCGACACATCACCTGTCGGCCCCTTCTCCCTCCTTCCTGCACAGGCCTCTGGGATACTTAAAAATGGCGTCCAGGGGTCTCATGCCACATGGTCTCTGAAAAGCCCCCTTCCCCACTTGCTGCCTTCATGGGCAGGGCCCAGAGCAGCCCTGGTGCCTTGAACCGGGTGACAGCTGCTGATAGATAACCCGCAGCTCCACCCCCATCTCTTCCTCCTGGAGAGGATGCCTTTCCCATTTGGAATGCTTCCAGTGAAAGGCTAGGCCTCTGATGCTGCAGCTTGGGGAGGAAGGTCATTAATCCAGCCTGGCAGGATCACACCCAGCCAGGCTCCAATTATTTATTTATTTCATTTATTTATTTAAAGGGTTTTATATAGCGCTGGCTAGACCCGGAGGTATCAGAGCGCTTTACATGAGGTTTCACAAAATTACACGATTACATCAGTTTCGATTTACAACAGTTGCTAGACAAACAATTACAGTAGCAGATCTGAGTCAGAGGAATCTGACATTTCTGGATGACCCATAAGCACTACAGATATGGCTTTGGACTCAGCATAATACTTCTTTTCACACATCTTACAGTGTACTTTGGGGCGTGTCTGTAATTTGTAGGCCCTAGGGAAGTGAAACTACCCCTTGGGGTCCACATCTTCATAGGAGAGTAATGGAGTATTCTAACAGTGAAAACAGTAAAGCACATTGACTTTCCCTACCATGTGTCTTCCCACATTATATAGCCTATTCCATGTCACCACCCATCTCTGCATCATTCCTGCCACACCATTCTATTTGTACCTGCTCCTGAGTTGCGCACAACAGGAATCTTCCCCCGTGCAGCCCCTAAATGTGTGTACACGTACACACGTGTCTATATGTAACCAGTCCGGTGCCCCTTACTCCGGCTGCAGTGCAGCGGCCTTCTCTCACAAGGGGGATACCGGTAAAATCTACATGCATTCTCCTTCATCATGAGTTAAAAATGAGTTGGGAAAGGGTGGAGTGAATGAGCAGAGACTGAAAACTCGAGTCTGCGACTGCGCAGGTTTGAGTTTTGAGTTTCAATTTTCCGAAGCTGAAAGGTTCAGCAGCAAACAGGACGTGCGTAGACAGCAAAGTAAGTAAAAATGCTTTTAAATAATGTGTAGTATATGTGAGAGTGTGTGTCCGCGAGAGTGTGTAAATGTGAGCATGTATGTGTGAGTAAAAGAGAGTGTCAATGGAGGAGTGAGTCAAAGTGAGGACTGTGAGTGATAAGAAGAGTGAGAATGAATGAGTGAGACAGGGAGTGTAACTGAATGTTACTGTTTGTGAGACTGAGTGAGTCAAGTCTGAGTGAGTCTTAGTGAGTCAGAATGAGTTGGGCAGTGAGTCAGTGTGAAAGAGAGAGTGAGACTGAATGAGTCAGAGTGAGCAAGAATGATTGTGTCTGAGTTAGGTTGAGTCAGAATAGCTGGAAGACCTTTGGGGTTTGTTGAGGTCTCTCTGCGGCAGGATGAGACAGTCTTTACTGATTGTCAAATTTGACAGTGGCGGGTAAGGTTTCGCGCCAAACCGTCCACAGCAGGTTCTCTGTTCTTGGGGTCAACAGCTCTTCTTTGCCCTTCTCTTACCTCCATCAAATCTGAAGTTCAGGGCTTTGGGATGCTGCTTGAATACTAAATTTAGGGGCATTAAATGTAGTGCCAGGTAATGGCTATTTGGCCATCTACCTTAGGTTGACTACAGCCTCTATATGACCCCTACCACAGGGGAATGGGCATAAGCCCAACATGACGGTTTCCCTCCAAATCAAGATGGAGGGGATTGAAAATGTGTTTCACCTCGCCTGCTACAACTTAGGGGAGGTGCTAGCTGAAGGTGGGCACGTCTCCTATTCTTTCTAGTTTTCCCACCTGTCCTCCCACCAAGAGTGAGGTCATAACAGGAGGGTTGGCATCGTACACTAGTTGGAGCTGCCTGGGTTACATTTCAAAGATGGCATGGCCTTTGACGCTTCCCACCTTGGAAGGCTGTTCCTACCCAGGGGGAGGTTTGAAACACCTCCACCCAGAGACTTTGTTCCCGTCCTCTGAGAGCGCAGGCTCTCATCCCATGAGGTCAGGTAAACATCTAGTGGTGGTGGCTGGCTGAGAAAGATTAGTAACCACACAAATAGTCAGTATATTTTCAGGGGGCACCTGATGTTTTGTGCCAAACATCTGTGGGTACAGTGACGCCATCATGGAGCTAGGAAACTCGTAATGACGTTGATCCTGCATTAGGGCTGGTAAGGTCTGCTGTGAGGATGGCTTACCTATATTACAGGGAGTGTCTGTAAGTATGGCAGACAGAGGTGTGTGCAATGTTGTCTCTTTTAGTTTTGCTTGCATCAAGGCATGCAGCCTGCAGTGGTAGTTTGCATAGCCTTGGGTAGTGGCCCCTAGGATGGCACAATTGGTGCTGCAGCTCTAGTGGCCCTCTTCAGTTTCTATGCCCTCGGTACCAGACGTACCCTTTACTAGGGACTTGTAAAGTGGTCTGAAGCTGTGCCAGTTGTGTTACAGTTTAAGGGAAAGAGCTCTGGCCCTGGGGCCCTGGTTGGCAGGCACCCAGTATATTTACAGTCAAAACCACAATCCCCTTAGGTTGGCCTACCCAACGCAAATCAAAATAGAGACAAAAACTGGATGAATTAAAAAGAAAAAGCCAGACCCCCCCCCCTTTCCCAACTTCCCCGAGTAGAAAATGCACCGAAAAATATGCACCAACTACCTGCCCTTCATAGTCACAATGAGGATCAAGGGAAAGAGCTCTGACCCTGGGGCCCTGGTTGACAGGCACCCAGTATATTTACAGTCAAAACCACAATCCCCTTAGGTTTGGCCTACCCAACGCAAATCAAAATAGAGACAAAAACTGGATGAATTAAAAAGAAAAAGCCAGCCCCCCCCTTTTCCCAACTTCCCCAAGTAGAAAATGCACCGAAAAATATGCACCAACTACCTGCCCTTCATAGTCACAATGAGGATCAGCGTAAACAGCTGAGCATCAGCGATAGTGGACTTCCCATATTCAAGGCATAGCAGTCCAGAAGGAGTTCGAAAAGAGTAAAACAGAATTTGCTACTTGAACAAAATAAAATAAAACTTCCCACCCCTGTTCTTGGTCAGCTAGCTGACAAGTGTGTTTCCTGCTGGCCTCATTTGCTATGATGGTGTGTAGGGTGGCTGAGGTTTTGGACCTTCAATGGCAGCCAAGACGAATGTCATGCCAGAGGTGCTTCAGTCGTGAATCACCCCATCTGAATCCAGCTTTTAATGAAGCCCTTACTCGGGGCCTGGTCTGAGCCCTGCACAGTGCCTGCTGTGCATAATACAATTGCCTGCCACCGTTGTTCCGCTCCTGGGGACACCAGTTTCCTTACCCAGCATTCCAACCTGGAGAACTTCATGGCCTAGGCCGCCAACTCTGGAGTTAATCCTGATGTGTTCCATACCACTCCACTGGATTGTAGATACAAGAGGTTGGATACCTTTGGGAAGACGGGTTGCATGGAGGAACCCCACATGCATTTATCACACATGCCTTTAAAAGCAGTCACTACCCGACTGACGTTACCACACGTTACTTTACCATGCAAGTCATTACGATGACTTGATTTAGGTGGCGCTGGTCTTTGTAATAGTATGAATTACTATTCCAACTCCAACTTATGCATCAATAGGGAAGTTATTTGACTTAAAATTCAACACCAGTCCAACAACGCGTCTCCTACAGTAAGTCATTGTAAAACTTTGTGGGTTAAAGTAACATGCCGTAAAGTCACAGTCGGAGTTGTGTTGTATAAGCGGGTCTTTGTTGAAACTGCAGGGTAAAGGATATTTCCTCGAAGAGGATGTCCTCTTCTGCCAGCCTTGCACTGTGGTCGGTGAACAACGCATGCCTCTTGGGCCGATACTCCCATATGATCTGGGACTTGGAGGAGGCCAAGCCATATTTTCCGAAGTCATTACTGAGGGAGAGATGCCGCAAAATTCAACATACTGTGTGGACTGAACACAACAGACTTGCTGGGTAGAGTGATCTCATTGTCCGAGGCCCTTCGGCGCCATGCCTGTCCGAGAAACACCTGCTTTTCAGGGGATACCTGAGCCTCACTAATGGACATGCCCTTTGAGGACTCTCGTCTCTTTTGAGAGAAAGCGGGCTCAGTGCGGCCGCACTTTAAAGATAGCAGATCTATGGCCAGCTTCTCCATGGCCCCTCAACAACCTCAGTCAACCTTCCGCCACAGAAGGGGTTTTTAACCGCATTCATACCTTCCTAGCCTTTTCATAGCCTTGGACACGGGTCCCACAGACCTTGTGGGAGAGGAAGCCAAAGTGCACTGCCCGAGCAGCTGCAGCCTCCAAACCCCTTTAGTTTGCCCTAAGGCATCCAGTGGGGGGCAGGATAGGCAATCACCTGCGCCACTGGAGTTTAGAAACATCAAATTGTAAAAAGGGGTTATTCCATCCCCTTCATGACAACTCCTACACCCATGTCACTCTCTTACAAACAGCTGATGGAGGACCACCTCTCCTTGTTCCATCTGAAAGTGTTGACTCTCTTGGCCAAAGGAGCAATCAAGAGGGTGCCGGAATCAGAAGTAGGTCACGGTTTCTATATCGCTACTTTCTGGTGCCCAAAAAGGACAGAGGCCTCCGTACTTACGTAGACCTGCGCCTACACAATTTATTTCTGATAAAGGAGAAATTCAAAATGCTCATGCTCCCTCAAGTCCTGTGTGCCCTGCACCCGGGATACTGGTAGCATTTGACTTGCAGGACACATTTTTCCACATCTCCGTCTAGCATGTCCACAGATGTTACCTGCCATTCACAGTGAGCCAAGAGCACTTTTTAGTTTGCAATACTCCCCTTCAGTTTTACAAGCCCCCATTGAATGTTATCCAAAGTGATGACGGTGGTTCCAGCACATCTAGGGAGGTCAGGGATAACAGTTTTCCCTTACCTCGGGAATAGCTGTTAAAGGCGGGGTCACAATAGGCAGTTGTCTCCCACCTCAAGACTATGTTGAACCTCCTGCAATTGGTGATGTTCACTATCAATGTGCCAAAGTCATACCTGACTCCCTATAATGCGCTTCCTTTCATCAGAGCTGTTTTGGACAAAGTGCAGTTTTGGTGAGACTAGGATATTCAGGCTTTCATACAAATGTTTCAGCCCCTATCCTGGATTTCGTTATGAATGACACTGAGGCTGTTGGACCTCATGGCATCCTGTATCCTGCTTGTAACATATGCCCATTGACATACGAAGACTCCGCAGTGGGACCTGAAGTTCCAGTGGGCACAGCATCAGGTGAATCTCTCCAACATGGTCTACTTCTCGGTGGGAATTGTGAGAAACGTGCAGTGGTGTGTGACGAACCACGATTGGGTCAGGGGCAGATCTCTCTACCTTCCTCAACCAGAGCTGACCATAGTGACAGATGTGCCACTACTTGGCTGGGACAGACAACTGGGAGTGATGGAGATCAGAGGCCTCTGGTCTTCACATCAGTATGTTAGGGCTTTGGATAATCCACTTGGCATTGAAAGCCTTTCTTCCTTCTAACAAGAGAAGAGTAGTATCTGTGTTCGTGGACAATACAATTGCCATCTGGTACTGCAACAAACAGGGATGAGTAGGGTCGTGGATCCTTTGTCAAGAGGCACCTACATCACTGGACATGGTTGGAGCACCAGGGTGTTTCCCTGGTGACTCAACACTTAGCTGGATTTCTGACGGTCAGGGTGGACAAACTCAGTAGACGATGCCTAGTGGATCAATAATGGCATCTCCATCCAGAGGTGATGCAAGGTCTCTTCCAAGACTGGGTAGAGCCTTAGCTAGATCTGTTCGCCATCGCCAAGAACTTGCAATGTCTGCAATTTTGTGCGCTGGACTTTCCAACGCGTCTTTTGTTCTGAGACGCTTTTAGTCTTGAGTGGAGCTCCGGCCTCCTGTATGTCTTTTTATAAGTACCACTTCTGTCCAGAGTTCTCAAGAAGATCAGGAATGTCTGGGTCCAAATCATTCTTGTGGTTTCGGATTGGGCATGGAAAGTCTGGTATTCCGAGCTGTTGAGCGTGAGCATCAGTCCCCCGATCAGTCTGCCTCATCAAGAGGATCTTCTGTTGTAACAACAGAGGAGGGTCATGCACTCAAACCTGCACACCTTTCCCCTTTATGAGTGGAAATTGAGTGGTGACAGTTGACAACTTTCAGACTTACTCATAAAGTCTGTGATGTTATTCTAGCACCAAGTCTTTATACACCAGCTAGTGGGATACATTTGTGCCATGGTGTTCATATAGGAAGATCAGTCCTCTATCTGCACCCCTTTCTCAGGTTCTTCTGTGTGGTCTATCCTTGGCCCAGCAGGGTCTTGCTCTCAGCACAGCTACCTCCAATTCACCATTTCTGTCTTTTTGTGGTTGCCAGACCAATCTTCTTTGTTGAAGTCACCTGTTGTGGTTAGGTCACTTAAAGGTTTGCAACATATATTTCCTTGCAGGCCTTTTATGTTGCCGCAAAAGGACCTAATGGGCACATCATGTGAGCCACTGCACAATTGCTCTCTGTTATAAATGGGGGTCTCTAGTTGGCAGAGGTAGGTACCTTTGTCCAAGTACGGACCCTTGCTTCTAGTCAGGTTAAGGGAGTTTCATCCTTAGACAATTTAGATCATTTGGCACGAGCATGACAGGCTTATCTCAGAGGCAGTGTATAAAGCATTTGTGCACATATGCATTATTACAGTGAAGACACTACAAATGGACACCACATCAGTTTAGAAAAATAAGTAATCTTTATCTAAACCAAAGAGGACCAAAATGACAAACATCCAACATACAGTTATCAAGATTTGACTTCTAAAAGGTAAAAACGGTTTTGTCTATAGCACACTATAGATGGAACACTTTCAACACAAAGTACCTAGGATGTGTCAAAATCATAATCAAAAATAGCCGCAGGAAAGGTGATGCATCGGTTCCTTATGCACAGGGAAGGTGATGTGCTGGTTTCTTTCTCCAGGGGAGGTGATGGGTCGGTTCCTTCCAATGCAGCCCCGGCATTGCTGTAGACTTGGCTCTCCGATGCGATCCGTTGGTTCTCGATGGGGCCGCAGCCGTGCTGCATTGATCTATTCAGCCACGGTCCCACGATGCGTTGGTTCTTGCAGTCGCACAGCAGGGCCTGTATCAGAGTTGGTGCTGTGATATCGGACTTCAGGGATCGATACACGAGACTCGGCGTGCTGCAATTTCTCCTGCCGCGGGCAGGTGCTGTGACGGTTTCTTCAGCAGCACGATGGCAATGCGTGGACATTCTTCCTGCACTACGGTGTTGCATTGAAAATGGGTGCTTCACGCTTCCGTTGTTGCTTCTCTTTTCCCAGCTCCAGGCAGCAAGAACAACCCCCAGAGGCCCAACCCAGGAACAGGCACCTATTGACAGGTCGGAACTCCCAGCAAGGAACTTCAGGAGAGCTGGTGGTGAAGTCTTTGTGTCCCTGAAACTTCAAAACAGGAGACAAGCTCCACTTCAAGCACTTGGAGATATTTTTCAAGCAGATACACAGCACACAGCAAAGTCTTTGTCCTCTCCTTGGCAGAAACAGCCACTGCAGGCCAACCCCAGGCAGCAGACAGGAAAGGGTCAGTACTTCTCCTTCAGCTTTCCCAGTTCTTCTCCATGGCAGATGCTCCTTTTGAGTCAATAAATAATCTATAGTCCTGGGGTCTGGGCCCTAATATCTATGTTCATTTTCTCTTTGTTCTCTTGTGGCAGAGGGACTCTGTGCTTAGTCAAAATCAGTTTGGTCCTCTCTGGCCCAGCTTCCCGGCAGGAGGTGGAGACAGCATTGTCCAAGGCAGGCCAGACCTTTTCAGGTGCTGTGAAATCTCTTCCCACTACTCTAAATGCAACCCAGGTCTATTCACCCCAGCTCTGACTCATCCAGGAAAGGCAGGACACACCTACCCCCCCCCCAGTGGCTGTCTGAAAAGAATGTACATCCACAGCCTCTGTCAATCCAAAAACTGACAGTCAATTCACAAACCAGCAGAGGCACACAGAATGGCTAAGCAAGAAAATACCCACTTGCTGAAAGTTGTATTTTCAAACACACAATAGAAAAATCATCTTTAACAAAAGATGCACTTTTATATTCTGAGTTCAGAGATACCAAACAACACCTTTCAATCTTGTCCCAATGGAAAGTTATACTTATAAGGTATTATAATTAAACTCCAATTCTATCCTATGGGACAGATGGCCTTTCAATTGTGAAAGACGAAAGTCACTGCATTTCACTATCAGGACATATCACACATATTAGTACATGTCCTACCTTTCACCTACACTGCACCCTGCCCATAGATGTAACTTGGGTCTACCTTAGCGGTGACTCACATGTACTAGAAGGGAAGGTTAGGGCTTGGCAAATGGGTGCACTTGCCTGGCCGGCAAGGCAGTAGAGACTGCATGCAGACGCTGCAGTGGCAGGTCTGAGACAACTTTTGAAAGGCTGCTTAAGTGGGTGACACAATCAGTACTGCAGGTCCACTAGCAGCAATTGACTTATAGGCCCTGGGTACCCACAATGAGTGCATTGAGTGCATGAGTACTAGGGACTTAGTAGTAAGTAAAAAAAACAATCAGGCAAACACCAATCCATATGCACAATTTACATAGGGAGCCCTTTCACTTTGGCACTGATCAGCAAGGCAAAGTGCCCAAAGCATCTAGACCAGCAAAAACGAAATCCAGTACACAGCAAAAATACAGGCAGCAGAGGCAAAAAGACAGGGGGAAACCATGCCAAGGATGCCAGGTCTAACATTTAATCCATTTATTAACTATGAAGACTGCTTTTCTAATGCCTATTACAAATCGGCCAGAAGGGTCAGCGAATTGCAGGCACTCTCTGTACACCCTCCTTAGAACATCTTCAATCCGGATAACCTGGTACTCTGGACACATGATTCCTTCTTCCTGTAGGTAGTGATACCTTTCCCTGTAGGCCAGAATATCACACTGCCTAACGTTTTTCCCCATCTCATACTTCAAAGGAGGAGAGACTCCACCGTTTGGACCCAAAGAGAGAGGAGTAGCTCCACCTTGATCGCACAAGAGAGTTCCAGGCAGACAATCGACTCTTTGTGGGGTGCCTAGGGGCTAAGAAAGAGAAGGCTGTACTGAAATGGACTATCTCAGGAGGGATAGTGCTCTGCATAAATATCTGTTATGCATTAACCAAGTAGCAACCCCCTGAGGGCTTACGTACTCATTCTGCCAGAGCTAGATAGATATGGAGGTCAGGACTCATTGGGACCAGGTGTTAAAAATTACATTATCGTGAAAAACGAAGGTAGGAAGCATGAGAGTGTCTAGGAGTCAAGTCACAAAAGCACAGCAAAGTAAGGACAAAGCATGAAAGGATATAGGGAGAGAACGGTACAAGCAAAGAATAGAGAAGGAAAGGAAAAAAACAGACTGCATGGGATACACCCAGTGTGTGCAGGAGAGTGAAAGAAAAAAATTGCACAATATTAGCGGGAGGCCAGGAAGAGAAGTCTACTAGGGTTCATAACCTGTTGAGGTGGGTTGAAGCAACAATGTCAGGATGGGGTACACATAGGAAGGAAGAGGACTAAATGCAGGATATGGATCCAGGTAGGAATGGGGTCCAAGGAGAACTGGTAAATGCAAGTGTAAAAGAATGCGGGGAAATGGACAAGTCAAAGTGGTCAAGGCTCTGTAGGGCAGAGGACTGAATGGAAGAGGTAGCCCTAGCATACAGAAAAGTAACCAGAAAAGTAACCACTACACCCTGGAAGCTGGTAGAAAAGAAACAACATGTTAAATTCAGTGCCGGAGGCTGAAGGAACAGGATACTCCCATAGGCTCCCCTCAAAATTGTCTGCAAACCTATTAACTGAATTGTCTTTAGCAAAGCTGTGGGCTGTTTGCCCTTGCAAGTAGATTGAAAACAAAAATGTCATATGACCCGACATGGATCCAGGTAGTAGGAGGCACCTTCCAGTCATCATCCCACCCCACAATCCATGGTTAAAAAGGGGAAGAGACAACTGTGCCACAAGATCAGCAGGCTCAGGACTAGGGGCTGATTTACTAACAATTTATGTAACACACTGCAGCAAGGCAAGTTTCTATGCTGTGTTTTGTGAATGGGAGAGAGCTGAGAAGGGCCATATTTAAACTATATGGCACTCTTCTGCTCTCAAGGGCTTGCACACTTGTTGCTGCTTAGCAACAACGCAGGCACCCTTGCATTATGCAAGAAGGGGGGCTGTGTTAAGGGCAGGAATGTTTACGTGCAGGATCCTACAAAAAAAACTAATCAAAGAGGCATTGTCTTCTTTCTATATGTGAAAATGTGGGAAGAATTTGGTCTCATTTCTGTTTCTGTTCTCATTGAAGCATGAGAAAAGGACATCTTCCCTTTTCCTTTACCCTCTTTTAGCTTAATCACCTGTGGAAGAAAAGCATGGCCCGTTTATGATGCCAGCATCAGTGCAAACCATGCCCTTACAAAAATTACACTTCCCCTAGCTAGCTACATACTCACTGCATAATTAATGCAGGGCATTGGAAGAAATATGTGACTGCGTTGATGTCTATATGCAAAAAGAAAAGATTTAGAACTATGATTACTAAAGAAGTCTTTACTGTCCCTCTCTTACCTAAAGTACATATCAGTAGACCCAGGGAGAGCAAGAGACTAGCCAACTATTGACAAACAGAGGCCTTGACAGGAGGGCACTGCATTAAAAATGAGGGGCATTTCATCAGATAAAGTGTTGTACATTTTAATATCAGGGCTGCCTCGCCAAGCTGGATACACCAAGTGGATTGGCCCTGCTCAGGCCTGGAAGTAGGGAAGTCTGAAAAAATTTCCAAGTCCAAAGTATTTTGCTTTCTGAGGAATTTTAATCTCACACTGTGGAACTGCCAATCCAATACATTTTGCTGTTGGTCCCCTTGAAGCTTTGGAGCAAAGTTCCCAAACTTGTTGGTGCCTGAACTACTACAGGAGGACAATTATAAGGTCCATAGGACCCCATGTGGAGTAGTTTTAGGTTCTCAGGGGCAGAATTATCAATGGGTTGCATTGCCTTTGCACCGCCTTTGCGCCATGCAAGGGGGCGCAAGGGCGGCACAACCACTAAATCAGATTTATCAAGCCATGCAAGGTGTGGCTTGATAACTCTAGACTAACAAAATGCAGCACAATTTGCTATATTGCATTACTCTGCCCCAGGAGGTGGATCATGGCTGGAGCATGGACTTTCCCACCCAAGGATGTTGGGACATACCCAGCTTTACCATTCCTGGTAGACCTGAGAATCGGGCAGAATGATATGCCTTCCCAGGTCAGGCGTAACGAGGATAAAAATCTTTAGTTTTCCTCTTTTGTTCCTACATAGAAAGAGGAAAGACCTCAGAGGATTGTTTTTGCGCAGGAAGGTGTCTGTTCTTGCACAAAACAATCCTGTCTGCAAAGCAGGCACCCATGCACCACAGCGCAAATATGCCTGCATTGAAGTTTGCCAGCACATTGTGCACCAGGGCAAGCAAGTATAGGAATGTTCTATATTATGTTAAATATGGTGCAATCCTGCCCTTTCTCTTTCACCTAGCAGGTGGCTTGCTGCACTGCTCTGCATGAAATAATGATGAATCTGCCCCTCAGGGTGACTGGCAGATGGAAACAACAAAGTCCAGTCCAGTACCGTTGCCACTGGTCAACTGGCATTCTTCACAGGAATGTCCTCTTCAGCTTTTTTAGGTTCCTGTAGCCACCCAGAGGATCAGCTTCATGATCCTTGGGGACCTTTCTAAACTATTGTTTCAAAAGGAAGGGGGGTCTAAACTACTCGGTTCCTTCTTGCCGGTCTCAAAAGCCAAGTGCAGCAGATTCAGTCTGCCTGGCATCCTTTTGCAAATTCAGCATTTTTCTAAGCAATGACTAATGATGAGGGTCCAGACTTGACCAATTCATCAGCCTGAGGGGGGACACCCTATGACACTCCTAGTTCCTCTATGACCAATGGAGTAAAGGATCCCAGGTCGTGACAAATCTATTTTTGCTGTAGTTCCTGTTTGCGTTACTCTAATAAGGCCAAAAATGCATTGTGTCAGGACACATCCCCTATGGCAAAGGTCTTTGGCCACACAAAACTTGGGCTCTGAGGCTGTGGGTGTGAGTGGGGAGTGTACCATGGTAAGCATAGTGCGTCCCACATCTAACACTAATTGCAATTTGAAGCACTCTCTGTACCCACAACAAACCCAGAAACTGAGGCCTGATAGGTCACAACAAAGCAAAGTCTTTCAGTGAAAGGCATTAAATACACAAGAATTGTCTTGGCATCTTGTTCTCTCTCTGTTAAATGTTAGATGTGGCTCAACAGACCTGTTAGGCAGGATTGGACATTACAGTGTCAACAGGATGCCCACAGCCTCCCTTGTGAATATTCTGTGGAATTCCGAAGGGTCATCTCTGCCCATTCAGGTCAGCCTATTGTTTGCTCCTGGGATGCAGTTCACACATTTTGCACACCTATTACCAGGCTTGAGAACAGGTCGGGAGTTGGCAAAAGTGAATGCTGTTTAGCCTTGTGACAGCTTAGGCAGATTAATGGTAACTTTCTATTTATTATTTCTATTTAATAAAAATTCGAAATCACTATGGTTTTATATAGAGGACAGCAAGACCTGCCAAACCAAAAATAGCTTTTAGGGATTTATTGCTTTAGGGACGTTGTCATTTTTATTTTTAACATGTGACACTTTTAAATTCCATCCACCGAGCCTTGTTGGCTGCAACGCCAACATAGGAGTGGCTAATATTTAACAGGGAGGTTTTTACCTATTAAAAAGGGTTAGTTTAACCATTTGCTCGGCAAGCTTAACACTGCAGCAGTCAGGCTACAATGCTAGCCCTGATGTCATATTTCCTTTTGATACTGAGTGTAGTGTACAATAAGTTCTGCAGATCTCAGGTGACTTTTCCATTTCCATGCCTTGGGTGCAGTTTCTACATCATACACAATGGCCTTAACATGCCAATCAATGATTAGTCAATGACTAAACGTTTTTGGGTTCATAGCATATACACTGTGCGCTGACAGTAGTGCCATGGTGAGCCATGCCATCTTAGTCAACAGGCTTTCAGAGATAGGAATCAGAGGCACAGCCTTCAATCGGTAGAGGCTGGAACCTTTCCCTCAGAGCAATTCATGCTCCTGTGTGTAGTACCACACAGGAACTTTACGTTCTGGACTCAATGACATTGCCAAATGGATGCACAACAACAAACTCAAACTTAATGGGGGAAAACTGAACTCCTAATATTTGGAAATAACACCACACTGTGGGGCCCCCAACATTGGCCTCCTCAGATGGGTCCTCTACCCGTTCCCTCCAAATCTGCTCGCAATCTCGGCATCATTTTTGACGACCTCCTGACTATGAAGCAACAGGCTGTCCGAGTTGCCTCTACCTGTTTTGTCATCCTCAAGTGGCTCAGAAAGATTATATGGATGCTTCCTCTGGACACTCAAAAAACTGTAGTCCAAGCACTAATAACATCTAGACTGGACTACGGTAACGTTTTGCACTTAGGTTCCAGTAAGGAAGTCATTCGCAAACTTCAGACAGTACAAAATGCCGCGGTCAGATTACTCTGCAAACTTCCCAACAAATCCCCTAATTCAACCTCCTTAAGAAACCTCCATTGGCTCAAAATTAAAAATCGCACTAAGTTCAAAGCCATGTGCTATATGCACAAAATCAATTCTGGCACCGCTCCTCTTTATCTAAAATCCCTAGTTCACCACTACTGTCCCCCTCGCGTCCTTCGTTCTTCCAATCAGCACAAGTTCCAAATACCCAGGATAAAAAGAGCCAGAATGGGGGGCCGCTCCTTCTAGTACCTGGCTCCAGCACTCTGGAATTCCCTTCCTTTTCACCTCCGTACTGAACCCAGCTACCCTAAATTTCGCGAAGATCTTAAGAGCTGGTTGTTTAACCAATAAGCTTCCTAATTACTTGGCCCTGTGTCCCTTTTCCTGCATTGTCCTTCAATCATCCTATCTCTAGCGCCGGGAAACCTCAGGGTAGCTATGCGCTCTATACATTTAAATATAATAATAATAATAATACCACAGGGTTTGGCTTTAAGCCCTACGCTGTTCAATTTATATGTTTCCCTCAGACTAAAATCATCAGGAAGTTCGGCTTCTCAGTGGTCTCATATTCTGAAGATACACAGCTAGTCATATCAATTTCCAGCAACATTGAAGAGTCAGCAGATCGTTTCAACCACTGTATGACACAGGTCCCTCAGTGGATGAGTCATAACTGTCTGAAATTGAATGGGGAAAATAGAGGTTCTCCTGTTTGGCTTGGACACCTCAATTTGGACAGATGGTGGCCGTCCTTTCTGGGAGACCTTCCTGTCCCGGTGCAAAAGGAAAAAATCTAGGCTTTATTTTTGACGATAAATTGTCCTTTAAAACCCAGATCAGCTCACTCATCTCTTCAATCTTCTTCATCTTAAAGATGATTAGGAAAATGCACTCCTTCATTCCTCTGGAATCCTTAAAAACCCTGGTGACGGCACTAGCCTTGTCCAGACTGAACTACGGAAAGGCGCTGCACGTAGGGATCCAAACGCAGCACCTTCAAAAGCTGCAGCGTCTTCAGACTGCGGCTGCCAGACTGCTGCTGGATAAACCAAACTTTCAGCCAGTCTCGCACAAATTGAGAACTTTGCACTGGCTCCCAGTGGCCAAGAGGATTACTTTAAAATCCCAATGCCTAATGTTTTAGGCACTCCGTGGGTCTGGTCCTCACTATCTGAAGGTCGACTGAACTGGTACTTACCTCCTAGAAATCTGGGCCACCATAAACCGCTACTAACACCTAGGATCAAGAGAGCTCGCTGGGGTGGAAGAAGTTTCATGGTCGGGACTGTTAAAACCTCGAACATGCCCCCAGACAGGACAAAACACAGCCCTACACTTCTGGCCTTTAGAAAAGCACTAAAAACATGGCTCTTCGTCAACTAACTCTCACACACCTAGACACAGTGGCAGCCATGCTGTATTTCAGGGTACTAGCACCTAGTCGCCTCCAGGCAGTTGTGCACTCTATAAATGCTCTAAACAAATAGTGTTCAGAGTCTAAAACAGCAATACATTCAGGAAACAAAAAGGTTGAGCATGTAAAAATGAGCAATTCCTCATGCCCACTTCATCATTTTAAACAAGAGCTTGTCTTGCAGCCAAATCAGGTTTTCATCATGTTTCAGATTAAGTTCAAAACATGCCATATTCATTACAATGGAAGTACATTCAGTTCAAAGCTTCTCATATTACTTAAACGTTGACCATATTTGTTTTGAGGCATAACAAAATCATTTCAACTGCGGTCACATTCATATCAACATACATCAGATTCAGTTCAGTGTAGGTCATTATCATTTTAACACTAGTTTGATTACTTTCAGTGCATGCCATACTCATTCAATTGGGTATCACATCCATTTAATATAGGGCAAATTAATTTTAACAATTGTTATAATCATTGCTATGCCTTTCTTATCCATTATGACATGAGTAATGTTTATTTAAACAGATCAAGACTTATTATGGCAGATGTCATATTCCTTTGAAAGTGTGTACTTTCAAATTCAATAAACATGTTACTTGTGTCAACATATGTCATGCATGTTTCAACATGTGTCAGAATTATTTCAAGATGTGCAATATTTATTTCAATGGATGTTGTACTTAATTCAAAGCTTCTCATATTAATTTAAGAGTGGGCCATATTCCCTTTAAGGCATGCCAAATTAATTTCAACTGTAATCATCTTCATATGAACGTATGTCATGTTTAGTACAGTGTTAGTCATGTTCATTTTGACACTAGTCATATTTATTTCAACCTATCTTATATTTGTTTGAACATGTGCCATATTCATTAGACCATGGCTTGTATTCATTGCTGATTGTCTGACATTCAGGTCATGTGTGTCACAGTCATTTGAAAGAGTGTTGCATTCAATTTAACATGTATCATATTCATTCGAATGGATGTTGATTCTGTTCAAAGCGTCTCATATTCAATTAAGTGTGGGCCACATTCATTTTAATTTACATAAAATTAATTTCAACTGCAATCATATTCAAATGAACATGTTTCATATTCAGTTCAGTGTTAATCATATTCATTTTGAAACCAATCATATTTATTTCAACGTATCTTATATTCATTTGGACATGTGTGATATTCATTTGAACATGGCTTGTATTCATTGATGTATGTCTGGCATTCATTTCATGAGTGGCACAGTCATTTTAAAGAGTGTCAGATTTGATGTAATATTTGACATATTCGTTCCAATGTGTGTCATATTCATTTCAGCACCAGTCTTTATCATTTCAATAAGGGTTATATTCACTGCAGTTGTTGCTGTATTCTTTTCAGCAACAACATATTCCTTTCAACATAGTTACTATACATCTCAGTATATATTGTATCCAGTTCAGAGTGTGTGTTATTTCAATTGTCTACTAGATAGTATATTCATTCTGCCATGTTGCATATTTGTTTTGACACATGTTACATTCGTTCTGGTGTGTGTCAAATACATTTTGCAGCACCCCATGCATTTCAGGAGATGTCTTATAGGGGGATCTGTAATTTTGACATGAACGGCTTCCCATAGGTGCCCCTTTTAACCGAAGACCTCATGTTGAAAACTAGCAGGTATAGTTGTCCTCTAGGAGCAGGTAAATGATTTACTCTGTATTGTTCTCAGATGAATTACAAGACCTCTTATCTTTTCATAAGAGCTGTCAATGCAGGCATCTTATGTAAGGTCATTAATGCTCCAATTAGGCCGTCGTGGCATCTTCACTGCTTTAAAAATGACTTTGGAGATAAGCAAAATAGGCGGAAAGCTAACTATGCAGCATATGTGGATGGGTAGAAATCATTAGTCACCCGATTTCAAGCATAGCATAACCATATCAATAATCATTGTTTAACAACATTTTAGATGGAGATTCATAAGCGGTGGGAAGCGCGGTAAGTTTTGACATTTGGGTTCTATAAACAACCCAGGCACTACTCTGCTCGAAGTTTGCGAAAAAACAGGCCATAGAGAGTTACAAAAAAAAAATTCAAATACTTTGTAGTACGCTCACTTTTTACATACAATTCTGAAGTGGAAATTTCGCTGCACACTTTCGAATCAATGAGATTATGTGCTCCAGTCTTATGGTTTGGGGTGTATTTCCCTCAAGAAAGCAGGCAAACGATAACAATGTTCCCTGGAGGTAAACCATATCCCATGATAGGGGCATCCGAGACAGGCTAAGGGCACAAGAGACTTAAAGGATCTTGAAGACGAAATTTGGCTGTCTACTTCAATGACCATACACCTTCTCAGGCACAGAGAAAAGCAATGTGCTTTGGACACAGTAGGCGCATTAGTGACAGTCAGTACACTATGGACAATGCTACGGTCAATAAAATAGTGACCAAAAAATCATAATGTAAATTTAAAAGCATAAACTCTACTAAAGCAGGGCTGCAGCTGTGTGGATAGCATCTTCCATCGATAGTACATAAACATTCACGACCAAAGCTTGAAAAAAGTGTGCAACACGCTTTTACAACTAACTTTAACAGGCGATTCGACACTGACTGTAATAGACACACCATTTGCTTCTAACAGTGAATAGAATATTAAGGTTTACATCTTAAAGCCTGAAACCTTTTTTCACCGTTGTAATTATTTGACATTTATTATCTTAGGGGACTGTACATATTATCTGGCATTTAAACTATAAGTGAATTTTAGAGAGTAGGCAGGGAAATATTCAAAACTTAATTTGGAAATGAATAGATACGGGGCCACATTTTCCTCAGAAGGCCGCCTCTGCCGAATGTAAGGGTTGCTGAATATCAAGGATGTCTAGTCTTTATTTTAATTCTATGTCAGGAAGCAGAGTCGAGGATTTTGCTAGTCCTTTCTCCATTTTATTGGACAGCAAGTTAGAAGTAAGAAAAAACAATAAACCATGGACTACCCAAACCAACATGGCAGCGGTAGTCATGGTAACATATCAACCAATCGGAGTCCCAGCTGTTAGTCCTTCCTCTTTCTCCATTGCTGCCTCGGCAAGATAAGTCACGTTTTACTTCAGCTTGATCTTTGTCGTGGCAGTTTTGATTTTGAGTGTAGACAGCTTTGTTTGGATATCTTTTGACTAGAATTTGACTTTGCCTTTGTTGTAGGCTGTGTTATTGTGTATTTAACGCGGTAGGCTTTCAGCCCGAGCGTTTCTTCTTCACGCGTGCGCGGTCTTGGTGTCGGCTTCTGACGCCGACCAGCTGTTCTCCTCAGCGCTCTTCGCGCTTGAGTAGAAACGCGCTGAGGCTTTGCGCTTCATTTGTTTTTTGGCTCTTCCCTCACACTGACACCGTTTTTCGACGGCAAGAATTATCTTCTGACTGAATTTTTATAAATTTCAATTTATTTTCAGTCAGAACTTTTGTGTTTCAGGCTTTTTCATTGGTGTTAGCCTGTGTGGTACCTGTGTGAAGGGTTTCCCCTTATATATAGTTGGGGTGTTTGTGTATGGGTACCAGTTTTTCTGCTAAGATGCAGTCCGGTCCTTCTACTGTTGAGGTGGTGGCTCCTAATGATCAGCCACAACTGACCCCTTCGCACCCTCCTGAAGAGGTAGACAGGCTTCTCTCTTCGGCGATAGCTCAAGCTCTGGCACCTCTGCAGGACAGTGTAAATAGACTGTCAGCCCATGTTTTCAAGAATGATACAGGTTTTTTTGGGGACAGTGGGGCAGGGCCCAGTGGTGTTCCATGTGCTCTACCACGTACGGCCAGGAAGCGTGACGCGGGGCACCTGGAGGGCTTCAGTAAATTATCTGAGGTCTTTCGTAAGAGTGCGCGCACGCTTAGAAGCGCACCCTACCGGGGGGACGACTCGCCCAGTGAGACTGGTGGTATTGCCACCCAGGACCTTGACCCGGAGGAAGGGTTCCCCATCGAGGGAGATGATGAGGAGGACGAGTACGTAGATGAGGATGAGGACACTTCCTCAGAGGATTTTTCTGATGTGAGCAGGTCTTGGCGCCCAAAGCCCAGTGCTCCTAGTCTGACGGAGGGTGATCTTGTCCCTCCTAATATGTTTGACCCATCTACTATTGTTAGACCCAGGTCATCGGAGTGGTTTCCTGAGCAGTCTACAGCTGATTATGTCGCAGCTAAGCTTCGACAGCCTTTACCTCAGGATGTTCGCCTTCGCCTGCGTTCTGAGTGCCCACGCCCTTCCCTTCCCTTTAGGGTGGCATGCACCCCTGAGATTGATCCCAAGTTGTGTACCTTCTTCGCTAAATATATCAAGGACCCTAAGAAGGGTATAGATAGGTCATGGAAAGCCTGTCAGGATAAGCTCTTGGATGTCGTGGGCCCTCTGACTAAAATAATTGAAGTGGCCCAACGTTCTAAAGAGTCGGGCTTACCAATGTCGGTTGATGACGTTGCTGGTTGGTCGCAACGGGCAATGTAATGTGCCTTCTTGGCAATGCCAATTGCGCGCTTTCGGCGGAACGTCGACGATCCTTGCTTCTTAAGATTGATCCGAAGCTAGGAGAGTTGTCGTCTTCTGAGGCGGGCCCAATTGCGCAGGGTGCTTTGTTTGGAGACCCCTTTGTGAAGGAGTTGGGGAAGTTTGTTGCTACCTTTTCTGCTCTGGACAAAGCTCAGGCTTCTATGAAAAGATTTTTTCCCAAAAAGATTTTTGGCGGGGCCGGCAGAGGCAGGGGTCGCTCTTCCGGCCGTCAGGTCCAGCAAGGCCCCAATAGAGGCCAATCCAGAAGAAATAACGGCTGGAATGATGGACGACAGGGTACCTTTTACCCTTCCAGAGGAGGCAGAGGCCAAGGCAGAGGACGTGGTGGAAACCAGTCCAATTCCAGAGGATTTAATGGTAAGATTTCGTATCATCTCTCTGGTTCAAATGGGGGGAAGGTTAGCGTTGTTTCCCCAGGCCTGGTCGTCGATAACTTCAGATCCTTGGTTTCTAGAGACTGTTCAGGGGTTCCACATCGAGTTTTACGGTTCCCCCGTTCAACTCTCTTGTCCTCGCCCTCTAGTTTTTTCTGTCACGGAACAAGAACTTATAGATTTAGAGGTTCGGGCGATGTTACAGAAAGGCGCCATCATCCCCTCGGTGCTTCACCCAAACGGCTTCCTCAGCAACATCTTCCTTGTGGAAAAGAAGGGCAAGGGGTTCAGACCGGTAATCAACCTCCGCTCCTTCAACAAATGGCTGATTTACAGGCACTTCAAGATGGAGGGCATCCATCTTTTGAGAGACCTTCTGTTGCAGAACGATTGGTTGGCTCGCTTGGATCTGAAAGATGCTTATCTTTCGGTTCCAATCTTTCCTCCACATTGTCGATTCCTTCAGTTTCTGTGGAAGGATCAGGTTTACGAATTTCGTACGCTCCCCTTTGGTCTTTCCTCAGCACCTTGGTGCTTTACCAAACTCCTGCGCCCGGTGGTAGAACATCTCCGTACCCTGGGGATTCGTCTAATTGTTTACCTGGACGACATTCTTTTAATGAGTCAGTCCAAGGATCTCCTTCTTCACCATCTTCAGGTTACAATAACCCTTCTTCAGTCTCTGGGCTTCATCATCAATGCCCAGAAGTCGGATCTCATTCCTCGTCAGGAAATGACTTTCCTTGGCTTTCTGATCATAACTACGGATGCGACGCTTCATCTTCCTTCCGAAAAGATCTCCAAGATCAAGAAGGAGATTCGCAAGGTTCTCCGGCGGGATCGAATATCCCTCCGCCAATTGGCCAGGATTGTGGGCTTACTGTCTTCGTCGATCCAGGCCATTTTTCCAGGCCCTCTTCATTACAGGGCTCTTCAGAGACTGAAAGCGTTTCATCTTCGCAAGGGTCTCACTTACTCGGAACTGATTTCCTTAAATCTGGAAACCCGATCGGAACTTCTTTGGTGGTTAGATCACATGGATGCTTGGAACGGGAAGGCGATTTTCGGTTCCCGTCCGGATCTGGTGATCGAGTCAGATGCCAGTCGCCAGGGTTGGGGTGCCCGTTGCGGCTCCCTCTCGGTGGGCGGCAGGTGGACGGAGAAGGAACTTCACTTCCACATCAATTGTTTGGAGCTCCTTGCGGGCTCGTTCGCAATCCGCTCCTTCACCTCGACCAGGGTTTCGTGTTGTGTTCTTCTTCGGATGGACAACACAACTGCTGTCAGGTACATCAATCGGTTGGGCGGCACTCATTCCAAGGTCCTAGCGGATCTTGCGAAAGACTTCTGGAACTATTGCCTTCTTCGCCAGATCTCTGTCACGGCGGAGTATCTCCCAGGCAATCTGAACACGGTAGCGGATTGGCAGTCCGGGAATTTTTGAGATGCCAGCAACTGGAGGCTGGATCCTTCGGTATTCCAGAGAATTTCGGACCTTTGGGGTCTTCCAGTGATGGACTTATTTGCGTCCAGGTGGAACGCCCACCTTCCCCGCTTCTACAGCTGGAAACCGGATGCGGGTGCGGAAGCAGTGGATGCCTTCCTACAGGACTGGTCCCAGTTTCCAGCTTATGTGTTTCCTCCCTACCTTTTCATTCAAAGGGTGGCGGCTCAGGTCCGCAGACAGAGAGCTTCTCTGATTCTGATCACGCCAATCTGGAAAGCTCAATGCTGGTTCCCTTCTCTTCTGGAGCTGTCCTGGGACAAACCTCTTTGGCTACCGTCGTTCGACCACATTCTGACGGATCCCTTGGGTCACCCGCATGCTATGGTTCTCCAGGGCCATCTACGTCTCATGGCATGGAGGATTTCAGGGGACGTTGGTCTTATGACTCGCTTTCGAGAGACGCTGAGCTCCTCATTCGAGGAGCCTGGGCCCCTAACACCACTAAACGTTATAGATCAGCATGGAACAGACGGGTTCGTTGGTGTGTGGCAAAGCACCTGGATCCCATGGGCTCCTCTGTCACTGACGTGATTAACTTCCTCGCTGATCTTTTCAAAAAGAAATTGGCGTACAGCACCATTAACTCTTTCAGGTCGGCAATCTCTGCTGGGCATGCCCTTGTTGATGGCTCTCCGGTGGGTGAGCATCCTTGGGTTTGTAAACTCCTTAAAGGTATTCGCCTTTCGCGCCCCCCAGAGCCCCGTTATTCGGGATTATGGGATGTTAATGTGGTTTTGAATTTTCTAAAGTCCTGGCAGGATAATCAGTACCTTTCCCGCAAGGAACTTTCGGCCAAATTAGCGATTCTTCTCTGCCTGATTTCATGAAAGCGTGCTTCAGATGTTCGTGCTCTGGATATCTCAGCCAGGGTTTTTACCCCAGAAGGGGTTACGTTTACTGTTTCAAGAAGAACTAAATGTAATACAAGGTCAGTAACTTACCCGGCTTTCCCAGATTCGCCAAAGCTCTGTGTTGTTCGTTGCCTTAAGACATATGAGGATGTTACTCTTAAGCTCCGCCCTCCTGGCGAGAGACAATTGCTTATTGCGGTTAAGAAACCTTTCAAGGCAGTTTCCTCTCCCACCATTGCCAGATGGGTCAGGTGGGTTATGTCAGAAGCTGGAATTAACATCTCTGACTTTGGGGCTCATTCCACTAGAGGTGCAATGGCTTCCAAGGCCGTACAGGTTGGTGGACGCTTGGAAGATATCATGAATGCAGCGGATTGGTCCTCGGATTTGACTTTCAAAAAGTTCTACTTTAAGCCAATCCATGAAGCTGCATCGTTGGTGGTGAGTAAGCTTTGAACAAGCAAAATCCTCGCCTCCGCTTCCTGACATAGAATGAGAAATTTCCTAGTTACCACAAAGGAAAGTTTCAATTCTATTAAGGAGGTGGAGGCGAGGATTTTCCCACCCAGGCTTTATCGAGCCTTCCCTCCCGAGACTGGACTATGATGATTTTACTTCGTCTAAGGGAAGTATCTTTTTCCTATGTATTAATGTTCTCATTGATAAACTGTGCAATGATGTTTAATTTCTCTTTGCAATTCGTTCTTTTTACTCCATTGCAATGTTCTTGACTTGTTCGACATTGTTCTGGACGAGATATTATTATTATTGTTTCTCTTCCCTAGGCTCCAATCAAAAAGCGGACTAGTGGATGGATGACTTCTTTCCTGCGGCAGCACCCAAGAAAGAGGAAGGACTAACAGCTGGGACTCCCTATATGCTAACTGTTGGACTCTGATTGGTTGATATGTTACCATGACTACCGCTGCCATGTTGGTTTGGGTAGTCCATGGTTTATTGTTTTTTCTTACTTCTAACTTGCTGTCCAATAAAATGGAGAAAGGACTAGCAAAATCCTCGCCTCCGCCTCCTTAATAGAATTGAAACTTTCCTTTGTGGTAACTAGGAAATTTCTCAATCTTCCCTCTTTCATCCACTAATATACTTGCCCTGCCCCTCATCTCTCACTCCTATAGGTTCAGTTCAATCCTTGCTTTCTGCCATTGTTACGTTTTCCTTCTTTCTCTGCTTTTTCCCTGTGCTGCTTTTCTCCCTCTTGTTCTGGGTCCAAAGTCTGAGTATCAAAAATATGGCATGGTCCAAAAAAGAAAGTGCTGGTGGACCGCACCTGCAACCACCGGCTCAAATTAGGCAATGGAAATATTAATATAGTGGTAACAATCTTTAACACTGAATCCACTGTAAGAAAAGCATGGTAGTCATGGGAATTGAAGGGAATACTGCCTTTATTGCTCCAGAATCAGCAGTTACGCTTTGACAAATGTTGGGCTATTCCACACATTATGAGAAATTGTAATGAGATTGTGCAGACAATAACATTGCACTTTAAATAATTATCACCAATGCACAATCCTAACCTTTTGAAAAGGAGGCAGATGGTGCAGCATATCATTACAGTGCTAGTACTAAATCTAAGAAAACAATATCTCTGAGGGGTATATAGTTGTGTGCAAATGACCAACATTTTTGATTGTCTTGCATAGTAATAGAAGTACTCAGTTTGGCTTCAATATTTTTAACTTTCAGACATTCTCCAAAATGATAATTGTGTTTTTTTAAAACGTAAAACTAAGAACTGTCATTTGAAAAAAGTAAAATTATCTTCTATTGGTTTGTAATTTACCGACACCTAATACCCTTAAGAAAGAAACAATACCTAAATGTATTTAACAATAAATACAGCAATTATATTCGCTTTAAAAATATTTTCATTTTCAACCAGGCTTGTTTTTAAAACTGGCTAATCCTAAACCAAATAGTAAAGTGTGCTTACATACGAAATCACACTTAGGAAACAGCAGCAGGGCTAGAGGAGTGAATTTATAATTTGGTTCAGATGGCTGTACAGGAATGCAAGCAAAAGCATTTCACAGATCATGAATTAAGTGTGGTAATAGATTTTGGAGCCCAGTCGCCATACGATATTACGATTAAATTTGGAGTCCTAGGTGTCTAAAACATAACTCAGAGGGAATACATCAAGCAGTTAAGAGTTTAAAGGGGTTCCATGTGAAAACAAATCCTGAAAAACAGAGTACAACAACTAAAGTCAAAAAAATAGATTGCCAAAGGCTCGATTTACTTAGTATCTACACATAAAAAAAGTCACTGTGATTGAAATTTATAATTTCATTCAAATCCATTTCACACTATCCGGAGGGTAGGACTGATTTACTACTTGAACTCTTCTTCTAGGATCATTGGTGTAACAGCTTTAGAGTGGGTGTTAGTTCATGCTTACATTCGAGTAAAGAAATATGAACATAAAGTCGGGATTTGGCAGTCTGCACCTTGAAGTAGATGTTGTTGCAGTCTGTGTTATCATATCATCAATAACAGTTTAAAAAAATTAGCTTGAACTATATTTCACATGGCAAAATCAAAATATCACACCAAACATAATGATAAACCTCTAGCAGGAAAAGTATAAAGCAAAATAAAACTTACGTTTGTGATAAAGCTTTTTATAAGCTTTTGCGAAGTAAACGCAATATTGGCAACCCCCCATGTGCTATTTAAAGTGTTTTATATGCATGCTTTTTGATGAGGCAAGAAAGAAGGCACTGCTATAGTAAACTATTTTCATAAATTTGCTGTGATGTTTCGATTTTTTTTGTAGTCTCTGAAATGACTATTTGAGTAGGGTGGAAGCAAAGCAGGAAAGAGAACCTGGGGACCTTTCGTTAATTCTTCACACTTCCAGAATCAATTCCTTACATGTAAACGTACCAAGGCAATGCGACCCAAATTATTTGTTCGAGTCACATCACCAAATGCAGAATATCATTATAGCTGCAGAACTTCCAGCAGTATAGATTGTGACACAACAGATCCTTTTCCAGGTAAAGGGGGAAGAGGGTACACATCCACTACCTTTTAGACTGGTTTACACTGCCCCCCTGTGGCTTGGGGCAGGTTGATTGCGGTATCGGCTGAATCGGCGGCAGCATGCGTTCCTGAAGACTCCGTGCTTTTCGTATACAGATTGGCAGCTTCTTATCAGCTAGGGATCTGCTGTGAGTGCTAGATCTGGCATCATGCATGGCAAGTCTGAGTTTAGCTAAAATGCAAAAGAAAACATAGCAGAAACACACACACAAACAAAACAAAAAGAAATAATAAAAAAAAAGATGCAGCAGGGAGCATATACATGAAAACATGCAGTATCGCCACAAGAAACAAGTAGCGGCTCTCCATTCGAATCAAGAATGGACATTAATATGTTAGCAATGCACCTGAGCAGATTATTCAAACCAAAGTAATCCAGATGAAAATATAGTAGAGGCGTGGGTTTAGCCACAAGGTTTCTGTATTAGAAATGGGGTTTGGGGAAGAATGTGCCCCTACATACACAAAGTATCTACAATTTCATATTCTAAGATTGTTTTGTTCATTAACGCGTATGAGATTGGTGAATAGGTTTCAAATGAGTCAGGCCTTCATTTTATGTTACTATTTTAAAGGAATGTAAAATGGGATTTGAAAGTTTCTTGGTAGGAAGGCAAATGGGAAATCATTTAGCCAATGTTCAGCTCCCACTCGCTAAGTGTGCAATGCAGGGATTGGATTTCATAAAGGTATTTCCCATTGCTCAAATATGCTTAGTTAAACAATAATCGTTTATCAAATGTATCGCATTTCAAACGGCATGGGTTAGCATAACATTTGTTACACCCAACACAGAAAGCCACACAAGTAAAATTTAAACACAAATCCGAATAAGCCTGCATAAATACACCACGACTTTTAAAAATGAACAATGATTTAGTAAAAAATACAAATGGTGCAGCGTGATTACTTTACCCAGTTTTTGCAGTAAACTGTCCATAGGTCGTCATTAAATGTAAGGGATGATTTTTATAAGTCAAATGTCACAAAAGTAATATTAACCAAAGTCAACATGTAGTTAGTGGTGACTGATTTGATCATTTCTACATCCTATCCTCTGGTTAAGGTTTTTGATACTGTAACATTTCAATATTATTATTTTTTTTTACACAAAATCATAACATGACCATGTATTACTTATTATGAACAAACATTTTGAGGCACACACTCATCGGTGGTGATTGTAATAAAACATATCACAAGGAATGTATGGCACTGGTACTCCAGAATTACAACTGCAAAAAACAGGAATGAACTAAAGCAGAATAAAAATAGGACACCTTGAATCTGAAATCACACTGTAAAATTGAGACTATCCACTGTATTTAGATACTGCTATTCCAAAATGCTTAGTTATTGACAGAATCCGTAGAAAAATGGGCTCCATGATTACATTCCTTTCATTTATTCTTTGGACCAAGGTACCACCAGGGCTTATTATGAGCCTTATGTACACATTTTAGTGATTGTGATTTCCAAATTATGATTCTTTGCAAATTCATAATTAGGAAATCTAAATTCCTAATGTATAAAATCCATTGAGTTTCATTTAGGTATTTTGTAATGGAGTCACAATTGACCTACCTGATGAATTTTAATGAGGTAGGTTGCAATTTGTGACCCATTAGGAATTGCGGCCATCACAGGGATGTGGGTCTTCTGCGGTCGGCAGACTACCATGTCTATGATTTAACTTATTTTTTAATGCAGCCAGTTTCCTTCAAAGAAAAAAGGAAATGTTTAAAAACAAGTTTCATTTTTAGGTTGAGGCTTGCGCTGTCTGGAAGATCTGTTGTATGTACTTTGTGGGATGTGGAGATCAGCCCTAGGACTTGTCTACTTCCGTTTGTTTTGGGACTTCTTTTTCTGTTGAACTGCATGTATTTAACTGTCTTGATAGAAAACGACCAGCAGAGGTGAGTAAAATTCCAGAATTGCTTTCTGCTTGTTCATCTACCTATAATTGACTGTCTTGATACAAAACGACCAATAGAATATCAGAATTGCTTTCTACTTAGGGACTTTCTTTTTCTATTTCGCTGGCAACTGCCTCTATCTTTCTTTTTTTTTAAAACCTTTATTATATCGTTCAACACAAGATACAAAAGTAACCCTGCAGCGGCAGGGCCGGTACCACATGCATGTAACATGGATCAGTAATGCCAATCACACAGCTCGTCAGCCGACAACCCATGGGTCCGGCAGTGGTAAAGGACAGACGATATATCGGAAACATTTCGAATCAAGGATATGAGTAAGGTCTCATTTTATATTTAACCCCCCCCCCCAGAACGAGATAAAGAAGAAGATACAGGATAGCCGGAGCTACACATTCGGAAGTATAAAATATGCGGATAGGTGGTAAAAGCAGTCGTGGATCAAAATAGGCCAACAGTAGAAACGCAAGCGCCAGTAAGGTCACTAAGGGTAAAGAACTAAGCTACCTATCTATCATCACAGCCACCTACTCCATACCCCGCCCACTCATATACGTCAGGATGAAACCGAAAGTTATCACGACCGGATCCTGCGAGAAAAAGAAAAAGAAAAAGAAAAGGGGCCATGTTAGACGGACCGGGAGGGTCGGCCGAGGACAAGGGGAGAGGTCTCCGGGGAGAACTGTCTCCAGCGATCGTACAGACAAGTAACTTCCCCCCCACAGACGGACACCACACCAGGATAAGGTTCAACGATACTTTATCAGCAATTCTTTAGGTACGGTAGAATTATACAAGGAGGTCTGGACTCAGGGGTCCCCTCGATTCTGGTCTCTGGATTGGGAAAAGGGTAGCGGGACAGTCTTGTTACCAATAGATGAAAATAGCTCTCAATCCTCGAGCTCGGCGTTCTAGATGATCGGGCCGCGGCGGAGCCAGCAGGTCCCGAGATGGATGAAGGAAGCGACGGTCCGCGGCGGAGCCAGCAGGTCCCGATGAAGATGGTGGTTACAAACGGTCCGCGGCCACGCCAGCAGGTCCCGACGACGATGAAGGTTACGAAGGTTACGGCAGCGCCAGCAGGCAGGACGATAGTTCGCAAGGCAGAGCTACGGCAGCGCCAATAGCCCGTCAAGGATGAGTTCTTCTCTGCGTCTCTCGACTCCAGGATACAACTGCCCTCCTGCTCTGGAGCTGCCCCAGTTATAGGGCTGGTGCCCTTTGATGTCCGGACCCTCGCACTTGGAGGTTGGGGGGTCCGGGACGAAGGGGTCCAGACACCCAGCAGGGGGGTGGAGCCAGCGCCCGGGGAGGTTGGGGCGAGCGGCACCTGGCGAGGGAGAACCATCGACACCTCTTTCTCCCATTGACCTGCCAAGTAGTCCGCTCACCTCCTGGGTGGATGGTGGTGCCGGGATGTCTGAGGCCTAGCCAGGCCCAGGGTTGGGGTTGATCGGGGGCCACGCGGCCTCGTGGCGGAGTGTCCAAGATGGCGCCCAGGCTGGGCGCGCGGGCCAGTAATGGATCGGGCCCACGAGGTCGATATGTTCAGAGGCAAGGGTCCCGGAGGGGATGGAAAACGTGAAGTGGTGGTGTGTGACACTTGAGGGACCGGGCTCGGGCCTGGTCGGGCAGAGGGGGAGCGGCCCTTCACGTGGCCTGTCCAACATGCGTCCCCCCCAGCTGAAGGCGGGGAGAGTCACCCATCCTCTTGGGGACTCTCCTCGTCGAGGCGGAAAAACCGGGACAGGCCATCTGCGTTGGCGTGATCTGGCCCAGGCCGGTGTTCAACAGTGAAGTCCATCCCTTGGAGGGAGATGGACCAACGTAGTAGTTTTGGGTTTTCCCCCCGCATCTGCATCAGCCACTGCAGGGGTCGATGGTCGGTCTGCACCCGGAAGTGTGTGCCAAAGAGGTAGGGCCGGAGCTTTTTGAGGGCCCATACCACGGCGAAGGCCTCCCTCTCGATGGTGCTCCAGCGTTGTTCTCGAGGTAGGAGTCGCCTGCTGATGAAGGCCACTGGCTGATCAAGGCCTTCGGTGTTCAATTGAGACAGGACCGCCCCAATGCCGTGGTCGGAGGCATCCGTCTGGACGACGAATTCCCGGCTGTAGTCGGGGGCCTGGAGCACAGGGGCGGAGCACATGGCGGCCTTCAGTTGTTCGAAGGCTGTTTGACAATCTGGGGTCCAGTTGACTTTCTTGGGTTGATTTTTGGACGTGAGCTCTGTGAGGGGCCCCACTATGGTACCATAGTCTTTCACGAACCGTCTGTAATAGCCCGTGAGTCCCAAAAAGGCGCGGACCTCGGTCTGGGTGATGGGGGGCTGCCAGGACTGGATGGCGGCAATCTTGAGCTGCAGAGGGGCCACCAGGCCGCTTCCCACCTGGTGTCCGAGGTAGGTTACGGACCCCTGACCAATTTGGCATTTGCTGGCCTTGATCGTGAGGCCAGCTCGCTGAAGGGCCTGTAGCACCGCTCGGAGGTGGTGGAGGTGGTCGGACCAGTGGTGGCTGTACACAGCGATGTCGTCTAGGTAGGCGGCGCTGAATCCTTCGAGCCCGGCCAAGACCTGGTTGACTAGCCGCTGAAATGTTGCGGGGGCATTCTTCATGCCGAAGGGCATGACCTTGAAATGATAATGGCCATCAGGAGTGGAAAATGCAGAGCGCTCTTGGGCCCGGGGTGTGAGGCCGATCTGCCAGTAGCCCGCCGTCAAGTCGAAAATGCTGAGGTAGCGGGCAGCTCCCATGCGGTCGATTAGTTCATCCGCCCGGGGGATGGGATGTGCGTCTGTTCTGGTGACCGCATTCAAGCCCCGGTAGTCGACGCAGAACCGGAGATCCGGTGTGGTGCCGGGAGCGGCTGCTTTGGGGACCAGTACTACTGGGCTGGCCCAGGGGCTGTCTGAGGGCTCAATGACCCCGAGGGTGAGCATTTTGGTTACTTCCTCCTGGATGCAAGCCCGTACCCGATCTGGCACGCGGTAGGCCCGGTGGCGGATAGGGGGGCTGTCCCCCGTGTCCACGTCGTGCACACACCAGGAAGTGACACCTGGGGTGAGGGAAAACAGGTCGGCGAACTGCAACAGAAGGTCTCGACATTCCTGGCGTTGGTCCAGGGTGAGGGCTCCCGAGAGCCGGACCCCATCCACGGAGCCATCTTTCTCCCGAGTCCGTAGGAGGTCAGGAAGGGGTTCGGAGTCTTCTTCGGCTCCATTGTCTGTGGCCATCAGGAGGCTGAGTTCTGAACGCACAAAGTGGGGTTTCAGCCTATTAGCGTGGAGGACTCGGAGGGGGTTCCGTGAAGACTCCATGTCGATGAGATAGGTGACAGGACCCTTACGCTCGACTACTTTGAAGGGCCCCGTCCACTTGTCTTGCAGAGCGCAGGGCTCGGTGGGGGACATCACCCATACCTGTTGTCCGGGTTCAAATTCGATGGAGGAGGCATTTTGGTCATACCACTTTTTCATGTCCTCTTGACTGGCCTCCAAGTTTGCGTTTGCCAGCTCTCTGAACCGTCGGGTCTGGTTGCGGAGGGTTAGGAGGTATTTGAAGACATCTGGGGGGTTCTTTAGAGGGGGCATTTCCCAGCCTTCCTTGACTAGACTGAGAGGCCCCCGTACGGGGTGTCCATACAATAACTCAAACGGGCTGAACCCGAGGGACTTCTGGGGGACCTCTCGATATGCGAAGAGGAGGCACGGCAGCAGCACATCCCACTGGCGACGGAGGGGCTCTTCCAACCCCCCAATCGTCCCTTTGAGCGTGCGGTTGAACCGCTCAACGAGTCCGTTTCCTTGAGGGTGATAGGGGGTCGTGAATTGGTAGGTGACCCCACACTGTTGCCAGAGGGACTTCATATATTTGGAAATAAAGTTTGTGCCCCTGTCGCTGACGACTTCTCTGGGGAAGCCCACACGGGAGAAGATCCCCATCAGGGCCCGGCCGACCACCGGGGCTGTCACAGTTCGCAGGGGAACAGCCTCGGGGTAGCGGGTGGCGTGGTCCACTAGTACCAGGATGAACCGATGTCCTTGTTTTGTACGGGGGTCCTTTAGTTTGCGGCCGCTCTTTCCACTGGCTTGGCACGTGGGGCAAGATCGGCAATGCTGGAGTACATCATTCCTCATTTTGGGCCAGAAGAAGTGGGTTACTAGGCGGCTGTAGGTTTTATCCTGACCCAGGTGTCCAGCCAGGGGGACATCGTGGGCCAGGTTTAGCAAGAAGTCTCTAAAACGGAGGGGCACCACTAGCACTCGGCTGGCCCCCAACTCCGCGATCCTTTGTTCACTGTATAGCAGATCATTGTCCCAGTAGATCCAATGTGTTCCGGAGGTATCCCCTGCGCTCTGGGCGAGGGCTTGTTGGCGGAGTCCCTCGAGGGAGGGACAGGTCTTTTGCTCTTGGCGAAACTGTTCCTGTGTGGGTCCCCCCTCTTGATGCCACTGGTCGAGGCCAGCGAGGTCCGGAGGTTGAGCTGGTTCTGGGGGGATGGCACGGTCGGTGTCTTCGACTGGGGCGACCGGGGGCGGAGGCGCCGGCCATTCGAGTTCCTCTTGTCGGGGATTGGCACGGGCGGCCATGGACCGGGTGGTGACGCACGCCCAGTCCGGGACGCCCAACATCCCCAGGTGTTCTCTTCGTTCTACGGCTGCCCAGGGAGAGCTTTCAAGGTCATTCCCCAGGAGACAGTCTACGGGAGCATCATCTCGGACCGTTACTTTCAACATGCCGGAGACCCCTCCCCATTCGAAAGGGACGCAGGCCATCCGACACAGACTTTCTGAGTTATCGGCTGAACGGACAGGGCAGAGAATGTTTGGTATGAACTGTTCTGGGGTCACCAGGTGACAGCGGACGGCTGTTACACTGGCCCCGGTGTCACGGAGGGCTTCGGCCTGGCGTCCATTGATGCTCACCCATTGGCTGTACTTCCGGGTGTTAGCGGGTAGGGGGACCCGCGGGACCATGTCTTTCCCCCCTAAGCATGCTAAAGTCATGGCGGCTGGCTCCCATTCTTGATGCTCTTGTTCGTATTCTTCCTGCTCCTCGGAGATCTGTTCTTCCCCTAGGGCAGCAGCGGCCACTTGGCGGGGCCTTGGGCTCTGGTACTGCGGGCAATTTGGGTCGTTTGCATAGTGGCCGACTCGTTGGCATCGGTGACACGTGACATTGGCTCTGTATCCCGGTCGCGCCGGGGTGCTGCCCCGGTTGGCCGGGGTGGTGGTGCTGGTAGCGGGGGCGACCGGAGCGTTGTCTCTTCCTCGCCCTTGGCCCCCCCCTCCTCCTCGGGGACGGTGCTGACCGTTGTTGTTCCGGTTCTGTTCATAGGACCCATTTCGGCCCACTCTGGTGATTTCCCACCGGTCAGCCTCGGCTGCGAGCTGCCGTGGATCAGTCAATTTGCTGTCGAGGAGGTGCTGCCGGAGCTCGATGAAGCAATTGTTTGATAGATGCTCCCACACCATGAGGTTGAAGAGTTGTTCGTACGTTGTGACATTGCTTCCCTTGATCCAGCCCTCGAAGGCTCGGCTAAAGTAGTTCACGTAGTCCACCCAAGTTGTACCCGGGATGCGGGTGCAGTCTCGGAACCTCTGACGGTACATCTCGGGTGTGAGCCCATAGCGGGTGAGGAGGGCAGCTTTCATGTGGTCATAGGAGGTCATCTGATGGTCCGGGAGCTGTAGCAGGGCATCGCGGCCCTCATTGAGGAATCTCCCCCATAGACCGGCTCCCCAATCGCTTCGGTCGATCCGGTGGGCGGTCATTGCGATTTCGTAGGCCTTGAACCATTGCTGGATGTCGTCCTCTCGGAAGTATTCTCGAACGACATCCTTGGGGATGTGTACCTTTTTCTCTGTTGCCCCTGGGTCGCGGGGTTGCTCGGGCACCCCTAATTCTCTGTTCTGCTTGCGTAAGTCTATCTCAGCTAGTTTGCGCTCGTGTTCATACGCCAGCCTCTTTTCCTCGAGCTCCCTTTGTCTCTGTTTTTCCTCTCTTTCTTCGCGGAGACGCAGGTGCTCCAAGCTTATTTTTTGTTCGGCCAGTTTAAGTTCAACATCCATTTTGAGCCGGGCCATTTCTAGTTCGTGTAGTCGTGTTCTTTCTCGTTCCTGGATCTCGTCTTGCGAGAGACCCGTTCTTTGCTCCTCGGGGGCCGTGGGGTTTTTTCCTACTGCTGCGATGTTTTGGTCGGTGGTTCCCACGGCCCCGGTTTCTGCCCAGGACTCTAGGGCCTGCTTGAAATCGTCTTTGGTACTTAGACCGGTGGTAGCGATACCTAGTTCGATGCAGAATTGTTTTAGTTCACGATGGCTGTACTCGTTCAATTTCTCCATTTGAAATTTCTCGGTGGATCCGCTTTCTTTGGTTGTCATTGTGATTTCGTCGTGGGGTGAGCTACTCTCTGTACGATTATGCGGTGATTCGGATCGCGCCGCTGGCCACCAATGTTAGACGGACCGGGAGGGTCGGCCGAGGACAAGGGGAGAGGTCTCCGGGGAGAACCGTCTCCAGCGATCGTACAGACAAGTAACTTCCCCCCCACAGACGGACACCACACCAGGATAAGGTTCAACGATACTTTATCAGCAATTCTTTAGGTACGGTAGAATTATACAAGGAGGTCTGGACTCAGGGGTCCCCTCGATTCTGGTCTCTGGATTGGGAAAAGGGTAGCGGGACAGTCTTGTTACCAATAGATGAAAATAGCTCTCAATCCTCGAGCTCGGCGTTCTAGATGATCGGGCCGCGGCGGAGCCAGCAGGTCCCGAGATGGATGAAGGAAGCGACGGTCCGCGGCGGAGCCAGCAGGTCCCGATGAAGATGGTGGTTACAAACGGTCCGCGGCCACGCCAGCAGGTCCCGACGACGATGAAGGTTACGAAGGTTACGGCAGCGCCAGCAGGCAGGACGATAGTTCGCAAGGCAGAGCTACGGCAGCGCCAATAGCCCGTCAAGGATGAGTTCTTCTCTGCGTCTCTCGACTCCAGGATACAACTGCCCTCCTGCTCTGGAGCTGCCCCAGTTATAGGGCTGGTGCCCTTTGATGTCCGGACCCTCGCACTTGGAGGTTGGGGGGTCCGGGACGAAGGGGTCCAGACACCCAGCAGGGGGGTGGAGCCAGCCCACCCTGCTGCCCCGCAATGGCTACGGCCTACCCCACTAGCAGCGCGCCTGTCGCCCAGAGGAATACCCGAAAGAGAGAAGAGAAGAAAAAAGGGGCCATAGAACAAAACAAAGGCAAAATAACAAACCCCCCACCACCCTGCACCCCTGCAACGGCTACGGCCTAACCCACTAGCAGCGTGCCTGTCGCCCAGAAGCCTCCCTAAAAGAAGGAAGCAGCGGAGGAGGAGAAACACAAACACACGCTCCCGGACTTCCCTCCCCCCCACCAGATGCGACCCCCCGGAATCAAATTCAAAAGAAAGGGCAGCAAGATACACAAACAATCCGGGGAAGTACCAAACATACCACCCGACTCCCGCAGTTCACAGGTCACAATCCCAGCAACCGATTACATTATTGTCCCGTGTCCTGAAAAGCCCCACCAATCAACCCTGGCCAGTACGAGTGTTCACTGGAGCAATTGTAACCCAGGCCACAGCAGCAATAAGAGCGGTAAAGCTATCATGGAAATTCAAGTCAGTACGAGCAAGCCAATTAAAGGATAAAAGTTCACAGTCTACACAAAGCAAGCGAGGAAAAGCGTGGCAGGATGATAAAACTCTCCAATAGTCACAGGTGATCTTGTTGAGGCAGTCAAGGTTGTCCATAGTGAAGTTCGGCGAGATAGGGCTCAAGCAGGGAACGCTGACAATGTTCACGGGCGCGCGATCTGTATTATAGGAATCCGCAGCGCCAAAGAAGTCCGGCTCCTGCATAGGGACCTCGAAGTCGGATATACGATGTTCCGTTGGTAGCACCGCTGGCTGCAATGATGGCAAAAAGCCACTGTCCGGTCTCCGGCAAAGATCTTCCATCATTTCCGAAAGTGCCCGGTAGTTGACGATGATCTGTGAGTGGAGCGCTCTAATGGCCGCCATTACGGCGTGCAGCGGTGGCGTGTCTTTTGTCCCCTCCATCTCCTCTCGCAAGCAACAGATCAGGATGCAGACCCCCGGAGGCCGACTTCTCCGGGGTAGCAGGCAAATCTGGAGCAGACACCAACAACAGGCGCTCTCACCTCACGATGTTACTCCTTCGCCACTGATCAGGGCTCCCGTCCGCACCCCCACGGCAAGCTTACTGTGTCTCCAGGCGTTGGATACGGGGCCAGCAAACGATGTGACACGCCGTAGCGTGTGTGTTGCAGGCAGGATACTATGTCGCCGTCAAAAACCGGGAAGATTATATCTCCGTTCGGGAGACCGGACAAAGCCCAAGGTTCCAGCCGATGTTGTTCAACTCCAGCCCTGATGGGTTGGAAATCGAGGCCCCGGCTTCAGCTCCGGGGTAGGTCAAGAATGAAACACGGCATATCTCTGTCACCCGGTATGATAAATAGTTCGGGATTGCGCCTTCAGAGTCAGCTACTCCTCACACATATGGGAGTCCGGTGTGAAATCAGGATGACTTGCAGGATATACGAGCTGCTGGCGGAGGTCGGCGGAGCCGGGAGCTTAAGCGGCCATCTTGCTTGCTAGAGTAGCTCCTCCCCTATTTATCTTTCTTGATAGAAAACGACCAGCAGAGGTCAATAAAATACCAGAATCACTTTAGAATTTCCTGGTTTCCAGGCCATAGAAACTTGTATTCAACGAGCACCCGTAGACGATAATATTTTTTTCAAATCTTGTATTTTCAGTGAAATGACCACCATAGAGGCATGATTTTAAATTAAAAACAGAGCTTTAGACAATACAATTTCCCACTGATAGGCAGTATTTCTCACCATGTGTTCCCATACCTGGCATGTTCTGCAGTTCGGTGCTTACTTTCCCTCCATGTTAAAGAACAATAGATGTTTCAGCACCCAGACTAATGTGCTGCATAGCTAAATACATATAAGGTCCCAAAGGTGAAACCGATTGCATTGCAAATGCTTGTTTTAAGAGTAAAAAACACAGTTGATGGACAGAATGCAGAACAATGTCTTACATTCACCCCAGTACAAAGATCTGGGCCTAAATCCATCGTTTTTTTGCACTGCACACCACCCTAGGTCAGACAATGGCTATATGCAAATCAGCCTTGACCCTGTGCCTCATGGGAAAAGTTCAGCGCGAACTACCAAGCCATGTCTTTCCATGTTAACTAATTGCAATTTGTGCTCTGTACATATGGAAAAGCATTTTTGCGGTTGGTAATGGCCCCATTCGGCAAATCAGGCAGTTTCCAACCGCAAACATGCTTGTGCACATATGGCCCCTTTACGACTTAGTGTGTGCCGGTTTTGTGGTTGTATATGAATTATTTTTTTTATTCTTTCTTACTGATGACCACTTAACACATAATCATTTTATAAGCATTATCAGAAAGGAATGTGTCTGCATCCAAACATCTTGATACAACCCATCATAAATACATGTTTATGCAACAATCTGTTTGGCCAAACTTTACTCAAGCTGGAAAGGGCCATGGTCCTGGTCCAGTTGTGGGGGTTCGCAGAGTCCTCACCTGAAATTGTTCCATTTTCCCCATATTTGATTCCACTTTTTAGGGCACCCCCTCGATTCGTATATTGGCTGCTCCATTAGCATGCACCAATCCATGTCTCTTTGCCATGCTATGAATGTTGGTGTCTCCTGGGCTCCCCACATTTTGACGATATTGCGCTTTGCAATCATATTACCCAATGTTACCCAAATCTGCCCTTGACTATTTAGATCTGTGGGTCCCCATACATTCAATAAGCACAATTTTATACTAGGTTCTACTTTAGCCCCCATTACTTACTCCATACATTTACCCAGATCTAGCCAGTATTTCTGGATATGCACATTCCCAGATGATTTGTGCGAAGTTGCCCGGCTGCCCTCAACGTCTCATGCTCCCAGGTTCGGTTCTGTAGCCCATCTTCACAAGTGCAGGGCCACTAAGATACATTCTGTGGAGGATTTTGAGTTGCACCAGGCTAAGCCTAGAGGAGATGGCAATTTCACGGGAGGAGGGCAAAGCCTCCATCCATTCCTCATCCTCAATTCCAGCTATGTCGTGTTCCCATCGACTTCGGAGCTGAATCATGTATGTCATGGAAATGGATTTCCTCTGTATCTGTTCGTCTAGGACTCTGTCTTCAAGCAGAGAGGATTCTGGGGGGATTCCCCCTTGGGGATTATCGCTCGAAGTGCTTGCTGTATCTGGAGATACCTAAAGTGTTCCTTACTTGCCATTTCTTGCTCAGTCTGTAGCTGTGGGAAGGAGACTACATCACCCGCATTCCACAAAACTTCGACCTAGGAGATTCCTCCATTGTACCATCCCATTGTTAGCTTCTGTATGGAGATTCGGGGTTGTTTATCGCCCCACAAAAGTTCACTTTAAAAGCTTTCTATAGCTCCAAAGTAGTCAAAACCGACCAAGCATGGAGAATTCTGCGATCCCTATAAAAACGTTTTTAAAGAGCACTGCGTGCACCAGCAGTGACCATGGGAGTGTCTTCCAGTGGGCAATATCACATTCAAATCTCTAATGGAGGGAAGAGTTTGCAATCATAGAATCTAGTCGGGTCGCCGGTGATGTAAATCCACAGGTATCTAAACACTTCAACCGCCTCAGTGATGGTATATCCCTTTGGTAGGGGGGTGAATCCACCATGGAGGACATAAATTACGGATTTTGTCTAGGCTGGATATGGATTAGTGTAGTAAACATCTTAATATAAAGACTAGGAGGAAGTAGTAGGCAGCACTATGCAGATGACAGTAGGCAGGACCGGTCTTAGCGCTGGTGGCGCCTGGTGAACAACTTGTTTGGTGCCCCCCATATGACCCCTCCTCGGATTCCCTCACTACCACCTGGCAAGAGTGCCCCTCATCTCTCCATAGCCCCTCTCTCACATACATTTCATTTGTTTTAAAGGTAAAGGGTGGCTTTCCTAATCCATTCAGTTATCCCCATAAAATATAGACCTGTCCTTTGCAGCAGGCATAGTAACCCTCTGCGCTGCGTTATGGTGAGTCAAAACTGCCACTAGACAAAACTCAATTTCTCTTTCTCTACCAGGAACATTAATCATGACAGTTATCTTCACATTTTTATTGCTGCCTAAAGCTGGACCCACAAAGAACTTCTTCAGTGGGTGATTTTAAATCGGGAAACAACCTTTACAACGCACTACCATTAAACAAAGCTTTTACAACGCAACATCCATTACAACGCATGCCATTACAACGCAACCATTACAACGCATGACACTACAACGCATACCACTACAACACATGTCATTACAACGCAGTCATTACAGCGCATACCATTACAACGCATACCATTACAACGCATACCATTACAATGCATAGCATTACAACACATAGTACCCTTACACTATCCAACACTTACCCTACTGTTGCACCCCCTGGAGTTAGAATAGTAATTTTTACCCCTACACTAGCCAACACTTACCCTACTATTACACCGCCTGGAGTTAGAATAGTAATTTTTACCCCTACACTATCCAACACTTACCCTACTGTTGCACCCCCCCTGGAGTTAGAATAGTAATTTTTACTCCTACACTATCCAATACTTACCTTACATGCAATGTAATGTTATGCGTTGTAATGGTATGCCTTGTAAAGGTAGTATGCAATGTAATGGAATGCGTTGTAAAGGTAGTTTTTAAAAATACGTTGTAATGGCATGCGTTGTAATGGAATGCGTTGTAATGGATGTTGCGTTGTAAAAAATGTGTTGTAAAGGTATGCGTTGTAAAAGTATGCACTGTAACATCATACATCCTTTAAATCATAACCAATTGCTAAAGACAGCGCCCCGAGGTCTGTGCCTCCCTCTGGATCAACGTCCAGTGTGGCCACACAGGTTGCACCCCCCCGTAAAGCCAGCCCTGACAGTAGGTTGTTGTGGATGTAAATAGCAGAACACAGTAGATGTCTCACACGGTATGCAAGGAGCTGCATCAAGTCATATTTTACTGGAGTGCCATGGCAGGTGGTGCAGCCCTAAAATTAAAAAAAATCAACTGCCAACAGACCGGCCACGCCTGCGACACATACCTTTCCAAAGTTCCCTAATCTCCTACTTTATTCTGCCTTTTGTCACGCAGGCACTGATTGCACATATAAAGATCAATTGCCAAAACCCACCTGAAGCTCCAATAGCCTTTAAGTCTCTGGAAGTGGGTGAGTGGGCCAGTTGGGAAGTAGGTTGTAGTCACTTGCCAAAGCTGTGCGAACTCTCCGACAGTGGTGGCTTGCACAGGTAAGAGCGGTGAGGCGTGGTGGGGTAGTAGTGGTGGAAGTCGACAGACGGCGAGATAAGTAATAATAAATAAATACCACTTACTCTGCTCTCTCCGTATCACCGCAAGTAAGTTGTTTGATTTTATTTATCTAATTTTACCTATCCCATCGTATGTTGACTTCCACCACCCTCGCCCCGGCCTCGTCTGGAGAGACGCTAACAGCTTAGCAGGCTCTGTCATGCAGTGCTGTATGGGGATGCTAACACAAACGAGGAGGAGTTACTATGTGAGGCACAAAAACAAGTTATTGTTTATTATATGTTTTCTTCTGTTTATAGCAAAAGTGTCTAAATGTTTTGAAAAAAAATATTTATGTTTACAGGAAGAAAATCATTTCCCAGCTCTTTATCAACCAATTTTTCACCTTCAATCCTGAAAAAGCATCTTGACTGGATTCCCTAACAAATCAATATTCAAACTCTAACGAGTCAAAAGCATCCTTTCTGTCTCTTGTTCATCTGAAGCAACATGACTACATCACGCCTGCACTAAAGGCCCCCTACAGGCTCCATATAAAGGAAACAGCACATTATAAATTCATTTACCTTGTCCACAAAGTCTTACGTAGCCGAGCTCCAATATACCTATCAAATCGTTTGTACCTTTTCTTTTCACCAAATGTTTATTGTCTTTCAACCTTAGCTTTTTGCCAGTCCCTCCAACTTATTACAATAAAATCGGATGAATGACACTTCATTTTAAGGCTCATCCCTCCGGAGGTCTCAACTTATGTCTTACACATGGGCTCCTTCTGAAATTCAGGAAATGGCTAAAAAAGCAAAGTACTTACCTTTGGTAACGTTCTTTCTCGTAGAGGATATATCTAACAGCATATTATTCATCTTTTGAATACTTCCCCAAGCGTCAGACTGGAGCCAGACATTTTTTGACAGTACCCCTTGCATACCGGCGGGTGGTGCCGGTGGCTCGGCATTGACGTTGTTCTACGCTGAATGTGACGTGGTTTTCTCAGTTGACCTTGCTGTCTGACAATAGTGCCTCATGAACATATGGAGTGACACCCACATTGCAGCCTGACAGATGTCTAGAACATGCAGCACATGGGCCAATGCATTGATAGCAGCATTGGCTCTGTTTGAATGAGCCTGTACCCCTTCAGCAGGCTGTTTTTCAGCAAATGTGCAGCAGATCTTCATGCAGAGTACAATCCAGATTGAGCTGGACCTTTTCTGCACAGCTTTGACTTTCTTTGCCCCAGTGAACCTGATAAAGAGCTGATTGTCCACCCGGTGTTCTTTGGAATGACTGATATAGAAGTGGAGGCCACTTTTAGGATCTACGTAAGTAAAGAAACCAATAGCAAGCTTCTATATAATTACATGACAATATTCTAGGTACAAAAATACTGCAGTAACCACATTGCATACCATACAATAAATGACTCCCTAATATTAAACAAATATATATTTTCAGTTATTTAAATCTCTTTTTGATTCAATTGATTAAATGTTTTTGTTTACAAAAGATATATATTAGCAAAAATTGACAACATCAGTGAATAAATAAATTAGATACAAACATAGAATGTAGAGAAAAGTATATTATCAAATTGATACAATCAATCCTTATTTCCAAATACTTTACATAAATTTAGGACAAGCAGTTGAGAAGAACTTGATGGAGGCAAGCGGTAGATGAAAAACTACGCTCGTTTCGGCATTACTGCGTTCATCAGGACACTGTCTATTGCACACAAATCTTGGGATTAAAGATATGAGCAGCAATAAACCTTCGATTACTCGTCACCAAATCAACACCAAAAAGTTGATGATAGAAGAAATTCTCGTGCTTGAAGATGACTCTCTATGCTGGTCATAAACAATAAGCATACCTGAAAAAAAGTATAAATCATCTCAGTGCTGTAGAATTCAAGGGAAAATATGTTTCGCTCCTGTAGTTAGCTCTAAGAGGTGAGTATATAGTTGGGGCAAATTTGTAGTACTCGCCATACGTTTCAGTTTATTCTGGAGTTGAAAAATAAACTTGGGGTGAAACACTATCCTGCAATGCACTCTCTATTTAGGTCTTGGCTTTGGATGTAGACATGGTGAAAACAAGCCAAATCAGTACTTTCGGGAGCTTCTAGTCTCCGTATAAATGCGGCGGCAACTGCCTGGGTGTCAGCGCTTAGCGTCCTTCATGTAAATAACCAACCAGTGAAGCCTTTCCTCTTCCTTAGAGGGGTGAGGTGGAACAAAGAACACAGAAAGGGTGATGGTCTGACCAATGTGAAATGGAGTCACCCCCTTTGGAATGAAGGAAGCAAATGTCTGGAGGATCAGCTTGCCTGGTTGGACATAGTGTAAGGCAAATTAACAGAAAGAGCCTGAAGCTCACTAACCCACTGTGCCAATGTTATTGCATCAAGAAAGATTGTCATGAGTGAGAGGGTAAGGATCTGAGAGCAAAAATGTGGAGTGGCACAAAAGGCATAAAGGTCCGAATTTAAGTTCCATTGGGGCTTAACAAAAAAAGGAAAAGGGGGTAACATATGTTGCAATCACTTTTGAAACCGTATATCAACCTGATCAAAGGCAGAAAGAGCCGACAAGTACCCTTTAACATTGCACAAAGCAAGGCCTGTCTGGATTAGGAACAACACAGATAACAAAACTTCGGACAGTTTGGCCTGGAATGGGTCAATCTGCTTATAAGGATGACAGGCATGTACAGATTTGGTTGAGGGATCCCTAGCTGCCTAGATGGCACCAATCACTTCTGCAGGAAGGATGTAAGCACACAACTGCTAAATCTGAAAGCATGTCTGTGGAGAATGGACAGGAGCAGGACCTTGCCCTGCTGCTGTGATAGGAGATCCTCATGAAGGGGCAGCCTAATCAGAGGACAGATGCTCCTTACCAGAAGTTGGGGACCATACTCTACATGCCCAGTCTGGACGGGCAAGATGACTTGGGTCATACAGGAGTCTTGAGTTCTATACTATGCGGAATGCTGAACAAGTATAGGGAGCAAGGGATACTGAATATCGTACCATTATGTGTGTTACTTGTATAGAACACTTATTATCAAGTCGCTCTCCGAAAACTGCCTACTTGGAAAGGCTAGCCATCAATATTAGCCCCTCATGTTTCACTATGTACAAAAGAATAGAGAGGCAACTTTCAAAAGATAAAAACAATAAACATAACACAGTCCAATGCTGTATTTGTAACATAAAGATAATTAGAGAGGTCTTTTCTTTGTTTGTTGTGATTCTTTTCTTTGATTTCTTATTAAAATGTAAACGATAGCTCAGCACAGCCAACACGTTTCGCCCAATATTTGGGCTTCTTCAGGGATGTAAGCATGACAAATACGACTGTCAATACTCCATGTAAGTTGTACACAGACATATAGACGAATACAAACAATACTATACAGTATCGAAACTGCAGACATCAGAATTGTTTTGAGCGTTACAAAACCCAAAGAAAAAGAAATATTGTATTAGAGTAACAGTTATTACATGATGTATATATCCTACATCATACTACTCAAAGAGGGGAAAAAACACCTAATTTTCCCAATTTATATCTTTGGTATCACCAATAGGCCCTTGGACAAACTTTCAATTAAAGAGTTACAAAAGAAAAGACTATACAACATAATGTTTTCAATACTTCCTGTACTGTACACATGTGTTTAAAACTGTTGTATGTGTGTTCTTCTGCTCTCCCGCCTCTATTTATTCAATATACAGGAACTGAGGAACCTAAAAATGGCTTTGAAAGAGACTCCCCGTAAGAGATCACTGCTTGCCATTTGCCACAATAACTATAAAAGTGGTCTTAAGGAATAGCAGTCCCGAATACAAAGCCAAGCCTGGGATGAGCTGATACAAGCTAGTGAACTAAAAGATAGTACCCTCTTTTGGAAGGGTATTAATAGTCCTTGTTTTTCTGAACTTTATAAACTGAATATAGGTCATTACATAACTTCTGACCAGTGGAAGGATAATTGCCAGGCGATTTATAATCATGGGGATAGCGAACTATGTATAAATGATTTAGTGCCCCTCCCATGTGAGGCGCATATTAACTTTCTTCTTCATGAGGTTAAAATTGGTATTGAGTGATTGTCCCAGGATAAGGCTTCAGGTCCGATGGGATTCCCTCGCACCTGTTTCGGAACAATATAGATGTGTGTGCCCCGGTCCTGACTAGGATATTAAATGCAGCAGTGTCATCATCCATGCCCCATTTCTGGTCTACTGCCAATATTATCCCTATCTTCAAGAAGGGTGACAGGGATAACCCTCATTGTTATCTCCCCATATCCCTGATAGACTCTACTGTTAAGGTGATAGGTTGGGTCTTACTAAATATGCTATCTGACTGGGATTATAAAAATCTAATTATTTCAGAGGTTCAATATGGCTTCAGAATATGTAAATCAATAGTAGGCCAATGCCTGAACCTTTATCTTTTAATTTCAAAACATTCAATTGCCTAAGCAGGCTCTATCGATCTAGGTTTTATGGACCTCACTGCAGGGTTCGATAGAGTGAACCGCAGTAAATTGTGGTTGCTACTAGATGAGTTAGGCGTTGAGCACGCAATAATAATTGTTTTAATTACTCTCTATGCCCATACATCAGCTACAGACAGTTTTACTCAAGAGGGGGGAGTCACTGATAATTTTAAATATTCAAGAGGTGTGCGTCAAGGGTGCATTCTTGCCCCTTTTTTATTTTTTATTTACATTATATATTAATGAGTTAGAATCAACCCTGATATCACTGCAGGCTGATACTACGAGAATAGGCAGTAGACCAGTGCCAGTTCTGTTGCATGCAGATGATGCTGTGCTCATAGCACGTACTCCCACAGCATTGCAAGTCCTAATTGATGGGGTTGTTTCCTTCATGAATGGGCTGGATCTGTCCCCAAATTTTACTAATTCGTTTGTGATGGAGCTAGGATCCTGAGGGACCAGCTTGAAAACCTACAAGGCAGGCACCTTCAGCCGATCCAAAGGCCCGGCCTTCACATATCTTGGTGTTCTATTTAACGCCAAATTATATTGAAATAACCTGAGGGAAGAGAAGCTAAGGGACATGAAAAAAGCCCTAGGAGCTATTGCAAATTATGCACACATATTGGGCACATGATCATAAAATTATACCATTCCTTCTGTATTTACAAGTCCTTGTACGGGAGTGAGATTTGGGGTTACATGGTAGCTGACAAATTACAGACAGTGCAAATAAAAATTTTAAGGCGGATCTTAAAAGACCATCAGGGAACCCCTGCTTACTCTGTACATGAGGTGTTAAGTATATCACTGATTTAGTTGCAGTTAAGCCACTGCTTTGCTGGGTGAATGTTTGGTGTAACGAGGAGGCATCTTTTAATCAAGCAGTAATTTTGGACTGCCTCTCACTGGATCATGTTTTTAAAACACGTTCGTTAAGATTTATTAAGGAAACATTAAGTGCCCTCGGAAGATTAGGTATCTTTATAAATCATAACACAGTGAAGCGAGAGGATAAAAAAATCAATTAACAATCTGTTTTTTAAAACAGTTAGTGTAGAGCATGAGGGCAAGGAGCTCATTAAGCCTATGGTAAGAGCACATGCTTTAGTCAAATAAGTGCAGGGAATGGAGTCTTATCTTGACATTTTATTCAGTGCCCATGACCATTTTTTAATTACTCGTTTTAGATTAAATATTTTTCCTCACTTAGTGGCCTCTCCTCCAGGCTCTGTTTTACAAGTCAAGGCTAGGGGGCCTGGTGGTTGAGAAAATAGGTCTTTTTTATGTAAATATTTTACGCATCCCAAGCGACAGTATCTTAAACCTTATTTAAAAGAAATGGGATTCAGGCAGGCTCGTATTGCACTTTTGCACTTGCAACTTTTGAAGAATGACCGCACACTGTTTGTTGTTACACACTTTTTGAGAGCAATGCTAATATCAAGGAAATCTAGACCCAATTGAGATGGAGAGGGACATTTGTGATCTGTTGTGTGGTGATATGTGGGTTTAATGAAATGGTCATGTTGTACATCCGTGTTTATGCCATAGGATATTTTATATGACTGTATATTGTTTGTTGCTATTAATTTTTGGAGAACAATACTAAGTCCAAGTAACTCTAGACACGATTGAGGAAGATTGGGACATTTGGGATTTTTATTATGATGAAATAGGTTTTTAATAGATTTGTTATTGTTTTTAAAGGATTCTATCTTTTATGGCTGTGTTCACTGCTGAATAAAGATTGTATATATCCATACTAATATAATAAAGAGAGAGCCCAAACCTTTGAGGCGGGTAATCTCAGGAACCACAGCACCAATCACAACACCCAATACAGCGTTGGAAAGGGCAGTTGCAGCAGAAGGACATAGGCTATGCAGACGCCCACCATATACATTTAAAAAGTAAAAGAACCATGTCAGAAAAGTAGTCCCTTGTGGGCGTGCCTGCGTTGTGCTGTGGGCTTGTGCTGTGGGGGCGTGACAAATGCTGGGGGTATGTGTGGTACATTCCGCCCTTCGGGCTGGACTGTTCCCATGAGGCACAGGGTCAAGGCTGATTTGCATATGGCCATGTCTGAACTGGGGTGGTTTGGAGTGCAAAAAAACAATGTATTTTGGCCCAGATCTCTGTATTGGGGTGAATGTATGACATTGTTCTGCATTCTGTCCATCAACTGTTGTTTTTGCATTTGTCACCCCGAGTGGGATGGGTATGCTCAGACGTGAGTCCCATGCTCTCCACACCACTGGAGTCAAGCTATCCTGGTTGAAGACGGCTGATAGCCAGAAATTGGTCCTAGGATGCTTGAGTCTGGTCCAGGAAAGACATGTCTTGGCAATTCGGCCTGGAATGTTCCCATGAGGCACAGGGTCAAGGCTGATTTGCATATGGCCATGTCTGAACTGGGGTGGTGTGGAGTGCAAAAAAAATGATGGATTTAGGCCCAGATCTCTGTATTGGAGTGAATGTATGACATTGTTCTGCATTCTGTCCATCAACTGTTGTTTTTACATTCCGCCCTTCATGCCATGTCTCATATCGTGTGCTGGGGGTGTGGGCATGTGCGGGGCGCGCATTGTGTCAAATGTTTCATTGTTTTTTCTTCCCAGGTTCTGTACATTCCAGCTCCGGGTGTCCACCCTGCTCCCTTTAAATACCCCTGCACCCCATAATCAAAACCCACCCTTACTCCTTAAAATACCCCAACACCCTTAAACACTAACCCATCTTAACCCTATAAATATACCCTGTACCCCAAAACCCAAACCTATACCTAAATCCTAAAAATACCCCTGTACCCCAAAAACCAAACCTACCCCTGAACCCTAAAATACCCCTGTACCCCAAAACCCAAACCCCAAACCTAGCCCTGAACCCTTAAAATACCCCTGTACCCCAAAAACCCAAACCTAGCCCTGAACCCTAAAAATACCCCTGCACCCCAAAACCCAAACCTAGCCCTGAACCATAAAAATAACCCTGTAACCCAAAACCCAAACCTACCCCTGAACCCTAAAATACCCCTGTACCCCAAAACCCAAACCTAGCCCTGAACCCTAAAAATACCCCTGTACCCCAAAACCCAAACCTAGCCCTGAACCCTTAAAATACCCCTGTACCCCAAACCCCAAACTACCCCGAACCCTAAAAATACCCCTATACCCCAAAACCCAAACCTAGCCCTGAACCCTGAAAATACGCCTGTACCCCAAAACCCATACCTATCCCTAAACGCTAAAACTACCCCCGTACCCCATAACCCAAAACTATATCTGAACCCTTAAAATACCCAAACAGCCCAAAACGTATACATCAGTACCCCAAAACATATACCCCTATACCCATACTTACCTTATCCAAACATTAAAAAAAACATGCTTTTACCATTCATGCATTTACAACGAATTTCGTTGTAAATGTATGCGTGGTAAAAACATATAAAATGTAATGCCATGCGTTATAATGGCATTGCGTTGTCATGGTACTTTCATAATGAAATTATGAGGAGTGATGGTCTGCGGAAAGAAAGTTGCGGAATAATGGGCGTTTACCCTCCCCCGGTAAGTACATTGGTGGCACGGCGGCCCACATCTCCAGCAACATGCTCATATTTTTTCACCACCGATTTGAAAAATGCACAGGTCTCTCTCATTGATGGTCAGAACCTTTAGAGCTGGGGAGCTACGTTCGAATCTTGGCATCAGGTCAGCATCCTGTGATTCCAGGCAAATTGCTTTGTCTCCCCGTGCCTACCACAAATTAATGTGTTCTTCTGTAATGTAAATTGTGCTCATGCCATGTTGTCGAGTTCGCGCTATATAATATTGCAAGGAAAAATAAAGTAGGGAAACTCGAGTTCACACACTACTGAATGCGCACTCTTAAGTGCATCAGCAGTGCACTGTGAATCGGAGCGTTTCACAGGCCTGTCACAGATAAGAAATGCTATCAAAACGAAATCCTACAACACAATATACTACTGGCCGGCAGCAATTCATACCCGGACAACGTCGGGACGGGCTGCTAGTATGAATTTAAAGGATGAGTTAGATGAAATAGATTAAATGGTAGATCTAAATCTATTTTGCGCCCAATAAGGATGGATCCTCTCTACTGCTCCTTGTATAGGTGATTAACAAAATGAATGAATGAATGAATGAAAGTTGATTTGTATTGCGCGAACTTAGCCCGGCAGGAATCAAGGCGCAGTCCACACATAGACATTTATACTAATACAGAAAAAATTAATAATAAGCCTGAGAGAAAAGCCAAGTCTTCAAAAGCTTCTGGAAAATGGCCAAAGAGGGTTGGTTGGAGAGTTCGTGGGAAAGACTGTTCCAAAGTTTGGGAGCCAGAGTAGAGAAGGCTCTGCCACCCCATCTCACCTTTTTGAATCTGGGGACGACGAGCAGATTTCGTGAGGATGAACGAAGGGATCTTTTAGGAGAGAAAGGACTAACAAGAGTCTTTATACCTTCAGGGGCGAAGCCAAACACAGCCCTGTGGGTCAGACAAATGAGGTTGAAGGAAATCCTGGCATGCATGGGAAGCCAATGGAGATCCTTCCTGGCCTGAGTTGCGGATGTAAGCCTGGGTAGCTTTAGGACCATCCTAGCAGCAGAATTTTGGACCATCTGAAGCCGATGGAGGGATTTTTTTTATTAATGCCCCCATACAATGCATTACAATAGTCGAGCCTGGAAAATACCAGGGCGACTGTTGCCTGCTTGCGGGCGTAAAATGACAGATAGGGGGCGAACTTTTTCAGCATGCGGATGGTATTGCAGTAGGTGGATACTGTTCTGTTGACCTGAAGGTCAAAGGAGAGGTCCGAGTCTATGAGGACACCAAGGTTTCTGGCCGAGTTGGAAGGTTTAGGGCAGACTCCCAGAGAAGGGGGCCACCAGTCTTCGGACCAGATATTGTGGTTTCCTCCAAAGACTAGGACCTCCGTCTTCTCCCCATTGAGCTTTAAGTAGTTACGCACCATCCATTCTGAGACTGCCTCCATACAGGTTCGAAATTTGGAGGCAGCCTCTTTGGCCGGAGAGGTGGTGGAAATTATAATTTGGGTATCGTCTGCACAGGACAGTATTTGATACCCAAAAGATCTAATTACCTCGGCAAGTGGGGTTACATAGATGTTAAATAACAGGGGGCTCAGGGAGGAGCCCTGAGGGACCCCACATTGCACGGCCTGGGAGTGGGACAAGAAACTACCAAGCTGGACCCTTTGTTGTCTCTGAGAGAGGAAAGAAGATAGGAGGCTCAAGGCAGTTCCCCCTACCCCATCCCCTTCAGCCGGTCCACCAGGATTGAAGGGGATAGGGTATCAAATGCTGCTGTGAGATCAAGTAGCATGCATAACATGAATTACAGTACAGGAAATATTGAAAATATTATGTGGTATAGTCTTTTCTTTTGTAACTCTCCAATTGAAAATTTGTTTGAAGGACCTATTGGTGATATAAATGGGAAAAATTTGATTTTTTTTCTCTAAGGGGCAGATTCTGATTCCGGTCGGAAGGGCTTTGAACTATGTTCGGCGCCCTTCTGACTGCATCGGAATGTTCGGCCGGATTCCTTTCTGACCGAGCCATTCCGATGGGCTCGGTCGGAATGGAATCCGACTCTGATTTCCGGATGGCTTACGACGGGCTCGGAGAGCCCGGCGGCCATCCGGAAATCCTTCAGTACTCCCCCAGTCACCTCTTTACGACCAAGGGAGTACAATGGCAGTTTTTCACTGCCTTTTCGTGCCGGTGTTTCCGGCACGAAAAGGCAGTTGGAAACTGTCTCTGGGGGCCAGCAGGGCCCCCATGGGTGCGAGGCCGCCAAATGGTGGCCTGGGGGCACTTATGGTGCCCCTCTGTTGATCCCTGCACTTGGTGGCAGGCACCTTGGAGTGCCGGCCACAGGGTGCAGGGATGAACTGCACTGCTGCTTTACACAATACAGGCATGCATTCCGCTCCGAATGCATGCTTTCATTGTGAAGCATACGAATTCGACCGAACAGGGTTTGGTCGCATCGTACCTGCTGGGCTGTAACCGATGACAGCAGGTCGGTCGGTTACGGCTCCTGAATGATGTCGGAAGGACCTGAGTCCATCCGACATCGGAATTGGCCCCTAAGTTGTATAATGTAGGAAATATACACCATGTAATGTATGATTTTGATTAACAATATGCTTAAACCAAATTTAGGGGCAATAACTTTTACGCTAAAACACTATGGGCATAATTAGGATGGCGGGTGGACTTTGTCCGCCCGCTATCCTGATGTGAAAAGGGACTGCCCGCCATAAGTGCGGCAGTCTCGTGGGGTGATTAAGATGCGCCCCCACACTGGTGGGCGCATCCCACATTTTTTACATTGCGGCTAGTGGTGCTTTTCAGCATCACCCACCGTAATGCCAAAAATGCATGTTGTGCATATGCATGCACAACGTGGCAGGCACCGCACCGTGCCTGCCATGTTGGCAATGCACATGCAGGGGGTACCATAGGTACCCCCATATGCCCCCCCCACATCCCCAATATCCTGGGGGCCCGCAATGGGCCCCCAACTTCAAAATCCGCATGCCTTCACCACGGAAAGGCTGCCTTTCACCTGCATCCTGATAAGGATGGTGGTGTCTAGCAGACACCGCCACCATATTAAACCATTTTCCGCCCGGTCGACTTGTCAACCAGGCAAAAAAGCGGCTGACAGTCAGCCCGTCCGCGGCAGTACCCTCCGCCATACTAATATGGTGGGGGAAAATGGGTGGCAGGCAGGGAAGGATGTAGGGCGGATCGCCACCGCCCATCCTAATAGACCCCTAAGTCTTTTTTGGGGGTTTTGTAATGCCTAAAACAGTTATGATGTCTGGAGTTTAGATACTGTATAGTATTGTTAGCATTTGTTTGTATGTCTGTGTACAACTTATATGTGTATATTTAAGAATAGTGGCAGCTTTGTTTGTCATGCTTACAGCCCTGAAGAAACCGAAATATTTGGCGAAACGCGTTGGCTGTGCTGAGCTGTCTTTTACCTTTTGAGAAAAAATCAAATAAAAAAATTACAACAAACAAAGAAAAGACCTCTTGAATAATTTTTATGTTACAAGTACAACATTGGGCTGTGGTATGTTTTTTGGTTTGGTTATTTAAAATATAAAATGTTTCAAAACCGGTCAAAACCTGCCAATTCACTAGTAATGAAATCGCAGCGCCAAGATGCTCCTTGGAGCGACAGCGCGCTTTACAAATACCTCAACATCAACATCATTTGAAAGTTTCCTCTCTATTCTTTTGTATATAATGCAGAACGCATCTCCAAGCGAGAGATGCCTTGGAAACTCCAACACATACATTATTGCTATTGAATGTTCTTTGCGATGGCGTAGAGATTAAGCCAGGATTGCTTCCATTCATGTAAAAGGCCCAGAGCCCCGTCTGGATGTGTCATTCGTAATCCGGTAGGTATCAAAGGCTGAATTAATCTGTTCCTAAATTAATGGACCCCACCAAGTGGAGTGCCACGAGGAAAATTGCTTGGCAGTCTAGCCACTTCCGGTGAAGCTAATTCTCCTGGTATAGGGTCCACAACACCAACTCCTTGCTTGTTGAAGAACCACATGGCAAATGTGTTGTCCATGAGCATCTGCACCAGTTTCCCTTTCATGGAGGGCAGGAAGGCTTTCAACCTCAATTGGCTGTCTCTCAGCTTCAGAACTCCGATATGGAGTCACTCCTCCATCTGAGACAAGACACCTCTGATCCTCACCTCCGTAAAATGGCCTCCCCAATCCAGAAGCGATGCATCCATCAAAACTGTGAGCTCTGGGTACGGTGAGTAGGGAGGTCTGCTGCTGACCCAATCACAGTCCGCTGCCAACACTGCAGGTCTCCTGTAGCTGCCATTGAAATCTGGACCAGATCGGAAAGATCCCCTTGGCCCTGTGTCTACTGAGACTTCAGATCCCACTGCAGAGCACACATATGCTATCTAGCGTACTTGCCCAGCAGGATACAGGAGGCTATCAGTCCTAGTAGCATACTCACTGAGATGCAGGTCAGAGACTGAAACATTGGGATCAAAGCCCCAATATCCTGAACTCTTGATAGGTGGGAAACTGCACTATGTCAAGAATAGCTCTAATGAAGGGTATCATCTGTGAAGACGTCAAATGTGACTCTGGTACATTGACAATGAATCCCAGCAATGCCAACGTTGTTAGGAGCTTTGCTGTAGTCTGGAAGTGGGAGATGGCTATCTGAGGCGAACCTGCGTTCAACGGCCAGTTGTCACGGTAGGGTATGACTGGGACCCCTGACCTCTGATGACGTGCTGCAACCACTGCCATTATGTGTGAACATCCAAGGGGCACTGGTAAGGTCAAAGAGGAGCCAGTCAACTGAAAATGCTCATAGCCTAACATGAATTACAGGTAACGCCTGTTGGCCTGCAGGACAGGGATGGGAAAATAAAAGCCCTGCAGGTCCAAAGCTACCATCCAGTCGCCACGGTCGAGGCCAGAGAATACCTGGGCCATGGTGAGCATCTTCAACTTGTCTTTCGTAAGAAAGGTATTTAGAGACCGAAGATCTAATATGGGACGGAGCTCCCCATTCTTTTTCGGCACCAGTAAGTAGCAGGAATAACATCTGTGCCAACTTCTGGCACTGGGACCCATTCTATGGCTCCTTTGGTCAAAAGAGCCTTCACTTCTCGCTGAAAGAGAGATAGATGGACCTTAGTCAGCCATCCTGATGATGGCAATAGGTGTGGCAGAATCTTGAGAAATTGTAGAGCGTAACTCCTTTGAACAGTTTGAACTACACAACTTTTTGAAGTAATTGCCCTGCAACCCTGACAGGAAGTTTTGGATCCTGCCTCCAACAGAGTGGTTGTGTGCTGGTAAGAGCATGCTAAAGAGGCTTGAAGGGAACAACAGCTGGGGCAGTGGAAGACTGGCCTGACTGCTGTTCCTCTTGCCCTCTCTGATGGGTACTGCAGCCGCAGCCACAAAAGTGATGTGTAGCTTGGTGTACTTGTGGGGGCTGCTGATAGTTCTGGTTGGCACTTCCAAAACCTTGGATGGGAGAAGCTGCTGATGTGGCTGGTGTGGGGGAGCAGAAAGGACCAGTGTGCATACTGTGGCCCTACTATCTTTGAAGAGCTCCAATACTGAATCAGCTTTATACTTACTTAACAGTCAGGAACCACATGTCCAAAGGACTAGCCTGAAAACCTGCTCAAATCCCAGTTAATCGCATTGATGCATGACTGCGATCTGCCATGCAGATGCTAGCTGCCTACCTGATGGAGTCAGTAAGGTTTAGTCTGCAGCAGATGGTGAACTTTCCTGCATGTGACCATCTCGTATTACCTGAGAAAGAATGGCCTAGGCTTCTTCTAGTACTATGGGCAACACTGCGATGCAGGTCAGAGACTGAAACATTGGTATCAAAGCCCGAATATCCTGAACTCTTGATAGGTGGGAAACTGCACTATGTCATGAATAGCTCTAATAAAGGGTATCATCTGTGAATACGTAAAATGTGACTCTGGTACATTGACAATGAATCCCAGCAATGCCAACGTTGTTAGGAGCTTTGCTGTAGTCTGGAAGTGAGAGATGGCTATCTGAGGCGAATCCGCGTTCAACGGTCAGTTGTCACGGTAGGGTATGACTGGGACCCCTGACCTCTGATGACGTGCTGCAACCACTGCCATTATTTGTGGACATTCAATGGGCACTGGTAAGGTCAAAGAGGAGCACAGTCAACTCAAAATGCTCATAGCCTAACATGAATTACAGGTAACGCCTGTTGGCCTGCAGGACGGGGATGGGAAAATAAAAGCCCTGAAGGTCCAAATCTACCATCCAGTCTCCACGGTCGAGGCCAGAGAATACCTGGGCCATGGTGAGCATCTTCAACTTGTCTTTCGTAAGAAAGGTATTTAGAGACCGAAGATCTAATATGGGACGGAGCTCCCCATTCTTTTTCGGCACCAGTAAGTAGCAGGAATAACATCCGTGCCAACTTCTGGCACTGGGACCCATTCTATGGCTCCTTTGGTCAAAGGAGCCTTCACTTCTCGCTGAAAGAGAGATAGATGGACCTTAGTCAGCCATCCTGATGATGGAAATAGGTTTGGCAGAGTCTTGAGAAATTGTAGAGCGTAACTCCTTTCAACAGTTTGAACGACACAACTTTTTGAAGTAATTGCCCTGCAACCCTGACAGGAAGTTTTGGATCCTGCCTCCAACAGAGTGGTCGTGTGCTGGTAAGAGCATGCTAAAGAGGTTTGAAGGGAACAACAGCTGGGGCAGTGGAAGATTGGGCTGACTGCTGGTCCTCTTGCCCTCTCTGATGGGTACTGCAGCCGCAGCCACAAAAGTGATGTGTAGCTTGGTGTACTTGTGGGGGCTGCTGATAGTTCTGGTTGGCCCTTCCAAAACCTTAGAGGGGAGAAGCTGCTGATGTGGCTGGTGTGAGGGAGCAGAAAGGACCAGTGTGCATACTGTGGCCCTACTATCTTTGAAGAGCTCCAATACTGAATCAGCTTTATACTTACTTAACAGTCAGGAACCACATGTCCAAAGGACTAGCCTGAAAATCTGCTCAAATCCCAGTTTTTCGCATTGATGCATGACTGCGATCTGCCATGCAGATGCCAGCTGCCTACCTGATGGAGTCAGTAAGGTTTAGTCTGCAGCAGATGGTGAACTTTCCTGCATGTGATCATCTTATATTACCTGAGAAAGAATGGCCTAGGCTTCTTCTAGTACTATGGGCAACACTTTGGCAACGGAGTCCCACAAGGTGTGAGAAGAGTGTCCTAAAAGGAAGCTGGCATTGACAGAATGAAGAGCCGTACTTGTAGAGGAGAAAACCCTCTGGCTAATGGTCTATATCCTCTTTAATTCCCTGTCAGGGGGAGTAGTGGAAAACAAGTTTGGATTCACTCCGCACAAAACTTTCCCCCAGTAGGGTGCTGAGTAGAAAGGTGGCGTCTGGTGATTTATAGAGCACAGGGGGACCTGGGTACAGTTTGGCCCAGGTAGCCAAGATCGTATTTGTCAAAGTCTCAATAAATTGAACCAGAGGCTCAGAGCTCAGCTGCCCAGGCAGGAGCACTTCCGTCAGGATGCAGGTTTTAACCTCCTGAGTGGGAAGGTAAAGATCAGGGACCTCTGCCACCCACTCCAGAACCATAGTGATGGAGCAACAACCTTCTGTAGCAGGTCCTGGGGGTGGTAACAATTTCTTTTTTCTTTTCTTTTTTTTCAACAATATACATTTGTTAGACCTGGCACCATTGGCGTGGGCTTCCCTTCCATTTTTTGCTGTTGTCTCCTGTGTTTTTGCTATGTGTTTTGCTGGTCTAGATGCTTTGGGCACTGTGCCACTGCTTTTCAGTGCCACTGTGCAAGTGCTCTCTATTGTAAAGTATTGTATTGGATTAGTGACTCCATGGTTGGTTCATTTGATTTACTTGTCAGACCCTAGTACAGAGCACCATGTTTGCCCAGGGCCTGTAAATCAAATACTGCTGGTGGGCTTGTAGCACTTGCAGTGCCACCCACAGAAGCAGCTTGTAAAATGTGACTGAGACCTGCCATTGCAGAGCCTGTGTGCAACCTGGGGCTGCCATGTCGACTTGGCAAGTGCACCCACTTGCCAGTCCCTAACCCTTCACTTTTCTACATATTAGTCACCCCTAAGGTAGGCCTAAGGGCAGGGTGCATTGTAGATAAAAGGTAGGATATGCCCTGATGTGTGTGGCATGTCCTGATAGTGAATTACAGTCATTTTCGTTTTTCACTATTGCAAGGCTACCTGTTTCCCGTAGGCCAGAATGGGCAGTTTGATTATAACATCTTATAATCCTAACTGACTCAGGGAACTAGGTAGAAATTCGAGTTTAGTATTCTTGAACTCAAAATGATAAAATACATCTTTTAGTGAAGTTGGTTTTAACATTCTGTGTTTGAAAATACCACTTTTAAAAAGTAGGTATTTTCTTGCCTAACTATCCAAGCCTGCCTCTGTTAGGTTGTGTAGTCCTTGTCTGGCTTTTGAGTGACATGGGCTCCAGGAGACAGGGTGAGTCAGCACAGGGCTGAATAGACTTATTTCCATGTAGAGTGGTGGGAGGAGTTGCACCTGGGTCTGAATAGGGCTGCACCTGCCTTCCACAATGCTGGCTCCACCTCCTGTGGTGTGTCTGATGACCCTGGCCCACACTGTCAAAGGAAAGAAGGAGTCCTGTAAACAAAGTGCTCCAGGACTGCACAGAACTGGTTTGGACTAGGTGCAGAAACTCTCTGCCTTCAGAGACAAAGGACTTTGGTGTAGAAAAGAGGGGACCCAGACCCCAGAACTTTAGATCACTTCTGGGAATCAAGACAAACCTTTGGAAAGGAGAAGAACCAAGGAAGCTGCAAGGAGGAGACTGCCCCTGTGCTGTGCAGTTAGGGTTGGCCTGCAGTGGTTACTTTATTTGGCAAGGAAATGAGAAAAAGAACTTTGTGTGTACTTTTGCAATATTGAAGAAGATTTCCAAGGGCTTGAACTGAGCTTGCATCCTGCTTGAAGTCTCAGGGATACAAGACTTCACCTCCAGCTCCCCTAATTCCCCTTGCTGTGGAATTCTGCCAGCAGAGAGGCGCCTACTGTTGTTTGGGGCCCTCTGCAGAGACTGCGAGTTGCTGGGAGCTGGAAGCGCAACGCAATGAGGAGAAGCGTTTTGCTGTCGCAGCAGTTGCCATCACATCCCTGAAGAAGCATGCTGACACTGCAGCTGTTCGCCGTCTCATCATCGACGAAGCGTGTCGCATCACAGGAGAAGCGTGTCGCCGCCGCAGAGGTCAACGTCCCATTACCGGAGAAGCGCGTCGCAGGGCCTGTCGTGGCTCAGAAGTTACCGAGTTCCCTGCACGGCCGTCGGGCGTGCACACAGCACATCCAACGTCGTTGCATTGCATCAAGACGCCATTTTCTTGCATCGCACCGGATCGTCACATCGAGGCACTATCTTGTCGCATCACACATGATCACAGTAAGAAACTGATGCATCACCTCCTCTCCGGTAAGGAACCATCGCATCACCTCCCCTGCACTGCAGTAAGGAGCCGACGCATCACCTCCCTCGAAGCAAGGAACCAACGCATCACCTTCCCTGCGACCTTTTTGTTGTATTGTGCGACGCATTCAAGGTACTTTGAGAGTAACGTGTTTCGTTTACCATCTACATCAAACTGAACTATTTTTGACCATTTTAAAGCCTATTTTTGATTACAGTATTGTGGATTTTTGTCATTTGGTCTTGGGTTAAGTCTAGTAAAGATTACTTATTTTTCTAAACTGGTGTGGTGTCCATTTGTAGTGTTTTTACTGTATTACTGTATGTGTTCCCAAATGATTTACACACTGCCTCTGAAATAAGCCTGTCTGCTCGTTCTCAGCTACCAAGGGAGTGAGCAGGGGTTATTTTAGAATTTTCCCTCCCTTACCCTGACTAGAAGCAAGGGTCCCTATTTGGTCAAAGGTACCTACCTCTGCCAACTAGAGACCTAACAAAATTCTATCAATTACAATTATACCAACACCAATCAGCCAGGAAGACAGAGGATATAAAAAAAAACAAAGTGCAACATATGTCAGATACAAGTACATATAGATATCAAATCCTCAAAGAGAAATCCATAAAATACCACAATATTAAAATAACGATTTGGCAACATAAAACCCCTAACATCCACTCTTAATGAGTCCCAGATATGGTTTAATCTAGATTGACCCTTGTCATTTTTTAACATAGACATTTCAAGAGAGCAGACATTTAAAAAGTCCCTTTCTTTTAGCGGGGTTCCTTTCTTTTAGCCCTGCAACTGACAACGCAAGCACCATTTCCCTCGCTCACCTGCCCTAACAGTCCGAGGGGGACTGCACTGATACTGCCACCGCCAACACCGCTGACTGGGGAAGAGCCGGGAGCCACAGACTCCATTTCCCAGAGTTCCCCTGCTGCGCTCCACAGCAGCGTCAGCACGAAGCGCCAGGAGGCGCTTTAAATCGCAGCAGGGCTCCCGCGATGCGGGTCCCTTTCTTTTAGCCCTGCAACCGACAGCGCGAGCACCATTTCCCTCGCTCACCTGCCCTACCACTCCGAGGGGGACTGCACCGATACCGCCAACACTGACTGGGGGAAGAGCCGGGAGCCACAGACTCTATTTCCCAGAGTCCCCCGGCGGCGCTCCACAGCAGCGTCAGCACGAAGTGCCAGGAGGCGCGTTAAATCGCAGAAGGCTCCCACGACGCGGAAAGCGCGTTGGTGTGCCCGGGCAGAGCCCGGGCCAAGGGCGGACCCATCCGCGCCCGTCAACGGCTGGAAGAGGCTGGGCTGGGCCACCCCTCTGAGAAGCGTCTTTTCATCTTTTACACTGCTCCAACTAAGCGGGCATCACACGAAGAACTAAGGTACGGTTTCCTCCTTTCTTTTTTTGCCGTGTAAGGAAGTACACATACTTTAAAAAATTTGCCTGGATTATGAATCTCTAGGGTGGCTGACTGAGGTGGGGATGGTTGTCAATCAATTTCTTTGATGTTGGAGAGGGGCGAAAAACAGTTACTCACTACTACCCCTCCTCCTTCCATGTGAGTATGTGTCTGAAACAGGTTTGGGGCAGTCTGTGTAGCTAGATTTCCTCTGGTTTGATGCTCTATGGGTCTCACTGGTCTAGCCCCAGCTCCTGCTGAGAAGCGGCTTCTGCTAGGTGATCCCGGGTATTCAGTGCAACAGTGTGTGGTATGAGGTGGATAGAAGAACCCCAGGGGGACTGGTCTCATGTAAACTGCCCCCTATAAGTCAGACCCATCCTAGAAGAGTTTATTGGCCTGGTCTGGACGATCAAAGTTGACTACTACACAGTCCCCCTGCACTGACTTGGGACGTTTCCCGATCCAACCCACCCTATTGGCAAATATGACCCTGTCTGCTATATGGTCCCACCACTGCTACCTTCTGCACACCATGCCCTAGCCTTTCTTAATAGGCCGGTGGCAGTTTCCACCGTTCCCTCTGCTAGAGCGGGCACGCCAATGAAAATAGCTACTAGTGGGGCTGCTTCCGGGGGTAGATTTAGTTGCAGCTTACTTCCCCTAGTCTGCCTATTGAGAGCAGGTTTGCTTGGGCGGGTATTGACATTTGTATTGGCCCCTATATTCCCCAGTAAGGGACCCCCCATACGAGGGGGAGTATTGAGCAAATTGGTAGGTCGTGCCCCGTCGGACAGGTTGTTCTCCCTAGTGGGGAGCGGGTGGGGGTCCGGAGTTCTTTTGGACATATCAACGGCAGTAAAATTGGCACTGATGAAAGATCATTAACAATTTTATCTATTAAAGAACATTCCTTTAAGAGTCCGGAAAGGCAAGTGTTCAATGTGTCCACTATGTCTTTGGCAATATCTGCAATCAAGGGCTCGATCCTCACACAAAAAAGCGCCTCCAACTGTTCACCCATGCTCAGATAAGTCCCAGCATGAGAAGTCGTGCTGGCCACCGCTTTTTTCCTCTTTGCAGAGTCCCTTTTGGGGCCTTGGCCAGGGGTCGGATCCCTCTGGGCTGGTGGCGGTAATGAGGTATTGATAGGTGGGGGGCAATCCGATGATGATGCCGCCACAGGTTTATTATTTATGATGACCACCTCAGGTACAAGGGGGAGAACAGACCCTCTGCCATGGTCAATAGGTTGTGCTACCATGGTTAATGGGGAGGTCGTGATACCCAGTTCATGTTCAGCACTCGCTATTTCCTTAGTTAACGCCCCTACAGCCGAAGAAAGATATGAAATGATCGACTCAGAATGTCTCGGCACCTTGGCCCTTTTACCCCCCTCCTCCGCAGTTACAATGTTCTTGCGCTTACCCATGGATGGATGTCAGGGGGCTGGCCCTGCCCTGCCTCTTTTTGCCTCTGATGGCATCAGATGGCCCCGACCTTGTCCCGGGCTTCTCCCAGCTGCTCCCGCGCGCGACTCGCGGGGCGAGAGGCGTTCCCTCCTGATAAGGTGCCTCCGGGTGCGTGGATGAGGTCACAGTCGCGCCTGCCTGCAGCCAAGGCATGCTGGGTAGTGTAGTTCTTCACCCAGCGGCGGCTGCGCGATGTTTGGCGCTAGGCAGGCAAGCTGGTCCCGGGTCCCTGGGGTGTAACAGTGAGCGTGGCTGGCCGTTTCCCTCACGGCGGTCTGGTGAGTCAAGCTGTGGTCACAACGAAAGGACAGAGAGGTGTTACCTTAACGAGCCACATCCCTGTATTCTGCTTGGCTCCAGTAAGGTCCACTTCCCAGCCTTTCTCAGCCATGCTCCTAGTGTTATGGGGTGGGTGTTTTGTTGTTCTGTGAAAGCACACGTTCAGACAGACTTCTATTATGCCGGCTGGAGTTACGATGTTATCTAACAAAGTGATTATTAAATATGGAGATGGCATGCTCATACAAGACGAAATCTATGTACTTGGAAGTGGTAAGTTTGAGTAATATATTTAAACTAAGCTTATATTGTAGGCATGGTGACATTAAACTAACTTTTACTACACACAGTTGGAAGAAGATACAAGATCCATGTTCGTTTTTAGAATACTATTCGAGTGAGTCCTTTCATCTATATATGCTCTATAGTTATGGGCCGTGTATAGACTGTCAATGATGATTACGAAATCTTTATTATAACTTGATTTAAAGGATTGGATACTCACCATTTTAACTTCATATGGATATGATAATTTATAATGAATTGGTGAGTGATGCCATTTACTTATGGATGGTTAATTTGGCTAACTAGGGATAGGTTGTTCTCTCTGAATACTTTATAAGATGGTCTCCTTGGTAACTCTCCGCATCTCGATTTACTTCTCCTTCTCTTGTCTTGTTTTACTCTAGACTGATGGGTGTTTTCACATTTGGTAACCACTTTTCGGGTGTGGTGTGTGGTTCTATATTTTTTGGTTTGCACTTAACCTTTTAGAATGACACTACTATATGGGATAGAAATGTACCTAAAAACACTTTGTCGGATCTTCAGTCTTTTATTAGATTGCTTTGAGACATTATTTTAGTGACTGCAACACTGTTACATTTTACAATGCAGTCACATATGTTGTCTTAAACAGTAATTAGATTTTGTAATCAATTCTAGCCCTGAGGAAGTCCGTGGTTGATTGAACATAGGACGAAACACGTGTTGGCTAGTGGCAGCTAATTCTGTTTCTCTGACGAAGTACACAAATCATTGGAATTAAGAAGAAATTTGTGAAGATCATTTTGTCTCCATGAACTTTTTACTTGTAATTTGAGCTCAGGATATACCCTATGTCCAAGATAAATATTACATACATCCAATTATAGAAACAAAATCTGAAAAACTTAGAGGATCACTTAAAAAAATATGAATGTTACAATTAAGAAATAGAATTTTAAAAACTTTAAAAATTCACTGAAAAAGAAAAAAGGGACGCAATAGTTAGGAATTAGCATTTAAAAAACCTTAGAAACTCACTAAAAAAACAAAGATTACAGGGATGTTATAGTTAGGAAATAGTATTGAAAAATACCTCAAAAATGTACTGAAAAAAACAAAGGTTATAGGGAAGTTATAGTAAGGCTGATATTTCACTCATACAAAGCCAGAGAAATTCAGCAAGGTGTCTGAATGTTTGTGTGGGTGGGTGAGGGTGTGTGTGACTACCTGTCTGAATGAATGAGTGGGTAAGGCAGTGGCTGCATGGGTTAGTGAGTGTGTGTGAGAGACAGAATGGGCACATGAGTGTATGTATGGCTGTGTTGGTGAGTGAGTACATGTCATTGGTATATGGGTGAGTAACTGAGTATGTGAAAGGCAATATAGGTGAGTGATGGACTTTGTGAGTGACTGGATGGGTGAGAGTGAATTTGAGAGTGTCTGTATGGTTGAGTGTGTACTTGTGTTAGTGACTGTATAGGTGATTATATGAGTTAGTATCTGAATGAGTGAGTGTGTGTGTGTGTAACTGTATGGGTGAATAAGTGGCTGTTTGATTGACTATATGGGTGAGTGAGTAGTTGTGTGAGTAGCCCTAAGGGTGACCGTCTCAGTGTGTGAGTGGCTGTATGGGTGTATAGAGTGGGTATGTCAATGGCTGTATTAGAGTGAGTGGGTGTATGAATGGCTGTATGGGTGTGTGAGGGGATGTGTGTGTTGATCTATGAATCAGTGAGTCACTGTGTAAGTAGTGATATGGGTGAGTGAATGGGTTTGACAATGGTAGTGTGGAAGTTGGAATGGGTGTATAAAAGGTTATATAAGGTGTGAGTGAGTGCATCAGAGATTATGTGGATGATGTCATCAGTGATGTCAACAGTGATGTTACTGACCATGTCATGAATGATGTAATAAGTGAATTCATAATCAGTGCATTGCAGGGTGCATGAGTTATAGTTCGCTCACTAACAGCTGAATTTCACTGGCTTTGTATGAGTGAAAGCTGAACCTAAATATAACATCCTTTTAACCTTTGTTTTTTCCAGTGCAGAAAAAAAATATATATATATTTTCACTGAAAAAAGCAAAGGTTTCAGGGACATTATAGTTAGTTGGGCATTTTACTCGAATAAAACCATACAAATTCTGCTGTTATAGTTAGTTGAGCTAACTATAACTCGTGCCCCCGCAATGCACTGCAGATGACATCACATATTGCATCATTCATGAAATGGTCAGTGATATCACTTATGACATCACTGTTGACATCTCAAATGACATCACTGATGACATCATCCACGTGAAAATCTGATGCACCTTCTCACACCTTAATAAAACATTTGATACACCCACTCTAAAATACAGACTACCATTTTTGATACAATAGCTATACTTTATCTATAATGGCGGAATTCGTATGGTTTTGTATTAGTGAAATGTCCAACTAACTATAAAGTCTCTGAAACCTATGGTTTTTTCAGTGAATTACAAAGTTTTTTAAATGCTCATTTCTAACTATAACGTCCCTGAAACCTATGTTTTTTTCAGTGAATTTCAAACATTTTTTAAATGCTAATTTCGAATTATAATGTTCATTAAACCTATGGTTTTTTCAGTGATTTTAAATTATCATTCGATTCTCAACCTAGTGAAAACAGCCGATATCGCCAGTTTTCCAGCAATAGCTTCTGCAAAAAAATTTGCCACAAATGAGAGCATCAACTAACGCTAATAATATGCAAAGTAGGCGTTCCTGTGCAAAAATAACACGAAAACACCACTTCCTGATATTTTCAATGAGCAGCCAAATCTGGGGTGCAAAAACAGGCGATAAGCTGCGTTAGCAGTAGGAATTTAACATCTGCCTTTTACTGGTGTAAAGCAGGACAACTACCTACAGTGTGAAAGGGAGCCCAGCCCAGAATCACATCTAAAGACCAACACATGTCATAAAGTTACTGATCATGCAGCTTCGACACCCAAGAAGGCCACAACATCCACTGCCACCTCTCTCCCCCCGAACCAAACCCCTCCCTACTGTCACTGAGGCAGTGCAGAACAGGACAGTGGACCTTCCAAAAATAGAACGGTCCCTCAGTCACACAATAGCTGAATGTTGGGAGATGTGGCAACCAAGTATGTGTGAAGGACGCAAGTCACCCATCAATACAAATGCACACAATACCAAGTGTAGTGGTGATGTGCTGGACAGACCTCACTATGCAGATCACAAACCTCTCCATGTGGACATATACTGCTGGTGCATGTCGTGTTGTGCACAATACATGCACCCATGTTACCTCAGGCAGTGAGGAAGATCTCGGTCATGTAGCTGTGTTGTCCCCCCCTGGAAGTGGAAGTGGAAGTGGAGTGGGCTGGTCTAACGTACGCCACTCCAGGGTAGGAGTATAAATAAATAGACTGGGGCTCCGGGCGTGGTTCACTTGTGGGAAGGCCAAAGCGTCTGCCAGGGCGGCAGCCTTCACCCTGCCAAGAGGCCTTTGCTGTCACCGCCGGCCTCCTCGACACAGGCCCCCTGCGAACCCAGCAGCACAGCACCACAGACTTATGTCTGTACAGACTACTGCTTTTGATCTACACTGCGGGCATCAGGGCTCACAATTCAGACCGAGTCGTGATTGCAGATGAAGCAGTCCAATAGCCAAGAGACATTGCTCCCAGTGCGGCCTGCCCAGACCACGCATCATCGCAGACTGCACACACACTGAGTGCTTCAGGTGCCACTAACTCAGTGCACCACAAGTCAACGCCATATGGACTTATTAAGGCAGAATTCATTAGACAAAAGATGTTGCTACCAGTGTGGCCCGCCTGGACCACACATCATCGCAGGCTCCACACATGCTGGTTGCTTCAGGTGACACTAACTGTGCAGCTCAACTCAATGCCGCGTGGCTGTGGACCCTTGCTGACCACTGCCTCCGGCCTACACTGCGGTCATCAAGGCTCACATTTAAAATTGACTCTTGATTCAATAATTACAGAGTCCAGTAAGCAACTAACTACAACATCCCTAAATCCTACATAATATCCTTTTAATATCATTGCTTAAAGAACTTGTTTTATACCAGTTATAGCTTTAGTACAATGACCAAATTCATCTTCCAAGTCCAAAGAAACACTGAATGGCAGTTTAAACTGCGGACAGCATAGCTCACAATTTGAATTCAGTCTTGATTTTTTAATTGCAGAGATAATTCTACTCTACGTCCTTGGATTTGTCAAGAGGAAGTGACAAAAAGCATTCCTTGATGTCTGTGCTGAATACTGCCTTCGATCTACACTGCGGACAGCAGGGCTCACAATTCAGATCGAGTCGCGATTGCAGATGACGCAGTCCAGTAGGCAAGAGACATTTGATCATCGCTGCCTGCACACACGCTGAGCGCCACACCTACCACTAACTCTATGCAGCTCAAGTCAATGCCATGTGGCTGTGGGCCCTTCCTGACCACTGCCTCCGGCCTACACTACGGTCGGCAGGGCTAGCAATTCAAATAAAGTCACGATTGCAGAGGACGCAGTCCAGTAGGCAAGATAAATTGCATCATTCCTGGCTGCGCACACACTGAGCGCCACACCTACCACTAACTTGATGCAGCTAAAGTCAACGCCACGTGGCTGTGGGCCCTTCCTGACCACTGCCTTCAGCCTACACTGCGGTCAGCAGGCCTCACAATTCAGATCGAGTCGCGATTGCAGATGACACAGTCCAGTAGGCAAGAGATATTGCATCATCACTGGATTCACACACGCCGAGTGCCACACCTACCACTAACTCTATGCAGCTCAAGTCAATGCCTTGTGGCTGTGGGCCCTTCCTGACCGCTGCCTCCGACCTACACTGTGCTCAGCAGGGCTCAAAATCCACATGCAGTCTTCATTCATTAATTTCATAGTCCAGTAGGCAACTAACTATAATGTCCCTGAAACCTACATATTTGACAGTGTATTTCCTAAATGTTTCATCTATTGTTCCATACACCTACACTGCGGTCAGAAAAGCTCACAATTCAAATTGAGACACGATTTATTTATTGCAGAGAGAATTGTACTCTATGTCCTCGAATTTTGTCAAGAGGAAGTGACTAAAAGCATTCTTTGATGTCTGTGCTGACTACTGCCTTCGATCTACACTGCGGATAGCACGGCTCACAATTCACATCAAGTCACGATTGCAGATGACGCAGTACAGTAGGTAACAGACATTGATCCCAGTGCCGCTCACCCGCACCACGCATCATCGCTGCCTGCGCACACGCTGAATGCTTCTGATGCCCCTATCTCAGTCAGCACAACTCATGGACCTTTTATGATACAATGTTTTGTGTAATATTTCACCTCTGCTACCCCTACCTCAGTGTACCACAAGTCATGGACTCTTTACGATAGAATCTTTTGTGTATTATTTCACATCTGCTGCCCCTACCTTATTGCAGCACAAATCATTGACCCTTTATGATTGAATATCTGTGTCTGATCCAATGATTACTGTTGTATTTGTTGCCAGCACCAACCATTCCCAGAGGGCTGGCTTACACTCACCCCACACGCATCCAGCACACCCGTCACTGGACATGTGACCCTGGTAAGAAAAAGGAGTCAAGAGCACATGCCCGTACCCAGTTCCACTATCTATCTGTGTTCCTGTGTTCATTATGTATGCAAGATGCTGCCGCTGGTCCCTACCACATTACATTGTGCTGTGGACAGTGTATGCAACCATTTTACCTCTGGCAGTGGCGAAAACTTTGGTTAGGTAACTTTTTATCGGTCATTGTACAAGTACATACTTAGAGACTGGATCATTATTGTACTGCAAGGAGAGTGTATAGTGAATTTATAAGTGATTGGGGATTGGCAGAGTGATTGTATATGTACATATGTAGCGCAGCCTACCCCGAACACAAGTTTGGCTCTAATTGGCTGCCCTCCATTTGCCAAAAACTAAAACTTGAACTTTGTATTGCCCTGTATTGCTACAGCTGCAACACTCCGCTGAATATGCAATAAAAATTAATATCCACACAGATGTGTCATGTCCACCATCTTTCATGTGTGGCACTATGGATGAATGCAGGGTCAGTGATTCCCCGTACCTTCCATGTTGGCCATGTCACAGAGTGACACATTGGCGCTTGTAACCCGGGTGACGGCAGCACTACAACAGGGATACCCACATCAGTTGATTGCTCATACAGCCCAGGACAGAGTCAAGTCCATAGCTCAGGAGTCATTCTTCAGAGCCTCACGCAGGACTGGCATATGCCAGGCCAGCTCACTCCGCTTACGCTTACAGCGAAGGACAACAACGCTACATGGCCCAGATTTCGATTGCAGTGATCTGCTGGTAACAGCCTAGTTGTCAGTACACCACAGCCACTCCCTCATGACTGGTATACACCCACACCAGACCCATCCAGCACAGGGGTCAAAGGACACGTGACCCTGCCAATAAAAAAGACTGGGCGCGCGCGCTCTATGCCATTTCAGAGTTGCTCGCACTGATGCACTGCGGCCGGCACAGGCACACCTGCACGGGACGGTAACATTCGGTCCACTAAGGTACGGGTACTGTAACTTCGGAGCGGGTGTGCAGCCTGTGGTGATGGCCCCTCCTGGCAGTCTGGACAGCTCAGGTTTTGTGTGCCTTGCTGGACCGCAGTGTAGGCCTAAGCCATCAGACAGCGCAGGCCTACCACCATGTGGTTTCGCCTCGCTGGTCACAGAGTTAGTGGCACCGCAAGGGCTGAGCGGGTGTGCAGCCTGCAATGAAAAGCTGGGTGCACTGGTATGTCCGCTGCTATGGCAAAATCAAGACCCAGCACCAAATGTGAGAGCTGGTGGCCTGCGGGTAGGGGCTCCATGATATTCAGGGTGCCCTGTCCGGGGCCCCGGGCTTGGGGCTTGCAGCGGCACGTGGTAGACCTTCTTTTCTACACGCAGCTTTCCAAAGGTGAACAGAGCGGCTTGTTTGCACAGCAGCGGGCAGTCACCTCCGGGCAGTGGGAGTGGATGGGGTGCAGCAGCCTGGGTGTGCAGCGGCGGGCAGTCACCTCCAGCCAGTGGGAGTTGATGGGGTGCAGCAGCCTGGGTGCGCAGCAGCGGGCAGACACCTCTGGGCAGTGGAAGTAGATGGGGTGCAGCAGCCTGGGTGCACAAAGGCGGGACAGCAATTTAGGCATGCACAGTTGGATGTACTCTGCCATTACTGATTCCATACTACGTTTTAGATGAGTAAGCTTGAGGGCTTCACTATGTCCCAGGACGTGGTTGAAGACACACCGGTGGCGGAAAGGGGAGCTGTGAGGGTTTTGACCACAGTGTGGGCACTCACTGTCCCTCTCCATCTCTTCCTTTCTCTCCCTCACACTCTTTCTTTCCCTTTTCCTCTCTCTTTAACTCTATCTCTTCCTCTCTCTCACACCGTTTCTCTCTTTCTCTCTCTCATCCTTTCTCTCTCACTCTTTCTCTCGCTCTCACTCTTCCTCTGTTTCTCTCTTACTCTTTCTCACAGTTTTTCTCTTTCTTTCTCTCCCTCTGTCTCACTCTTTTTCTCTTTCTCTCTCTCCTTTGATAAACGCATGACGCACAATCTTATCTTGCTTTTTGTCTTGCAGGCTATGATTCACAGATTGACGACCCCCCGACACGGACCTCCCACCACGAGGCGATGACTTGTTACACTGAGTTAGTCCCACCAGAGCTGAGTGCGCTGTTTCTCTCTCTTCCTTGTAGCTTACTTGTTCTCTCTCTCTCTCACTCTTTCTCTCTTTCTCTCTTTCTCTGTCTTACTCTCTCTCTCTCAATCTTTCTCTTTCTCTCTCTCTCTTCCTCTCTCACACTCTTTCTCTCTCTCTCCTTTGGCAGATGAATGACAAACAATCTTATCTTTCTTTTTGTCTTGCAGGCTGTGATTCACAAATTGTCGACGGATGACATGCCATGGCTGTATCTACTTTTATTTTGTTGTTTTGTTTAAATAAAAGGTTTTATATGTAAATCCATAGAGGACTGAGATTCTTATTTGTCCAACCTCACATGCATCTTCTTTATTATAATTGTGCGGAATCAGTCAATTTGTTATGTTTCAGATTTCCTAAGATTGCTGTCACATTTGTTTGTGGGTGGGTGAGGGGGGATGGTGGACAAGGGGCTGGTGGCGGGGGTGGCGGAACAGTGTTGGGTATCCGAGCAGCATGATCGTTGGCTCCATTGCATCTGTTTGGGCTCCCTTTCATGTTGCAGGTTGTAGCCCGACTTTACACCAGCTCAGAGCAGGTGTAAACTTCCTGCTACTAACGCACCATATTGCCTGTTTTGTACTCTCTTCAACGATCTTCCTGGTGGTTGAGAAACTTGCAAAGTGATATGTTTGCTCCTTTTTGCACGGGAACACCTACTCTACATCTCATTAACAATATTTGCCGAGGTCATCCGTGACAATACTTTTTGAGGCTGCTATCGCTGGTAAACTGGTGATATGGGCTGTTTGCTCCAGCTTGTGAATGGTGCGTTAAATTTATCACCATTTTGGTTGCGATAAAGTGCAGTTAACTCGGCAATGTGTCTTTGAGAATGTACTCCTTGGTGTTTGAAAGACTTAAGAAATACTCGAGTGCCGCACTGAGAACTGCACACCCATCGCTTTTACACGGGGGCTGCGCTGAGAGCCGCGCTGGAGTCACAACTCCATTTTTTTTATAACACCCACTTTCACTAAACCCCAAAGCATGCCAACATGTTCATTATTTTATTTTTTTTTAAATGAGAAGAGGGCCGTGTCGGCCCCCTCCCGTGGCCAATTCCGGCTCCAGGACCACATCCACGGGGCCTGGCCTCACCGTTGGGGAAGGTGGGGGGGGCCCCAATGCCCCCATGGTCCCGCCGGCTCCCCGCGTCCTGAGGCACCCGGCATTGCTTTTCCACACAGGGAGGTGCTGACATGCAGCTCCCCGTGTGGAAAAGCAATCAGCTTTGGATTTTGGAAGCGAGAGCAGGTTTCCCAGCTCTCGCTTCCAAATTCCAAAGCAAGTTTGCTATGACAGGGCAGGAGTCCTGCAGCTCCCGCCCTGTCATAGTAGACAGCAGTGTCCCGGGGTGGGCATCCCGGGACACTGCAGGAGCCGGTCATGGGTGGTGGCAGTCCCCAGGGCCATCACAAGCTCCAGGAGGGGGACTGAATGCCCCCCTTCCCAACATGAGTGAAGCCCCGGGGAGGTGGTGGTCCCTGGGGCTGCGGGGCCCAAGATGGCCCGCTATTATTTTTTAAGAAATGCCCCCGGGACCTAGCCCACCCGGGGGCCTCATTAAAATAAAACGCGGGAACCTGTGCTTCATTGTTTTTAACAATTTTGGTGGAATTCGCTACCCCAGCGCGAATTGCGCCTAATGTTTTTTTTTATGCTTTTTTTGGCCCTGGGGGTCTTTCTGGGGCCCCCTGAGCAGGCCTAGGGGGTCATGGTGTTTGTACCCTGCCCCCTTCTTTTGTTTTATATCTTTGTTTCTCTGTTTTCTGATGATTCGCTTCTACCGAGTCACAAGATGGCTACCAACACTTCCTGGTTTGGAGTGTTGACAACCAATTAGAATGAAGCTTGTGGTCGGGAGAGGTCATGAATCCACTGCGTCCCTAGATATCAAAACTTTTATTTTTTTAATTTCAAAGCAAATACTGAACGGATTTACGCATTTAAAAAAAAGGTTGCTTTCTGATCCAAGCACTACCTTTTGGCCAAACTTGGGGTAATTCTGTTCAGCAGTTCGGGCTATGGCCCGTCTCAAAATTTCCTATGGAAATTAACATAGGGAAAATTAGTTTTGCGACCCCCCTGTTATCCAGCACCTGCTTGACCAATCACCCCCAAACTTTCAGGATAGGAGCTGAACTGGATAGACATTTTTTGTGGAGAATTTCGCAAAGATTCGTCAAACGATTCTAAGTTATTAGGAAATCAAAAAATGCTTTTCCTATGGAAACTAGGTTCTAACTATAACTACCTACTGGCCACCGCCAGTAGGTAATATATAAATATACACATAAACACACACACATATACTTATCATGCATGGTAAAGGCATGCTTGGTAAACGCATATGCATGGTAAAGATCTGCATTGTAAAGGCTGCATAGTAAAGGCTCTGTGTGGTTACAACTACGTTGTAAAATATGTTTCCTCTCTGAGTCGTGAAAGTACTGTATAAGTACCTGGAGCACCTGGGGTGAGAATATGTCAGCAACGGACGGTGCAGATAACAGAGGTGGGGCCTTGTAAGGGGTGATTCTAAGAGACAATGGCAAGGAAAAATTAATTATTTATCTAATTTTCCCTCTGCATCGTCCTTTGGAATCCCCCCTTACAGGGCCATACCGTTGTTGCGTGCATGGACCGGGGCTGGAAAATGTCTAATCACACAAGAGTTGAAACTTCCTAATTGAGAACACAAAATGTAAATGTGTAAATGTAAATGTGTTGTACTTGTAAAGCGCACGGCTGCCCCAGCGACGGGGCATCCCGGCGCTGCACTCATACCGCTGTGGAACCCTTCCTGGCTTTTCCCTGTGAAATGTCCACTCCTGGGCACCCCCAACGTGAAGCCAGGCATCCAAGCGCTGCTGGGGCCGTTGTGGAGATTAAGCAAGCTATTGCCCAGAGTCACAGAGTGATGCGCATGATTAGAATAGGCACCGAGGCGAGAATGATGGGGTTTGGGGAGATTGAGTCTAAGAGCCCGGATCAGACCTCTGCATCAGGGTCTGCCGCTCTAACCATTGAGCCACACTTCTCCATATCCAAGTACAAGACAGAAACCAAGCATCATCTATATGTTAACTTTAAAACTAATACAAGAATATTTGTATGTTTTGATGCTAAACAAGAAATCACACTCTTACATCACCAACAAAATGACTGCCTTATTGATGCAATACCTGGCTGTCCACCGTTGTTCTATAGTGCTGGATCAGCCAAATATAAAGGATATCTTTTGGCTGAAGAAGGTCTGAACTGTGGCAGTAGAGTCAGTATCACAACAAAGATACAAAAACTACAAGTACCCTGGTGATTGTCATATGGATAATCTAAACTTCATTTAGGTTGTTGGTAAAATAGACTTTAATCAAATAGGCATCAAGGAATTTCAGATGTTAGCAGCTGACACGTTTTGCTCATATCATTCAAACCCTGGAGACTTCTTAAGGCTGAAACATAAGGTAAAGAAAAGGCAAGCCTTGGGTGTGCAGCCCAAAGTCTTTGGGCTACTATATTAACACAATCCAAATAATTTCACCACAGTGGGTCCATTGCCTTGGACTGGGTTATGGATGCCGCTGAATCCATGTTACCACAGTCGGAGAGTGGTTGTGCTTTGCTCTGGGATGAGCTGTGGAAACCACACGCCCTGTGTTGATCCAGATGTCATCATTACTCTCCATGCAGACTTGTGATGGACCCCATCTGGTACCTAAGAGGATGCGCATTCCAGGAGGAAACACGCCGTCAGGGGAACGGCTCCTGACACCCTCCCCCTGTGCCCACAGCCATGAGGGAAATGGCCCATCACCTGTCATCTTTGCCGTGAGAGGAACGGCTGTGAGATCACTACAAGTCCCAGCAGGACTTGCAACGTGTAGGCTGAGGGCATTATTGCAGGGTGCCGGGAGGCCCTGTAAAACCAGTGTGGCCCACCCACAGCACAGGGCCTGCGCGGGTGCTGCCCGGGTGAAGCCCGGGCTAAAGGCGGGCCCATCCGTGCCAGTCAGAGCCCAGAATAGGCTGGGCTGGGCCACCCCTCCAGCATCCAGCCATGTGTAAGCGCAAATATACTGGCAGTCAAGATCAGGGTGGGTTAAAAGCTATAATGCCTAGGAAGACTCCATCCGTTATCTCCTATTTGACCTCGGCTGTGGGAGCCTTGAATGAAGAGAGAGCAAACGCCGAACAAAAGCTGGGATTGGTTACTAGACAAAATTCATGTGACGGGACTGTGGCAATCACTCAAATGGCACACATTCCTGTACCATCGGAACCGACGGTTTTAATTAATACTCCAAAAACAAGAAGTGAAGCTCAAAACCTTAAGATTACAATGATTAAGGGTGCTTCTCCTGTAATCTCTATTGCGGATGAGAAAAGATCCCCAAGGGCCACTAAGGGGGTGTCTGGGAGGCAAAAGGTGGCACCAGAAAATCTAGCACACAGCAGAAAGGTGTAAAAAGAAATTCCTCCAAGGTGCCGGCTAAGGTGGATGAAAATACCCAATTGCTACTGCGGAACATGATAGAGGACATTTTTAGTGGGTTTGAATCCATACTATCTGGTATAGCTAAAGATATTATAGATACCTTGAACTTATGTGTTGCGGACTTAAAGAAAAAATTTGAGAAGTTAGACTCCTGTTTAAGTAATTTAATGGTTACGTCACTATGTATTTCCAATCACAATTCAGTTTCTCTTCCTATCCCACCTATAAAGAGCACGCCCAATCCCAAAGGGGAAGTTCTAGGCTCTCAACCGTTACATCTCCTAAGGGGGCCAGTGAAAGCTAACCTTGTCAGAAGCAGGGGGATTAGCTCAGGTGGGGTCTCAGTAGGGGGAATTCCATCCAAAGTTCTACAAGTATAGCTAACGTTCCATCTCTTGACCCGTCCCTCCCTAACATCAGAAATCAGGCCCCCCAAGATAGTAATTTAAGTCACACCGGATGTAGGATCAATCTTCCACCAGAAGTCACCCCTTTGGTTGTGGTCCTTGCAAGGGTGCCACTGCTTAGCGATCCAGATAGTGAATCTACGGCAGCCCTGCTACGTAAGACAAAACATTAGTGTGACAATTATTGTAGTGGCCCATCTGAGTTGTCTTCTCATATTATAATGACTCGATGGGTGGCATGGGTGGGTAATGGCTCAAGGCGATTACATGATAGTTAACTTTAATAAGTGGGACATGGTTTACAGGCTGTTATGGAATGCTTCTGGGCTAGAGGGGGGTGATATCAGGGCATTACCTTTAGGAATTTTTTTACCCCCCAATAGCTCACGAAGTAGCTAGGGTGGCTGAACTAAGCAATCTCTGTCCGCCCCCAAAGTCTCCTCCCTACAGTAATGGCCCTGTAAGACGATCTGATTTAATTAGTGGGATAGTGTCTTTAGATCAGGTCACATATGTGCCCGAGCCTGTGGTGGGACCCTTACCCCTTTCAAATAGGTTTTCACTACTAACGCAGCTGAATGGTAATGATTGACTGGAGGGGAAGAATGAGTGAATGCCTGTACTGCCCCCTAATAGTCCTGGCATTGGGGATATAGGAGTAGAAACTTCCCTCAATTGTAGTATCATTAGCTGGAATATTGCGGGGCTTAGATCAAAAAAAGATGACCCAATTTGGTTAGATTTTATTAGATCATACAATATATTAGTGCTTCAGGAAACCTGGAACATTGGGGAAAACTTTTGGCTGGCTGGATTTAGTTCTCATTTTCAATCAGCTCGTCCAGCCTCTGCAGGTAGAGCAATAGGTGGTTTGGTGCTTCTACTTTCTGTTAAATTAAAGGGCTCCCTAAAAAGGGTAGAGGTAGACCATCCCAAATGCTTGGCAGTAGAAGTTAGTTCCCCTTATCATCCCAAGCTATAACTTGTACATTTTTATAATTCTGCGAAATCTGATTTTAGCAACCAACATTTGTGTTTCCTGAACTTATTTTTAGAAGATTATAAATCAAACCAATCCACTTCTTATTATATAGTACTTATAGGGAGTTTTAATATACATTTGTGTGGCTCGAATTGTTTAATTGATGATGATCTAGGGCACAATCATTCGGTGACCCCTCACTTTGAAAACTCATCTCAGGGGAGGCTTGGAATCTCTTTTGGCCGAGGCCGGTCTTTTTTATCCTGTTTTTTCACTCAATCAGATCGGTGCACAATGTTTAAGTCAAGGAGGAGTGATACTATCATCGATTACATATTTTTGTCCCCCCAGTTATTAGATAAAGTAGCGTTTTATAACGCAAGGGCGTCTCTCTTCAGTGACCATAACCCTGTTTTATTAGTATTGGATAATGGCTGTGGCTTTATGGATATGGTAGGGGGTAAACAGGGAGCACATTTCGATGGTAACTTGTGATCAAGGGAGGAGGCTTAAAAGGGCTCAAGTCACTCCAGACTCCTTTGTTAAAGTCCTGTGTTCGAAGGTGAAAGGGGAGCTTGCAATACGCGCTGATTCATCAAATCCCAAGGGTGAGGTCCTTACTGCCTTTGGTGGCATATGCAGACAGATTGCAGCAGATCTTACCGTTGCCAGTAGACCCAGAGGATTCTGTGGGAAAAGGTGGTTTGATGAAAAGTGCTCTCATGCTCATCGCTCCCTTGTTCTAGCTTTGAAAAGCATACCCCGTGACAGGGTATTCGTAGCGAGCCTATAGAAGCAGTATAAGTTAGCTGCTCACACACGAAAGACAGAGATTCAGACAGAGGCATGGAATGCTCTTTTATCCGTTGAGGTTTTGAAGGATAGCACCAGATTCTGGGCAATTGTTAATACCCCTTTTGTTCCGGATTGGCAAAGATATTGAGAATAACAACATCAGTGAAGCACAGTGGCTGACTCATTTTAAAGGAATCACTGGCTCTAATGAGACATCGTTTTCTTCCCCCAGGCTATCACCCTGGATGGAAGTAGCACCATTTGTCTTCAATGAGGCAGACATTGAGAGACCCATTCAGGAGACCTCTAGTAACAAAGCCCCGGGTCCCGATGGTGTACCAGCAGACATATATAAATGTGGACCTAAATTTTGGGCGAAAATATTGGCAAATGTTTTTAATGCCTCTGGGTCGCAAGGGTTCCCTGTATCTTGGTGCCACTCATCTATCATTCCTGTTTTTAAAAAGGTCAGAGAGGGGACCTGCTGTGCTATAGATCCATATCACTGATTGATTCAGCAGTAAAAATATTAGGTCAGGTGGTCTTAGCTAAAGTCTACGATTGGGCCAATGATAATAAGGTTCTACCCAATTTACAATATGGATTTAGGAAACGTAGAAGCACTATGGACCAATGTCTTAACTTATATTTAATAATTAATAAATATACCATAGCTAAAAAAGGATCCCTACAGATGGTGTTTATGGACCTATCTTTAGCTTTCGACCTGGTTAACAGGTCGAAGCTGTGGAGTATCCTGCTTGAAATGGGGTTTGAGCCATGTTTAGTCTACTTTTTGGCGGATCTTCATCGGGACCTTCTAGCATCAGTTAGGACTTCCCAGGATGGTTAAAATACTAGGTCTTTTAAATCAGAGAGGGGCGTCCGTCAAGGGTTCATATTGGCGCCCTTGCTTTTTACAATTTATATTAAATCTCTGGATAAATCTCTAGCAGAGGCGAGTCTAGACATCCCGCGTGTAGGAGAATGTCTTGTTCCGGCTCTCCTATACGCGGATGATGCCGTACTTTTAGCATGGATCGCGGTAGGCCTTCAGAAGTTATTTTTGGTGCCTACATGCGGTCATTGGATCTGATTGTTAACACTGGGAAGTCTCACAGTATGACTACTGGCAAAAGCTATAGGAAAACTAAGTCCTTATACTGTAATGGGGTGGAAGTGACTAAGGTGTCTTCTTTTATATACCTAGGGGTATTATTTGATAAGAGAGGCTCATGGGCCTCCCAAGAGAAAATTTTAAAAAATGCAGTTATTAGATCTACATCATCTTAGTTAGGGTTTGCCCAGTGCCTGGGGGCTAGGCCGGTAGAAGCCATTCTTAAGGTGTATAGCTCAAAGTGCCTTGCCATTGCGCCCTATAGTTCACCTATATGGGGATTTAAACAGCAGGTGGGGTTGCAGACAGTTGAAAATAAATTCTTGCCTAATCTCCTGTCTGTACCCCAATCAACCCCAATTTTTTCCATACATCAGGAATTATGGCAGGGCTATGTTACGGATATCTTGAGTACTGCCCCGTTGTTGTGTTGGCTTAAAACCTGGCTTTATCCAGCATTCACTCCTAATCATCAAATTCTACGGGATTGTGTCATACTGAATAGCGCTAGTAAAATTAAGTTGCTATTTTATGTTAAACACATGCTATTTAAATTGGGGCGACTCGAACTCTTTGAAACACCAGACAGAATCTGTAAGGAAGATGTGAGGTGGGTCAAAATGAATTTTAGGAGTTTATTGATGTTGGAACGGGAAGAACAGGAGATGAAGAAGCCCTTAGTTAGGGCTCATTTTTTAACTAAAACTGCCATGTTAATTGAACCCTATTTGAAATTGGTGAATAAGGCCTTCGATCGCTGGCTCTTGACCATGTTGCGTTTTAATCAGGTCCACTTCACACTGGGCGATTTCCCTGGGTGGTGTAAACCGGAGGACGCAGTCCCCTGCCAATGTGACAAATATTCTGCACTAGATACTCTGCACTTTATGATGTTCTGCGACTTTTTTTAATGTAATCTGTAGGAAGTTTTTAATCCCTGTATTGTCTGGTAAGGGTTTCCTGCAAGTCAGACAAGCCGTACTCTATCTTCAAACGCTGAGTAACCCTGGGGATATTTTTGCCATTTCTAGCTTTCTTGTTCCCGCTGTACGAAACAAGCAAAAATGATGTGTCAGATCAACTATTGTATAATTTTTCGGGTTATTATAGTATGGCTTTTAATTCTGAATAATTTAGGTATTTTTATGGATATGGGATAACGTTTTATGAACATGGTGCAAATGTTTTAATTGGGGATTTGTCTTATTTGTATAAATGTATTATGTACTTTTATGATTTTAATTAATTGAATAAAGTTGATTGATAGATTGATTGATCAGTGCCTAAGCCTCGACCTACCCGCACAGTAAACTGTCAGGCTAGTGACCGGATTAGATGTATCAGAGGTAGGAACTGAAAAACAGTGAACAATGAGGAACAAACTAGATTGGCTCAAGGTACTGAAAAGAGTGCGGTCCCTCATCTAACCATCACATGGCACATCATTGAGGGCTGGTCTATTACAAAGTATACCCGTTTCTCAACTTCTTAAGAATAGAGATCTGGAAGAAGGGAAGGCAAGTAAGAGGTGACTGGGTTTTAAATAGAGCTGTACAGTCAGTCTGGGTTTATTCATGGACAGTGGAAAATGTATTGTTACCTATATCCTTTCTCTACCACATGTAAACTTGAAATTAGATTGAACACATGATTTGAGTTTCAGGGTGCTGTCAACTTTATTCTTGATTTTAATCAAGTGAATGAGACAAAATAAAATGAATTACTACTTCCTTACATGCAACCGATCACAATATATATTCAAGATATGTTTAAGGCCTACTTCGTCAAAACGTATACTGAAAATACAGCTTGAATCCTGCCCCTATGAATCAAAGATAGCCAGCCATGATTTAATCTAAGCAGAATATGTTCTCACAGATATGTGTATTCATTAACTAAGACTGAAGCCAGGACACAGATGGGGTATGCAAACATAGGAAATCTGTTTTGCCAGATCCACCTCTGTGCCTATCAGTCTTCAATCAAGGGGATCATGCATCTGTTTAATACCTAGCCATCTGTTTGCCGCCAAGCGTTATCCTGTTGTGTATTCCAGTTGAAACCTGATTAAATAAATGCTTCAATACATATTACTGCAAAAATGTAGAAGGAACTTGTGATCACTGAGTTTTAGGAGTTGCACAAGCTCACAATTCATATTTTAGACACACATTTTACCCACGTCTACCCAATATGTTCCTGCAGCGATTACGAGAGCCAGAAGTCTTTTGAGGATAGCGTTATTCTCGCCTTCATAGCCGGTAATGTGAAGCTCCAGACTATACAAATGTTTGATTACAATAACAAGATGGAAGGACTACACCGAACATAAGTAATTTCCTCGTCTCCTTCATTCGAAAAACCAGGAAGAAGCTGGAGTTGCAGTATCAGGAAGAGAAAAAAAGCTCTGCAATCACCAGTGGGCCAGATACTGCATTATATAAGTATTAACGCAACTGGATTCATCCACAGCCTGCCTGAGAAATCGAAATATGCAAATTCATGGTCAGCTAGACAAGACCACCACAATCTGGCAAACAATTATAACAATAAAAAAAAGATAGGGAAGAAATGTTTAATGCCCTGGAGGAATGGCCGAGCAGGCAGGCTTCTCAAACCTAGCCAACATTTAGCACCTACTATGTCAGAGAATCTGAGAAAGGCCCACAAGACCAAAGAGGTAAGTCTGTGTCAAGTAATTAATGTATTATTTTCTTAGCTAGTTATTGTATTTTAATTATATTCTTGCCTAATGTGTAAGTAATATTAATTGTCTGCTCTAAGAGATGATGCACTAATAAGTTTGCACAAAAAGTAGTATATTAATGTAACCTATAAGCATTATCTAAATCATTCAATCAATCAAATTTCTTTATTCTGTTTCATGTTACATAAAACCATACAAGCACAATAGAAAATCCATGATAAAAATGGTGTGGTACAGTGAGTACAATCTCAGGGACAAACCTGTACAAATTCATAATTCATCTTAAATGTACAAATTACACCTAAGGAGCCTAACACCAGTTATATTAAGATAAATCTGTTGAAAACAGTACATAAAAGTTGATAGCTAGATCCACAACCTGTTAGCTATACAAGTGCATAAAAGCACAAATAGTAATAAGGGGCGGCCCAGCTAATCACAACTCGCCCTAAGTTTAATAGCAGATTTTAGAAAAATTAAAACATAAAAAACAGTATTATCCGTCAGCATCTGGAGAAATATAAATGCAGGATGAACTTGTTTGAAGTTGGCCTGTTTCATGATAGAAATTAGATATGTTTTTCTCGGGTATAATAAAATGGACAAAACATGATAAAATGTAGCATTTCCAGCCGCATGGCAGGAAAGATTGCCCTCTGTTTGAGCCCTTTGAATAAGTGAGAAGTAAATAAAACAGATCAAACCGAAACCTGGTCAGAAGGAATCTATCGTAAGTGTTCACTAACCCAAGTAAATATGGCTCAGCCATCTCTGTGGACCTTAACATAACAAAGTGGCAACACTTGGCTTCATGAGCTCCCTCTCCTCCCTTAATATGGTCTGGTGCGTGCGAAAAACCGTCTTCAGAAAGGGTATATAGACTTTTCCGATTCCCTTGGGGTTGGAGAAGAGGTCTCCTCTTCCCAGATGCATTAGGTTTCTTTTAATATAATTCAGCCGTGGTATCCGTAGTACTTATTCCAGGGCCAGGCAATCTTTAAGGATTTCCTTATTTAGCGAGTCCCCCGCCCTAACCCATGTTTTTAACCAAAGTGACAGCAGGCGAAAGGCTATCTGGTCTGTGATATAGGGCACTCCTAGCTCTTCATGGGGAATAAAAGAGGGGATACCCTGAGGAACTGATGGCAGGTGTCTCATAAATTTATTTTCTGATATGTGGATGTCCTTTACTTTGGTATAGCTCCAAACTTCGCTTCCATAGAGTATTTTTGACAAACAATTTGCCATGTAGAGCTCCAGAAGAGCCCCCACCGGTCTTTTACCCAGTCTCACGGCAACATTAAAAATGTCAGCAGATTCCCTGTTAAGGACATTTCTCTTACGGGTAAGTTGTGGGCCCCAGTTCAATTTATCATCTAGGATTACCCCAGGAAGGAAAAGGCAGATGTTTTAGGAATCGAAGTAGGCCCTACCTTGAAGGTGTAAGATCTATTAGGCTGCGTCCCCAGTTGTATGATATATGATTTGGAGTTGTTAACTTTTAGGTCCAGGTCTCCCATAAACTGGGCCAGAGTAGATAAAATGGTTTGTAGACCCCTCTCTGTCCTAGACATCAGGACGGCCTTGTCTGCGTATAGCAAAATGGGGAAACCTCGCTGTCCGATACGGGGATAATCAGTCTCAGTCTCCAGGAGGATTTACTCCAGATTGTAAATGAAGAGATTCAAGAGAAACTACGCCAGTATACAGCCTTGGCAGACACCATCCCTAACGAGGAACGAACGGGATACGCTCTAGCTCAAAGAATATCACACTACTGCCTTGGTGTCCCGGTGGAGGTTGAATGGGAAGGGGACCAACTCGCTGTCACCCCTAAGGCAAAACGGATCTGCCATCATTTGCCCCTGTTTACACAATCGAATGTGGATGACAGATCCAAAAAAGCCACTAAGATAGTACCCCTATGTGCAACTGTATATTTACTGGTTATAAGAAATAGGTTCAAAGATTGTTCGATTGTCGAACTGCCATGGCGGAACCCATATTGAGCATCCGACAGGATGTTGTTGTCTGTAGCCCAGGTCGATAACCTATCCAGTAATATCCTGCCATCAACTTTTACCACCGAATCTAACAGGGAGATGGGTCTGTAGCACACAGTGTTATCCATATCCCCCTTTCTGAAAAGTGGGACAATGATGGAAGTAGCTCATGATGACGGGGTGCGGAGCCTAGCCGCTGCATCGATTACAAAAGTAAGTATTGTGGCCGAAAGTGCCACATTCGACAAATAAAGATCAGGTGGGATTCCATCGGGGCCTGCGGCTTATTGTGTGACAGACCAATAATACCACACCTTACTTCTTCTTCCAGTACTACTAGTTCTTTGTGAGTACTGCCAAGATTAAGTAAGGGCGACTGGTCCAGGTCTCTTTTGAACCTGACCTCAAAGTGACTGACCTAATCGTTTTCAGTGATACCTGCCTCTAGGACATTAGCAGCCTCTTCTCCCAAGATGGGACTATATTATAATGCTCCAGAACTTGGCACTGCACCTATAGGTTGTTGCTTCCATGAGGTTGCCCCACGCTACTTCCTTCAGGGCTGCCCTGTGATTACTAAGTACTGCTTTCTACACATTTTAACTAACGCAGCATTCCTCGGGGAGGCGTGAGGATCTAATTTCAGCCTCCTAGCAGTGAGCGAGCATTCTGAGTTAAATCATCTAAACCCCCTCTCCCTCTGAGCTCCATGGATGGGACAACCAATAGTTTAGGGACAGTGCCTGAAATTAGTGCAAAGGCACAGATGATTGACTTATCTGTCTCTACCTTCGCGTTCTGAAAGATCTGATATTCCTTCTGGCATGTCTCCAATAGGGACCTGCAGAGAAACTCGGGAGAGATGCGCCCCCATCTAAGGCGTCTCCCTCCATCTATAGCACGTAAAACCCCTCCTCCTGTGATCTGTCATTTTACTTCAAAGGAGGGACAAATGCCTTTGATACACAGGGGATTATCATCATGGTAACTGCTGGCTGGTATTGAAAACTCCGAGAGCAGGTAATACAGGGGGGTAGAGAGTAAAATAAAATCAATAATCGAAGATTCCCGGCCGGTACCCTTAACAGTTGGAATGAGGTAACGCCTAGACGGGGTCAATTTCCCTATTGTTAATTGCAGGTCCTGCTCACAAACAAAAGCATTTAACTTCTCCCCCTGCCTACCTTGAACAAAATGCACACCATCTACACGAGGGCAAGAGGGCTCCTCGCTAGCCCCTGAGCTCTCCTGCCTTACAGCTGCACATAGGTGTGTGTTAAAGTCCCCTACCAGAACTATGTTACCAGGCTTGCGAGGCAGAGTCATACCATTCCTTACAAATGAGCACAAGCGAGTGACGTTATACACCTCGGGGAGAAGGGAGGTGGCATTATAAAAATTCAAAAGCGCTAGGCCGTGGGACCCTGAGGAGAAGGATAACGCCTGGAGGCATGGACTATCCGTATTCAATACCACAAAATCACCTCGTAAACTAAGACACATAGACTGCAAGACCCTCTTTTGAACGACCCGCCCTTGAGGGAGTTGCAGGGATGTTAAAAAGCTTGAAGCCCTCCAAAAAGGAAGTTTTGTTAAATAGTCTATAGGCCATATGTGGGAGGCCAAATACTGGTCGGTAACGGCCAATTTCGGCCGTTACCGACCGGTATTTGGAGTTTCAGATGTAGGGGCCCAAAATATTTCCGAATCTCTAAATTTACCGAATCGGTAATTTTACCGATTCTGTAAATTACTGAATCAGTAAATTTACACATTTGGTAATATGGGATGTAGGTGGCACTGAAAACAGTGCCACAGGCCCTAAATAATTTGTTATTTACCATCAAGTTCTATTTGATGGTAAATAACGAATTCCTGTGTACATGCACATCTGTGCATGTACACCTGTGCCATGTTGCACACATACATGCCCTAAGGGCATGTATGTGTGTCACATGGCGCACAAGCCTGAATCCGGGGTGCAACAGGATGTCAAAGTGATACCCTGTCCCCCTTGTAAAATCGGTAATTTTACTGAATCGGTATTTACAGATTCGGTAAATGCCATTGGTTCCTATGGGCCTCAAGGCCCATAGGAATCAATGGCAATTACCAAATCGGTGAATACCGATTCGGTAATTACCGAATGTTACCGATTCGGTAAGTATTTCGGTAAAAATACCTACATAGCATTTACCGATTTGTAAATACCGAATCGGTAAAATTCGGTATTTACGAATCGGTAAATGCCATTTACCTACATATGGCCCTATGTCTCTTGAAAACAGATAGGGCCTGATGTAGGTGGCTCATTACCGGTCGGTAAACCCCTATGGGCCTTGAAACCCATAGGAATCAATGTGGAATACCGAATCGGTATTTAACGATTCAGTAAATTCCGAATTTTACAAGGGTGCAGGGGGTGTCACTTTGACACCCTCTGGCACCCCAATTCCACACTTGTGTGCCATGTGGCACACAGACATGCCCTAAGGGCATGTCTGTGTGTCACATTGCACGGGTGTGCATGCACAGATGTGCATGCACACCTGCATTCGGTATTTTACCACCCAATAGGATTTGGTAGTAAAATACCGAATCTGACTGGCCTTTGGGACTCAGAAGAGTCCCACCTACATATGGAAGTTACCAGTAAATTTACCGAATCGGTAAAATAGGCCACCTACTTCAGGAATGACCATTTACCGGTCGGTAACGGCCGAAATCGGCCATTACCGGTCGGTAAATGGCCACCTACATCTGGCCCTTACTGAATAAATACCTACATCCCATTTACCGATTCTAAAATACCGAATCGGTAAAATTCGGTATTTTAGAATCGGTAAATCTTCATTACCTACATCTGGCCCATAATGTTTTATTTTTTGATGAAAGCCAGCCACCCCGGATCCATAAATTGAGCTGCCAAACTAGCTATGTTCCAAGAGATGATGTTAAAAGAGTTGTTACCCTTCGGTCGGCTGCAGTGGTTCACCTAGGTAGGATGATCCTTTGCATTATTTAAACAACGAGAAAGGCTATCCAATTTATAAGGCTATCAAAAGCCATTCAGCAACAGGTTTGTAAACATTTTCATTCTGCTCTGATTTTACCTTATTTAGATTTTATTTAGAGCTACTGTAGAGAGATAAGTGATCAGTCACCCATTCTAAATCACACTAAAATGTGTAAAATGGACTGACAGTACATTTATCAACTTTGGGCAAAACAAACAAATTACGGGCACATTGTTCAAGCTGTATTAAAATAAAACAAATCACTGTGCATAGTAAATTGGTATTGCGCTCCCAAACAATAATATTTACAAACGATTCTCTTCAATGTGTCAATTGGGTAGATTATGACAGATTATTGTAATCAACCACAAGAAATCATATCAGTCATTGAAGTTACTTACATATAGCTTCGTTACAAAGAGACAAAGCCGTAACGCAATCTCCCTTCTGCTCCAGATGAAGTGACTGCTCGAAGATACAATCCGCTTCCTGCATGGATCGCTCAAAAGAGTCACTCCTTCCTGCATCAGCCAACAGTGCACGTTTTTATCATTACTTTTTCCATGCCATAACAGAGGTGCAACAAGTCGATAGATCAGCATTCATGAAAAAATACCAATTTAACAAAACTGATGAATGAACTGCCACGTGGCTTTATAGACAAACTTACGTCCTCAGTCATAGAATATAGTGGCAGATAAGGCATAGTTAATGTAAAATCTTCCATTTGTAACACACTATACAGATTAATAACCTTTGAGGCAATTCACCCTACCGGAGCTTTTACTGAGCAACCAAGCAGATCAGAGTCTCTTAAACAGCTCTTTTATACCTCTAAAGGAAAAGTGACACTAGAGCTCTTACGTTTTGACAACAAACTACAAACAGGCACAGGCAAATCCAAAAGGTCTGGCTTTGTGCTAACAACAGAAAGCCAGATCTGCTAGCTTTGCCAAAGCCCATTCCCGTATTACTTTGTTTCTGTATTAAGCGGAACAATAGTTTGCCTATTTGAATTAGTCCTGGAAAGAGCATGCGTGTATGAATGTGTGTTTATTTAATTTGTTTCATTTCTTCTTTTCATAAAGTGCAACTTAAATGGAAAAGTCAGCGTCTGTACAAAGTTAACTACAGGGGAGTTGGGTTAACCCCTGACAAACAACCACAAAGTTATCACGACGGCAGAAACTAAAAAAAAAATAAAAATTACAACCAGAGGTTTAACTGGGCCGGTACTCACCAGTGTCGAATACCGTCACTTCTTAGTTTCATCACTCTGAGTACCGGCACGTCTGTACTGCCGAGGAGAGTACCTGTACTCATCGAAGGGTAGGTTCAATGGCTGCGAGTGCTGGTGAGCACGAGTGGAACCTGACTCTGGCAACCAAGGCATCCTTTCTGTAGACCTGATTTGAGCACCAGCTCAGCTAGCCAGCAGGGCACATTTGCATAATGTCAGGCTGCTCACCATCAAGTTGTGTTTGACAGAGCAGAGTTCATTCAGGCCCTGTGCTGTCAATCACATTCACACTATTATGTGCATTTGTGCAAACACAGGAATCAAGGCAGTCGGCTGACAGCGCCAATTAAGAAAGCCATGGTAGATAAAGAGTTGAAAATGGCTTTAATCATACCTGAGTATTTTGTGTGCCTGCTTATGTCTGTGCGTTTGTCTGAATGTGTAGGCCTGTTTTTTAGTCAGGGAAAAGCGTGAGTATGATAGAGAGAAGCAAGGGGCAGATGTAGCAAAGCAATTTTTTGTCGCAAATGCTGCAATTCACAAAAAAGCAGCGTTTGCGACTAAAAATTCGCTAACTGTTATGTATGAAGGAAAATGCATAGCAAAATGAGGGAATCACAAAATTTGCGATTCCTTAATTTTTTGCGTAAGCAGTTAAGGAATCGCAAATTGCAATTCCTTAAATGCTATGCATCAAGTATTCAATTATTGCGATTTCTCCTTTAGGAATCGCAAATTACCACCAACTTCAATTTGGTGGTAATTTGAGATTTCTTTCACAAATGCAATTTTTGGCATTTGTGAAGGTGCCATATGGTGTACATATATGCCCTTAGGGCATGTATGTGCACCATATGCGCACACATGTAAATTTCAGGGGTGCATCAGTGTGTCCTTATGACACCCTTGCACCCTTGAAATTATTCTCAATTTGCGATTCTCAAATTGCGAATCGCAAATTGAGAATAACTTCACATTCATTCCTCTGGGCCTCCTGGCCCATAGAAATGAATTGGAAATTATTCCTTAATTGCGATTAGCAATTTGCTAATCTCAATTAAGGAATTTTTAGAAATCGCAAAAAAATTGCGATTTTTTATATACATACCATTTTGCAATTCTCAAATAGCAATTCTCAACAAATCGCTATTGGAGAATCGCATATAGGTATTTTGATACATCTGCCCCCAAGACACTCTCAGGTAGTATTTTAAAGAAAATGCGTGGTGCTTTGTGTGTGCATGTCTGCTCGACGACAAGGGTTCATAAATAACGTAAAAAGGATGGTTGGTGAGTGAGTGAGTGAGTGAGTAAAAGGAAAGATGGGTGTGAGAGTGAAAGACTGGATGGATGAGAGAGGGAAATGGTGGTACTGTAGATGGATGGATGAATCAATGAAAGTGTGGATGAGAGAAAGAATAGATTGATGAGTGAAAGTGGATGCATGGATGGATGGATGGATGGATGGATAAAAGGGCTGATTGGTGGATAAGTGAAAGAATGGATAGATGAATGAAAGGGAGAGAGGATGGATGAAAGGGTGGATGGATGCAGAAAAGGGTGGATGGACAGGAGTAAAAGGGTAGATGGATGGATTAGCAAAAGGTTTGATGGATGAGTGAAAGGGTGGCTAAAGAGATGGAAGAGTGAAAGGATGGATGGATAGATTTGGAAATGGATGGATAGGTTTGGAGATGGAAGGGTGGACAGACGGAATGGTGAAAAAATGAATAATGGATGAAAGACTGAATAAATGACAAAATGTAAGGGTTAAATAGTGGAGATCAGTAGGTAAATGGTAGGATGAAAGGATCAATGGATAGATCGATGGAAGAGACAGGAGGTCTCTTCTTGGGAGGGTCATGATGAGATGGTTAATTTGCCTGGTGCCATAAGAGTTTTGGTTCGAAGTGGGGGTATTTTCATTTTCTGACTACTCACGTGCTCAAAAATATATACTATTGTGCCAAACAACAGCAATTAACAGTATGACATAAACCCATTTAGTGCGTCGGACGCCGGGTGCCCTCTGACGCTACAGTGCTCGTGTGCGTTGGGCGTCTCCATGCCGTCCGCTCACATGACACAGGAAATCCCTCTAGTACGGGCTTCAGAGGTGTTTCCTTCAGTCCTAACAAGCCTCGGGAGCTGGGGAATATTATCAGTTGCACCATCACGACTTTACTGCCACCCAGCGTTCCCCTCAGTCTCCCGAGTAAAATGATACATCAATTGTGTTGGTGGGCCAAAAGCCTGCCTCTAAGAAGTGCCCAAAAAGTTGAGATTGAGTGAATAGCACAGCGAGCTCTAAGCGCTATATTTATTTATATACATGTTAAACTAGCTCTGTATTGAACACCCACACAAGCGAAGTATCATTTTTATTGGAAGAACGAGGGCAATGCTGGGTGGTAAATATGTATGCCACACAGAAATGTGAGATGAATGTGATTTTTGTTTTAGCTAAATTTGAGATTTGCAGGGGATTCTGGGTAGGAAAACATTGTGAGATCCGCAAAAGCCACACCTTCCTGGACTCCCCCAGGTGTCTAGTTTTCAGAACTGCCTGGATGTGGTTGTTTTTTTATCTAGATGTCTGCCATGCCCAGGACCAAAAACGCAGGTGACCCCCTTGCAAAACCAGGTCAATTTGTGATAGATAAGTTTGATGTCTTCACAATACGTTTTGGGCCCTTCCCTGTTGCGGGTACTTAGCCCACCCACACAAGTGTCGTACCATTTTTATCGGGAGACCTAGGGGAACGTTGGGAGGTAGGACATTCATGTCAGTCCAGTTATACCACACATATCCCACACAGAAATGTGAGGAAAATGTGATTTTTTTAGCCTAATTTGAGGTTTGCAGGGTATTCTGGGTAGGAAAATGTTGGGAAATCCATGCAAAGCAATACAAAAGGGGATGATGGACGGAGCGTTTGAGCAAATCAAACACTCTCCACCAGTCAACTGATCTTGGATTAATCCATCGCCATTCTGTAGCTCACTCGGCCACCCAAGTTCAGACATGGCCATATGCAAATCAGTCTGACCCTGTTACTCATGGGAAAAGTCCAGTCCGAACTCCCAAAGCCATGTCCTCCCTGGACCGGAAACAAGCATCCTGGGACTGGTTTTTGGAATGTCATTAGACATCAACCAGGCTAACTTGAATCCAGTGGCGAAGTGAGCAAGGGACTCACGTCTGAGGATACCCTGCCAACTTAGGGTGAACAAAGCGATACAAAAGGGGATGATGGACGGAGCGTTTGAGCAAATCAAACACTCATCCCCAGTCAACTGACCTGGGTTTCATCCATCACCATTCTTTAGCTCACTCCGCCACCCCAGTTCAGACATGGCCATATGCAAATCAGTCTGACCCTGTGCCTCATGGGAATAGTCCAGCCCGAACTGCCAAAGCCATGTCTTCCCTGGACCGGATCGGGATTGTTCCCATGAGGCACAGGGTCAAGACTGATTTGCATATGGCCATGACTGAACTGGGGTGGCTTGGTGAGCAAAATAACGATGGATTAAACCCGTATCTGTGACTGGGGGTGAATGTTTTGCCAATGTGCAACATTCCGTCCATCATCTTGTATGTTTTGCTTTTCACCCTATGTGGAAAGGGTATGCCCAGAAGTGGGTCCCGTGCTCACTAAGCCACTAAAGTCAAGCTATCCTGGCTTAAGATGGCTGATACCCAGAAACCGGTCCTAGGATGCTTGATTCCAGTCCAGGGAAGACATGGCTTGGCAGTTTGGGCTGGACTGTTCCCATGAGGCACAGGGTCAAGACTGATTTGCAAATGGCCATGTCTCAACTGGGGTGGCTTCGTGAGCAAAATAACAATGGATTAAACCCAGATCTGTGACTGGGGTGAATGTTTTGCCATTGTGCAACATTCCATCCATCATCTTGTGTGTTTTGCTGTTTACCCTTTGTGGGAAGGGTATGCCCAGACGTGGGTCCCGTGCTCACTAAGCCACTGGAGTCAAGCTATACTGGCTAAAGACGGCTGATAGCCAGAAACCGGTCCTAGGATGCTTGATTCCGGTCCAGGGAAGACATAGCTTGGCAGTTCGAGCTGGACTGTTCCCATGAGGCACAGGGTCAAGACTGATTTGCATATGGCCATGTCTGAACTGAGGTGGCTTGGTGAGCAAAATAACGATGGATTAAACCCAGATCTGTGACTGGGGGTGAATGTTTTGCCATTGTGCAACATTCCGTCCATCATCTTGTGTGTTTGGGTAATCCATGCAAGCCATACTTCCCTGGACTCCACTTGGTGTCTAGTTTTCAGAAATGTCTGGGTTCGGTAGGTTTGCCTAGCTGGCCGCCGAGCCCTGTTCCAAAAATGCAGGTGACTCCCTCACAAAACCAGAGAGTTTTGTGATTGGTAATTTTGAAGTGTCCACAGTACTTTTTTGAGTGTTTCCTGTTGTGGGCACTAGACCTACCCACACAAGTGAGGTACCATTTTTTATTGGAATACTTAGGGAAATGCTGGGCGGGTGTAAGTTTGTGGCTCCCTGCAGATTCCAGAACTTTCCATCACATAATTGCGAGGAAAATGTGCTTTTTAACAAAGTTTGAGATTTGCAAGAGATTTTAGGTAGCAGAACCTGGTGAGAGCCACACATGTCACTCCATTCTGGATTCCTCTGGGTGTCTAGTTTTCAGAAATGTACAGGATTGCTAGGTTCCCCTAGGTGCGGGCTGAGCTAGGGCCTAAAATCCACAGCTAGCCACATTGCGAAAAAAGGGTCAGTTTGCTTGGAACATTGATGTGCCCACGTTGCGTTCTGGTCCGTTTCCTGTCATGGGCACTAAACCTACCCACACAAGTGAGGTACTGTTTTTATTGGGAGACTGAGGGAAAAACAGATTTGCAGAACAAGTGTTATTACCAATTTTACTTTCTATGTATTTTTGCCTGGTGAAAAATAAGTCATTTTGAAAATGTCCTCTAATCGGGCAAGGGTTCATTAAAGCTATCCTCACCATGTATAGCGCACCAATAGCTCGTCTCAGAGTTAATGGGAAGTCTACTCCGTCTTTCACGATCATGCAGTGTACCAGGCAGGGCTTCCCCTGCTCACCCCTACTATTCACCATATATATTGATCCCCTAATTTGGCAGCTGGAGGCATATCACGAGATTGAGCCTGTTATCTACCACGGGGCTGCTACAAAAGTTCTAGCCTACTGTGGCAGGTCAGTAGAAGGCGCAGAGACTAGGCTTTCTTTTATCACTTATTTTATTGGGCAAATTACACGCTTTCTATAGGGAATGGGTCGGTAGTATGATAGGGGGGCTCAAAAGTCCTTTCAGCAGGCTTCCTCTCCCGCGGCAGAGTCCGTCCTCTCCTTTTGCACTCCAGTGCAGTAACGTCAGATTTTGGACACGTGAAAAGAAAAAGAAACCTCGTATGAGTATCGTGGTTAACTCACAACAGTACTATAAGGGAGGGTAGTGTAGGGACAACCGGTGCACAACAACTGTAGCAGAGTGAGGGGATGTGCGCATGGGGGGTAACCAGGAGTTAGGAGCGACTTCTTAACTCGGGGGACGTCCCCTTTGACCCGCCCAACCCGTGAAACGCTCCCGTACCTGGGTAAGCCACGCTCTTCCTCCCTGGGCGTGGCTGGGCAATGCGTGGAAAAGGCCTCATAGCTTCGTCGCATCCGCTGACCTCTCTCCGTCTTCTCCTGGAACAGCTCGCCTCCTTCCTGCTTCCTCTGCAACTCCGTCTCCTCCTGGAACAGCTCGCCACCTTCCTGCTTCCTCCGCAACTCTGTCTCCTCCTGTGGTCTCAAACACCATACTCGGCTCACTTCCTGGATTTGAGGACCCGGCAGCTTCGACATCATCGGATAGGGTGGGGCTTGTGGACAGTTCTCCCCAGTTAAAGAAACAGTGCTCTTTATCGGTATCCTCAGAAAAGAGCGTTCGCGCTGGGTCAGTCCACTCATCCTGAGTGAGAGAAGAGGGTATGAAGGGCTTTTTACTTGATTCAGTGGCGTGGTCCCCCCTTTCTTCCACAACCAGGTCCCCCTTGTTACACATATGCGGATGATGAAGTTTTAGTTACTCCTAATCCTGTAGCGGCTATAGCAGCAGTTGTGGAAATAGCCTTAGCTTTTGGCTCGATCTCCGGATATGCCCTAAAAAAACAGAATACCCAAATTGTTGTGAATGGGGAGATAAGTCGCTCCGATTCACGGATGACAGACTCAGCGACATATTTTAGGATTACTATTACTCCAGACATGAATAATCTAGAGGCCAAAAATATCGATCCCATTATCCGGAAGGCCAATTCAGATTTTGATAAATTTCATAACCTGCATATGTCATTGGTTGGCCGCTGTACTGTGATAAAAATGGTATTTTTACCAAAGATATTGTACTTGTTTAGGACAATACCTTTGAAATTTGAGAAGAAGTGATTTACCGCACTGGATAATCTGGTCAATAGATTGGTCTGGGCTCATGGTTAAACTAGGAGGGCCCCACGCTTTATGACTTTTCCCCAATTGAGGGGAGGCTGGGCGGTACTGGATTTCAAACTTTATTATTGGGCCGCAGCTTTCCAATATATGGTTGGACTACTAGGTGGCAGATCTGAAAACTCTAGTATGGAAGATAAGGTACCAGACGTATATAGGCTATTGGTGGGGGAAGATGGTAAAAACTGCTTTATGAAATTCAGTGAGCCTAGCTATTTCAAGCAAACTAAATTTAGAACTCTGCTGGCTGCCTTTAAAATGTGGACCAATTTAAAAAAAAAGACTGGTCTAGGGAGGATGAACTACTATACACAATTGCACGGTAATCCTACGCTGCCAGAAATCTTTTTAGACCAAAATATGGGGCAATGGGCGGGATGCAACCTTATGAAAGTCAGGGATTTATTAGGTACCGACAGAATTTATCAGTTTAAGGATATCCAGGATAAATTTGGTATCGGGACTGGGCACTTTTTCAAATATTTTTAGCTTAGAAGCTACCTGAGTAAAAAGATGGGTGGAGTGAAAACCATAGAAGTCATAAAAAGCAGGGGCGGTTGTAGGATTAAAGGAATCTATAGCGAAGTTATGGCACTTAAACTGGATGATCTAGAAAAACATGCCGAAAAATGGGAAGGTAGGTTGGGCACTGACCCGGATAATTTTTTCCAGTCCTTGGAGCTGGGGCAGACAGTACTACGCTCTGTTGGCTTCAGGCCCAACATTATAAAACAGTGTTTCCATGTACTACACTCTGGCAAAAATTCTACAGTCGGGGGGCAGTGGGGAACTAACTAGCTGTCCACGTTGCGATTCTTCACAGGCTGATCTAGACCATATGTTTTCAACCTGCCCCCGATTAGACACGTTAAAAATCTCAATTACGACATTTTTTTAGTCCACTTTGGGTCTTAGGGTTAAGTTAACCTCACCTTTAATTCTTCTTGGAGTTGATAATACCCAGGGACATACCATGTTCCGCTTTCTCTTTCTTGCCATGGCAGTTCTACGAATCTGTGTTGCCTCAGCTTGGCTAGATCAAGCTGCCCCTACATTTAATCTATGGTTGGCACGGCTCCTCTCTGTATTTAACCTTGAGAAGGGAATTTATGATAGAAAAGGCAAGAAAGGAAAATCTCTTGGCAGACGTATATGGGCACCCTTATACAGCTTGAGGGAATCCCAGGCCCAAAATAGGCCCTAGGCTGCAGTAAGAGAATGGCTCTTACATATCGCTTAGACTTATCTCTGTAGCTTAGTTACTTATTTATCTAACCATCTGTAACAAAACATCTATATAATCTGTAGCTTTTGGTTTATATTTTTTCTCTTTTTCTCTTTTCTTCTTCACAATTGTCCTTAAATTAAATGTTGTGTGTAAAAAATTGTATTATGATTCCTCAAATTGCAATGAATTGTTAATTGCTGTGCTGTTTATAAATTTGAAAATTCAAAACCAATGTCCTCTAATTCACCTGCTAGTATGGGTACCCACAATTTGGGAGATGTACAAATAACTACTGCTTCTAAACTCTATATTTTATTCCCAATTCAGAAATACATAGGTGTCCTTGATACCTATTTTTCACTCTTTATATTTTACTAAATTAATTGCTATATACCCGGCACACAAGGAAAAACCATTGCAAGACACAGCTCAGTTATTGGCTCTGGGTACCTCGGGTTCTTAGGGAACCTACAAGTCCTATATATCACCACAACCAGAAGGGCCCAGCGAACATAACGATTTATTGCTTTAAAGAATCTGCCTTATTTAGTTACAGGTGAAAACATTGGCACAAATAGCTGGTTTTTCAACTCAATTTCAATATTTATTTATTTCAACTGTTAGTTTATATAGGAAAACGCTAAAGAATCTACACAAGTGACCCCTTGCTCAATTCAAAATATTATCTACTTTTCAGAAATGTATAGTTTTCTGGGATCCATTATTGGTTTCATACCCATTTCTGCCACTAACTGGAAGAGGGTTGAATTCACACAAAATAGGAAAAATAGGCTATGTCCCAGTAAAATGGGAAAACTGTGTAGAAAATGATGGTTTTCTGACAAAAGTTTGCCAGTTCCTGAAAACTGGAAAGATGGTGATTTTAGTACCATAAACCCTGTGGTGATACCATTTGCAGGGAAAAAAACAAACACTTTCTTCTGCAGCATGTTTTCCCCCAAAAAAACAAATGTAGCTGTATTTTGACTAATTTCTCAGTCTCCTCCAAGGGAATCCACAAACCCTGAGTACCTTTAGAATCCTCAGGATGTTGGAAGAAAATGTCACAAATTTTATGCGGATACCTTATGTGGACTAAAAAGCTACAGGGGCCTAAGCGCAAACTACCCCAATTAGCCAGAAAAAGGCTTAGCACAAGGAGTGAGCGCTGAGGCCTAGCAGCGAAGGGGTGAAGAAGGTGCAACTATTACAAAACAAGAAAAAGTCCACATATCATCGCATTTGGCTTTTCAGTAATGAGTTAACCTGTTTTGTTTATATAAACACATTTCTCATTTCCTTTGGTATGTGCTGCAACTATTATAGAAGTGATTAAGTATCATCATGTCTTGCCATTAGCCCTGCCCACTTACCACACCATTAGCTCATTTTAATGAGTACCTGCACTTATTTTCCCCTTTAAAGCCCAGATGACAGCTGATAAAAACCAGTATCACGTGGTGTAGTGAAGGATGAAAATATCATAAAAGAAAAACATCAGATTAAATGCCCCAGGGGAATAAGAGAGAAGAAACAAGTAAGGCAGAAGTTTTAGGGTGTAGGAAAGTATGGGAAATATAAGAGAAATACATAGATTCGGAAATTATAAAAAAAATGGTGGCCTCAAGCAGATAGGATTTAAAAGATTAGGTGGAGACAGGTCAGTTTTAAAGTCGGATGCAAAGATAAAGAGAGATGAACATGTGGGAGGATAAGTCTATGGAGCTCAAGGGGAATGGGTGTAAAGACAGACCTAGGTGGAGAGATAATAAGCAGGATGTCAACCAATGGGGGAACTATAAGTGCTGGGGCTCAAAAGGAAAATGCTAAGGATTACTTGAGAAGTGAGGTTCGAGGTAGACTCGGGGGGGGTTAAAAGGGACCGTGTTAGGAAGATGGTGAGCTGGAGGTCAGTGAAGTGAATTAAGTTGCATGGATTTTAAACAAGTGCTGTTAAGCTTTTTAAGAAATGTGGGGAAGTGTGACAGCATCACAGTCTAAATGATGGTGAATTCCTGATGGCGGAGGCTGCACCAGAGAACTGTGGGCAGTTTAGTAGGATCTTATTTTTTTATATTTCAAACTAAGCTTGTCCATAATCCTCAAGGTGCAGATGACACCTATCTGCATAAGGCATGTAAGTTCAAGTCTAGGTATGTGAGTGCATTTTGCATGTGTGGCTATTAATGATTTTGTGTACGTAAATGTATATTGTTTGTTTATGATTCTCTGAACATATGTATCTGTGCGCTAATGTGGATTGTGTCTCTGAGAAGGGAAGACAGTCACATCTTACATAAACAAAATGTAGAAATGTTGTAAATTAACTACATTGTTTTTGATATGTCAGCATAATTACACAAGCAGTTCGGAATTATTTGTAATTGTAATTTTAGGTAAATAGCACTTACTACATCTGACAAGGTATCAAAGCTATTTTCGGTGAGTAGCACGCTGCTCCGGGTCCCAAGTTGGATTAGCATAAGGAAATGTAAGGTGATAATTGGAGCAGTGGACATGTGAGTCTGTTAGTTGGATTGAATACAATAAAGGAGGGATAGAGGCGGGAAGTGTCTAAAAAGGTTTAGTAAAATGAGGGATGTATGACGTTAAAACGCATACTTTTACCACGCATACCATTACAACGCAATGTTTACAAAGCAGGATCTTTTACAACGAATACCTTTACAACGGGTGACATTACATCGCAGATACTATTACAACGCATGCCATTACAACGTAAGTATAGGCAAGTATATTATTTTTTTTAAATTATTATATTATTTTTTTTAAAAATGTAATTAATAAATATTTAATTGATTTTATTTATTAAATACATTTTTTATTAATGTCATTGTAATTTTAAAATCATATATATATACATATACTTATTTTAATAAATATTAAAATTACTAAAATAAATTTATTTAATTTATTTTAAGTATTTTTATAAAACTGAACCCTCAAAATACCCCTGTACCCCAAAACCCAAACCCAGCCCTGAACCCTAAAAATACCCCTGTACCCCAAAACCCAAACCCAGCCCTGAACCCTAAAAATACCCCTGTACCCCAAAACCCAAACCTGAACCCTAAAAATACCCCTGTACCCCAAAACCCATAACCCAGTCTGAACCCTAAAATACCCCTGTACCCCAAAACCCAAACCCAACCCTGAACCCTAAAAATACCCCTGTACCCCATAATCCAAACCTAGCCCTGAACCCTAAAAATACCCCTGTACTCCATAACCCAAACAATACCCCTGTACCCCAAAACCCAAACTATATATAAAATTACTTTAATTAATTTCTTTAATTTATTTTTAATATTTTGGTAATTTAAAAAAAGGTTAAATAAAATGATATACTTACCTATACTTACGTTGTAATGGCATGCGTTGTAATAGTATCTGCGATGTAATGTCATGCGTTGTAAAGGTATGCATTGTAAAGGATCCTACGTTGTAATGGTGTGCGTTGTAACAGTATGCGTGGTAAAAGTTGCGTGGTAACGGTTGCATACCTAAAATGAGGTTTGGGATGAGTCAAAGGGAGAATATAGGAGTGAAGGGTCTAGAAAGGGTAATTTGGGAGATCATAGTAGTAAAATTAGGTTTAGGAGTTTAGGATAAGTGGGGGGTAGAGGATATATTGGAAAGAGGTACAGGCTGAAATATAGAGCAGTAAATTGGAGCGAGGTGATATTTTTAAATTTATTGTAGAAGTAAAGTAATAAATATATAAACTCAGGAGAAGACTTTTAATGACCGATATCTTGGCAGTGGTCTGTAAGGCTATAATGATGTGCTTTAGCCAGAGAGTATTTCACTCTAATGCATGTTGAAAGAAAAAGATCATTTAATTAGAACCTGGAACACTTTTGTATGAAGATGTGTGATGAGGCTTAAGCACCCTCTGCAACCAGAGGAGATCCAGTGATTGGAAAACAAATGAACCCAAAAGAACATATTTTAGAAAGATTAGCCATTCAGAAACAGCCACTAAGTGCTAATGCAGTAGGGCAGGCACAACTGCTAGCCAACTCACTTGTACTTATTTCATTTCTCTCTTACGGATGAAAACCCGCTGATGTGTTGGAGCTGATTTGGATCTCTGACTTGCAGGGTAAATACAGATCTCTGCAGCAGGAGGTCAACCAACCGACCTTTCTTAACAGCTCCATGAATTACATGTCAATGTTAAATATATTCACACGGCATGCATACCGTATATAGAAACACCATGTATGCCTAATGAAGGGGAAGTTTGAGCAGCATAAAAAGTTGACAAAATCACAAGAGATGGGAAGACTAGAAATTATTGATTCATCAAGAAAATGGCGCCTGACATGTTTTTTAGAAACTGCAGCAGAAGTAGTAGTTCTTCTAAGGCCAACTTGTGCTACAGGTCTAGTAGTTTTAGTGACAAAAAGTCTTTTGCACAAAAATTGGAGGATCCTTAATGATAAAGGGTTAATTACAAAAGCCGACTGTAGCCTATTGGAAGAATCCTAATCTTAAGGATAAACTAGTACATAGCAGAAGTCAATCAAAGTCCAGCAAAGGACAAACAACAACAGATGGCCTCCCCCGTTAAAGGCAGTCATAGATGTGGCCAATGTCACTCATGCGATTCTGCTATTACAACCTTACAAGGAGAATTATGAAGGGAAATCAGGGCAATTGAAAAATATGACCAATTGCAGAAGCTCCAATATTGTGTACCTTATCCTTTGCCCCAGCGGGCTGGGATATATTGGAGAGACAGGGAGACAGTTCTGTATTAGATACTCGGAGCACAAATCTGCAAGTAGAACACAGAAATTACAGGTACCGATAGTAAGACACTGCTTAGATTTCAAACACAGAGAAGAGGACCTGAAATGGCTCACTTTTGAATGAGTCAATCATAAACCAGGAACTGACAAGGAGAAAATTTGGAAGGAAAGAAAATCTTTCTGGATTTTCACTTTGGACACAGTCCGGAGAGGAATAAACAAAGAAATTAAATGGATAGTGACATGATGAGGAACCTTGGTACTCATAGGTACTAGATGCAGTAGCAAAATGTCAGGGTTGGCAACATCATTTCAATGCGGGACACTTCCGTAGCAGTTAGAAACCACCCCAAGTTGGCGCCTCCCATCCTCAAATAAGTGATGGGCGGTATCATGCTATTCAGTGTGAATGCTCATGTATTTTAGAATTGTCGGCATTCAAATTATTTCAATGTTGGATATTTCTGTAGTAGTTGGCAACTACTCCAAGAGAATGTGTACTATGTTTATACATGTGACGAGCTGTATCACACTGCTTAGCTTGAATTTTCATGTATTTTAACATTTTCGCTATTGAAAAGAGATCTGTTCCAATATGGAAATTATCTGTGGCATCTAAAATTTATGACTTTCCTTATAATTAGGCTGTCCTGTTTTCAGTTTCTATTTTTGGTAAATTCTGGTGGGGTTTTTTCAGTGTTTTCAATATCTTAAAAAACAGTTGTTATCAGTGGTTACACATTTTCACGCCACTATAAACAACAGAAAAAGTGTTTTTCCGGTGTTTATGGAACGTTTTGCTTTTATCATTGCTTGCTTTCTGCACTGAAAGAACATGTTATATAGACAGTGTACGTATAGTGTATATGAGGTCCAAAGAGATTTTTGCAAATTAATCTTATTGTAGTACACCATACAATACTTCTTCAGTGAGTCTTTGGTCATGTGCGCTTGCACTTTCCTACCCATGTAAACTTCTGTGAAAAGGCCCTCTCAGCATTCATAGCCCCTTGGGCTTGGAACCATCAGCTAAGGAGCACAGTTTGGATGACTCTTTCTTTGATGCCACATAAAGCACAAAATTTTAAGTATTTGCGTTTTAGTTCCTGGGCATCAGAAAACAGTGCACCAGAATGGACTAAAAAGCCAATAGCATCCCTCATTAACTCTGAAGATTGTAAAGATGCTTTCAGCATACCATCTCACAAGTGGCAAGGATCTCCTAAAGGGAATCACTACAGCTCGGGTATCAATTTTGACAGGTCATCACACAATTTTTTATATACGTAGCTGAGTCACTAAAATACAAACAATATCACTCCAATCTTTGTTGAACTTGGAAATAACCTTTTTTGCAGAGCATAACAAGTGACACTGCGTTCCATATTTTTTCAAAAGTCTGGTGTCACGTTTTCACCACTATTCCAGATGCTTGGTGATATTTATACTTGTCACTATAGCTTAGATTTAATGTTTAAAGCTTGAGGTGTTGGCAATTCACCTACTATCAATACAGACCCACTAGAAACTATGGTCTGATGTATTAAGGGTTTTTACCCATTCTCTGTGTGATGACACATATTATGAAAGATTTTTATGAAACTAGCCATTTTACCTATCAGTGCAAGAATCAAATGCTGCCAAAATATCAAATGTTAGTTTGATATGTCCTGATTCTCTACAGTTTATAAAATAATTAAACTAAACCTGAAAATGTGAAACTAAACCCTGCATCTTTAGACCAAAGGCCATAAAACTGAAAAAAGTAAAAGGAAGAAGAAACAATATTTTAGTGGCACCCGTAAAGAACAAAACTCAAGCAGAATAATGTTAGCCAGTCTTTCTTACTGCTAGCTTATATAACAAAGATACATTTTATTGACCCCTTCAGTAAGAACAAAATGACTTTCACTTTCTTTTTCCTTTCTTTGAATGGCATTTAATTTGTGGTTGTGCAGGTGTTTTTTCAGTGTTTATATGTTTTCACCGATGAGGGCTATTTTTTTTAAGTGGGGTTTTGTCAGTTATTATAGGTTTAAACCTAAAACCCCACAGCCTACTTATAATAAACATATTGGAAAAAGGTCAGTTCCAATATGGCGCCCATATTGGGAACTTATCTGAGTCCTTTCAAACGTATGCCTTTTCTTATATCAAATCAAACCTTCGTAGATGGTGGACATCGGAACACCTAACAATCTGTTTCTTTGTATCATGACAGAAAATATAGACCCCCCTAAGCAGTATAGGTACAATAGTGTAAGAATACAGGGTTCAATTAATTTTAAGTAGAAACCATTCAAAAATGGCGCCTACCATCGCTATATATGACATACGTCATCACGCTACCCAATGGAGGAGTTTCACCAGGTGTAAACCATCTGTGATCAGTCCTGGACTGTATAAATGGGGAATCACAGCTATATTCTAATTGCTATTATTTGTGCCATGTGAGATGGGCTGCCAAGATTACAATTAAAGAATAGGAGAAAATAGGGTAAAGCACAGGCAGCTTGTTGCCCGTATTTGAAGGGAAGTTGTAACAAACAGGGTATAGTTTGCTATTTATATTGAGGGCTGTTGTAGACACGTGTGAAGGTTTCTCCTTTATTAAGAGGTCTTTGTTTCACTTCGTAGATCTTTGGGCAAACTGATAGCTAAGACTAAAAAGAAAAGAATAATGGACACACAGTTAGCATTTCCACACAATTGGTAGATGGGACCTACAATTGGCGCTGTACAATACAAACGGTCCGTATGGCGGCTATTTTTACACATATTCTGATTTACTGCCCTTTTTGGCACTTTAGAGACAGGACACACAGGTATAAAACACATAGGAGGCAGTCATACCCATATGGAGTGTGGCTCCTCATTAGCCTTACTGTACCCCAAACTATAATCGATGAGACTTATACAATAAAGGGAAGCCCGATTGTTGAGACCTCAGGAAGGTACTATGAGCTATAGATTACGCATTAGCACTATCAACAACTAAGACAACCTGGATGTTAGTGAATTGTGGTATGATGTCTGTGGCAACTTTTTGCGGACATGCTGCTTGTTTGTGAGTTGGAGGCTTAGCAGGAAGTACAAGGAATCAGAAGCGATGCGAGATTAGGTTCTTCACCTTAAATACTATTCGAACCATCTCGCACAGTATAGCTTGGGTATATATTATATGTTGAATGCATACACATATATACAATCAGTCATTTCCATCTCATTTAGTTCAAAATATTTCCTCTTGGGCCCTCCATGTAAATAAATTGCTATACCCAGACTAATAGTGGGATACAACTGAGAGACAGATGGAGGTTGACTCTCTGCAGACTGTTGGTAAATTGGGTAAGAGTAGTACATATAGTGAATTTCCAGTACATTGAGATAACTGCAGAACTATGGTGTATAACTCATATTGACCTTTGTTATCTGTATAGAATGTTGTACCACAGTATTGACTGCATGACAAGGAGGGGTGATTACTTCCAATGAGCATCAGCTCAGTCTCCTTAATAATACATCTGGTATAGAGACAGAGAAGCATACAGGATTTCCTCTCTTTCTGAGGTGCAATATAATATTATACTCTTCTTCGCTTTCTTGAATTTTAATGCTCATCTTGCACTTTCCCAGATCATACTCACTTTGTTTCGGAATAACTGGTATTTCTTTGCTTGTACTTTTGGTGGAGGATCTATTCTTTTGCACTTCAGCCTCTGATAATTTTTCAAAAATCACACGGTGGCGTGATACAGCATGACCCCAGTTCTAGATCATGTATAGAACATAAGTAATTGTAGAGCACTTTTTGGACTTCTATGTCATTCTACATCAATGGACTGGGTGCAAGTATACACAATTATTTTTAGTGGCTTATGCCAATCTAATGCAGTGCTTTGTTTTGGACATTCGCCTGCCAGGCATATGAGATATGATTTCCTCTTTTTGAATTTACAGATAACTCAGGCCCACTATATGAGACTCTGCTCTGTTAACTATTTGGTCATGATGAAGGTGGTTGTGAAGTCTACCCACCGAAACGTGTTTTGACCATAGTTGCTCTTATGGGAAATCATGTTCTGAGACAACACTTTAGTGGAAGGAATTCAAACTTATCAAATCATAATATGATGCTAAGAGTGTATGTCCATATCAATAACAGGATTTCTGTTGCAATCGTATTTTTTGTGTATGTGTGTTAGGGTATGTGTGATTGTTTGCCTGACGAGAGTGAATGTAAGATGAGTTTGCATGGGATTATTGGTTCATTTTTTGTGTATTAAATCATTGACGTCTGTATGATAAATTTGTTTTGTAACATATGCTATTGATGAAATGATACTTTTTGTCTGTGCATTTATGTTTTGTTAATGACCAATCTTTTCATTATATATGAATTGTAAAAATATAGGTTACAATCTGCCATAAATGAATTGATGTATACTAAAACTATAAAATACATTGTAAACCCAAAAGAAGAGAAAAAGTATTTTATATGTACAAAAAACTATAATTAAATTGGATATATTTTTTGAATTATCAGTCATGTCTGACATTTGGGTTGGGGCCTAGGTTAACATTTGAGCCCATAGGAGACCACATATAAAGAAATATAGGTCAGACAAGTGTTTTCCTTTATAGTGACAAGTGTAAACCAAGCAACAATCCTCTTTAATAACTCTGGATCTTATTTTAGTATCCGGACAATAAATATGCATCTGTTCAGCAAATGCGTTTAAAGGGTTTAACATTTTTTTTTATTTCCTAATATTTCGGGAGTTACCATGGACCCTGATGGAAGGCTGAAAGATAGTTGGTTTTTTCGTAACCTTTCAAAGTAGTAAAGCAGGTTCTTTGGCTTTGTATGAGAACCTGGCTTAACATTTCTATCGACATGGGGTTGATTAGGAAGTGAAAACTTGCAAGTGAAGCACAAATAGTGAATAGCAACATAGAAACACTGGAATTTAACATGACCCAAATAATAATGCAGGGCAAGTTTTGATATAAGTTATCTAAGGGGCATAATATTTTAATAGGAAATCCGATTTTACCTCAAACAACCTCCTTTTCGTACCTGGGAATTTTATTTGAAGGGGATGGCAATTGGAGAAGTGCAGTAACATCGAGAAGGATGCAGTTTTATAGTTCAATTATGGGCCTGTGCAATTTCTTCAGGAAATTGAACCGCAAATACCCTGAAGAAATGTTAAACATTTATAATGCCAAATGTCGGTCACTTGCAATGTATGCTTCCGAGTTGTGGGGGCATGTAAACGTGGACTCATTACAGCTGTTAGAAAATGGGTTTTTCAAAAATCTCCTTGGGCTCCCAATGTGTCACACGGAATTGGGAGCAACTTATCTAGCAGATCTGCTGTTTGCTCACCGGACTTACTTGCGTGAGGGACATCGTCTGTTGATTCCTGTTCTGCCCTGGTGCTTTGAGTGGAGGGACCGCTGCAGCACCTCGCCGCACCGCTTCGTGGTGTGTGAAGGCGCTACCGAGGACCAGGTGCTTCGAGGGGAAAGTCCATCGGCTTCAGGCGAGGAGCGTTGCATGGACTCGGATGACCAAGAGTCCCTGCGTGGCCCGTAGCAGCTGGTCAACGCCCCCTAATAGCCCCGCCCCCCTACCGGTAAACTTGTGAAAAGCGCTTCCTTTCTGGACACCTGTGGGATGCCTACTGTGCTGTTTGCTCACCAGAATTACTTGCGTGAGGGACATCGTCTGTTTATTCCTGTTCTGCCCTGGTGCTTTGAGTGGAGGGACTGCTGCAGCGCCTCGCCGCACCCGCTCCGCGGGTGCCACTTCGTGGTGTGTGAAGGCGCTACTGAGGACCAGGTGCTTCGAGGGGGAGGTCCATCGGCTTCAGGCGAGGAGCGTTGCATGGACTCGGATGACCAAGAGTCTCTGCGTGGCCCGTAGCAGCTGGTCATCGCCCCCTAATAGCCCCGTCCCCCCTGCAGTCACACGCCCAATAAAACTAGCCCACAATTCGGCTGCGCGGGACGCGAGCGGGACGCCGGGCTAAGCCCGGGCAAAGGGCGGGCCGTCTGTGGCCGTCTGGGGCTGGGCTGTCCCACCCCCCCTGAAAACTGCCAACTGGTTGCAAGGTACCCAGGGTTATTGATTGTCCCCAACCGTCCCAGGATTAAGATTCTTATTGCAAGTACTGTGTCCACACCTTGTCATCCTTGCCATGTCAATGGCAACTCGATCGGGCAAAAGCTTGAGAAGGGGGGGCAGGGGAGATGAGGGGGGTGTGGTCGGCACCATGGATCCGTTTATCACTCGTGTGGCCACTGTCATCGAAAAGATCGCTATGACAGAGCGGCGCCTTTCTCGAGAACCCCTTGTTGATAAACGGTCATCGCTGGGTCCGATAGCTTTGGTATCATCCCCAGTGCGACCTCTTGACCCAGTGATCCCTGCCTCTCCTCCCTTGGATCATCCCCGGGTGGCCACTCTAAGAGCTAGTATAGATAGGTTGGAGAGTCTGACGGCTGAAGCTCAGCTAGCTGAAACTAATTTTGCCCCAGACCCTCCGGTTAGTGAGTTAGTTGCCCCCAAACCGCCCATGGCTATAACTCCTACCCATGTGGACATACCCCTCCTACCGGCTCTCGTTGTACAGGCACAAATACATTCAGTCCCAATTAAACGAAAAAGAATGGCTAGCCCACGGAAAGGTAGATTGGTCAAACCATATAAGAGACTCCGGGGTTTGGCACTAGGACAGGTGGTTCCCATAAGGTAGCGGGACGAGATACCAGCACCCTACTGGGAGCAAAGGGGGAGGACCCCCCTGGAGGGCCAGTGGCCAATATCTGTACAGACCAGATTATTTATCCTGTAGGGACTTCACCCCCAGACTCTATCTCCATTGCAAACATAGAGAAAATGATGAAATTACTATTTCTCTCTGTGTTAGAGAGAATTCAAGGGCTGTCAGAGCGGGTGGACAAATTAGAGCAGACAACCCTAGACAACTTCTTCTCCCTAAAATCGTGTATTAAGTTGCAGTTAAGAAATAGGGAGGAGGGGACTGGGGGATCTGATAGCAGGGAGACCCCCTTAGCTCCACAAGGTCCCAATACTATAGCCAACACTATAGCCGGTCCCGCTCCTGTGGTGCCTGTGGTGATTGTTTCTGCTTCTAACCCTGTGGCTCGGCCAGGAGAAGCCAAGAAGCCCAGGCCGTTGGCACCTAATGCCGTAGTCAATTTGAAGACCTCTAAGGCTAATACTATTCCAGCCAAAAAGACGGCGTGTCCCAGGTCTACCGGCACTCCTGGCCGTGCAAGCACTAACACTCTAGCCACCAGTAATACCCCTGTGAGTACTACCCCTAAAATAGATAAACCAGTACAGGCCCATGCCTTGCAGTCAGGCAGGGGTCCTAAGGGTGGGATGGCCACAAATGCTAATTTACCTCCCGACTGCCAGCCCTTTGTGACAGTGCTGACTGGGGTGCCCGAACTTAGTCCAGGTAAACACAAGACTTTTGTGGAATTGCTGAATAAGACCTTATTCTGGCTTACAGAAAATAGACCCTTGCCGGATTCCTGGGATGGGCGGGTAATTCATGTAAGGAGAGTTGGTTGGATCGGTACTAGGCCAAAAAACATAAGCGGGGATTGCATCATAGTAAACTTTGAGGACCCAAGGGTTGCCAGCAAGGTCTGCTGTTTTCCTACTAGGGCGCACAGCTCTTCAGGTAGTGGTGGAGTAATAGGTACACGCGACCTCAGCTTCTTTAATCCCCCAAACTTATCAGTTAGGCCAGTTGGAACACCTGCATGGGAGGACCAGGGTGGCAGGAAGGCTCGTGGTAATCTCTCTCAATTTAGCCTATTTTGCAATAGTCCGTACCAGCCGCAGGGTCGGCTGTGGCATAGCTACTGACACGCTATCTGCCCTTCATGGGAGAAGCATGCTGAGGCATCCGGGGAGATATCAAGTGATAGCTCAACCCTTAGAGGGGAACTGGTGAGGCCATCTATTTGTACACTCTTTGTTTCCGCTATGTCTGTGGGTCACCCGTCTGTGGTTGGTGCTGAAGTTCTTGAGCATGCACGGTCCCCCTTGGAGGCGCCTGGGGGGGAAGCTTTATCCTTGGTCTCGGAGGAGGCCCCTAGCATTGTACATGACCCCCTTGTGAGTGAACTAGCGTTAGGGCGGGGAGGAGCTGGCGGCGTAGCCCTGAAGGTGTTCAGTTGGAACATTGCGGGTCTTGCACGGAATACTGGCATACCTGAATGGAACTCATTTGTTGAATCATTCGGGATTTGCTTGTTTCAGGAAACTTGGTGCTTGGAACCACGTCACAAGGTGGGTTATACTACCTACTTTGTTTCCGCGATACAATCGCCTGGTGGGAAGGGCCGCCCCTCCGGCGGCCTACTAATTTGGGCAAGTATCTCCCTGGGATTCCCCATCAGGTGTATAGCCACCAAGTCACCTGATTTACAGAGAATACCAGTTAGAGGGCCTTGTGGGGGGGAGGGTGCTCGAAGTCTTTAACATCTATGTCAGAGGAACAAGGGGTGGCACATCCACATTGTCCCTTACGGGCATTGATGAGGAACTTAGATCTAGTGGTGCTGACTCCCTTGTCATACTGGCTGGGGACTTCATTTGTACTTTCAAACCCCTTGCTTTGGAGGACATATTGGGTACCCGGGAGGACGACGCAAGGAGAGGTATCCCCCCCCTCACATTATCCCCAATTAAAAGCTGGACCCAAAGTGCCATTGATCTTAACGCCCTTTGCCTGGAACATGGTATTAGGGCAACCAACGGCAGATCAAATTCAGACTCTACCGGGGCCCATACGTTTAACAGAGTAGGCCACTCTTCACGAATTGACTATGTTCTCTTGAACTATAGTTTTTGGGCCCATTTGTTAGACATGGCGGTTTTGCCGTCCACTGACAGCGACCACAATCCTCTATCTCTGTCTCTGTCCCCTTTGTGGGCGGGTGTGACCCCAGCTCCAATCCCACATGTATGGAAAACAACACACGAAGTATGCCCTTCCAACTGTGGTAGGCGCCTGAAATGGAAGATCATTGCTGGCAACGAGGGGAAGATCTTGGAAGTAAAATCCATTATGTCTAATATCGTCCCTCGTTTAGACTCCCCCGCACTCAGCGTGCATGAGGTTCCCGCTCTGTTTGCCCAAACCATCAACGCCTTAGGTGAACTGTTTTTAGTCCGTCCTGCAGGCACAAGGGGCAACGTAAGAGGTGGACCCAAGGGCAATGCTGGTTGGTTCTCCCCTGCCTGTCGTGATGCCAAAAGGGATCTAATCAAGGCGGTGAAAGCCAAGGATGGAGGCCTGATTAGCATTGCAAGGAGAAATTATAGAAGGGCAATATCTAAGGCCAAGGCTGAGCAGGAGAACCAGTTTTGGTATGACCTAAAGGTGGCAAGCTCAAGGAAGGACTCGAAGGGATTTTGGGACTTAATAAGAGCTAGGGACAAACCCGTGGACTCGCTCATAACATGTAATATAGCGGAGGGCGCATGGTTCGACCACTTCTCCCAGCTCTATACAATGGTAACGGGTATTGAGGTATCTCCGACTGAACAGTACCTCATAGATTGCATTGAGCTTAATGAGGAATTCCTGTTTACATCTAAGGAAGTGGTGGGGGCGATTATGTGCCTCGTCCCCAATAAGGCAGCGGGCCCGGACGGCCTCCCAGGAGACTTTCTCCGCATTAACCCAGATGAGTGGGGGAGACTTATTGCTTCCTTACTGAATGCAGGCTTGGTTGGTGCAGCTCTCGTGGATTCATGGAAGGGCGCTGAGGTCGTCCCAATCTTTAAGAAAGGGAGTCGGGACGACCCAGCTAACTATCGCCCTATAAGCCTCTTGGACTCCACACAGAAGGTGGCAGGTAAAGTGGTTTTAGGAAGGGTCTTGCAGTGGGTAGAGGAGAAGCATATCCTTTCCGACTTCCAGGATGGCTTCATATCAGGTATGGGGACTATAGAGCAATCATTCCGGCTTATGATGCTTTATTGGAAAGTGATTGTACTGGGCAAAGGCAGTCTGTACCTTGCATTCATAGATCTACGGACTGCCTTTGACCTGGTCCCACGTAGCCAACTCTGGAGTGTGCTCGATGCACTGGGAATTTCCCCATATTTATTAAGCATGCTGATAAAGCTGCACGCTGACAACTTTGCGCAGATCAGGTGGGGTAGCCAAGGACAAAAAACATCACGAATTCCTGTAAATAGAGGTGTCCGCCAGGGCTGTGTTCTAGCCCCCATTCTGTTTTCATTGTATGTCAATGGAGTGGTGGAGCATCTGCTACAACATCCTGCAGATGCACCATCCCTGGCTGGCAGGAGAATACCTACCCTCTTATTTGCAGATGACACCCTCCTGATCTCCAAAACCCCAGGAGGCCTGCAGAGTTTTCTAACTAGCTTTAAGTCCTTCTGTGACTCAAGGGGACTAGTTATTAACACAGGGAAGACCAAGTACCTGGTCCTAAACCCCCCGAAGAAGACCGTCAAACCACCTACCCTAGATTCAGTTCCACTCGAGAGGGTCAAGGAGTTCGATTACCTCGGTATTCGTCTCTGCGACTCTATGTGTTGGAAATGTCATCATCAAAAGATGCTGCTGACCCACAAGAGGGTGGTGGGGGCCCTCCTTAAAGAACAGCGTGCTTCATCCCTCAAACCTATTGCACCGGTACTTGACATCTATAGAGCAAGAGGTGTCAGTGAAGCTCTCTACGGGGCTTAACTCTGGGGTGTACAGAATGTGGACCAGCTGTCCCGCTCAGAAAACAAATTTCATAAGGACTTAATGGGGCTCCCCTACAGTACGCCAACTTTACCACTTCTCCTTGATATGGGTACTCGGCCCATTAGTGATCAGGCGAGTCTCCGTCCTCTTCTTTTGTGGGCGCGTATCTGGAGAGTCCCAGAAATGTCCAGTTATGCAGAAGGTTTAAAAGAGGTTCTATCAACGTCTGGCTTGTCTAAGGTCCGCTGGTTGTAGACCTGGGCCTTGAAGACGCTTGGAATTCTAGAACTGCCCCCCCCCCCCCCCCCCCCCCCCCCCTGTCAGCATTGAAGAAGTTATACTGGAGTTCGGTGATTGACGGCAGAAGCAGTAATGCTAATTTGTGTAGGACCACTGTGGATTTCCTTTTGGTTAAGGAGGTGCACTTCTGCGAGCCGTATCTGGATATTATCTTAAAACCCTGGGACAGGGCTCTATACTTCAAATTCAGGGTAGGCCTACTTCCAGTTGGGAAGCTGACTTCTAGGTGGAAGGTCCCAGCACAGACAATCCCCTTCTGCCCCTTTTGTGAGAATAGGACAGAGTCTGTTCCCCACCTGTTGTTTGAATGCTCGGCCTATGTAATTCCCCGCCGCAGATGGTTGAAACCACTCTGTAGAGAGCTTGGGACTAGATACCATAAGGAGGCCCTACGAATCTTGAAAACGGACCCGTGGCCCATGTTTGCATGTGGCTTGGCGATATTCCTAGGCTGGGCATGGCTCATCAGATCAACTAGGCTTTTGTATCTTGTTTAATATGTATTTTAGACTGTTTTTATGTAAATTATTCACGCCACTTGTAGTATGAATTGTATGCTTATTATCTATGCATTGGCGCCTTTTATTGTTTTTATGCACATGTATTGCTTTTTAAGATATGCATCATAACGAAATAAAGCCTAATTGACTGACTGATAAGGGTTCAGTCAGTTCTTCTCTGGCATAAACTATGGACATCAGACCGTATGGGTTTTAACCGTGCAATTGTACAGGACTGATGTGGTTCTGAGTATGCCTTGAAAATTTCATGGCTAAAATATATTGAGAATTTTATGTCCGATATCAGCCACCTCAAATCTTATGATAATCCTGAAACCTTGCATTATATTATGAGGAAATCATTAAAGAGAGAATGTCTAAACATCCTACAGGAAGTGAGACTGACGCTGGAACTGGTCAAGCAAACTGTACAGCATGACCAAATGGTTCTGACCAGCATCTAGAAGCAACCATATTTAACCAGTGTTTTTAACACTCAACAGAGGTTTGTTCTGATGCGCTTCAGGCTAGATATTTTTCACCGTCTGATTAGCTTCCTTAATATTAATATTTGGTCCTGTCAATTAACATGTTGTCCCTGTGACAAGACGTCTAATCAATCGACCATCCATGAACTGTTTTTCTGAAAATGTTATACCAATTTAAGGATCATTTTTATTAAGCCTTTGTTGAAATCCTTAAATTTTAGACACTGTAGACTGCCGTCTTTTACTGCACTCTCTTTTAACTTTTGTTGCAATTTTTATTGTACTGTATTGTTTACTTTTATGATGCTCTATCTGAATCGAATAAAGGTGATTTGATTTGATTTGATATATGGAAAAGCTCTCAATGGACAAGAACATCTGTAGGATCCAAGAATCTGAGTGTCTGGGCTGGAATTTAGATTGGAAAATAGAGTAAAGAACAGAGTCTGAAAGCAGAAAAGAAGAGAACTAAAAGGATAAGTCAAGGAAAAGGAAAAACATAAGGTAGGTCCAGTACTGGTAGAATAAAGACATATGAGGCTTTCTTAAATATCACGAAATAGACTGGAAAAATTAGTAGGAGAAAAAAAGAGCGTCACTTTCTTGCAATCAGAGGGCAAAGTGCAGCTTTGGCACTCGGAACTGGTTTAGGGAAAACAATTCTGAAATAGAAATTATATTGTGGCCACTAAACAGGTCGACAGAGTCAAACAAAACAACACCTATGGAAGGTTATGGGAGGTTGTAACCAAAGTATTTACGCTTTCCTGTCAATTATATTTCTACTAGGTAGACCATGGTTCCCTAACACTAGCTGAATTTAAATATTTTAGGAAAGTATGGGTGTGGCAGGGAGGCGAAAAGAGCATTGGTGATAGGAAAGTATGCAATCGATTCAGCGGCTGTATTGTTTCCTTTGTATGCACGGAGAAGATGTTAGCAATCAGAAAGGCAATGGGCTCATACCGAAAGGTGTCTGACCAATGAATGTGTTAATTCCTGACTCACCCACAAATTAATTAGGGAACAGTATCTGACCTACTCCTCCGAAAGATATCGTAGAATTTTACTACTAAAGAGAAGGAGGACTAGGGTGAAGGTTAAGATGAGAAAGAGAAGATAGTATATGGATCAAATTGAGGGAAGCTGCATTGAAAGGTCAAATAAGAACATTCTGGTCTCTCATCGGGGAGGGTTGTGGAGTTAGATCAAGACCACTTCCAGTAGCTAACGAGGAGCATATATGGGTTGGCTATATCCAGAACCTTTATGCAAGTAATGGAACTGTAATTGATTGTAGTGGAACAAATGAAGACCTCTCACCAGATGGATCGCCTTCCGAAAAAGATAAAGAATTGGCCATCAAGGGTTTGCGCTCCTCTGGGGCGATGGGCCCGGATGAGCTCCCAATTTCAGTTTTGAAACAAAATAGTGCAATGTGGAGTAAAATCCTTTTTCCGGTGTTTAGATTCTGCTTTGTAAATAAAACGGTTCTCCCGTCTTGGAAAGGGAGTATATTAGTCCCCCTCTTCAAGAAGGGAGACTGCGACGCTCCACATAACTACAGAGAAATTGCACTTCTAGATGCCGTGGGTAAAGTCTTCGCCAAATGCCTCTTGATGCAAATCAATGACTGGGTGGACTTGGGTGAAATTTTACCCTTTGAGCCGACCGGATTTAGGCGAAAGCTTGGAACCATGGATAATCTAACGGCATTGCAAGTAATAACTAAAAAATATGTTAAAGTCCGAGGAGGGAAAGTGTACGCAGCTTTCATAGACTTCTCCAGGGCATTCGATAAAGTAGATTGTCCTTTGCTGTGGAGAAAACTATCGGACTTCGGCATGCCGGCCATCCTTCTGGAGTTAGTTCGAGCTCTCCAAACTGACACTTGGTGTAGAGTCTTGATGGGAGGGGAAAGAGGTCTATCCCAAGTTATTCCTCCAACAAACGTCTTAAAACAAGGTTGTTTATTGGCCCCTCTATTATTCTCCTTATATATATATCTGACCTCCCCTATGCCCTGTCTTTAAGTTAAGGTATTGCCCCATTATTGGGGGGAAAATCAATTGTCTGTTTGCTTTATGCCGACGACATATTAATACTGGATTAAACACCAAGGAGATTAAATAGTCATCTGCAGGTCTTACATGAATATGCAGAGGCCCATCACTTAAAGATAAATGTGTCTAAAAGTAAAGTAATGTGCATTCAGGGAAGGAAAAAGTTGAAGTATGGGAATTATGCTTGGTCTGTAGGTGGACAAAAATTGGAAGTGGTAAAATCATATGTCTTCCTAGGAAAAACAGTGTGCGGAAATTCAATTGACAAGGCTCATATAGAAAACAATATTCGGAAGGCAATGGCACAAGGTAAAAGCTTAATCTCCCTCTACAGATCCACAGGCAGAAGACACTTTGCACTCCTACTAGAGGTTTTCCGTGCTAAAATCCCAGCTTCCCTGTTGTATGGTACTGAACTACTCGACTTAGGAAAATGGGGCTTTTTAAATATAACAGAAGGTAAAATCTTGCGGAACCTAGCCTCAGTTAACTCTGCTTGTTCTGTTGCCGCTCTTAGGTTGGAATTTGGTCTGCGCAGTAGTTGGGTACAGGGTCTTGCAGGGATAGTGCGATGGGTTACAAGCCTTGTAAAGGGTGAACCTGGTACATTAAGTCTTTTTTATTCAGAAAGAATTATTAGGAACCTTAAATGAGCAATCATTAATTGTAAAAAAATTTAGAACTGCGGTTGACTTGCTTCAATTGGACGAATCTGTACTTTTTACTTTATCATCATATCAGCTAAAGGCCATTTTGAAACAGGCCACCTGGAAATTAAGTTTCACTATGGACAGGGAAGCCCGTATTTTAAAGAGAGGCATTCACCCAGCTATTGACTCCTGTCTGATAAATAAGGTACAATCTTATATTACTTGGAACCTCCCCCATGGAGTGCACCGTTTTTGGCTTTTATTGAGGCAGGATTCTCTTCCACTGAATAATATACTGTTCAAATGGTACGGTTCCTCCCCAGTTTGTAATTTGTGTAATAATTCTATCCAGGATGTTACCCATGTGCTCTTTATTTGTCCGGCTCTTTTATTATATCGACGTAAGTGGATGAGGCCAATCTGCCTACAACTATCCATTTTGTCTGCCACCTCATTTATAGACGCCATTTACAATCCACCTAATGAAATGTTTTGTCACAGGATTTTTAACTTTTTAAAATGTTTTTTAGATATGTATTAAAATTTCATATAGATGTTATGATTATCATTGGTGATTTTATCTTACGTTTTACAAGATTTTGTGTATTTGTAAACCATATTTTACATTCCGAAAATGTATGTTTTTTCTTTTGTGCCGTCTTTATATGTGGATCTCTTTTGAGTTCCAAAATCATAAATAAATTGAACTTGAACTTGACTCACCCACAGAACCAAAAGCTGAAGGGGACCGACTTGAAGCCCCTCTTTGTATAATGCATGCTGTTTTTTTTGTGTTGAAGTGAGATCTGTTAATAGCCAGATCTAAAAATGAATATGCCATAAGTACTAGTTATTTAGAGGCCCTTCAACATGAGTTGCACAGCACTTGGTGATAACAGCCTACTTGATTGATAACTAGCAAACAATGAAAAATATAACTAGGTTTTTACAATCTTTTAGAAGAAAGTTGTCTCCATGTGGATTTTCGACCCCGGGGCAAGATGGCCGCTGAGGGGTTGAGCTGAGCGGTCGCATCATTTTCCTCTCCTGTTCTGTATGACTCAACAGGTTAGGACGTCATGCTTCCCTTGAAGGCTATCGATGTATTGTGGCAAGGTGGAGTGAAAGAATACTGCCGATTTAAAAGGCAGCTCCGACTGAATAGCGCGGCTGTGAACTGGGTGAAATTGTGCATTTGCAAGCTGGTGAGAGCGATTAAAGCGTTAAAAGGTCAAGAGGGTCCAGCGATCGTGATGCCTCCCTGACCACCGCCGCAACAGGATAAGCCCAGAGAGGCGGCTGATCCGGAGACGAAAGGAAAGGAGATGGAGAGGAGATGGCAGGGAAAAATCTCGGAGCAATCCGCAAAGTACCTGTGATGCCACCAAAAAGAAAAGTAGAACTCCGTGGTAAGACTCCGGTGCTTCCAAAGAGGTTACCGGATAACCATGTAACATCAAAAAATACTGCGGGATCGGAACTAAGTCTGAAAGAAGACAGAGAGGGTAAAGGTAAACACAAAGACAACGGGATGCGCCAACCTACCCTGACGGAGGTTTTGTCCATGACCGCTCCCAGACAGCCTGGGGAGTTGCTGGAGACGCAGGCATCAGGAGAGAGCGTCCGCAAGGACTCAGCGGAGGCGGCCGACGCCGCCACTGAGAACCTGGTTGCCAGGCAACCAAACCAGTGCGCTGAGGTAGCAGGATCAAGCAAAGAGGCTACTGAAGCAGGAATGGGGGACGCAGCTCGAGCGCTGATACAAGCGGACCAGAAAACTTCAACAGATTCTACAGAGACTCGAATGGCGGAGTTAGTAGGTATAACGCCGTTACTGGTAAAAATGACATCAGAGAGAGACACGGGGAGGCCCCTTGGAAACGCCGATATGCTGGGGGCTCTGATGTTGTTGGAGGCGGAGATGAAAGAAGGGAGTAGAACTGCCCAACACCAAAGGGTTAAAACCTGGGGTAGCGCAGAGACCGTGCAGATGATAGTGGACAAGGGAGGAGTAACAAGAGTAAGCACTTAACAGAAAAGCTGGAAGGGGGCTCTATAGAAGGTGAGCACTTTTATTCAGTAAACGAGGATTCAGAGTCAATAATCTCTTCTGAAGAGAGCCAGGAAGAGGAGGTTGATGACATTACAGACTCCGGGTCCGACACTTCTGGTAAAGCATCCACACAAAGAAAAAAGTTCTCAAAAGTAAGGAGGCGCACCTCAGAGTCCCCCCCTCATCGTGATAGACGATTACTATGGGATTATTCAGCTACATCCCAGGTTTATCAGGACAGTGTTAGTGGTAGTGGTGGTGGTAAGGGCCCTGCTCCTGACACTGTACCCCAGCAAAAATCTCTCGAAGCTCTATTTGACACCCTGAAGGAGATGCAAGCATAGGCAAGAACTGAAAGTCGGAGAGCAAGACAGGCCTCGAAAAAGATTCAGGGATCACTGAGGAAAATAAATAAACTATATAAGGAAGTAGAGGTGAGAGTCACAGATATAGAAGAACGTATAGGCAGATTGGAGGACAACGTGGGCGATTGGCAGGCATTCAAGACTGAGCAAGAGAAACTGACAGAAGACATGAGCTGGAAGATGGGGGATTTTGAAAATAGGCAGAGACGGAACAATGTTAGACTGTTGGGTGTGGCAGAGGGGGCAGAAGGGCAAGATGTCAGACAATTTGTTGTTAATCTCTTAAAAGGAGCATTCCCGGAGTCCCAGTGGCAGTGGGAAAAGGAAGTACAGAGGGCACACAGATTCCCCTTTACAATAAGGAAAACCCGAGGCACGGGAGGTACAGGTGGAGAGACCCAGGGGAATCTACCCAGGGCGATTTTGGTAAATATAGGGAACTTTCTACTGAGAGAGGAGATAATTGGTAAGGCAAGGCCAGATAGCAGAAGTACTTTTGAAGGTACTACCTTCTTCGCTAGGCCTGATTTCTGTCATGTCACCATAGAGAGGGGATGGAAGTTTAGACAGATGATTGCTCCATTTCAGGCTCTAGGCTGTGAAGCATATCTCCTCTTACCCGCTAGGCTCAAGGTAGTTGTAAGGGGGAAGGCCTGGATGTTCTCTTCAGAGATTAAAGCCCAGCAATTTCTGGAAGAAACGAGGAAGCAGAAAGGCGGATAAAATGAGGAGGGCCAGGGTAATGGTATATAGCATACTCCACAAATTTTCTGAATATAAGTATAAGAAGGGGAGGTAACACGACACATTAAAGGGAGAAGCAGGAGAGGGATTTGATTGGCACAACTCAAGGCGGGCACTCATAGGTCGACTGACCTATTTGCCTGTAAAGGGGAAGGGAGGGTTTAGGGGAGGGGGGCAGGTGGAGGGGGAGGGGGGGTAGGGGGAGGGGTAGGGAGGAAGAAGGGGGGCAAGAGCCCATAGGTTTGGTTTTGTTTTGGTATTTCACACTTGTGGGAAAATGTGATAGAATGTACACAACATGAGAATAACAATGCATTAGAAGCAGAATGTATACAGTACAAGAGGAAGATTGCATGGAATCAGCAGACATGGAATTTTTTGAAACAATTAGAAGGTTCATTGAAAGGGTGCTTCTCTATGACGTGTAGAATTGCCTCGATAAATGTGTGCGGGCTCAATGAAATAAATACAAGACATAGAGTAGCTGCTTTCCTTAAAACATTGCGCCTGGATTTAGTATGTCTGCAGGAGACCCATATAGAGGGTGTTAAAGGTCATCTACTGGAACACTTGGGTTTCTCGTTACTAGTGAACTCAAAACAGGGGACTAAGACAAGAGGAGTGGCGGTTTTAGGGAGGAGTGGAGATGCAATAGTGCGAAGAAAGAAGGAAGATCAGTGGGGGAGATGGGTTATACTGGAGCTAGTTTTCAAGGGGGATACTTTCACGCTGGTCCCGATTTATGGATCAACAGAGGATGACCCAGATGTTTTTCAGTATCTGGATGTCGAGTTAGCTCAGTGGCCCGAGCCAATTGTCTGTTGCAGGGATCTCAATCTACATGACCTTAGTAGCTCATTTGTCCAACCTGGGGGACAATATACTGGGAGGAAAAAAAAGGTGTATAGAGCACTCTCAGATATGGTGTTTCACAATTCCCTGTAAGATCCCTGGACAAGGTGGCATCCACACTTAGACGGTAGTACATTCTACTCAGATCCACACAAAGTACTGGTTCGCTTGGACTACTTTTTAATTTCTAAGAACTTGATCACTGATTTAAAAATTGAGAAACATCCACGATTAGTTTCAGACCATAGTCCATTGGTAGTAACACTTAAGCTGGGTCAGAATCAAAAGAAAGAAGTTTCATGGACTTTTGAACGGGCATTACTACAAGACCAGGCATATCGGAACTATATGAGCATATGGATAAAGGACTTCTGGGACATAAATAGAGGGACAGCATTACCGGGGGTTGTTTTGGATTCATTTAAAGCGGGGGTAAGGGGGGAGACACTGAGCTTTGTGTTATTTAATCAAAAGAAGGAGAAATTGAGGGCTGATGAAATTGGACAAAATCTTTTAAAACTTGAAGCAGACTTAGCAGTAGCTATAGCACAGAACTCTCCGCTCGACCAGCTACTGCTTAGGATTACTATAACTAGAGCAGAAGCCTTAGAAAGAGTGGCTAAAAAAGTAGTGGAGAAGTATCTGACACAAAGGGAGAAGGCGTATGAGTTTAGTGAAAGGGTGGGGCATATCTTAGCAACGCGAAGCAGACAAAGGGCAGCAAACTTAGATGTCAAGCACATTGTTGATCTACAGGGCAATTCATTTACAGAGGCTGGGCAGGTAAGGGAAGTTTTTAGACAGTTTTATGTAGATCTCTATTCCTCTGATAACATAGGGGGTGTGGAAGAGATAGACGGATATTTGAGGGGTGTTCTCCCTCCCAAAATTGAGGCAGAGGACAAAGAGGAGTTAGAAGCCGCATTCCAACTGGAAGAATTTCTCATGGCCCTTGGTAGCCTACCCTCTGGGAAGGCAGCGGGTCCAGACCAGATTCCATTGGAATTTTTTAGTGTTTCAGACAGTATTAATATCTGATATGTTTAATGTTATGGTACTTGCCCAGAAGGGGGAATCAATACCTGACTCCTGGAGGGCTGCGGACATCATAGTGATAGCCAAAAAGGGTAAACCAGCAACGGCCCCAGGCTCGTATAGACCTATCACTTTAATGAACGCTGATGTGAAGGTGTTCTCTAAAATACTGGCTAAAAGATTATCAAGGATTATTGAGAGATTGGTTAGTCCCTTCCAGCATGGGTTCATCCCAGGTAAGGGTACAACTCAACATGTCAGGCAAGTAAATACTATGTTCGATGCAGCAGGTACTCTAGGAGACCCTATGGAAGCACTCTTCTTAGATGCTGAAAAAGCGTTTGATAGGGTCTCCTGGAGATATCTATGGGCTGTTATGAGATGGAGCGGTATAGGGGATGGATTTATAAAGGCTATACAAATTCTATATAAAGACCCAAAAGCTAAGATCAGGGTCAACAAAGGGCATTCTGCCTGGGTTAAAATTAGTAGAGGGAACCGGCAGGGTTGTCCTTCCTCTCCCTTACTATTTGCGCTTTATTTAGATCCTTTTCTCCGTCGACTAGAACAAAATCCGAAGATACCAGCAATGTTGATGAATGGCTGCTCGATAAAATCCTTGGCGTATGCAGACGATGTGGCCATTATGACACCCAACCCGGCAGGGGCTATTAGGGAGGTGGAATTGGAAGCCAGAAAGTTCGGCCGGGTATCGGGTTATAGTTTAAACGCTTCGAAAACGCAAATTGTAGAGAATAGGTATGTAGATAGTAACGATGTTAGGGTGGTTGAATCTGCAGTATACTTGGGAATTGTGATCTCTGCAAATCTAGAAAGCATAGTAAAGAATAATATGACTCCCTTAATGAATAAAGTAAAAGCAGATCTGGATAGATTAAACAATTTACATTTGTCACTAGTCCGATGTACGGACATAATTAAGATGTTGATTCTCCCTAAGTTTCTCTTTCTTTTGAGATCTATTCCATTATTATTTGGAACAAGCTGGTTTAATGCACTAGAGGGGATTATGAACAGATTTATATGGGCGCAGGGGAAGACACGGAGGGCTTATAGGTTCATATCCCTCCCGAGAGAGAAAGGTGGGTGGGGAGCACCAGATTTTAGATTATATTATATGGCCGCATCCCTACAATATATGCAGGGATTAATCGGAGGGGCAAATTTTGATAGAAGAGTATCCAGCTTCTCCACGGAGGTATATGCAATATTACTTGGGGCAAATTTTGATAGAAGAGTATCCAGCTTCTCCACGGAGGTATATGCAATATTACTTGGGGCAGAAGCGGAAAACTACTTGTTAAATAGCGTCGATTTCGGATACTTTAAAAGGACAAGGTATAAAACAATAGCTGCCGCAGTGAATATTTGGAGTGCTTTCTTGAAAAAGTCTAAATTAGGTAGATACAACAAATATGTTATGATGTATAAAAACAAGTCATTTCCCCTGAGGTATTTTCAGATATAGTAATGGCAGATTGGGTTGCAAGGGGGATCACACAGATTGGTGATATCGTTAATCCTGATGGAATGATGCAGTTTAGCGATATGAGGTACAGGTACGGTCTGGACAATAGATGTTTTTTTAAGTATCTTCAAGTTAGGAGTTTTTTGGGTAATAAGCAAGGTGGAGCCTCTGGGTTTAATAGAAATGATATTCTTGAGAAAATAAAGATGTCCGGGGACTGAACAATACGATCTTTTTACGCAATTCTCGTAAAGAGAAAAAATTATGATTTGGAAAAACACAGTAATAAGTGGGCTGAGAAATTGGGGGATGACCAGGGTTGGTTTCAGGAATCCCTGGAACTAGGTCGAACAGTTCTGTGTTCATCCTCTTTGCAATCACAACACTATAAAACCCTCTTTTCTCTATATTTCACGTCAGCCAGGATTGCAAAGTGGGGTGGTAATATGGGTATTTGCTGTCAAGATGTAATTTCTTAGAGGCAGACAGTATCCATATTTTTGCCACCTGCCCTCAACTGCACACACTAGTGAGGGATACAGAGATGTTTTTTCACAGGTCACTAGGAATACAAATCGTGCTTACCCCATCTTGGATACTTTTAGGGGTTGGTGTGGATGAGGAAGAAAGACCACGGGAATTTTTGTTTGTAGCTATGGCAGTGTATAGGTTAACCATAGCCAGGGCGTGGCTTGATAAAAATCCTCCGGGAATGCAATCCTGGCTGGCCAACTTATTATATGTATATAATTTGGAAAAGAATATCTATGCCCGGAAGGGTAAGAGGAAGAGGACCTTGGGCTTAAAAATATGGGACCCAGTGAACAAGTGGAAAGTAAGACTGGGAAATCACTAAATTTCTGGGGTAAAATACTTTGGGTTTGTTTTTTGTCAAAACTGATAAAAGGTTAATATACTTTGAGCATGTACTGTATACAGGTAAAAGTTTTGAACTGAGGAAATAATAAGTGAAATATTCATGTTGAATTGTTAAAAGTAAAAGTGTGTATAACTTGGAAAATAAAAATATATAAAAAAAAAAATAGAGGAAAGTTGTCTCCTGAGAGGTCAATTTGCACGTGGAAGGAAGCTGGTATAAGGAACCAGTCAATAGAATGTGATCATCTGGACAATAAGGCATGAAAAAACCACAAAAAGTATTGCTAATATTCCATTCAAGTGTTTTTTTTCCTATTGTGACAATTGTAAGTCAAACACAGCTTTGATTGATGACAATTGTAGCCATGGATCGCTAGGCTTTCTGATGGCTCCGCAGAATCCTGAATGATCTTTACAGCAAATGATCTGCTTTTGCCCACACAGCTGTTGATACAGCGGATCAGCCCTCCTGGGGTCAGGAGCAGCCCATTCCTATTCCGCCCTGCTTGTGGAACACTCCTGGATAGGGAGACACCGGTCACCATTGGCACATGGAATGTGCGCACACTACTGGAAAACATCCTCGCCTAGAGACCGGAGAGAAGATCAGTTCTTGTCGCCAGAGAGCTCACATGATATGCCACTGACATTACAGCCCTTAGCGAAAGTTGCCCTGCAAATGAAGGACAGCTGTCAGAATCAGGGGGTGGCTATGCATTCTTCTGGAGTGGATGCAAGAGTGTTGAGGACGTGAATCTGGAGTTGGCTATGCAAAAACTTTTCAGCCTCCCCAAAGGTGTCATTGACCGACTCATGAGAATGCAGTTCCCACTTCAAAATGAGAGACAATCCACTTTGATAATTGCATACGCTCCCACAATGACCAATCCAAAGGATGTGAAGGAGAATATTTACAAACAACTAGATACCCTGCTATCGTCTGCTTGGCTATTTTAACGCAAAAGACAGATGCGATGCCGCAGCCTGGGAAGGAGTCATCAGGAGAAATGGAGTAGACAACTGTAACAGCAATGGCCTACTACTGCTGAAAACCTGTGCAACACATAACAGTCTGATCACCGACATGATCTTCCATCTCCCTACAGGCAATAGGACTTTGTGCCTGCTCCAAGCACTGACACCTGACCAGGTCATCCAGGGGCGTAGCTTCAGAGGGGGTGTTTGGGATGTTACACTCCCCTAATAAATGAATCAGTTAGTAAATAGTTGGGTACAGGAGCTTTGAGTCAAGTATGGTAAGGTGTCTTTCGGATTTCATTTGGGATTTTGAAATACTCACTCAGACACAAACATACAGATGCTATTGTCTCTGTTTTGAAGGTCTTAAAGCATAGTAATTTTACAAAATACTGTGTTTTGAGCACCCTTGATAATTTGTACTCCTTTCACTTTCCACTGGCCCTTACGCCCACCTCAATGCACTGCCTCTCATATAATGATTAACATGATGTGCCAGATGATATTCAGAAAATCTGAAGTTCACCCCCCCCAGTCTTTACTGACTGAGGAAGGCCCCTGAAGTCATCATCTGGAGAAGGCACAGATGGGATGTCATGGTGATAAAGGCTTTGTGCGACGCTAGCTGTTGGACGGATCATAGGCTCACAGTACCCAAATGAAGCTCTGTGCCACGCCAAAGAGATGACCAAAAGGATGTAAGTCCCAAAAAAGGATCAATGTGGCAAGCTTAAAAACAGCTGCATCACTGAAAATCTAGTGAAAGACCTAGAGAATCTTGAGTATGACGCAGACAAAGACTGGGAGCGAATCTGCAACACAGTCCACACAGCTGGATTGAAGTAAATAGGTCCCTTCACATGCAGCCTTCACATGCAGCCATCAAGACTGGTTTTACGAAAGTGATATGGAACTCCAGGCCCTACTAGCTGAAAAGCACCACCTGCATCCTGCCCATCAGAACAAACCATCCTCAGCGGCAATGAAGGTGACCTTCACTAAAGCTCACAGAACTGTATAAAGCAAACTGCGCAAAATGCAGGACTCGTGGCTAAGTGCCAAAGCAGGTGAGATACAGGAGTATACAGAAAAAAATTATTCCAAGCAGTTTTATTAACTCCTGAACACACTCTATGGACCACAGTCTTCTGGGACATCTCCCCTCCTGAGTTCAGATGGCACTACTATCCTTACAGAGAAAATGCATATCCTCCAGAGATGGTCTGAACATTTTGAAGCAGTTCCTAACCACTTCTCAGTCATCAATGATGAGGCCATCAACAGCATGCCCCAGGTTGTTGTCAATGACTCCATGGATGCTCCACCAGAAGAGGATGATGTGAAGAAAGCCATAAATCAGCTGTCAAGGGACAAAGCCCAAGGGTAAGATGCCAAATGGGCTGGGTCTGCTCAGACGTGAGTCCCAGGCTCTCCACATCACTGGAGTCAAGCTATCCAGGCTGAAGAAGGCTGATAGCCAGAAACCGGACCTTGGATGCTTGATTCCGGTCTGGGAAAGACATGGCTTGGTAGTTCGGGCTTGACTGTTCCCATGAGGCACAGGGTCAAGGCTGATTTTCATATAGCCATTGTCTGACCTAGGGTGGTGTGAAGTCCAGAATAACAATGGATTTAGGCCCAGGTCTTTGTACTGGGGTGAATGTAAGACATTGTTCTGCATTCTGTCCATCAACTGTGTTTTTTGCAATTTTCACCCTGAGTGGGCTGGGTATGCTCAGAAGTGAGTCCCAGGCTCTTCACATCACTGGAGTCAAGCTATTCAGACTGAAGAAGGCTGATAGCCAGAAACTGGTCCTTGGATGCTTGATTCTTGTCTGGGAAAGACATGGCTTGGAAGTTCGGGCTGGACTGTTCCCATGAGGCACAGGGTCAAGGCTGATTTGCATATAGCCATTGTTTGACCTAGGGTGGTGTGGAGTGCAAAAAAACGATGGATTTAGGCCCAGATCTTTGTACTGGGGTGAATATAAGACATTGGTCTGCATTCTGTCCATCAACTGTGTTTTTTGCAAGTAAGATGCAATACCAGCAGAGGTTTACAAAGTCGGTGGTCCATACTGCTAAGGAAACTCACTGAGCTTCTCATTCCTTCTGGAAGCAAGGATCCATTCCAAAGAAACAGAGGCACATTCAAAATACACCTCTATAAAAGGAAGGGCAACACTAGGTATGTAAGAATGACAGTGGTATCTCGCTGCTCTCAACAGTCGGGAAAATTCTTATAAAATGTTTGCTGAACCGCCTGATCACTCAACTTGCACAGGGCTTACCGCCAGAAACACAGTGCAGCTTCTACAAGGGATGTGGAAACATTGACATGCTCTTCGCCACCCGTCAACTACAGGAGAAGTGTCAAGAGTAGAATCGTGAATTCTACACAACGTTTTTGGACCTCATGGAAGCATTTGACTCTGCCAGTCGCCAGGCACCTTGGAGGATTATGTAAAAATGTGGCTGACCTTACAGATTCATACTAATAGTACGGCAATTTCATGATGGTATGAATGGCCTGTGTCCTGAATGATGGTGAAACATTTGAAACGTTCCCAGCAGTCACCAACGGTATCAAGCAAGGGTGTGTTCTAGCACCCATGGAGTTCAGCATGATATTATCTGCCAATCTGACCAATGCTTTCCAGCACTGCACTGAATACGTAGGCCTGAAATACAGAACTGATGGCAAACTCTTCAGTTTGAGGTGACTGCGTGCCATTGCCAAGGTGAAGGAAACTGTGCCATGAGACTTTCTCTTTGCCAATGATTGTTATGTTATGCTATAAAATTTGTAAAGCGCATGGCTGCCTCAGCAACGGGGCGTCCAAGCGCTAGTCTCCAAAGTGAACCTACTGTTAGGAGAGACCCAGAGGAAAGAGTCAAAAACCCCACAATGTATTTAGATGGAGAACAACCTGGTATTCAGAGATTTACGAAAGGACCAGTGGTTCTGAATGCTCCTTAAAGGTAAAGGAAGACCGTTCCACCCGCCCTTACTCTTCAAAAACGTGGCACACAGGCCAAGTTAAGATCAGCTGAGCACCAGGACCATGAGAGGAGATTTGGCATCAGAAATTTGGACAAAATGGGGGCCCCCTGTTAAAGAAAGATCGTATGGGCCGTGCATGTTGGAATAAAACATTTCTAGCTGTATTGTCTATGTATTGTGTGCCTTAAGTTAGCATTTGTGGCACAATTTTATGTTTGGCTGCCATTTTGAGTTAATATTGAAACTGATTTCCTTCCCTGCTTCTGCTGAAAGCAGCTGCAATCATTTTTGTTTCACCAAGGTTGAGCCTTGCTGTACTAATGAATACACTGTTCTTATTAGCGCATACCTTTTCCACTAGATAGGCCTGCAGGCACAGGCAGAGTGACCTTGGCATCGAGATAGCATGTGCCCGGTCTCAGAATCTAACTCAACCTTCTGTATCTTCTTTGTTCAACTGCTAGCAACTGGAAATTTCCAATCAGGGCGTGTCTTTATTGGTTCTGAATTGTACATAATGTATCGCCATGCTTGCTGTAGTCAGTGCCTCTGCAGCAATTCTAGGAGGCTGGTCAGACTGGACTCTGCTCAATTGTATCTGAATAAATATACTTGGTTTGTATTCTCTACTGTCTGACCGACTCTTCATTTGTATGGAAGGCTGAGAGTGGTCGTGGGTGACCCGGGTAGCCCTAATCGGGTCACTTCCTTTATAAATAAAGCCTTAAACTGACTATGCCTGTTCACCTGGAACCTGTGCAATTTGCAAATAGTGTCTACAGTGGAGCAGTACTTTGGGAGAGAAAACCACAAACTTGCCACTGCATTTTGAAGCCATCTGAAGTCTTCTAATCACAGCCTTGTTTGCTCCCAGCTATAGGATGTTCCAAAAGTCCAGCCTGGAACCAGGGCCGGACTGGGAACCAGAACCGGCCCTGGCAAAGTGCTCGGCCGGCCCCCTCCCCCTCCGGGAGGAGAGGGGAGGGGGGAGAGGTGCAACCGCGCTCTGTGAAAGGGCCGGTTTTCGGCCGTTTTTGTTACAGGGCCGTTTTTGCAGCATAACGGCCCTGTAACAAAAACGGCCCCAGGGGCCCAAAACCGGCCCTCAACCATGCGGCCCACCGGGGGATTGCCCGGTGCCCTCAACGGCCAGTCCGGGCCTGCCTGGAACAATGACTTGATGAATGGGGGGGATCAAAGAAGCCCAGAATGGGTTTGAGCGCACGTAGAAGCTAAAAACAGGTACCTGCCACTGCTTTTGCCTGATTTTTCAAAGGTTAGGGCACTATCAACCCAGAAACCTAGATTTGTGACCACCTACTTGGGACAAGGGAGAGTCCCAAGGGATGAGGGCCCCCAGCGGTCACCCCAGACGTGGTCGTCATTGCCTGCGAACAGATTTCATACTTGTTCATGTTCAGCTGCAATAAGTTAGCAGCCATCCATTCCCCGACCGCCTGCTTACTTTTTTGGAAATTGACCAGATCCAATGAGGAAGTGCTGGAAAAGGAGAACACAAGCTGGGTGTCGGCAACCTAGGACACTGGCGCAAATCCCAGAGCTTTCACAGCCTCTCATATTGTAGATATTTAAGGTTGGTTTCAAGGAATGCAAGTACAGAGCAAGAAATGCAAGCCACTAAGGACACGTTTTCATCTACATGCAGCAACTTCAGTCTTGCCAACAACATCAAAATGACTGAGGTAATGTGCCAGCCAGCTCTCCACGTTCCATGCACTGAACCATCAACCACTGTAAATGGGCAGAGTCTACTGGCAGTGGACAGCTTCTCATACCTTAGCAGAACCCTTTGCTGAGCAGTTTCAATCGATGCTGAAGTAAACTGCAGAATTGATAAAAGCCAGCTCTGCCTTCGGCAGATTGCACTCCAGTGTTTAGGAAAGTTGAGGGATCAGTCTAAAAATAAAGCTGAAGGTCTACCAAACAGTGGTGCTTTCAACTCTGCTATATGCCTACGATACGTGGACTGTCTACCAGAGTCATGCATGATAGCTCAATCTCTTCCATTTTTCTGTTTGCTCAAGCTTCCAAGAACCAGATGGCAGGACAAATTGCCAGATTCTGAAGCCTCTTCCTGTGCCAGTCTGCTGTCAGTTCATACATCTATATATATAAAAATGCCATGAAACCTTGGGAAGTTGTTGAGTACACTCCTGCGAAGGTTTCTGGCAAAAAAAAAAAGAAAAAAAAAATTGTTCAAAATCGGCCCCCCAGGGCCCTCATAATCTTTCCAATACTGAATGTTTACAGTTTACGGTGCGACTCGCTTTTGCATTGACCATCAACAAAGCACAAGGACATCCGCTGCAAATGTGTGGACTAGGGGCCTCATTAGGATGGCGGACGGACCTGCGTCCGTCTGCCACCTCCGAGGTGGAGGGACCGTCCGCAGGGGTAGCGGCGGTCCCTCCAGTGCAATTAGGATGCGACCGCCACCCTGGCGGTCATATCCTGGATCTTTAACCTTGCGGCGGGTGCTGCTTGAAGCAGCACCCGCCGCAAGGTTAAAAAAGCAGCCGCGGAAAGGCATGTCCCAATGCAAATCCTAATATGGCTGGCGGTGTCTGATAGACACCGCCACCATATTAGAGCTTTTACGTCACGGACGGAAGGCGACTGCGGCGGAAAAGCGGCGGACGGTCTTCCCGTCCGCCGATGACCCCCCAGCCATCCTAATCTGGCGGGGGGTCTTTAGATTTACCGCAGCGGTAAATCCGCATCCTCCGGGCCGGCGGTGGCTTCCGCCGGCCCGGAGGATGCGGATTCACAGCAATCCTAATCGCCCCGTAAATTTGGAGAATCCGTGCTTCTCACATGGACAACTGTATGTGGCCAGCTCACGCGACGGAAAACCTTCTGATTTATTTGTGTACGCACCAGACGGAAAAACAAAAAATGCCGTTTATCCACAAGCACTCGAATAAATAAACAGAATTAAACAACACTTTAAGATGTTTTCCATATTAAAATGAATACGTTTCAATAAAAATGACACAATGTAAATTGAATGTTATCATAACAAGTTTCCTTAAAATTCCTTTCTTCTGAGATCGCAGCAACGCGTAAGCTAGTTGCTTATGAAAGCACAGACCAGAGGGGCCTGGGCATGTGTCAGAATGTCAGATGAGCATATCCCCAAATAGCTCTTCTTCAGAGAATTCAGGGAAAGCTCTCCCATGGAGGACAAAATAAGCGTTTTGTGGACACACTGAAGGCCTCCCTCAAGTCCTTCGAGATCAACACCAACATCTGGGAAAGCCTTCACACTGAACTGTCCAGCATGGCATAGCCTCATTTGCAAAGCCTGCCAAACCTCCGAGGAGATCCGCACTGCTCAGGCTGAAATATAGCATGAATTGTGCATGGCCAGAGCTGCCCGCATATCAATGACAGTGTCATCACATGCCTGTCTGACGTGTGACAAGAAGTTCCATGCCCTAAATGGACTACTCAGTTTTCTTCAGATGCACAGAGCCCGGAATAAGACGAGGTCTTCAACAATAATAGATGAACATCAGTGGGACAGGCCCACAATGCTCAGGCATTAAAGACTGGAGCCAGTAGAGCACTGCTGGGTCACTGATAAGGGAGGAGCTCTCTGACCAGGATGGGGTGAGCAAGAACACCCTCAGGTGACAGGGTTAAGGGGGAAAGCAGGTCTACTGTCAGACTTGGAGGCAGTGTTCTTGGGAAAAAGCATAGCGAGGCACTGAGGAAACAGGCAGTCTTATACCACCACCATGACAGATGCCTTTAATGGGCCACAGGGTATGTCGGGGATTCCACAGCTGTTCATGCTCTCCCTGGTGAGTAAAATCACTATGTAGCCAGGTTGAGGGAGGGCTAGGACAACAGGTAACGGGGCATAAACCATGCTCCCAACATGTGTCACGGATGGCTGCGATGGAAGACAGCCCCTAATACATCAGGAAAAGAAGCAGCCACTGGGACCGAAAAGGAGAATCAATGCATCTGGAAGAAAGTAATTTTCCATCAGGCCCATCAGCGTTCATCAGAATTACGACAAAGCAGAGCACACAGGGTGGGAAACAACATCATACAGTTTGGAGGCAGCAACAGAATGGTGGTGGACAGGCCCCTGTGGCTGATGAGGTGAGAAGTCCACTTTTTCACAAAGTGTACTGAAACTCTGTGGCACACAGGGAGGACAAGCCTATTAATCTCAGAAACATGCAGGAGCTATATCTCCCTTGCTTTGCCGGGTCCTTTCCTGTCCTCTTCTGGCAATGCATTGGGGAGCTCTTCAGAATTGAACCATTCCACCCACCCTCTACCTTTTCTTTGCAGCATTAGGGTCACTGCAGCCAGAGCTCCTGAGTTGGGGCCTGAAGACCAGGTGTCCAGACACGGGGGCTCATACTGGATTTAAGTTTCAAAGTAAATGTCAGCAAACTCTCTCTGCCCTGTGACTAGACAAGTGGTGGCAGGGAGTGGGTGATGTGCTGCCTATCATCTCGACTCCCAGCCATCGGCAGCTACTCCGCTAGGTGAAGGAGCTTCACCCCACTGAATTGAAGTTAGATGAAGGAAAGGAAACATAAAGTGATAATGACTCAAGGTTATTATCATTTTATGTTCTGCTGCTGTGGCAGGTTTGCAGGCGGGGCGGGCTGCTCCAATGACAGAGGAGCAGGGGGAAGAGTGGTTTGCCCACTCAAGTGCGCATGAAAGTTTGGCCAGCCCTTTTTGCCTGACCAAAAATTCATACACACTTTGCATGTTCTCCATGCAGGCTGCATTACATTCTGCATGGAGAACATGCCCAGGCTCCCATTCCCTGGCTGAGCGCTGAACCACGGCGCTCAGGCCAATCACTATGCTGCATTACAGCGTTGTGATTGGTTCAGGGGGTGCTTCCTGTCATCGGAAAAGTCTCAGGGGAGAGATGGTGACAAACACGGAGGAGAGACGCAGCATCAGTGATTTTTATTAATTTTTAAGCCCCCCTACCAGCCCCTCCCGCCCGATCTGTGCCGGGCGCTGCTGCTCCCAACAGCACTCTGGTGATCTTCTGGAAAACAACCTGAGAGACACTTGAAAATAGCTGACATGGTGAAGGGTAAGTTCTGGGAACCCTTGAAGCAGGGAAAATTTACGAATTTTCCAAAGAAGTTAGAGACCGAAGGCTAAAATTCCACATCTGAAGACAAGATCCTAACTATAAAGAAAAGGGTGGAGAATTTCACATGCAGATCTCACAACAACTAATAGACTGTGGGAATGCCCGAAGGAGTTCAAAGCCCTAAACAAGAAAAATTCCTCGATAAGTGAAACCTTTCATTGATGCCTGCTGATGCACTGTTTCCTTGCTTCAAAATATAGTGGGCCCATCGGACTTTGATGGGCAGGCTCCCTCACAGCGCCCTGCCAAGGCCACTCATAGCCAAATCTTGATCTATATGGACAGAGAGAGCATCCTAACAAGCTGCCCATCTTGAGGGAGAACTCCAATACAGCACGTCGAATGTGCTAGTCTCTCCCAACTTCAAAAAGAAGGAGCAGCAACAGCACACATATTTCACTGTTGTTAAGCAAAAGCTCCATGTCAGGAATCTAGTGTATATCCTGCTGTTTTGGTTGTAGAGTGATTTCTGAAGACAAGGCACAGTTTAACTCACCCAAGAGTGCATGGGATTGGCTGGAGAATGCGCTCCTGAAACCACATGCAATGAAGATGGACTCCCCATATGAACAGGCTCTTTGCACAGAGATATGCAGACCAAGAGGGAGGTGGCATCTCACAAGACACAGGAGGTCCACATTGGAAAATCCACAGTCCTACAGGGAAGGAGGTGATGACATAGCGGATGGTGTAGAGAATGTTGTTGGATGGAGAATATCCAACCGGCATCTGAAGTCTCACCGTCACACACTGGACAATCCCACTGGAATGTGCAACAGTTTAATGCCTCATTTGGGGCAGTTTACATTCTGCTCTCAGTCTCTCCTCTCCTTTGCCAAGGGTAGGTGTGGGAGGATGGGTCTATTTTGGATTCTAGGTTTGAGGCAGGAAAAGCACTGGAGAAAAGCTTTGTGTTTCTCCATAAACTCCTACATGAGATGGTGTCCTCAGTCCCTGCCTCCCTCTTTTTTTTTCTTGCTCTCACTCTCCAGATGTGAGGGTGTGGGAGGCGGCCAGAGCATACATGGCTGCACCTGGTCGCTGGAATGATGGTGATGTGGGCAACACCCAGTAAGGGCAACACATCTTTTGACTGAGTTTACTTTTTATGGTGGCCAGGGCCAGTTCAGGGTTCTGCCCTTCACTTCAGTGATAGCGGATTAATACATAGCCTCCCTGATAGCAGTTTAGTGCATGTTAACAAGGTGGACGAAGCAAGTTTTGAGCGACTGATGTTTCTTGGGAAGAAGTCTGGGGTGGGGAAATGCAGGGGGGGGGAATTTTTGTTGATTTTCTAGTTAAAAAAGAGATGTTTCTGGGTTATGTTATCCCTCTCATCAACGACACTCCTAGGAGTCTGAGATTCAAATAAACACTGTACTCCTTCCTGAAATGTTAATGGGCTTAACAGTAATATTAAGAGTTGACAACTGCCATTCTGTAGACAAGCTACTGCTTCAACAAACCCACCTTCATGTACCAGTTGTCGAATATGTGATGTTACAACACGATAATTTACATTGCGGAGCGTTAAATCGAGGTTATTACAATGCAAGTCGTTACAACGACTTGGGCTAGAGGCACTGTACTTAGGAATATTATGATTTACTATTCCAACTCCAGCCTACATAACAGTAGGGAAGGTGTTGGAATAGTAAATCATACTATTCCTTAGTGTAAGCGCTATCCAGTGCAAGTCGTTGTAACAACTTGAGTTGTGATAACCACAATGTAAATGTATCACGGTGTAAACGACCATGGGTCAGATGTTGGTAGCCCAATACTGGTCGAAATTACCGAATTTCGGCCGTTACCGACCGGTATAGGGCATTTGAGATGTAGGGGCCAAATATAAGGATTCCGTAATTTACCGAATCGCTAATTTAAGGAATCAGTAAATTACTGATTCCTTTAAATACTGATTCAGTAAATTACCGAATCCTTAATGTAGGGAGCACTCACGTGAGTGCATTTCTGAGTTAAGCATTCGGTATTTATCACCAACTAAAAGTTGGTGGTAAATTTCGAAAACCTTTGAAAAAGCAAATTTGTGCTTTTCCAAAAGTGCCATCTGGCAGACATACATGCCCTTAGGGCATGTATGTGTGCCACATGTGCACCCATGCACTATTCAGGGGTGCAAGAGGGTGTCAATGTGACCCCCTGCCACCCTTGTAAGTCTTCCCCCTATGGCCCTCCAGGCCCATAGGAATAAATGGGAATTACCGAATCGATAAATACCGAATCGGTAATAACCGAATGTTACATATTTGGTGAAATTTACCGAATCAATACCTACATACCATTTACCGATTCTGTAATACCGAATTGGTAAAATTCGGTATTTTAGAATCGGTAAATAGTATTTACCTACATATGGCCCCATGTTGTAAAGGTTGTTCGCCCCAGTTGTCACTTCCTGGCATATAGGGATTCACTGTAATATTTTAATCTGAGTTCACCAGGGAATCTTGAAGGATGGCTATACTTGTCCATAGGTCTTTGTTGATGGTAGAATCTCAGGTTCAGGTAGACTAGCTGGAAAGGTGTATGCTGATTACATGCACTGTAAAACAGTGGTCATAGACTCTACTTACTATGTATTATATCCTTGTCTCTAGTGTTTGAGACACTGCAGCTTCACACCACTAGGGTTCGTCATCTTGAGGTGGTTCGGTGCCTTCGCAGCCATAATGGATAGAGAATTTGGAATGGGAGGTTCCCATTCAATTGGTTACCAGAGGACCATCATCTTTTCTAAGTGGGTCACTGCTATGGGAATGTGTGATGTGCAAGGGTATGGCATGGCAAAAAATTGGTGTACACGTTTTAGTTTGCAGCACACTGCCCTTTCACCTATTTGGAATATTTCTTTCTCCCTGCAAGTAACCTAAAGTGGGGGACAGGAACCTGCATTCTTCCAAGGAGCCTCTGAGACCATTCCATTGTAGTACTGAAAATGAGGTCCTCAGCAGAAAGAGTAACAAAGTATCTGCATGAACACCTGGTTACTCATAGACAGAGCTTTCATGACCCTGCATATGGATGTGATATTTTACAGTGCCAACTTAGGCACAACTCAGTGGCGCACAGTATAGAAAAGGAGAGAACAGAGAGTGAGGAGAAAGCAAGAAAGAAGGAAAGCCAAAATAAGAAAAAAAGGGAAGCAATAAAGAAGGAAAGCAAGAAAAAAAGAAAGAAAGCAGGAAAGAAAAAAGAAGCAAGAGGGGAGGAAGGGAGGAACGAAGGAAGGAAAAGGAAGGAAGGAAAAGGAAGGAAAAGGAAGGAAGGAAAAGGAAGGAAGGAAAAGGAAAAGGAAGGAAGGAAGGAAAAGGAAAAGGAAGGAAGGAAAAGGAAGGAAGGAAGGAAGGAAAAGGAAAAAACAAAATCAAAGCAGGAAAAAAGTAATGAAAGAAAAACTGAAACCGAAAAGGAAGGAATGAAAGAAAATTGAATGCAAGAATGAAGAAAAGATGGAATAAAAGAATGAAAGAAACAGGAAAAAAGATAAAAAAGGAATGAAAGAAGAAAAGAAGCAAGAAGAAGAAATTTATGAAAAAAGAAAGCATGAAAGAAAAAAAGAAGGAATGTAAATTGAAAAAAGAAAAGAAAAAGGAATGAGAAATGGCAAAAAGAAGGAATGTAAAAATGAAAGAATGAAATAAAAAGGGTAGCACGAAAGAAGGAAAGAATGGAAAAAAGGACCAAAGAAAAAAGGAAAAGCAAGAGAAGGAAAGAACGAAAAAGGAGAGAAAGAGAGGGAGAAAAAGCAAGAAAGGTAAGGCAAAGAGAAGAAAGGAAATAAGGGAAGCAAGAAAGAAGGAAAACAAGAAAGAAAGATGGAAAGCAATAAAAAAGAAATAAGAAGCAAGGGAGAAAGAAAGATGCAATGAAAGAAAAACTAAAAGCTAAGAAAGAAAGAAGTAATGAAAGAAAAACAGAAACCAAAAAAAAGAAGAAATGAAAGAATGTAAAGAAAAAGGAATGAGAAGGCAACAAGGAATACAAGAATTAAAGGAAAGCATGACAAAAGGAAAGAATGAAAAAAGGACAGAAAGAATAAAAGAAAAAAGGAAAGCAAGAGAAGGAAAGAGGAAAAAATAAGAATGAATTAAAGAAAAAGGAGAGGAATTAAAGAAAAAAGAAAGCAAGAAAGAAGGAAAGAGAAAAGGAATGCAAGAACAAAGGAAATAAGGAATAAAAAAAATGGAAAGAAAGAAAAAGAGGACATGAAAGAAAGGAAAGAAATACCACCAAAAAAATGAACGCAAGAATGAAAGAAAAAGAAGAAAAGAATTAAAGAAAACGGGAAATAAGGAAAAAAGAATGCAAGATTTTAAGAAAAAGGAATGAGAAAAAGGAATGAATGAAGAAAGGAATGAAGGAAGGAAGGAAGGAATGAAAATGGAAAGTATGAAACAAAGAAGGAATGAAAGAACAGAGAAAGCAAAAAAGAAGGACAGAATGACAGAAGGTCAGAACGATAGGAAAAAGATAGAAGGAACTAATGAATGAAAGAAAAATGGAAAGAAGTAATGAAAGGCAGAAAGAAAGAATGAAAGAAAGAAATGAAGTAATGAAAAATAGAAGGAACGAAAGAAAATGAAACATTAATTAAAGGAAAAACAAGGAAACGAGGAATGAAAGAATAAAAGAACGTGCAACACAGATGCAAAGAAAGAAGGAAAGAAAGAATTTAAAAAATGTTACATGTGCTGCAAATTAAACATGACAAAGGCCATATTTCTTCTGGTGCAAAGTTTGTTATAAAACCATTTGTGAAATTGAGTTTAGAATAAATGTGATCTGGAGAATTGTCTGCTTATGCATTATAATGTATAATATTTAAGCTTTTGATGAACGCAAACAGAACAGTTTCAAATGGAATTAATCAGTTATGCTGTGAAATTCCTTTGGAGTGTCTTTTGTTTAAATGAGAAGCCAGATCAATAAGGACTTTCTTGAAATGAATTTACAACAGCATTTGGCAGGAGACAGAATGATAAAGCATAGAATGTGAACTGTGCTGATATAAAGCACTGTTCTGTCACATTAGATTTCATTACAAGACTGGAGAATACAATCATGGAATAACCTTTTATTGCTGCCCTAACATGCAGCCTTTGAAAGAACATACCCTACATCATGAATAAAAACATTTGAATAAGAACTTTCAAAACAGCATATAACCCCATGGTGACTAGGCATCTTCCTCCTTTATTTGCTGCTCCTATACAGTTAAGTATGCCTTCACTTGCTTTAACTTAGCTTGCATTGGTTCTGATTATAACTAAGTATGGGCGAAATTTGCGAATTCGCGTTCTTCGAATTCGTGCGAAATTGAATTCGCAATCCGCAAAATCCGTGAATTCGTGCGAGTTTGCGGATTTTTGTTTTTTTGCGTGTTTGCAGGGTTTTTTGCGTGTTCGCCGGGTTTTTTGCGTGTTAACGGGGCTTTCGCGTGTTCGCGGGCCGCTTGCATGGCGAAGTTACCCATGCGGTCGTGTATGGGCACAGCACCCTCTGGTTCACCACTGCCACCCTCTGGTTCATCACTGCCACCCTCTGGTACACCACTGCCACCCTCTGGTTCACCACTGCCACCCTCTGGTTCACCCCTGCCACCCTCTGGTTCACCACTGCCACCCTCTGGTTCAGCACTGCCACTCTCTGGTACACCCTTGCCACCCTCTGGTTCAGCACTGTCACCCTCTTGTTCACCACTGCCACCCTCTGGTTCATGACTGCCACCCTCTGGTTCATCACAGCACCTCTGGTTCACCACTGCCACCCTATGGTTAACCACCGTCACCCTCTGGTTCGGCACTGCCACCCTCTGGTTCACCACTGCCACCCTCTGGTTCACCCCTGCCACCCTCTGGTTCACCCCTGCCACCCTCTGGTTCATCACAGCACCCTCTGGTTCAGCCCTGCCACCCTCTGGTTCAGCACTGTCACCCTCTGGTTCACCACTGCCACCCTCTGGTTAACCATTGTCACCCTGTGGTTCAGCACTCCCACCCTCTGGTTAACAATTGCCACTCACTGGTTCACTACTGCCACCCTCTGGTTCACCCATGCCACCCTCTGGTTCACCACTGCCACCCTCTGGTTCACCCCTGCCACCATCTGGTTCATCACTGCCACCCTCTGGTTCACCCCTGCCACCCTCTGGTTCAGCACTGCCACCCTCTGGTTCAGCACTGTCACCCTCTGGTTCACCCCTGCCACCCTCTGGTTCATCACTGTCACCCTCTGGTTCATCACTGCCACCCTCTGGTTCACCACTGCCACCCTCTACCGAGACCTTTTGTGACGCAGCAGCAGCACAATAGATGTGCCATGGTGCTGGGTGTTAACAACATGACGCATCTGAGAGATGCGTCACGTTGTAAAGCCCTGCGCCATCAGGAGGCGTTCCGGTGCAGGGGAGGACGTTCCTGCACAGGAACGCCTCCTAAAAGTGGCTGAGTGAAATCTACAAGATTTCACTCAGTCACTTTTAGGCCAATGCTACGTCAAAACCCTGCGCCTGCTTAAAGCAGGCGCAAGGCTTGATGCAGCTTTAGGGAGATAGGGCCCCCCAGAGCATTGCTGGAGCTGCGTTGTAAGCGCGACGCAGCTCCAGCAATGCGCTGCTTTTATGGCACAGATGCGTGACGCATCTGTGTCGGTCGTTTTTGACACATGGTGCGCCGTATTGTAAATGCGGCGCACCATGGGTGGCGGAGCTGCGGCGCACAATAACTGGCGCATCCCTGGGGATGCACCAGTTATTGTAAATCTGCCCCTATACATTTAGCCAACGAGGGAGCACTTACTGATTAGACAGTAAAAAGTACTCCAGTTGAGTAGCGGTATTGCACAAAAAGGTGGCATCTTCGTGGACAAACACACAGGGCGGTATTCATTCTGCCCCCTGTTAGACTGGTTTTTTGTGCCCATCTGCCCTCTGTTAGACTCGTTTTTCCCTTGTTTTTGTGCCCTTCTGCCCTCTGTTAGACTCGTTTTTCCCTTGGTTTTCTGCCCTTCTGCCCCCTGTTAGACTCGTTTTTTGTGCCCTTCTGCCCTCTGTGGGACTCATTTTTCCCTTGTTTTTCTGACATTCTGACCTCTGTTAGACTCGTTTTTTGTGCCCTTCTGCCCTCTGTTATTCCCTTGTTTTTTGCCCTTCTGCCCTCTGTTAGACTTGTTTTTTGTGCCCTTCTGCCCTCTGTTATGCCCTTGTTTTTGTGCCCTTCTGCCCTCTGTTAGACTCGTTTTTTGTGCCCTTCTGCCCTCTGTTAGACTCATTTTTCCCTTGTTTTGTTTGCCCTTCTGCCCTTTGTTAGACTGCTTTTTGTGCCTTTCTGCCCTCTGCATCACCACATCATCACTCAGCACTACCCCATCATCACTCAGCACCACCACATTATCACTCAGCACCACCACATTATCATTCAGCACCACCACAGCACCACTCAGCACCACCACAGCATCACTCAGCACCACCACAGCATCACTCAGCACCAACACAGCACCACTCAGCACCAACACAGCACCACTCAGCACCAACACAGCACCACTCAGCACCAACACAGCACCACTCAGTGTCACCACAGCACCACTCAGCACTACCACAGCATCACTCAGCACCACCACATTATCACTCAGCACCATCACAGCACCACTCAGCACCACCACAGCATCACTCAGCACCACCACAGCATCACTCAGCACCACCACAGCATCACTCAGCACCACCACAGCACCACTCAGCAACACCACAGCACCACTCAGCTACACCACAGCATCACTCAACATCACCACAGCACCACTCAGCACTACCACAGCACCACTCAGCGCCACCACAGCATCACTCAGCGCCACCACAGCATCACTCAGCGCCACCACAACATCACTCAGCACCACCACAGCACCAATCAGCACCATCACATTATCACTCAGCACCACCACAGCACCACTCAGCACCACCACAGCATCACTCAGCACCACCACAGCACCACTCAGCACCACCACAGCACCACTCAGCTCCACCACAGCATCACTCAACACCACCACAGCACCACTCAGCACCACCACAGCACCACTCAGCACCACCACAGCATCACTCAGCGCCACCACAGCATCACTCAGCGCCACCACAGCATCACTCAGCGCCACCACAGCATCACTCAGCGCCACCACATTATCACTCAGCACCACCACAGCACCACTCAGCACCACCACAGCACCAATCAGCACCATCACAGCACCAATCAGCACCATCACAGCACCACTCAGCGGCACCACAGCATCACTCAGCACCACCATAGCATCACTCAGCACCCCCACATTATCACTCAGCACCACCACAGCACCACTCAGCACCACCACAGCATCACTCAGCACCACAACAGCATCACTCAGCACCACCACAGCACCACTCAGCACCATCCCAGTATCACTCAGCACCACCACAGCACCACTCAGCATCTCCACAGTACGACTCAGCATCACCACAGTACCACTCAGCACCACCACAGCACCACTCAGCACCACCCCAGCATCAATCTGCGCAACCATTCAACAACAACTGATTCAAATATGTTCTCTCAATGTTTCAAACTTTATTACAAATGTCACAAAAAGATGTTAATATTTCACTTCTGTTCTTGGATTTTCATCACAATAAAATACACTGAACATAATCTTCACAAAAGTTATTTACAAAAGTTTAAGCTATTGCCATTATAAATTAAAATCACTTTTATTTAAGTATTAATTATTTGAAAAAATTAAAAGCCATTTTAATTTGTAATATCAATACAGCTAAGTCACGTAAATACAAAACATGTTGCATTACAAATGCAATAGGTGTCACATTTGCGAAAGCTATAACTATTGGCATTGTAAATGACAAAGCTATTAATTTAGCTATTTTCAAAACCAACACATAAATAAAAAAAATTGTTATTTACAAGACCAATAGCTCAAACTTTCCTAATGCAAGACCTATTGCATTGCAAATGCTTGTTTTTATATCTGTCAGTGCTTCCTGTTGAGGTTTAATTTTCGTGACAGGCGCCTCATTGCCTACTTGTAACTATTCTCTGACCCTGCTTCAAGGGTCAGAGCAGGGTCAGAGAATAGTTGCAAGTAGGCAACGAGGCACCAGGAAGCACTTACAGGCTTACAGCAGCAGGTGCCCAAGTTGAAGTTAATTTCTTTGTAACCCTTTTGTAAAAGGTTACAAAAAATTAGCTTCAACTTTTGCACCTGCTGCTGTAACCCTGTAAGTGCTTGGCTGAAAATTCGTCCCCGCTGATTTTTACCGCGATTTCGCGAGATTCGCGGATCGCGAAATTGCAGAAAATCCGTAAATTCCGCGAGCGGAACGAATTTTCAGCCCATGCTTAATTATAACCGGATTCTTACTTTACATTTATTCAGGTAAGTTTTGTAGTGTTCTTTCTTTTCATTCCCTCCAATTTTTGGTTGGGTTATTATTGTCTTTCTCAAGATTGTTTTTAAGTGTGTTTGTGTTTTTAAGCCTTTCTATTAAGGTCCGAAAAGGTTCCAGACAATCAGCAAAGTGCTCTGGGGCCCGGGATGTTCCTCCCAGTCTCCCGCTATTCTCTTTTTCCGCCGCGTGCCCTTCAAGAACGTGCAGGCTATAATCCTACCTCACTCCGTTTAGAACAGAAATCGGGAGGTAGAGAAGGCACTTCGGGGGCCCTGGCTGTTACCAGTGGCCCACTATTCTTTTTTCTGCCATGCATCTTCTAGAGAAGGCTATATTGTAACCTCCCTTCGTTTTGGGAATTGGGAAGTAAAGGAGCGCACTCTCGCCCTTCTAGGGCAGGCAACCAAGAATCCGGGGCTGGGTTGTTACCCCACCCCCATGGTAATCTGACTTTTTCTATTGTACAACTTCTAAGACGCTTTGTCTACAATGGGCATAGAAACAGGACTAAAATTATAGTGACTATTTTTTCTCGGGCTTAGGCCCTTTTAGCAAGACACTCAGCACATAATGCTTTACCATAGCAATGCGAGTAGTGTGAGCTGTTAACTGTCACAATCAGCTGAGCCGTTAAGAGATAATCGCTACAGGCAGATGATTGTAGTTTTTTTTGGATACTTTATAATTTTTTCTAAAGGGGTTGGAGGAAAAGGAAGTGATTATTCCCAGGGGCAGGTTAATAATTTAGCCCTCACCTTTGATGAAGACATCATGTCTGAGAATGAGATGCAGGGATGTATTGATCCTCCCCTAAATGAAAATATGTTAATGTTTTGAGAGGGAAGGAGGCCGTAGAAGCCGTTCTGAGTAAGAGGAAAAGGGTTTCTCTTGCTGAGGAGAATTCTATGGTTCTTTCTGATTAGTAAAACCCTTTGCTTAGAAAAGGAGGTAAGGCCTCAAAAAAGACCAAGCACATTACTAGTGTAGTACTTTCTGTGGGTAACTTGGGCGCTGCAAAAGAGTAGTGGCTATTAGAGGTCCCAGTACTACCAGCAAGGCCAGCAGGGTTATGGAAGAGGTTTCTGTGCAAGCAGCAGTAACTTCCTGCAAAGAGGTCTCGCCCCTGGCTCACAGTGCAACAGGGGCAGATTCCAGGGAGCTGGACACCAAGATAAGAGTCTCCCCTCCAATTGGTCTTCCCTCTTAAACGTTTCAAGATAGAGTTTTGCCAGACACTTTACCAAAGTTATTATCCAAGGGAGGTTGTCCTAAATCCGGAGCAATCAGCACTGGTAGATTCAGAGGTACTACAAATGCTGCTCAAGGGAGCAATTTGCAAAGCGTCCAACTCAGGAAAGGGTTTTGTTTGTACGGTTTTCCTAGTAAAGAAATAGGACAAGGGCTGGTGCCCAGTGATAAACTTGAATGAACATTTTTCTAGTTTACAGGCACTTCAAGATGGAAAGAATCCATCTTTTGATGTACATTTTGAAATAATGAGATTGGCTTGTGTAATTGGATCTCAAAGATGCCTATTTCACAATTCCTATGGACCCACATTCTCAGAAGTATTCACGGTTCAGTTGGTGAGGTATCCTCTATCAGTTTTGTTGTCTTTCCTTTGGTCTCTCTACAGCCCCTTGGTTTTTCACCAAAGTCCTACGGCCAGTAGTTTCCTTCTTGAGAAGGAGAGGTGCACGTTTAGTTATTTACTTAGACAACATAGTACTGATGTCTCAAGATCCCTGAGGTTTCGGGTAAATACCATTAGGTCTCAGTTGTGTCTCACATAGAAGAAGTTGTCCAAGATCATGTTCTATCAAAGGATATAGTGAGTTTGAGAGGTGTGGCAAGAGTGGTTGGGCTTCTGTCCTCCTCCATTGAATTGGTTTCCCCTTGTCCATTGCATTACAGGGCTCCTCAGAGGCTGGCATCCTAGGGCTTGAGGAAAGGTCCATGGAACACAGACATAATTCCTCTGTCTCAGGAAGCTCTGGAGGATCTTCTTTGGTGGTGGAGCAACCTGGACCGCTGGAAGGGCAAAACAATTTTCAGAAAAGTCTTGGATGATATAGTAGAGTTGGATGCAAGCAACCTTGGTTGGGGTGCAAAGCTAGGACAGAGATAAACTGGGGGGAAGTGGTTCCAGGAGGAACTTTCCTTACACATGAATTGTTTAGAAATGTTGGCAGATTTGAATGTTTTCATGAGCTTCGGAGCCACTCTAAAAACAGTGTTGTATTGATACGACTGGATAATTTTACAGCAGTATCTTACATCAATCGCTTAGGGGGTGCAAGGTCTGACAAAGAAGATTTGGTATTTCTGTTGGAGTCAGAGGATTCTGTTGAAAGTAGAATTTATTACCGGTCATCGAATGAGAGAGCAGATTGGAATTGAGGTTTCTAAGGGATTCTAGTGATTGGAAGCAGAATCCAGTGTTTTTCTAAAGGATTCAGAACCTGTGGAGTCCATTTCAGGTGGACCTGTTTGCCAGCAGATTGACTTTCCAGGTAGATCGGTAGGCCAGACCCCAAGTTGGAGGCCAGACCCCAAGGCTTTGGCAGCGAATGCTTTACTTTAGGACTGGAATGGAGAACACTGTTATGCATTCCCTCCCTTTACGCTAATACAGAGGGTGTTATTAAAGGTACGGAGGGAGCAGTGGAGCATCATCTTGATTACTCAGTTTTAGAACACTCAGGTATGGTTTACGGGATTAATGGAGTTGGCATTGGGAATTCCACCTTTGATTCCAGGGAACTTTGACCTTTTGGTAGGACAGGAAGGAGAAGAGCGTCCTCTTGTGTTAGAAGGAAACATGAAGTGTCTTGTTTGGAAGATTTCAGGAGATCTGGCAGGTACTCAGGCCATTCAGGATAGGCTAAGAGCCTTCTGGATGAGTTGTGGACACCAGGAATAAGAAAGAGACATATAGGAGTGTGGATCCAATGGGGCGCTCCAGAAGTAGATATAGCAAATTTCCTCACGGGGTTGTTCAAATCAGGCCTGTGCTGTAGAACAGTTAACTGTTACAGGTTGGGTAATTCAGTAGGACATTCTCTAGTGAATGACTTTGCTATTAGTGGTGATCCTTAGATCCACAGGGCAATGAAAGCAATAAGGCTTAGCTGTCCTTCAATGGCTAGGTATGATTCATTCTGGAACGCTAACCTTATTTTTGACCTGTTTGTCTTAGGCCTGATAATTCATATCTTTAATGGAAACAGTTATCACTGAAGTTGTCGACTTTACTCTGTCTAATATCTTTTAAAGGAGTATCGGATGTTAAAGAGTTAGAGGTTGTAATAGGTATTATTCTCCGGATGGGGTTCACTTCGAGTTATGGTAGAAAACAAAAAAGTCAGAAAACATATTTTACACCTCTTTCACTGACTGCAAGAAGCTGTGTGTTGTGAATTGCATGAAGGTTTATGAACAAAGCATGCTTGAGGTTAGACTAGATGGTGAGGATCAGTTATTGATTTCTTTTATGAAAGCCTATAGGGCAGTATCTACAGCTACTATTTCGAGATTGGTGAAGCAATGATGTCTGAAGCAGAGGTAGATTTGTCTAAATTCGGGGTGCACTCATCTCTGGGTGCAACGCCATTAAATTGTTTTGGGCAAGAGGTTCACTTGCAGATATAGTGAAAGTGGTAGACTGGTCGAGTGCGTCCATTTTTGCGAGCTTTTACCTTAAGCCTGTGCACATGTGAGCAGTGTGGCGCTGGGAAGCTTTAAATATATATAATGGTAGCCTCCAGTCTTGTAATGAAATGGCGATTATCCTATTACCAGGCAGAGAGAATCTTGATTTCATTTAAGACTACGGAGGCTAACATATGTGTTACTTTACGATGATGAAGTGGTAAGAGTTCTAGTGAGTTATGTATTTATATTGTTTACAGTGATTGTTATTCTAATTATTGTTTTTAGATAATTCATATTTGCTTGTGTTTCCCTTTTTTCCAGAGAATTCTTTGCTGTGAGATTTTCACAAGCCAAGTCAAGTGCAAATAGATGACATTTCCAGAATTCAGCAAGTGGGATTTGTTGTTTTTCTTAGCAGCTTCAAGAGGAAGATGCCTAGTTATCATGGAGTTCTAAGCAGGATTGAAAATTCTTATTGTAATGTTATTATTCATTATGTTTTGTACGTTCTTTAAAGGGCTGCATGTTGGGACAGCAATAAAAGGTTACTGCATAATGTTAGCCTATGTAATCTTGAATAAAATCAAGATTCTCTCTGTATGGCAATTGGAGAATTGCCATTCTTAACACAAAGTCAACATCAAAGTAGTAAAGTAAAAATAAATAGGCACGGAAGGGAACTAGCTTGTGTGTTAATGTGATCCTCGTAAAAGAGAAAAATGCAGTCACTCAAAGCAAAGTAATCAAGTGGTTGAAGTGGGCCAACCCCGTGCCCCAAGCTGTAGAATGTAGTTGCAGAAACAAAATGTGAATGACACACCAACAGACCAATGGATGAAGAAAGCTTTCTGAAAGTCCCTTTAATTTAGTGTATATACATATATGTTTTCAAAAAAATCAAAAGGTCTTGGCTAACACTAGACCTAAGAAAACAAAAATTCTGAAACAAATCTTCCTACGGTATGCTCTTAAAGTCTGAGACTTAATTCCACCAAATTTTAGAAATAACTCTTCCTATGTCACTTTTAAGCAGGAGCTTAATATACTAGTTTTCTGGTATTTCAACTGTGATCTGGTGGACTCGGACATGGTGCAATCAGTGATTATGGAAAACAACCAAGGCAAGAAGGAAAGATGCCATTGTTAATAACCAAGGTGTACCTCAACACTAATGGATCCACAAGGCAGTTGACAACAAGAAATGTGATCTCCGCTCTAGAAGAAAATCTGTGTGTACATCCATCTATTGCTACTGTAATCACAGAAGACTTTAACCTCCACCATCTAGGGGCAGACCTGAGCAGTACCAGGGGCAATACGCCCCCCAAAAAATGTTTTAATAGCTTCCTACACACCTTTAAACTTACATCCGCAGAGGCCCTCTATAAGAAATAGCAGACAAATGCACCATACATCTTCTCCTTTAACAATTTCACAACAAACAATTACATCTTTTTAAGCAATAACCTCGCTCAACATATGTCCCACTTTTTGATGGCTCAATATGTTATAAGTGACAAGGAAAAGCTCAAAGGGAAACTAGGGCTTCATGCTGACCAGCGTGAACAGATTGATACCATGAGCCACACAAGAGGAGCTGAGGACCACACACTGGTGTGAAGAATTTGATGGAATGCAAGCCAGCCAAATTGCAAGTGTGGAAGAACCCACAAGAAAGAAGAAACAACTTCACAAAATCCCCACCAACTATCCAAAACTGTGGTAAATGGATTCTGGATCTATATATCGCCCTCTTGGGAGGATAGGAAGAACATATGTAAAAGCTACCAGAAACTAAGGCTAAATCTGGAATACAATGTAAGCCTGAGGGACTGCACCCACAAACTGAGACGAGCAAAAAAGATTCATCAAAAAGCAGGCACGCAAGACTCAGAGAGAATGCGGAGCAAACTTAACTTGGACCAGAAAAACCATATATGGTATTTAAAACAAACAAACAAAAAAAAATTAATCATGGATTCAAGTCTGCAAGCTATCAAACAGCAATAAACACAAGCAGTTATGGGAATATGCCGCCCGATAAAATTGACAGGCATAACTCTGTGACTGTAGAAGTATAGCTAACCCATGCAGCACACATTTAAACAGAAAATCATGGTGAGATCCAACAAGGAAACAAGAATGAACCGATACGTGATGGAGTAAAAAGTGACTATAAGCCTATGCCGGAAGGAAAAAGAAAAGCGCAGGATGAACCGGCCGCCAGAAAAATAATAAAAAAAATAAGAAGTAAATGGGGCACCCGGAGTCTCCTGGGTGGTATGTTCAAGGAGTAGCCGGCCTATTGGGCAGAAACTCTGTCAGCCCTGTACACAGAATGAATGCTACAAACAGATGTCCCAGATTCATGGCAAGACTCTCTGTTACGGGCTATATTAAAAAAGGGTGACAACACAGACTCAAAAATGATAAATGAATTGCCCTGTTAGATGTAGAGGGCAAAGTATACACCAGCACTCTGCTAGCAGAGTTTATCAGGTGGATCAAGGAAAAAGAGATATTACCCTTCTATCAAAATAGGTTGCGTAAAGTCAGCTCAACAATTGACAATATAGTCACACCATCCTATTTAACCCTGCAAGCAAGTACAAAACCCAACAAGCTGGTATTTTCCTGCTTTGAGCATTACTATGTGGAGTTTAATGGAGTCTCCCACAATAAGCTGTGGAAAAAGCTGAGAAGCTGGAACATCCCAGACTCCCTACTGAACAAAGTCCTTTCACTATATAGCAAAACCTGGGTAAGAATATTAATTGACCAGCAGAACGGTCTTGCAGATATGTCATATTGATTGGGTCTAAAACAGGGTTGTGCCCTAGCCCCCAAACTATTAAACTAATACACAGCTGACTTGGGCAAGGCCCTTCAAAATGAAACTGTAGTCATTGGGCCACACAAGATACAAAGTCAAAGTCAAAAGTTTTTATTTGTTACGGTACACAAGATACACATATTACAATAACCAACTGGCCTGGTAATATTGAACCACACCAAAACAGGTCTACAAAGGGGACTGGGCGTTTTAAACATCTACAATAAAAGCAACGAACTGGTCGACAACTCAAACAAGACAAAAATGGAGTTATTCAGACATCATTTAAAAAAGGCTCATCTCAGGTGGAGACTGGGTGCTCAGCCCATTACCACCACAAGAACGTACAATTACCTTGGAGCATGGCTTAGAGACATGGGGAAGGCATCAACAGACCAACAAAAAATGGAGTCCAAAGTACAATCAACCATCTATGCCTTATGCAAGCCCCATGGGAAACTATGCCATATCTATACCAATCAGAAGAGTTATAAACAGCAAACTATTGGTGACTGCAGGGTATACAGAACAAGTGTTCCGGGGCCAAATGGACTCAATGTTGGTAAAATCCCAGTGTCAGGCGTACAAATGTATCTTCATGTTACCAAAATACACGTGCAACCACCTGATCCTCGTGGAGTTTGGCCTCAACCACCAAAAATACTTATGTTTGGGAATGCAGGCAACATATTACTACCAAGTCCTCAAAGCACCTGCAGGATCCCTAAAGAAGGTGGTTTAAACAGTGTAGGAAGGAAAAGCCAATCCCTGTAACAACTATAGGCAAAAATGTTTGGGGTTATTGGACTTGGCATTAGTAAGCTGGTCCAAGGAAGGCACAAACCCAGAGGAATAAAAATGCCATTAACAAACAATTCTATGAGTTATCAAGGTGATGGAGCAAGGACATGTGAAAAAAAGAGACTTGCTTGGAAGCAATCTTCTCTCGTAACTTCTATCCCCGTACTAAACTTGTATTGTGGAAATAACATTCATTACATGACATTTATAAGTAGGAACAAAGCTTGCCTATGTGTCTTATTAACCAGTAACTCGAGTGTGATTCTAAAATGGCCGCTAACTGAAATTCTTTAGTGCGTATGCGTCTACTGCATCTACGTAGTATGACGCATCTTTAGCTTGGAGGGAACGTTCTGCACTTGCGCAGTAGCTAACAAACAGGCTGCTTGAAACTAACATGCTTGCCAGCTGCTAGCTGGAAAACTCAGCTATTTTACTAATGCTAACGCTGGGAGAGTAATAATAGGTAAATGGGATTAGAGTAGAGATAGGTGGTAAACAGTGAAACCATTTATTTTCTATTTTAACATTTGTCTTTTTGACTCTTTCAACAATGCTTATTATGGGCCCAGAATAGTGAGCCACAGTCTATTCATTCTCGTTCTGCCGCACATGCGTAGTGCAACCTAGCTGGAAGAGGCCTTGTCAACTTGAACTACGTCCAAGGCTTTCAGTGGATACTTTCCTGAGAACCAGAACAACTGTCCACCGAAATGCATGGGAACCTGCAAAATGTTTTATAATTTGTGACAATTGCATTGCAAATGCGGGTAGGAAATAAAGTTTGAAAAAAGAATTAAGGGGATGGGTTTATTAACAAAGGGCTCCCTGAAAAGAGTAATATGTAAGCATGGTGTGATGATCCCCTCCCTGGCCTGTCCAATCAGAGTTTGTATTTCCATAAATTTGAAACATTAATGGGTGGTATTAGATTACGGAAAGGTATAATTGAGGTAGCATTGGTTGGTGAGTTAGTCTGCACACAGAGATGCTGAAGCATGAGACCCGGATCCTGTCGGAGTGACTAGTGATACTGAAGAAGAATCGAACTGCAGAACCAATATTTTTAAGAAATACATATTAGAAGAAGATCGTGGAAGAATCTCGAGGAGGAAGAAAGTGTCATACAGGGTGCTACACAAGCATTGGTGATAGAGAGGTCATCTGCCCTGGCCTGAATCCTGTCCTAACTCCGGTCCTGAAGCCTTTGTTCGCCAGATCTTTCCTGGGGGACCCATCCCCTAGGTCTGGGAGTTGGTTTTCACATAATTCTAGGTAAATATAGTTATATGTGTATGCGCTTATGTGCTTTTCTCTCTATCCTCTCCTTTTCATGCAGTGTCATTGCAAAGTATAAATGAGTGCATGTCGATTGATTATTTGAAATGTTCCTTCCTGAGAGGGACGGAGTTTTTTCTGTAATGTGTAAGTGGTTCACATGAATTCATTTGAGATAAAACTTTAAAAGTCATACCGACTCTGTGATCATTTCCAATGTGTAAGTATATTGAAATCATATGTCATTTCACCATCAACTAGTTCAACTAATGGTCCATCGACCAGAGGAAAGAACTTTTTGATCAGTGAAAAGATTAGTTAGGGAATAGAGATAACTAATCTAGAGAACTATATAGACATGACCCCAGCGGTTATATCCAGTGTGTTGTGAAATGAATTTATGGGCCCAGGTGAGTATTTGGTGTTTGATTACGTGTTGCTGGTAACCCGCTGGATACGTTTTCTGGTAGCAGAGCTATGATTATTATGGACCACTTTGGTGAATATTGATTATTGTTGTGGTATGTTTTGTTTTATGTTGTCCAGAAATTCCCGGGGAAAAAGTGAACAGAGGTTGGCGACAGAAACCACACTGCAGTGAGGTTACTCGTCTGTTGGAATAACACTGAGAAGCTAGGTAGGGCTGGCAGTGTTAAACTAGCGACTATTTTGTATAAAAGTGAGAGTGATTGAATGCAGAGAGTTCGCTGGTGAAACTATATCACCTAATAAGGGTAATACCGAAGGAGTAGCAGGATCTTCTGAGCTTGATTGAAGAGTAAACTGAAGGTTTTACTCGCAGTGTATGAAAAGTAAACGGAAGGTCTTACTCAAAGAAGAATGAGTGGAAGGTTTTACTTGCAGTGGAAAGAAATTAACTATCCTTTGCTTTAGTGGAACAGACAGAGTAGCGAATGTTTATATGTTGTTGTTAATGGATTTATTTTTAAAGAAAATACGTTTATGCATTACCTTGTAAAGGGAGGGTCCGTTGCCGGAGTTGCAATGATGTCACAAGCCACGCTGAGATTGGTGGAAACAGCGGGTGTGTGTGACAAACGCAGATTGTAAAGGAGGGGTCAGTAGTAAGGAGAAAAACTGACATAGTTTGAAAGGCGGCGCTAGCATTTCTTCAGATTACAAGTGTGACCTGCAGCCTGATTGGAAGCCCGACTAAGAGCAGAATTTTGATTGGCTAGAGAAGATTTTTATGCTTGATTTTAATTTGTCTTTTGGTGCGAGAACCCTGACAGGGAAATACGACGTTTTGAAGATTATTGTTTTATTCATCAAGTGTCCAGGAAAATGTATGGAGAAAGGAGAATGGGGTCATTTGTAAAGAAAATTAAAAATATCTTCAAAAAGGATGAACCCGTTTTGACTGGAGAGGGAATTCCTATTCTGTCACCTAGAACACCTACTTCATTTACTATGATGGAGAAAGGTTAACATAAATGTATATGGATGGAAAATTGGATTGAATACACAAAGGATGATGGTGTTTTAGCCTTTCCAGATCATGGTACATTTAATGGAAGAATTTTACAGAATGTACAGGATGAGAAAGTATGAATTAGAACCAAGACTTAGATTAACCCAGTTTGGGGCATTAGAAGAATGGGAGGCTGAGTCATTTGAGAGAGAAAATAGTTGAAGAGGAACATTTTCAGGATTTTATACCAGATGTATGAAAGGGACCCGTGAAGAACAGATGATACAGTGGAGAAGAGCAAAGGTATCAGAAGGATTGTATCCCGTATTAATGGCTGATTAGCAAACAGGGAGTAAATGTAAAGAAAAAATGAAACACTTGAATGCAACAGGGTATGGAGAATCAGATGATTAATTATTAGAAGACATTTTGAATAAAAACCCACCACTGTATCAAGAAGGTCCAAGTAAAGTTATCCCAAGTGCTGCAATGTTAGGAACACCATTAATTTCACAGGTTATGCATGAAGAGACAGTTAATAGAGTACTATATGATGTAGAAAAAGAAGCATTAAATAAAAATTGAGAAGAACTAATACAGGAAATAACTCAGCTAAATGTAAGTCCAGAAGCCTTGACACTGGCTGTAACTATAGGTCCTGTTGTTCCCTTGTAAGGAGACAAGGTAAATTGTCCTAAACCACAAACTGCAGCAATTCCTTTGAATAATCCCAGAAAAGAAATTATAATAACGGATGACCAAGCCAGTGAGTGTGATTCAGTAATTTCATTAATGGATCTACTGATAAGAGACATTTTGAGCGAAACCCCAAAGAGAGTTATGCCTAATAGTTCAAAGGGAGGAAAAACAGTTACATCCTTGGGGGTCAGGAGTGCTACATCATTATCACCAGAAGATTTAGAGAGATGGGCACAATGGATTGAAAAACAGAGTTCCCCTCCTAAAATATTAGATAATTACAAACTGAAAGTAGAATTGGAAGACCTGATTGCTGGAAATGTGGGAATAGATAGAGTGAACACTTATGATGAAGAAGAATTGTTGCGAGTATGCAGGAGTATAACTAGAAATGCAAGATTGTTTCATGAGAAATTGACTGAACTATCCTCTGAGATGGGAATAGACATAGGGAGAGCAAAGGTATTACAGAAGCTTTATCTAGTGGATTTTACTGACAGGGATCTGGAAAATATGAATGTGTCTGGAAGAAAATTGCAAGTGAAAGTTGTGGTGTATCTTGCAGAAATGGGGAGACCTTGATAAATGGAGAGCGAGGTGGCAAAAAAAAAAGAAGCACAGGCTAAGTAAGTGTCTAATGCATATTTGATGAAAGAAACAGGGAAAGTAGAAAGATTGTGTACCATGAGGGAGGTACCTGGTGGTGGATACGTGCATTTTCCACGGTGTGGACAGGATATTTTGTAATTTACAGATGAGTTTCCAAAATTGAGAGAGTAGCCAGTTGAATGGTATAGAAAGGTTGAAAGGTTTATGAAGGTTTTGAAAGTTTTGTTGAAAGATTTAGATGGTCTGTTTGATATAGTGGTGTCTGCAGACTTATGGACAGAATGTAAAATCACAGTAGATTGGCCTAGTGAAGAGTATCCGAAAGATTAAAAAACAGGCACACTTTCAGATGACTTCATGAAGAAATATCACCAAGTAATTACGTTTTTGAAAGGGAAGATACCTCCAAAAGAAACAGATTGGGTAAAAATAGATCGAACTACCCAAGAGCCAAAGGAATCGGTTCATGCCCAAGTGAAGTTGACAGAACAACAAGGAATACATTTAAATGGTCAAACAGATGGACAGACAAAAGAGCAGGGTTACAGTGATAATGTGGTCAGTAGTTTTAAACAAAAGGGACGAATGAGCAGAGAGGATGTGAAGAAAAGGTTCCCTTGTCATGGATGCGCAAAGCTCGGACATTGGTAAAACGAGTGTAAAAATATTCAGAATAATAATGGCCCAAATCAAAACTTAAATCCACAGACACAGAATGAGGGATTTACGAATCAACCACAGCAGGTAGTTAACCTGAAGTATCAGTTGCCACCTGCCCCTATGCCAAATTTTGTGAATCAGACACAGTACGGTGCGGACACCGGAATTCCAGGAAGCGGTAAGAAAAATTCTGTAGTTTTGCAATATTTTTTGCAGAACAAAAATTAAGAGGATATGTTGATGCAATGACGGTGCCTGAGGGGGGAGGAAGAGGAATGCGCACTTGGCGCATCCTTACCGGTAGATCAGTCAGGTCCATTAGTTGGAAAATGGAGGGTAATTACATCACTTCTCTAATGGACACTGGTGCTACCCGTTCTACTCTGAGAGCAACAGACATCCCAAACATACCATTCTCTGGAGGCTCTATTCAAGGGGTTGGAGTAGCTAACCAACAGATCAGAACCCCAAGTACAGAATCCATGAGGTACAAATTGGAACATTCAAAGATATGCATACATTTATAGTCTGTGATTCAAGTCCATTTAATTTATTAGGCAGACACCTTTTGTGTAAAATGAATTGTATGATCTATTGAACACCGGATGGTGTTGCTCTTCAAACTACTGATGAAGACATGGTCTATAAAATATTACTAGCTAAGAAAGGTTTCGAAGTAGATGAAATGTATTCATTAATGACAGAGAATGACTTACCAGAAGAGCTTAAAACTACAGTAAATTCAGAAGTGTCCGATTTCACTGGAAAGGAAATAGGTCTAATGGCAAATGTGGACCCAGTAAAAGTGACTGTGAAAGAAGGTGCAGTTCATCCAAACACCCGACAATACAAAATGAGTCCAGAAGTTAAAGCGGGAGGAGCTTCTAAAATTGATTGAATGATTAAACAAGGCATTCTAAAGGAAATAATGAGCAGCCTTGTAACTCACCTATAATGGGTCTCAAAAAGCATAGTGGGAAGTACAGGATAGTGCAAGATTTAAGGAAAATCAATAAAATTGTAGTACTGTGTTGTCCAGTGGTTCCAAATCCAGCAGTGATTTTGTATCAGATACCCTGGAATGCTGTATGGTTTACTGTATTTGATTTGTGTCAAGCCTTTTTCTCGATTCCATTACACCCTGATAGCAGTATATTTATCTTTCAAATTTGAGGATCATATTTTAACATGGAATCGAGTTCCTCAAGGGTATACAGAGAGTCTATCTATTTTTAATCAGATTTTGAAAAAGTGTCTACAAAAGTTAGTTATGCCCCAAAAATCAGTCCTAGTGCAATATATTGCACTATTAAATCATTTGGTTGATGGAGGACACAAGGTATCTTCAGAAAAATTACAATTTTGCAAAACAGGAGTAAAATATTCGGGACACCAAATAGAACGAGGAGTGAGGAAAGTGACCACAGAAAGAATCAGAATAATAAGACAAATGAAATTGCCCCAAACGCAGAGATTGTGGGATACTGCAGATAGTGGATTTTTGGATTCTCCTTACTATCGAAGCCTTTAATCCAGATGACACAGAAAAGAGCAAAAGATCCAATAGTTCGGGGTGATAAAAGTGTAGAAGCATTTGTGAAATTACGAAGCTGTTTATGTGAGGCCCCATCCCTAGGAATGCCTGACTATACAAAAGAGTTTGCACTGTTCTGTTGTGAGAGGGAAGATTGTGCACTCTCAGTTTTAACCCAGAGTCATGGATTAAGCCGACGTCCAGTAGCCTATTTTTCAGCTACTTTGGATTCTGTGGCTTCAGCATTACCTGGCTGCTTAAAAGCAATTTCTGCTACTTGTATGATCATAGAACAAAGTGAATCAATTGTGATGGGATATCCAGTGAAGGTATATCTTTCCACATTCAGTTGAGATTTTATTAACAAGAAATCGAACACAGCATCTTACCCCTAGTCGAATTCTAGGAGCAGAACATGTGACAGTAATCAGATGTACTATGATGAATCCAGCCACACTTTTACCCAAATGTGAAGAAGTGAAAGATGAGGCAGAACATGACTGTTTAGATGTTACAAAGATGTGCACTAAGCCACATTCTGATGTACAAGAGGAACCACTGAAAGAGCCAGAACATGAGTTATTTGTTGATGGCTCTTGTTTAAGACTTGAAGAAGGTGGACTGAGTGCAGCTATGCTGTATGCAAATTGACTGGGGTTGTTGAAGCTTCACGTTTACCTGGAGTGAAATCTGCACAGATAGCCAAATTGATAGCTATGATTAAAGTATGCAAAATTGGGAAAAACTGGAGAGTGACCATATTTACTGATAGTCAATATGGTTACAGGGTTGTGCTTGATTCTGGCCAGTTGTGGTCACAAAAGGGATACATGACTTCTTCGGGATCCCGTATCAGAAGTGGAAAATTTGTAAAGGAACTTTGGAAGCAATACAATTGCCAAAAGAACTAGCAATGGTCAAGTATGCTGCTCAGCAGTCAGGAACTGACAAAGTTACAGCTGGTAATCGTTATGCAGACCAAGTTGCTCAGTACTGTGCTAGAAATAATACGTCAGTAAACAGAAAAATGGAAATAAGTGAATCAGCTGCCAACTTATATCATTTTTAGTTTTTGAGACATGGGAACAGGTGAGACAATTTCAGGAGGAAGTGGAAGAAAGAGAAAAGGAAAATTGGATAAAGCAGGGTTGTGAACGAAGGGAAGAAGATGGTGTGTGGGTGTGCCATGATGGCAGACCAACTATGCCATATTGTTTGCTCTTACAAATGGTGAGAATGTACCATGGAGACACATGTAGGCAGGGGTGCTATGATACGACAATTCAGACAAGATTTGTACAATCCAAGATTTAGGACAGTCGCTAAAAGTCTTTGCCAGAGATGTTTAACTTGTCAACAAATAAATCCAAAAAGAAAGACAGTGGTCAGTTGGGGAAGAATTGGGAAAGCAGAGGGACCATTTGTGAGGCAACAGCTAGATTTCAGAGCACTATCACCATGCAGGGGATTGAGATACGTCCTTGTGATTGTTTGTTTGTTTTCCCGGTGGGTGGAGGCATACCCCACAAGAAGAAATGACAGCATAACTGTTGCTAGACTATTGTTGAGGGAACTCGGACTCGAACAACTTGTTGATGCCCCCACCCACTATGCCGGGCACACACTCGACCCAATCTTCACCTCCAGCAAGAACATCTCCTTCAATCACACCACAGCTCTTCATTGGACGGACCACAGCTGCGTTCACTTCAACTACAAAAGACCACGACCCACAACCTCCCACAACCAATTCCCCGAAGAAACTGGAACAAAATTACCACCGACCAGCTCTTCACATCGCTTCACCAAAACCCTCCCGCCAAATTATCGGACCCAAACAAAGCAGCCACCAACCTCACTCAATGGATCACCCACAGCGCCGACGAACTTGCACCCTTGAAAAACCATCAAATCAAGCAAGGTAGCAAAAAAGCCCCCTGGTTCAACAATGACCTTAAGAAATCCAAGAAGCTCTGTCGAACCCTCGAGAAAACCTGGAGAAAAAAACCCAACCATTGACAACCTGGCCACCTTCAAGAACGACACCCGCAAACACCACCAACTGATCCGATCCACCAAGAAATCAGCTTTCAAGGATCGACTTGACAACAACGCCCACAACAGCAAGGAACTATTCAACATCGTCAAAGAATTTACCAACCCCACAGCCTGCACCAACGACATCACTCCCTCTCAAGACCTCTGCGACTCCCTAGCCTCATTCATCCACAACAAAATCGCTGACATACATAACAGCTTTGAAAACCAGTCCGGAGACCAGTCCACTCCACCCACCTCTGAACCAAAACCCCCCTCTAACAACCTTTGCGCCTGGAACCCAATCACCACCGAAGACACCATCCCCCTGATGAACTCCATCCACTCAGGATCGCCAACCGACCCATGCCCCCACCACATTTTCAACAAAGCAGACTCCATTATTGAACCCCATCTCCGAGACGTCATCAACTGTTCCCTCAACTCCGCCACCTTCCCGGAAAGCTGGAAACATGCCGAACTCAGCGCCCTCCTGAAGAAACCTACAGCAGACCCCACTGAACTTAAGAACTACCGCCCCATCTCGCTCCTCCCATTCCCTGCCAAAGTCATTGAGAAAGCCGTCAACAGTCAGCTCGCCGCCTTCCTCGAATCCAACAAATCTCTCGACCCCTCACAGTCCGGCTTCCGAGCCAAACACCGCACCGAAACCGCCCTCATCGCAACAGATGACATTCGAACACTACTGGACAACGGAGAAACAGTTGCCCTCATCCTACTTGACCTCTCCGCAGCCTTCGACACAGTCTGTCATAGCACCCTCATACAACGCCTCAGCAACGTCGGAATACAAGGAAAAGCATTGGACTGGATCATTTCGTTCCTCGCCGGAAGAACCCAGAGAGTCCGCCTCCCCCCTTTTAGATTAGAGGCCACCGAAGTCATCTGCGGCGTACCACAAGGATCATCACTCAGTCCCACCCTCTTCAACATATACATGAGTCCCCGCGCATCCATCGCTCGACAACACAACCTCAACATCATCTCCTACGCAGACAACATCCAGCTGATCCTCTCCCTCACCAAAGACCCAAACACCGCCAAAACCAACCTACACGAAGGGATGAAAGAAGTAGCCGAGTGGATGAAGAACAGCCGTTTAAAACTGAACTCAGACAAAACGGAAGTCCTCATCTTAAGATCATCCCCCTCTGCCTGGGACGACTCATGGTGGCCACCGGCCCTGGGAACTCCACCCATACCTAGGGACCACGCACATAACCTGGGCTTCATCCTGGACTCCTCCCTCTTGATGACCAGACAAGTCAGCGCCGTCTCATCATCATGCTTCAACATTCTACGCATGCTCAAGAAAATCTTCCGCTGGATCCTCACCGAAACAAGAAAGACGGTCACCCACGCACTGGTCACAAGCCGACTGGATTACGAAAACACCCTGTACGCCGGAACCACAGCCAAACTACAGAAAAAACTCCAACGCATCCAAAATGCCTCAGCCAGACTCATACTGGACATCCCCCGCCAAGCTCACATTTCCGATCACCTGAAAGACCTCCACTGGATCCCCGTCAACAAGAGAATTACGTTCCGTCTCCTCACCCACGCACACAAAGACCTCTTCGATCTAGGACCCAAATGCCTCAACACGCGCCTGTCCTTTTACACCCCCACCCGCCAACTACGATCGTCCAATCAAGCCCTCGCAGCAATTCCGCACTTCCATAGGTCCACCATGGGGGGAAGATCCTTCTCCTACTTAGCGGCCAAAACCTGGAACTCTCTCCCCACCCAACTCCGCCTTACACAGAACCACCTCTCCTTCAGAAAGCAACTAAAAACTTGGATATTCGATAAGTAAAGTACCCCCCCTCCCTCAAGCGCCTTGAGACCCTCTGGGTGAGTAGTGCGCTACACAAATTTTTGAACTTGAACTTGAACTCCTTCCGCAGGACCCCCAATGGGTGGCTGATACAAAGGACTAGATTGCTGAATTTTTCCAGATCAGTGAGGATAGGGGGGGGGGGGTCAAGGCAACCCTTTGTGGGCAAATGATTGCACTATCCGCCTCTAAAGTTAAACTGAGGAAAGAGAATTTTTTTTAACTCCAGCAGGCAGCTGGAGCAACATAAGCAACATAATCAAGATATGAACTGCCCGTGGGGATGGGGGATGTCAAAGGAAAGTTAGACAGGGCAAAATACGAGTTAAAGGAGTTTTTTATCTTGGAAGAAAGCATATCTACAGCGAGTGTATGAAGAGAGCCAGATGGTTGGCAAGATGCTGGCCGGTAGTACCAAACCCAAACAGGAGACAGCCACCATCATGGAAATTATTGACCCCAAAACAAGAATGCCTTTAACGGGTAAAGAGGATATAGCTCATGTTTTTCTAGAACATTGCTCACAGTTATACACTACTAGATATGAAGCTGGAGAGAATCAAATACACAATTATTCTGAGGGGGTTGAGCTATCCCCTCTCTCTGGGCCAATGGTGGAACAGCTCCTGCTAGACATTTCTGAAGAAGAAATTATAAATGTAATAAAGTCTATTGCTGGAGCGAAAGCCTGTGGAGCCGATGGACTTCTAATAGAATTTTATAAAACTTTTTTTAGAGAGTTGACCCCTTTTCTGGCAAACCTTTTTAATAACATCACTCATGGAGGCTGTGTTCCCCCCAGTTTTAAGGAATCTATACTGGTTAGTTTTGTCAAAAAGGGAAAAAACAGCAAAGATGTTAATTCGTGTAGACCAATTAGTCTTCTTAACGCAGATTTTAAAATATTATTATAAATTTGGGGACACCGCTTTACTCCCATCGCCCAGGGGTTAATTCATTGTGATCAAACCAGGTTTGTAGCGGGAAGGGCCATGTCCACTAATACTGGGTTTTTAATACAAGCCCTTGACTATGTAACAAATAATAAAATACATACTCTTTGTTCTATGATTGATGCTGAAAAAGCATTCGACCTGGTAAATTGGGATGCACTTTTTTTTGGTTTAGGTAAATTTGGCATCCCGGCTCAAGTGCTAAATATGCTGAAAAATATTTACCAAGATACTCAAGCCCGGGTGATAGTCAATGGAGACTCAATAGAGATCGTAGATATACACTGCGGTACTAGACAAGGGTGTTCGATGTCAACACTACTTTTTACTTTTTTCATCGAACCCCTAGCTGTAAGAATACGCGGAAATCCCCTGATTAGAGCTCCATGCAAAGGAATGTCCAAGCTGAAATTATTTGCGGACAACATAATTATATACCTTTGCCCGGATAAACAGATCGTGGAAGAAGCTCTTTTAAAATTTTGTAAATTCGAACAAATAGGAGGCTATAAAATAAATCAAAATAAAACGGAGATTTTAGTGCTTAACATGGATTGTAACTTCTTACCCACGAATTTAAGAATCCAGGTTTTGAAAGAAGAGTCAATTAGATATCTGGGTATCTATGTCTCGAGCCGTAGAAAAATTATTTAACTTGAACTACCTAGCTGTGCGAAATAAAATTAAAACCCTATTGGACAAGTGGTCGCTTCTACCATTGACTCTGATTGGTCTTGTAGTACTCTTAAAAATGTCAATTCTTCCACTTTTACTATTTTGGTTTAATAATGTACCCTTAAAAATCAATGCTAAGTATTTCAAAGAAATTGACTCTATGTTCAGGGAATTTGTTTGGAATAAAAAGGTGTCAAGGGTTAAATTGCCCATATTATAACTGGAGATTAATCAAGGGGGGGTTAGCCTTACCACATATCCATACTTTTTCAGCATTATTATATCTTACAGCATGTTTACTTGAACCTTACCAGCGGATGGACAGATATTTTTTTGAAAGAATGATTGGTGAGTCTGGCACACAAATTCCAGTTTTTTTTAAAACATCTAAATTACCAAAACAGTCCTGTTATAAGACTCTTCGTGACTACTCCGATCGACTCCAGTCCTTTTTTAAACAAGCGAACAGGTCTGGGTTCGCTTTTCTAAAATGAGAGGAATGTAGGGGGTTTGGCCTGCAGATTCATTCCAGTTGTCTTAGGAGATGGAAGGACATTGGTTTCCAGAATCTGGGCCATTTTTTTTATTGTAAATACAGTGATTTCTTGGGAAGGAGTCCTAGGCAGAACTGGGAACCGAATTAAGCCAGGGTTCTTGGAATATATGCAGATCGTAAACTTTATTAAAAAATCAAATTTCCTGCCAAGCAGAGTTCCAATTGCCCTGGTTAATGCTCTAAATAAAGTAAAATTAAAGGGAATAGGAAATTGGTACTCCTTACTTATGAAACACAAGGCACTCCCCCTGATTGATGAATATTTGGGAAAAATAACTCGGGAGACTAACTGTTCCTTCTCTCATCAGGAATGGCAGGCCATAGCCCGGGTAGGAAGTAAGGCCCTGAGAACAGCTAATTTTAAAAGGATGGCCTTTTTTTCACAGTGACTGGCTTATTACACCCCGAAAAAGCTAAACAAATGTCATGCGGAAGTGGATAATAAATGCTTTCAATGCCTGTCCCTTGGCGAGGGAGACTGGCTCCATATATTTTTTACATGCCCGAAGCTTGAAGCCTTTTGGAGTAACATTTTTCTAGCTATGAGTCAGGCTATTAAAAAAAAAGATCAACCCAGAGACAGAAGTGGCTCGTTAATTCTCCACAATTGGAAGTCAGAAGAGATTCCATCTTATCCTAAATGGATAAATATAATGTCTAGGATAAGGAGATTCGAGGAAGTATATGCTAAACGGGTTTGGGCAACAAAAAAGTTTACAGCAGTTTGGAAGTTTTTGGACAATTTGGATGTATCATTGGAAGCTTAGCACTTTAGCACATTGCACTTTAGAAAACTTAGCACTTTAGCACGTTGGACTTTAAGCCCCTATATAACAGGGGGGAAAGTATTGTACTGTAATAATGCTAGGACTTTACACATGAAGAAGGTTGTTGATAATCCAATCGATTCCAGTTGTCATTTTGAGGATCATTAGGCACAAGGCACTTTAGGGTACTTTAGGAAGTGGAAGGTGTAATTGCTTCTTGATGTATATGAATATATGGTGTTCTTGACTTTTTGTTTTCTTTTTTTTTGGGAAGTGTTCATCCCTGTTTTAAGGGTATCAACTGTTAAATGTATACACTGTGTATTTGCGTCAAATACGGATGTATTCTGGTTGTTGTTTTTTCTCTCTCTCCTGATGACCTACGTTATATTTTTGTTCTCTGCTCTGCTTAGCAAAAAAAAAAAAACATAAAAATATTTTTTGTAAAAAGATACTTCTCGGAGTCAGCAATAATGATGTGCAAGATGTATCTTATCAATTTCTCTTTCTGGCTATGACCATAGTACGGATACGTATTGCCTCTGCCTGGCTTGATCTGGTGCCCCCAACATTTCAGCAGTTGTGTCGCGGTTACTCTCAATGTTTATTCTGGAAAGAGCTATATACGAGAGAAAGGGTAAAAGAGCGAGACTTCTGGGTCGACATCTTTGGGCTCCTTTAGTGAGAAGGAAGGAGTCATAGGAGGCTAATGATCCCTGAACCATATGCTGAGATGGATAGGAGAATCTCTCTGGTGTGGCATCGATTGGTAAATACTGTACATTTTGATGCTTAGCGCATGAATTGATTTATGGCTGAGCTCTCCCTTAATTATATTTTGGAGTAGGATGAATCATTGTTTATTTTCTTTTTGACTGTATATTTGAGTGGGATGAATTAACGCTTATCTCCTTTTTTAGGATTTTTGATTGCTAAAAAAGTCTGGATGTAACCTAACTGCTTAATATATTATATAAGTTTGTGCTGTTTATCAAAATATAAATATTTGAAAAAAACAATTGTTCAAATTAATTGGAGAAAGATTCACAGCGGCAACTTCTTAAAATTTCAAATCCACATGTCCAATGCAACCGGCCTGATAAGCAACAGCACGGACCCACGAGACCACCGCTTTCTTGGCCGGTGCCATCAGCGCTGCCAAGCTCCATAGTAGGAGAGGTTATACCAGGGTAAGGATGTGCTGTTAGGTAGAGAAGCTCCAGTCCCATATATATAAAGATTCTGCAGCACTGCTTTGCCCTCTGCTGTGCTGTTGTGGACTGCTGAGTTCAAGCAGTAATGCCTGGTGAAGGTGTGTGAATTCTTCCAGGTAGCTGCACAGCTGATGTCCTGGATTGGCACACTAGCAAACAGTGTGGTTGATGCTGTAACAGCTCTTGTAGAGTGGGCGCGCAGTGGTGTCTTTAGCGACTTCCCTGCTCCTTGATGGCAATAGCGAATGGTGTGAGAACTCCAATGAACAACACTCTGTTTGGAAAGAGGACAGCCCTTTCGTGGAGCACTATAGGCCACAAAGGGTTGAGTAGACTTACGAAAGACCTTTGTCTTCTGTAGGTAGAATTTCAAGCATCTTTTGACATTCAGAAAATGAAGAACCTGTTCTGCTGGAGTTGGAGTTGTAGGATTTGGGAAGAATGTTTTGAGAATGAGAGGCTGATTTAAATGAAAATCTGAAGGGACTTTATGAATGAACTTAGGGTTGGTGCGCAAAACCACTCTATTGTCCCTAAACTGCAGAAAAGGTTCCTGAAGGGTAAGAGCCTGAATTTCGCTCACTTGCCTGGCCTACATCAATGCCGGTAGCAGAGCTACTTTCCAAGAAAAACATTTGATATCAACTCTGTGAATGGGGTTGAAAGGGTGCTTCATAAGCTGTGAGAGGACAATATTGAGCTGCCAGAGCGGTGGAGAAGATATGACAGGTAGAAATACTCTAAATAGCCCTTTAAGGAATTGCTTAATAATTCTAACTGACCATAGAGAAGGCAAGGAAGAAGACCTTCTAAAGTGAGATTAGCTGCCAGGTGGACTTTTATGGAGGTGTGAGCCAATCCAGATCTTGCCAAGTGTAAGTGGTAAGGGATAACCTCATGTGGTGAAGAAGAGAAAGGGTATACATTAGATTGTTGGCAGCAAATACAAAAACGTTTCCACTTCAGCCGATGAGTCTTGTTAGTACTCTGCGCTCGGGCGCTGGAGAGTATGTCCTTGCATTCGGATGAAAGGTTCAGAAGGGCAAACTCATTGTGGTCCGGAGCCAGATTGCTAAATAAAGAGGTTTGAGGCCCGGATTCAGCGCTTGACCATGGGACATTCACAAGACAGATTGATTCATATCCAACAGCATGTGGTGCTTCTATAAGACTAGGAGGAGCTCTGTGAACCAGTGCTGGTATGACCAGGAGGGGGCTAGGAGGATCATCCTGCAGGGTTCAGCTTTCATTTTCACGAGTAGCCTTGGTAGAAGAGGACTTAGAGGAAAAGCGTAGGCAAAAGTGTCCGACCATGCCAATGAAAAGGCTTTCCCTCAAGAGAGTTGCCTGATCCAATTCCCATTCGTGGCATGGAGACTTTAGCCTGCTGAGAGTGTCTGCTGTTGAATTCTGGTTGCTGGGAATCTGTTCTGCTCTTAAGGATAGTTTGTTGTGAATTGCCCATTCCCAGATGCAGTGCACTTCTAAAGAGAGAAGGTTAGATCTGTTGCCATCCTGCGTGTTGATATAGTGCATCATGGTTGTGTTGTCCTTCCTGATCAGTAATGCTGAGTTTCTTACTTTTGAAAGGAATGCCTGTGAGGCCAGTTGAACTGCCTTGAGCTCCAACAAGTTGATGTGGAGATTGCAATATGAGTGCTGCCATCTGCTGCTGACCTGTAAGTCTTGAAGGAATGCTCCCCATCCCTCGGGGGAGGCATTGCTAGTAATGACGAGAGGAGAAGAAGTGGCCAGAAAAGATAGACCGACTGAGATATTCTGTCCACCAAGAGATGGCTTTGACCATATTTGGGGTGATGATGAGCAGATCATCAAAAGATCCCTCTGCTTGTAGCCAGTTTGTCTGGCACCTCTTGGAGAGGCCCCATCCTTAGACAGCAAAATATAACAAGAGAGATCCAGTATGGCATCATCCCTAGGAGGGATTTGTAATGGAGAACTGAAAGAGACCTTTTTTGTGTGATTTACTCTAGAGATATCAGCTTGAATTGTCTTTCGACCAAGAGGAAAAGCTTTGTTGAGTGTTGTGTCGAGTGTTGCTCCTAGGAAGGTGATTGTTTTTGAAGGATTCAAGACTGACTTCTCCTGGTTTACGGTAAGGCCTAAGTTGCTGAACAGCTCTGTGCAGGCTGCTGTGGACGTTTGAGCTGTGGACATGGATGGCGCCTTGACCAACCAATCAGCCAATTAGGGGAACACTTGGTGTCTTTGTTTCCTTAGAAAGACTGCCACTGGGGCCAAACATGTTGTGAGTATCCGCGGTGCGTACTTGAGGTCAAAAGAAAGGACTCTGAATTGATAGGGGCTCCTGGATACTGCAAATCGTAGTTACTTCCTGTGAGAGGGATGAATATGGACATAGAAGTAGGCATCCAGTAACTCAAGGGTGTACATGTGTTCCCCTGGATTTCAGAGCAATAGAATCCCCTGCAGGGTGACCATGTGGAAGGACTGTTATTTGAGGTAGATGTTGGGAGTCCTCAAGCAGAGAATAGGACATGAAGGAACTCCAGAGTATGGAAAACTTGAATAAGGTTGAAGACCTTTTGAAGGTTATTTATTTTAAACTTTCTTTATTAATTTGTCTTTACAATCCGCTTATCACTTTCATATACAAAAACAATTCCAAAACACTTCTACCTCAGCCGAGGTAGCGAACCAGCCCAGTTTTCACTTCAACGATTCAGTCCAATTTGCAGTCCTTTTGGCGTTGGTCAAGCTGACACAGACAACTTTATTGCTTTGCATTGCTTCACCTTATCTTAGCTCTAACCAACCTAACCTTTCCACCCAACTCGCCCCAAACCTCCGCCCTCGAAAACAAACCCCCTCCCCACTCCCTCCCCTCCCTGCCGGGTCTGTATAAGTAGAGGTCCATGTAACTCAATGTTCAGTCGGGGTCTCCATATTCCTCTCCGCTTGGCTGAAGGCTAGCCACCCACTGGCAATCGTCCCTCCTTGGGATCCCTGTGTGGATTGCGAGACCTGACCTGTTATTTCCTGAATCATCACCCCCCCCCCCCACGCCAGCAATACCTCCGGTAATTTAGCATCTCTTCTTGTGGCCCGCAAATGCCCCTCTTCGGCCAGAGACCATTCCCTTAAATCAGTTTTCCATTTCTCCAGTGAGGGCCCCTGTTGTGTTAACCAGTGAATCGCAATGCGGCGTCTAGTTATTACAAGCCCCAGAACCAAAATCCGCCTACTAGTCTTACGTTTAGGATCCCGGGGATAGAACCCAAAAGACAGGGGCGCAGGTCCATGTCAATCCGCCACCCTGTAATCCTAATCAGGTGTTCTAGGACCACCTCCCAGTACGTCTGAATTATCGAACAGGCCCATACAATATGGGGGAAGTCCACCGGGGCGTAGCGTCATCTAGGGCAGTGTGGATCTCTAGAGTTGTCAATGACGTGAAGCCGCCTCGGTGAGAGATAGGTCATGTGTACCATGTTATACTGGATTTGTTTGAATCGACTGCATACCGACACCTTCCGCACACTCTCATGTATCATTTCCCAGTCACGCGCCATGATCTCCTGCGGACACACCCGCTGCCATTTCTCCTCTACCTTTAGGGGTCCATTCTTTTTATCCTCCCTTAGCGCCCTATAGAGGTGCATGACAAACTTCTGCCCCCCCCGGCCATGGTGATCATGGTGACTACTGTATTCGTGTGCTCCGGAGCTTCTGGGAATGAAGGCCACAACTGCCGTGCTGTTGGCGCTATTTTTGCATACTGCAGGATTTGCCCTGTTCCCAACTCAAAGGTGTCTACTGCCTCCAGATAGGTGATAAATTTGTTATCCGGATAGAGGTCTGATAACATAAGGCAACCCCCCTCCTTTCACTTATCGATGGACATAACCCTCTAAATTTGAGCGAAGGCCGGCGTAAGCCAAAAATCAACCTGAGGGGCAAACGGCCTGGCCCGGATAAGTCTGTAAGCTACTCTATGCCATATCCCGGCTAATAGCCGTAACCAGCGGGGACTGCGCTCCCGTCTCCCCCGCCCACCAGAGAAGAGTTCCCAGCTGCTGATCCCCACAAGAGCCCGCTAGCAAGGACCTCTCCCAGGAGGGGTCCGTATCCAGCCAGGCGATGGCGTGTTGGAGTTGCGAGGCAAAGTAATCGAGCTCCATATCTGGGATTTCCAGGCCTCCCCTACCCGACCTGTGTTTCATTATGTCCAGGCTAACCGACTCTGCTTGCCGTTCCACAGCAATAAAGTAATTAGTGTGTCCAACTCCTTGAACACCCGATGCGGCAGTTTGAAGAAGGAACCCTGCATTGTGAATAGACATCGAGGCAAGACCACCATCTTTATCAGGGCGATCTTCTCCATTAGAGAAAGTTTGAGAGTGTTCCAGAAGGCAAAACTGCCCCAGGGACCCCGCAATATTCGCCCCATATTGTGGTGGTAAAAGGTGGACTCATCCCTGCCTATCCAGATCCCCAGGTAGCGTAGCGTATCAGTCACCCACGGAAGTCCCAAATCTGGGAGCTGAGTTCCGTCCCAGTCGGTCACAGACCCAATCGCGTAGAATTGCGACTTTGTTCTATTAATATATAGCCCAGAAGCCTCCGAAAATTCAGTCAGCGCCTCCATTAGCGACGGTAACGATCGAGCCGGCCGTTGCAGGTATATCAGGGCGTCATCGGCATATAGAGACACCATATGTTCTATACCACCCACCCGGATTCCCTGACCTCGGAGCGCCCGTCGGAGATAACATGCCAGTGGCTCCATTGCCAGGCCGAAGAGCAGGGGAGAAAGCGGGCACCCCTGCCTCATCCCTCTCTCGATAGGCAGTGTGTCCGACACATACCGACCCGTGCGAACCCTTGCCACCGGCCGCGCATATAGTAGTTTAACCCAATTAACAAATCCCTCCCCAGACCCAATTTTAGGAGCACCTGCCACAAACAGTCCCATCGGATCGAGTTGAATGCATGTTCGATATCAAGAAAAGCTAGTGTGCACTGCTGTGCGCTACCCTCTAAGGACTGCATAACATGCGCAAGACGGCGGATGTTCCATAGTGTATTCCTGCCCGGTATAAAACCAGACTGATCATCATGTACCAATCGACATAGGTGCAGGAGGAGCCTGTTCGTCAACACCTGGCTAATGATTTTAGGATCCACATTTAACATTGAGATTGGCCTATAAGAACTGGGGAGCAGGGGGTCCTTCCCTGGTTTGGGAATCATCCCCAAGAGTGCCTCGCACATGGAGTCTGGGAGGATACCGCTTTCGAAGGCTTCCACCATGATTTCCAACAATTTGGGGACCAGGACCCCCCATATTTTTCATAATGTTCAGCCGCTAGGCCATCCAACCCCGGGGATTTAGCAGTCAGCAGATGGCCGATTGCTGACCCCACTCCTCCCCCCTGAGCAGGGCCCCCAAGGACTCCTGACTCTCATGGTCTATGCACGGCAGTGGGGCTGGGGCTCAGAATAAATTTTGCTCAGATGGGCATGCTGTGTGTAAACCATACTTCCCAGTTTGGATTGGATGGTTAAAATAGGGTGGGGCTGAGTCTCCAGTCTAATCAAGCGCGCCAGTAGACACCCAGCTTTTTACCCCTCAGTATACCAACGGCGTCTACTCTGTTGAATTTGCCCAACGAGTCCCAGATGTCCCCTATCCTGCATCGTACCTCCGCCCACTTAGCCGGCCCATCCCTATTTTTGGGGAGCTGCTTTTCTAGCGCTGCCAAACGCCCTCCCTTTTGCCGTAGGTCTCGCTTGAGCGTTTTCTTCACCCCCACCTCCGTACACATGCAAACCCCGCAAGGCAACCTTCATCCCATCCCACTCGAATGCTCTAGTGCTAGCCGTACCCCAGTTTACATCAAAATAGGCCTCCAGCTCAGTATTTATTGCGTCCTTATAGAGCTTGGCTAGGGCTTCAACGTTTAGCCTCCACAGCGGTATCTTGAATCTCGGCCGACCTAGTGAGTATGTTATCAAGAGGGGGGAGTGATCAGACAGATATCGTGACAAATACTGTGCCTCCCCTATTTGATGGACCGCCTTTTTTTGGACAAAGAAATAGTCTAGTCTACTATAGGTATTGGCAGCAGGTGTGTGGCATGAATACACTCGATAACCAGGGTGGCGGTGTCTCCAAATATCCAGCAGGTGATAATTTTGAAGTATGCAACCCATAGCTTCTCTCATCCTAGGCTTGGCATCCCGCCTAGGGTGTTGTCGGTCTATCTCCCCATCAAGGGCACAGTTAAAATCCCCTGCAACTATCAATTCTGTGTCTGGATCCAGGTCTAACTGCCCCAGGACCTGACCCAAAAACTCCCCATCATCACTATTCGGGGCATATACATTCACTACAGACATGCAGCGGCCATCCAGAGTCCCTCACCACAATCACGTATCTCCCCTCCGGATCTTGTCTAACATGAACAGCTTTGAAGGGCCCTCCCGGGGCCACCCAAATTAGCGCCCCCCCTCGCAAACCCTGAATAGGAGGTCGCAAAAAACTGGCCCCTCCAGCGTCTCTGGACGTACTTAAGACAGTCTCCCCACAAATGCGTCTCCTGAAGGAGAGCGATACTGATCCCATACCGTCTGAGGTAAGTTGTCACCCGTATCCTTTTGACCACATTATTAAGCCCCAGGACATTCCACGTTACAAATGTATACTTCTGCGTGTCACCTGATATGAGTTAGTAAGGAATGACAAGAAAAAGGGTTGAGGCAAAGGACCTGCACCTATTAGTGTGAGTGGCTTTCAAATTTAGCGATGGTGCTCGAGTTGTCACTACTCGATTGCGGACGCTGCTCTTGGACGCTGGCCACCATGCCATATTACGCTTAAACAATTTTCAGTGGACCATAACAAAATGTAAAAATACGATGTGATGCTCTTTTTCGTGAATTATATCTCGAACTTTTGATCTATATATTGATCCTTTTTGAGCCCTGAAGATGTCTCATCTGTGAGACGAAACTAGTTGGCTAAGAGAAAAAGTCACTTGTACCTTTGGATTTTCTTGTGTGGATAAAGTAATAAAGAATACATTCCGATCACCAGTCAAGTCCGGACCTGGTCATTTTGGATCTACTTATTTGCAAAAAGACTTATATGATAATTTTTCTTGTTGGGTGCTGATTCCAAAATATTTCCTGGTATGAGTTAGTGTCCTTTGGCTCGGTAGCCCCCAACTACCACCTGCAGGGCTTCCACCCAAGTGTTATTGTGACCCGTTTCGTGCCAATCGCACCTGACCCCTATTAGCACAGAATAGACCAGACCCGGCAGTAGACCAAAGATAAAAACAACAGTGCAAATCTCCCAACCCCAACTCCCCCCTCCCCCAGGCAGAAGTACTCTAGTCCCATAACCCAACCCTGGTCTGTTGCCTCAGGACCCCCGCCCCAGTGCTCCTCCCTCCCCCCAAACTACCCTCCCCAACTTGAAGTAAGAACTAGAAGATATACAACGTTTTCAGATTCAGTCACCCCCCCGGTCTCTGATAGGAGCCGAACTGCCTGGCGCCGTGCGGCCCCGCCCAACCTAAAGTCTAGCCGGACAACCGCAGCACACCACAGCTGGCACATCAAAAGGGTTCAGTGGCGGCAAAGTACCCCCCATTTAGAACATTTCATCCCCCCCTCCCCACAGCACCTCTGGGCCCAGGGCCCCAGCCTGTACTTACAGTTACCATGTCCAAGAGCCCCAGGGTTGTGAGCGGTGTCCGACTCAAAAGTGTATTTCAGGAACCCCCCTCAACCTGGCCGGCGGCGTCCCCCAGGTCCGACTGCGTTTTCTGTCCCAAGCATAAGGGCAAAAACTGGTTTTGGGGAGCCGGGTTCCCTTTCCACGGCAAACATCTTGGAGAGCCGAAGGGCAGGAAACACGGAGCCGATCCAGTCCTCCGGGAATAGGTCTGCTGCCAGCCCCTCCGCTTTTTCCGGAAATCCCAAAAAGCAGAGGTTGTTCCTCCTCGACTGCCCCTCGCATCTTCCGCCCTATCCTATAGTCGGGTTGAGTTCCTGTAGGGCCGATATCATCTCCTGGAGCTGTTGGACCTCGGTCTGCCACACATGTAGGTCACCTTCGGTCGTAGTGACCGGTTCCGCCACCTTTCTGAGGTCCAAATGCAAATGAATAATATCCATGGCCATACCGTCCATCTTGGATTCCAACGCCACATGGGATTCACGTATGGCTTCCAGTTTGTCGGATTTGTCTTTAGCCGCCGAATCCTGATTTGTGCGCTGCTCCGGGTTCTTCCTGTGACGGTCCGCAGTTGTATGGCCTGGCAACGTATACTGCATTATTTTGTTGGCTTGGGCGTTCCTCAGTAGTCTATATCTCCCCAAGCCTGGCCCCCACATCTCAGGGCAACTCCCAGCGGCCCCCCTCTAACGATTAGTGGTGCAAAGACAAGCCTGCTGTGCAACCTGAAGTCAAGGATACCCACTGGTCGTCCGGGTGTCAGTCGTCTCACTTACCCCGCAGATGGTCGGGGTTCGCTTCTTGCCCCACAGGCTTCTAGTGCGTGCCCATTGCCTCTGGCCTAAATTAATGCAGAGCAATCACCCTGATGTTGATGATGATGATGATTATGATGTCACCCTGATGTTGCAGGATTCCGGTCAGTGGGGCAGGAGCAGCGCAGATATGCGACTAGCTGGCCATTTTGCTAAGCCACGCCCCCCCACTGAACCGAGTTAAAGGCAACTATTACAATCCAACTTCTGAAAATGTGATTACTGCCACTTGGACTTGATTACAAAATTTTGTTCACACTGATATGTGGATTAATATATCCAGGCTGCTGAGTCTAGAGTTAACAGGGTAGTACTTTGCAATCTCCTCTGTTGGGTACATGGTTGTGTTTTTCCACTGTTATACTGCCTGCCCCAGAGGGGGAACTGTACTGTCCTGCTTTGGGCCCCTGGGCCCCGCCTGCCCACGACCGGTGCGGCCGCCAGCCCGAGCACGCTGAACTCCACAGGCTCCCAGCACCGGGTACACTGGACCAGCGTCCCCCAGCACCGGAGTTACTGCCGCCACTCACAGCACCGGGACACCTGATGCACAGCAGTCTAATGGGGCTCTGGAGGTCCCACTAGGGGTCTAACATTGCCGGCCGTCCTCCAATCACTTCCCAGAGGGGGCCTAAGGGCCAGGGGAGTCCTTCGCCATCACAATCCCTCGCACGCTCCCGAGCCTTTTTCCACAGAAAGCGGGGCGGGTCATGCTGAGCACAGCAGGCCCCACTCACCAGGCTCATGTGCCGGACATCCCCCTCACCTCAGGCGGTAACTCAGCCAGTCTGTCCTCCACTGCAGCAACCCCTGCGGCGACCGCAGTGGCCAGGGGGGGTCCCACGAAGATCCAATCGCAGGGCTCAGCACACAAGCAGACCGACTAGCCCACGGTGATCTCTATTACTTGGGATAGGTCATGGACGTCATCTTAGGCAGCAGCATTCCACCGTGGCTCCGGAGGTCGTAAGTTGATTCCTCTCACCAGGGGCCATTTTTTCCCTCGCTTCAGGCCAGACCCTCGGGGTCAGGGGAGACCACTTTTGGTTAGCTTTAGTTTTGGGGTCACTGTTACCGCCAGGATTTTGCAGGATTCCGGTCAGTGGGGCAGGAGCAGAGCAGAAATGCGACTAGCCGGCCATTTTGCTAAGCCACGCCTGCCAGTGATGAAGGTATGCAGATATTTTGACCCCTAACTTGATTGATGATGGATGATGGATAGCAGGTGCCTGATGGTGGTCACTGACGACGAGTTGAATCTTTTCCTTGTCATCCAGCTGTACCTCTTGGAATAGACCTGCTGTGTGCTGCTAGTGGTGGCTGACATTGGGAGTATTGAGGACAATAGGGTTGTGACAAGTAGGTGTAACAGGGTACTAATATTGTTGGTAGGCTCCTCTGTATGATGGAAGACCTCTTCTTTGAGCTCCTCGAAATGGTTCTTTATGATACTGAAGCATCCCCAGTGGCTTAGCTGTGTCAGTATTCGTCTTGATACTTTGAAGCGCCTCATTGAAGTCTTTGCCATAAAGGGCTTCTCCGTCAAAAGGGGGGTCATGGATGTTGTTCTGTTCCTCAGTGCGGAAAGATGGTGTTCTAAGCCATCCCTGATGGTGTAAAACAACTGCACCTGCAAGTGATATAAAGCCTGGGGTTGCAATGTCCAGCGACTCCCGCCACAGCACAAAAGCCTTGTACCTCTGTTTACCTTTTTGCACTAAGAAAATAAACTCCCACAAAGAGAGAGATTACTTTCTCAATACAATGGTTGAACGACCTACAAAGAGCAGGACATTCGTCATGGTAACCTGGCAAACTTCTGATGGATACACTGGTGGATGTCTACAGGAGAACACCATGGCTCTTTTCCCAACTCAAAATTAAGCTGAGGAAATACAAGTTTGACAGGACAGGAAGAATTCCAATTTGCAACAATGTCAAAGCTGTGAAGAATTACAAATGTTGCTTTTTGGAGAGTACTATGCCTGAAAATGTTATCGCCCCTTTGAAGGTGAAAGCGAGTTACGCTGGTAATCAGTAATAAGGAGGCTCTCACATGCTTCTACAGATTCTGTGCTTTAGGCACTCTTGTTTAAGAGGTTTTGATTTTAGATCCCTTGGTCATAAATTAGGTCTTTATTTTTTAACCGTTCTAATAGTGCACTTCACAAGAAATAAACCGATGTGTGGAAGCTTGTGTGTCTCAAAGAAGGCAAAACATCCATATTGATTATTCTTTGACATGGAGATGTTACCCGGTGCGTCTAGATAAACACCAGCGCACTAGTCACAAGAACTTACCAGAAGGAAGTTACCCAGACATAATATCGAAGTCTGGTGATGTTCGACTGCTGAGGAGTATGCACAACATTTGAATCAAAAAGAGAGTGCACGAGAGGGAGGCGGTATTATTTTAAGGGTGAATGGAACTGGAATTGTTTTTTACAAAACACTGTTAAGAAGTAAAAGCAGTAGAAATGTATAAACAACCCAAAAAAGTCTTGCATCAAACACAGAACTTCCTCTTCTTTCTACCACTATTTGAAAAACCAGCAACTAGGTAGGAATTGTTGGTGAGGCAAAGGAAGGCGCAATAGCTTTGCATGAGGAGGGGCCTCTTCGGCTGGGAGTCTCAGTGCTAAAAGAGACAGAATTCTTTTGAGAAGCATTTTTTTCTGATCTACCCGTAGCATGTGGAATTCACCACCAGTTGGGAAGGAGAGCCCGATGGTTGCAAGAGAAATCGTTATTTCAACATTTGGAACCACATCTTCTCATAGTCACCACTAAACATATTTTCCTATACAGTCTATACATTAATTATCAGGTCAGTAGCAATTACCCTGGTTTTGTAGCTCATCCAGGTCCATGAACCTGCTGGGACGAGGATTGAACCCCATAGCAGCTTCAAGCTCTTTCTCCCTTTTTCTGCGTAACTCCTGTTCATGAGCCTTTTTCGCCACTTCTTCAGACAGCTCATCCAGCTCACTCTTCTGGGGAACTGGAAAATCAATTCCTGCAATACAAGCCCAATGTGATGTGATTATTTTATGCAGGCAGCCCCTTTCTACACTTGCTATTTGTCACATCGTCGCTTTCACTGAAGCCACTGAGAAGCAATCAGATGAAGCATATGTAAGGCTATTTGCAGTGACCAGTCTAGTTAATAAAGACGCTCCACCCCACTTGTTACTATTGTGTCCATGGGATTACTGGTACTAAAATAAAGAAATAACTAAATTAATTACTAAAATAACTACTACCGACAGTGACAAAGTACAACTCGTACTATAAAAGTAAAATTACATAAAATGAATACAATGTAAAATATAAATTATCTAAAATATAAACTATGAACTCTAATTAATTTGTAATATGGAAATATTGTTTGTTTGTATAAGCTTTATTCGAGACAATTCTCATAAAAGCACATAAAATCAGAACAGTTACACAAAATACATAATACAGAGTAAAAATTCATTAAACACAGTGCAGCTCATACAACATTACAGATAAAACAATTTATACCAATACATAAAAGTTTATTAATTTATTAAAAGGAATCCCTAAATTACCTGCAATCCCCTAAGGACCGTCGTCTTATCGCCCAAGCCCAACCCATGTATTTGGCGACACCCATGACTATCGAATCCTGATATGTTGTACATAGGATTCTTAGGGCCACGGAACTATCGCGTGTCCCCAAATTTTTGCATACCGGCGAGAGCCATTTCCTCCTTGGGTTCACATAGGCTTCACATGAAAAGAGGAAATGGCCTAGGCTCTCCTCGGCATTTTCACAGGCAGGACATAGGCTATTAGTGGGTCTGTGCCAACCAGATGTCAATTTCTTAAGAGGGATAGATCCTGACCTTAACTGGAAAATGAGTTTCCTGTCCATTGGTACCGTGATGTTATCCCAATAATTTTCTAGGACAGGTAAAGTTTTTGTCTCCAGGAAACGACCAGACATTGAATCTGCCCTGGTGTCATTCAGCATCTTGCCTCCCACCCAATCCCAGTATTGCTCTTTGAGGGCTTCTTTGCTTGGGAAGGTTTCTCCCTCAGGGTTGTTCCAAAGATTTGAAAACCCTAGATTTACCAACATGGTCTTCAGATGTTTTAACCATTTTATCTTATGGAAGGTATCTTCCTTGATTATCCACAAAAAGCCCTCCGCGTACTGTCTTATTTCTGGAGTCGTCCAGAGGCGTCTCCAGTAAAGAACTGGTCGCAATCGAGCTCTGTCGATGATCGTGCGTCTACCAAGCTCCATAAACAATGGGATCAGGGGGGTGCTCTGCGGAAGTCCAGTAATCCCGCGCATGAACTTGTTCTCGGAGGTCTGAAGAGCCATCAGACTATTCCAAGCCCATAGTTCAGCGCCATATAAGGTGGCACCCAAAACCTTCGCATCATACACTGTCAGTGCGGGTTTTATAGGTTTTGTTTTTGATTTACGGTGTTCCCCCCTTAAGGCACCTGATAGCTGCTGGTGCTTTAGGACTACTTTGTTCACATGATGCGTCCAGCCAGTCCCCCCCGCAATCTGCACTCCCAAATATGTAAATTCATTGACTATGTCGAGCCTGCTGTTATTTAGGGTTATCTTAGGATAGCTTCTACTTCCAGCAGAGAAGGCCATTAATTTAGTTTTTCCTACGTTTACCTCTAGCCCGTGCTCCATGCAAAAAGCATCAAAAATGCTTAATGCACGCTGCAGCCCCATGGGAGTCTTGGACAAAATAAGAGTGTCGTCAGCGAACATCAGGATCGGAACCCTGGTGTCCGCCAACGAAGGGGCATCGACACTAGCCCTCAGCATTCTCTCGACTATCCCGTTAATAAATAACGAGAAAAGTAGAGGGGCCATAGAACAGCCTTGCCTAACACCCCTTTCCACAGGGAAGTCCACTGTTGTCTCGCTACTTCCTCCCCATTGGACTCTGGCAAAGTTGGATTCGTGCAGTCGCATAATTAATGTTAGCAGTTCTGCAGGAATCCCCAGCTTTTGGAGCACCGACCATAGCTTGTACCTGGGGACTAGATCGAACGCAGCCCGCAGATCGACAAACGCGACATACAGGCTGCCCCTTCCCAGCTCAACGGTTTTCCACCTCAATATTGTGAAGCGAAAGACCTGGTCAATGGTACTAGTAGCTCGCCTAAATCCCGCTTGATATGGGGAGAGGGCGCTGTTGTCTTCTACCCAGTCCATTAGCTGGTTTGTTACCATTCTTCCGACTATTTTCTGCACAGTGGCTATTAAGCTTATGGGCCTATAATTTGCAGGCAGTGAGCGATCACCCTTCTTGTGGATGGGGATAATGGTTGCTCCTTTCCAAATGTCTGGAACCACTGCCCCCTTTGCTAGGGCATTTGCTACAAGCAGGATGTATCTCGCCCATCTAGCCACATCATGTTTAAAAATATCAGGGGGGATACCATCTGGGCCAGGCGCCCTCCCACATTTCGCCGAACTGATGGCAATTTCTGCTTCACTGAGGGAGAATAAATCTTCGATTGCATAGGCCGGGATTATATCTTCAGCTGTCACGGATATATTACTTTCCGCGTACTGGGGCCCGAAATAATCGACCCAGGATTCCACTGGTACCTTATTGTCAGGTTTTGCTGGGCCCGCACCACTACCCCACTTGATGATTTTCCAAAATAACATTGAATCTTTGTTATCGGAGGCTTCTTTTAATTGGGCCCAATGGTCTTCGTCCCATTTCTTTTTTGCACGATAAATGGCTGCTTTGTACAATTTCCTATGCTTAATCACTGCAGCACGATCCCTGTTCCTTATTGCCTGCCCCAGATCTAGACGTGCTGCTCTGCAATGATTATCGAACCACCTACCCACTTCTTTAGTTTTCTTCCCTTTTCTTTTCTTTATAAAAAAACATGGTCTTAAAGAGGAGAATAACTTATTGTGGATTTCAGTGATAACTTTGTCCCCGGGAGCCACTGGGACGGCAGCTTCAATCTCGGAAATTGCACCATCAACCTTATTAATGATATATGTCATAGTGACTTCGTTTGCTAGCACCTTGGGCCATTTTAGCCTTCGCTCATCATTACTTAAAAGAGGGGTTTCATCGTGTGTCTCAATAGGGTTTCCCAAACCTGCATTCCACCACTTATGTGACACACATAGGGGGTTGTGATCACTTTCAACCCGGGGCCTAACTGCCATGTCAACAACCCCATTCCACAGCTGGAGACTACACAATATGTAGTCAATTCGGCTCCTATTAATACCATTGTCGAAAGTGAAACTGCCCTCCCTATCACCAGGTGTCCTACCATTGAGGGCTCTTATACCATATTCCAAACATATTCCATTTAACAGTAAAATCTCTTTTGTCCATCGCTTCACAGGTTGTAAGTTTAAAGATGGTACTCCCCAGAGATTATCCTCTTCACACTCATTAAGGTCGTTTGTACAGTTCAAGGGTTCAAAGGTCCTATTTAAATCCCCTGCAATTATCTTTGCATTTCCCTGGGAATTGGCCTCCATAACATCAGACAACATCTCGATGGTGGATAGATTTGTTACTTTGCCACCTCTCACATAGATATTATATAAATCTATTGGTTGGCCTTTTGCAACAGAGATTCTAAGGGCTTGTAGATCACTATTTCCCAGGTCAAGGATTTTTATGTCAATATGCAAACCCAGTCTGACCCACACTGTTAAGCCACCCTTTGGCCGCCCTCTTACCCCTTTGATGGCTGGTATATAATAATTCAAGTAACCTAAGCAAAAGAGTGGATCACAAGCCCAGGTTTCTTGGAAACAACAAATGTCAAAGCCACTTATGAAATCTACCCAAAGCTGGGAGTCCAACTTGCTGGCCAACCCGGCGATATTCCAAGACAAAAGGGTGCCAATATCTGCATTTGTTCCGTCCCGAGCTTTGGCAAGCGGAGATTCGTGGGATGACATAGAAATTCCCATTAAACTAGCCAGCCTATCTGAGTCATCCTTTGAGCCCACAACTAAGTCATCCATTACAGGGTATAAGGCATTTGAATTTGATGTTCCTAGTCTAAAGCCACCTTCTTCGGCCACACACCCAGCCTCGGTGTTGTTCTCCTTTATATTTGTAGCAATAATATTACCACAGACATCACCCAACGCCTCTACTTCTTTTGAAATTCCGCCCATGCTGTCAGTACCAGTGTGTCAATATCCCCAGCCCGACTCCTGCCATCCTACGTGGGGATTATTGTGTGTATGTGGAGTATAATTAAAACTAGCATGGGGAGGTGGTAAAGAAACAACTGGCCATTGCGCAATGGGGGGGATTATGGGCTCGTTTAGTAGGCTTGTAGCTATACTTGTTGGTCTGGGGTAAAAGAAGGTGAGGTCCACAATACCAATACCGCCCTTGTTTGTTCCCCATCCCTGCCTTGTTATCCATCCCACCACCCTAGGATCTTGAAAATTAACCACTATACATTCCCCCCCCAGGGTTTTTGGTGTGTAGCCCATCCAGTCAATTCTCCTAGCCCCTATTATTAGCCCATCTAGCCCATCTATTGACACGAACGGAAGGTGAAGGACGTGATCCAGGAGAGTTAGAAATACAAAGGAGCAACCTTTCAACCATCTGTATAGACTAAATCATTACAGAGGTTCATTGCACATCTAGCCGGCCTGACTAAGACGGACCGACAATAGGATTCAGAAAGAGACCAGGACTCCATGCGGAGCTAGGTCTGCAAGAGGCTGTCCCACATATATATACAGTCCTGATGAAGACCCGCCCCTGATGCGTGAAAACACCGCATCGCCCCCCAGGGTCGAAACGTCGACGCAATCCCCGCTTTTGGCGTGAACAAACTATTCAAAACCCTGTAGGATCCAAGATTGAATTGATGTACCTACAGGATTATTGTATATATATAGTTGTTGATTCCAAAAAGTATATGAAGTAACACATTTTACTTGTTGTTTTTAGTGTGTATTATGCTTTAGCACAAAGTTTTTGTGCCATATATGTTTTAAATATTCGTTTTGGGACAGTGATTGAAGTAATCTGTCTTCACATGTGAAAGTATTTGAGTAAAAATTTGCTTTCATTTTTCTTTGTGGTCAGTGTGTTCGTTTGTGAATGTATTAGTACACCTGTCTTGATATCCTGGTTAGGAACGAGACCTGCAAAAGGAAACATTGAAATACTAAAGCAGTGTGTATTTTTGTCCGACAGAACCATTATTATTTTGTCTATCTCCCATCTATACCACCCGGCAGAGGACGATTTTCCTTTAACCAGTGCATGGTCTTGTTTTTGAGCATCTGGAAGTTTTCTCTCTGTCCTGGGGGTAAAGGTGGTACATTGATGAGAACTGCCACATAGGGGAAGGAGTCTGGAGTTAGATTGATTGGGGGTTTTCTATGAGGTGGCTTTGGCAAGGGCGTTGGGATGGATTTGGGAACTTGGGGGACAGGTTGAAGGGCAGGTTTCTGCACCTGTTTGCTATTAGCTAGGGGCGCTGTTGGGGCTTTAACAGCCGGCTGATAAACATTAACCCCATTTCCTACCCCCTTGGTGTTTGGGGGTATACATGTGTTGGTAGTGGCGCTTGCAGATGTTGATGCTTTACCCACTTGTTGGCACAAGTTAGCCACAACGTTTACGTTGGCCGGTTGTTTTTGTGGCTGGGGTAATGAGGACTGTATGGGATGTGTCGGATTCGACTGTGAAGGTTCAGAACCCGAAGTCGCTTTATCGGCCCTAGCTGTGGGTTTTGCAGTGACTTTTGCTGGGGGTTTATTTTGTTTGGAAGGTAAAGGGGAGCCATTTCTAGGATTTCTACCCTTGTCCTGAGTGTGGGGGGTATTCACGACCTGAGGGTTTGAGTTTGTTTCCATCCTGCTTGCTTTGATCAGGGATTTTGTAGAATAGAAATTGTCTAAAGTTTTTTGCTCAAAGTGGTTTAACCTATCAATGAGTTTAGCAATTCTATCCTCTATGGGAGTGAGTACCAGTCTAAACATTTTTTCCAATTCAGGAAGCACATTTGCGAATAATACATCATTGTCTTTACTTGGTACTTTTGGAATGAAACAAGAATCGTCCACTTTGTCTTCATTATCCTGAGAAGTAGGAGTGGTTGGTATTACACATCCTGTTCTTTGTACTGGCTCATTAACTGTATTCCCAATGTTCACAGATGTATGTAACTTCCTACTTTTTGATGGTGGTCGGGCCATTTTTTTGCAGTTTTTTACAGCAGCTGGACGTTTCCTTTTAGCCCCAGTTTTAGAATTGGCAGGTATAACTTGATGGCCCAAATCAGAGAGCGATAATGGGTGAGATGTACTACCACAAGTATTGTTTGAATCCGTCGCGGCAGTCTTGATTATGTTGTCACCCAGGGCCTCAGAGCCTTCGTTTGTAACTGGAAGGCTCACTGATGAAAGAGGGGTTACCAAAGTGGGGTAGACAACATTTGAAGACTTGTCCATAGAGTTCTTGAGTATTTCAATGGATAGCCTACGCTCGGCGCGCTTCTCTGCCAAAGTTAGTTCTTTATCTATTGCCAGTGAGCGATTGAAAAAGAATTTATCTAAGGGACCAATGGCCAAAGGGCCAGACTCCGTTGGAAGAGACATCAAGTGACTGGTTGTAGGACTTGTATTAGTAGCAGTCGCCATAATGAATACGAAGTAATACAAAGGAATCTGTGTCACTTACTAAGATAGATGGCGTATCACACGATCAAGGGGGATGGCCCAGCCCGGCCTCCTTCGGCCCCGGACGGCCACAGACGGTCCCGCCCTTGTCCCGGGCTTCTCCCGGCGCCCTCCCGCGCGCTCCCGCGCAGCGGGGATGGTACTCCTCTTTTATTGCTGGCTGATTGGTCTCTAGGGGCGGAGCCGGCAGGGAGAGCAGCCCAGATGACCACGGGCGCGCGGGGGCTCCTGGAACTTGGAGTCCCCCGCCTCTGGCTCGCAGCCCTGCCGGTCGGTGAACAAAGCAAACCCTTGCAGCCTTAAGCACACTCCTGGCCGCGAAGCGGGACCCGCGAAGCGGGTCCGGCGAGGGGCAGCGGCGGGAGCAGGCAACAGGCGACGCGGGCAGCAGCAAGCACCCTCAGCTCCCTCCTCTCTCTCGAAGCAAACGGTCCGTCGATATCCTCAGGGTTTAGGGAATCCACAGAAAGTGTTGAAGGACTCCGCTTTGGCCGTCCGGGTGGGGGCGGAGCCGGCAGGGAGAGCAGCCCAGATGACCACGGGCGCGCGGGGGCTCCTGGAACTTGGAGTCCCCCGCCTCTGGCTCGCAGCCCTGCCGGTCGGTGAACAAAGCAAACCCTTGCAGCCTTAAGCACACTCCTGGCCGCGAAGCGGGACCCGCGAAGCGGGTCCGGCGAGGGGCAGCGGCGGGAGCAGGCAACAGGCGACGCGGGCAGCAGCAAGCACCCTCAGCTCCCTCCTCTCTCTCGAAGCAAACGGTCCGTCGATATCCTCAGGGTTTAGGGAATCCACAGAAAGTGTTGAAGGACTCCGCTTTGGCCGTCCGGGTGGGGGCGGAGCCGGCAGGGAGAGCAGCCCAGATGACCACGGGCGCGCGGGGGCTCCTGGAACTTGGAGTCCCCCGCCTCTGGCTCGCAGCCCTGCCGGTCGGTGAACAAAGCAAACCCTTGCAGCCTTAAGCACACTCCTGGCCGCGAAGCGGGACCCGCGAAGCGGGTCCGGCGAGGGGCAGCGGCGGGAGCAGGCAACAGGCGACGCGGGCAGCAGCAAGCACCCTCAGCTCCCTCCTCTCTCTCGAAGCAAACGGTCCGTCGATATCCTCAGGGTTTAGGGAATCCACAGAAAGTGTTGAAGGACGCCGCTTTGGCCGTCCGGGTGGGGGCGGAGCCGGCAGGGAGAGCAGCCCAGATGACCACGGGCGCGCGGGGGCTCCTGGAACTTGGAGTCCCCCGCCTCTGGCTCGCAGCCCTGCCGGTCGGTGAACAAAGCAAACCCTTGCAGCCTTAAGCACACTCCTGGCCGCGAAGCGGGACCCGCGAAGCGGGTCCGGCGAGGGGCAGCGGCGGGAGCAGGCAACAGGCGACGCGGGCAGCAGCAAGCACCCTCAGCTCCCTCCTCTCTCTCGAAGCAAACGGTGGAAATATTGGCTTCTAAGCACATAATTAACAAGAACTGGAAATGGCAATAGGTCTGGATTATAAATGAAAGTGTCTTGTGACACTGATGGGTGTAGACACGCAATAAGTCATCTTCCAGGCAGCATTCTGTCACTCATCTCATTAATTCACTGATATATCTTTCCGTTCACCATATCACACACCTGCAATGAAAACACACACAAACTCAACAAAATAAGCCAACTAAATTAGGACTTCTCATACCCCCAAAGAGACATAAACAAAAAGCCCTAGCTGGCTGATTCTAGGGCAATGCCCCCAAAATCTGGGACTCCCTCCCAGCATATCTCAGAACCAACCCCTTCTACATGACCTTCAAGAGAAAACTAAAGGACCTCCTAGATAACCACTGCTCACCCCGTGGTAGCTTGGCACGAGCAGACAGGCTTATCCTAAAGGCAATGTGTAAAGTATTTGTACTGAAAACAGTACAGTAACACAGTGAAAACACCACAAATAGACACCATACCAGCTCAGAAAAATAGAATATTTTTATCTAAACTTAGTAAGAATGACACAACAAAAATCCAACATACATGTATCAAATTATGACTTTAGAAAAGTTATTTAAAAAATAGAACAAAATAGCTCCAACTGGGGCTATTACGACGACGTGACAGGCATAAATCCAAAGTACGGTGCTGAACGCAAGGTCCGCTGTGTCAGGCACGGAGTCACTTGGACCCCCAAACAAAAGTACCTGGAAAATGAAGTCTAGGGATGATGCACGGCGTCGTGGAAGTGAGGAGTTGGTGCTGAGGTCGGAGCGGGTCCCTGGTTGCCATGGGGGAGGCAAGGCATGGAGTCCGTGGTGAGGCGAGGCGTCAATTCCAGGACAGGGGAAGATAGGCAGCGTTGGCAGTGAAGCATAGGTTCCGGTGAGGCGAAGAGTTTGTGAAGCCACCCTCATCTGTTATCGGCTCTGCAATAATGCGATGAAGGGCCTGGCGGCGTAGGTACAAGCACTGGTATCGGGAAGGCAGATGACTGCAGACATCGACAAGCGATTAAGGGTGTAGAAGCTGTGGTTTAGGTGCAGCGGTGCATCGTGCTTTTCATAAATGGTGCCCCTGGCCTTGGTGCACGTTGCAGCATCACTTGCAGCAGCGCTGAAAGTGGTGGAGTTGTTTTTCTTGCTTTGCAGCATCATCCACAGAATTTTCAGGGCCAGGAACTGGAATTGGCACTCTTTTGAATGCAAGAGTCCGGGTGTGGATCATTGGGCTGCAGGTGAAGTCTTCGTGGGCCTGAGACTTTAGAACAGGAGGCCAGCACACACAGGCCCCTGGAGATTCTTCTTCAGTCTGGTTCACAGCAAAGTTCCAGTCCTTGTCCTTTCCTTAGCAGAAGCAGAGACTGTAGGCCAACCCAGCATAGCCCACACAGCAGAGGTTCCTCTTGAGTCCAAAAGTGATCTAATTCTCTGGAGTGTAAGGCCCAATACGTATACCCCATTTTCTCTTTGTGGCGAGGGTCTCTGAGCCCAGCCGAAACCAGTTGTGTTCTCTCTGGTGCAGCATCAATGCAGAAGATGGAGACAGCATTGTGCAGAGGAGACACTGCCTATTCAGCACCACTCTAAATGCACTGCTTATTCAGCACCACTCTAAATGCAGCCAAGGCCGAGTCAGCCCAACTATGAGTCACCCAGGTAAGGCAGGACTCACCACAACCCTCCTTGTGGGGATCTATTGTGAATGCACATCTCCAGCTCCTATCAGTCCAAAACCAAACAGTCAATACACAAACTCGCAGAGGCACACATGATGGTTAAACCAAAAAAATACCTACTTTCTAAAAGTGGCATTTTTAAACACACAATTTAAAAACCATCTTCCTAAAAAGATATGTTAGTAAATTCTGAGTTCAGAGAGCCCAAACTCCATTTGTCCATCTGGTCTCAATAGTCATTTATAACTGTAAGATGTTACAAAGCAACTCTCATGTTAGCCTATGGGACAGACAGCCTTTCAATAGTGAAAAACGACATTGGTAGTACATAAGACATGTACAACACACCAGTACATAGCCTACCTTTTACATACACATCACCTTGCCCATGGTGTACCTTGGGCCTACCTGAGGGGTGCCTTACATGTAAGAAAAGGGAAGGTGGGGGCCTGGCAAGTGGAAGCACTTCCACGTTGATATGGCAGTTAAAAACTGCATGTGCAGACACTACAGTGGCAGGTCCAAGACAGATTTGAAGGGGCTACTTGTGTGGGTGGCACAATGAGTGCTGCAGGCCCACTAGTAGCATTTGAGTTACAGGCCCTGGCACACTCAGTGCACTTTAATAGGGGCTTACCAGTAAATCAAATATGGCAATCATGGATAATGAATCATAATAACAATTTCCCTATGGAGTATCTGAACTTTGACACTGATCAGCAGTGGCAAAGTGCCCAAAGAGTCCAAGTCAGCAAAACCGAAATTCAGCATACCATAAAAAATACAGGACGTAGAGGCAAAAATTCAGGGGAAGCCACACCAAGGATGCCAAGTCTAACACGTGTTCTCTCCAGCTGAAAAATTGGGAGAACTACCCACCCTCTTGGGAGTTCTCATCACTAAGGCAGAAGAATCTTGGCAGACCAACAGCATTGCGTGTTCTTTACCGGGGCGGTGTTCAATGAATGAATGATGCACATTTGCAGAGTGCATGGCTACTCAGCAAGAGTCACTGAGTGCTAAATAGTCTCCATCTAACAAATACAGAACATCCCTTACCACAGAATATCCAGGTTTTGATCTGTTTCTTAAGTTCCCTATGTCAGTAACAGCTCTGAGGGATTCTGTGAGTTCCAACCTATGGCTCCCAGGAACCTGACGGAGCTACCTTCTGTCTGGGCGCGGCGAATTCTAGGAACGCAGGCCAAGCCCAAGGAGGATTACCTTAGGGTTCTGTCTGGCATGTAATGGCTCACTCTCTTTCTGATATAGCCTGCTTCGCTTTGAAAAACAGCACCAGAGCCTAAAATCTGATCCTCTTCCTCATAGGAAGTCAATGTAAAGCTGTAAGGTGCAGGTACATATGAGTCCTGAGCTTAAGGTCAGTACCAGCCTTGGCAGCAGCATTTTGAACCACCAGAAGACGATGAAGAAGATAATCTGGGTGGCATAGGTACAAGACATTGACATAGTCCAGTCTGGAAGTAACCAGTGCCTGGACCACGATTTTCCAAGTATCCAATGTGAGTAATGGAAGGAATTTCCTCAACATTCATAAAAGGCCAAAGCAAGACCCAACTACCAACTGGACTTGTGATCTCAAGAGAGCACTATCAATATATGTACCCAGATTTTTTTACCATGGTTTGTGCCACGAGAGGGGGCATCGTAAAGTCCATTCTCTGTAGGGAGATGGACCACCTCAACAGTTTGGGGTTTTCACCCCTCATCTGCATCAACCATCTGAGGGGCCTGTGGTCTGTCTGAACCCAGAATTTAGTCCCAAAGAAGTAGGGCCTTATCTTCTTTAGTGCCAAGACCACAGCAAAAGCTTCTTGCTCGTTTGCACTTCACCTCTGTTTCCTGGGAAGTAGCCTCCTACTAATGAAAGTTATAGGTTGGTCCAAGCCCTCCTTGTTCAATTGTGAGAGAACTGCACCTACACCATGCTCTGAATCATCTGTCTACACTACAATTTCCTTGAAGAAATTGAATATTTTGAGCACGGGCACTTTGCACATGGCAGATTTCAGGGCATCAAAAGTGATCTGATGGGCATCAGTCCAGATTACTTTCCTGAGCTTTTTCTTTGAAGTCAGCTCCGTCAAGGGGGTAGCAATGGTGCCATACCCCTTGGCAAACCGTCTGTAGTAGCCGGTGGGACCTAAGAAGGCTCTCACCTCTGTCTGGGTCTTTGGTTGGGAAGGGGTCCCAAGCCAGATATGTGTCAATCTTAGGCTGTAGGGGCGCCACCTGGCCGCTTCCTACCTAGTGCCCTAAGTACACCATAGACCCCTGCCCTATCTGGCACCTGCTGGCCTTGATAGTGAGGCCTTCCTACTGCAGAGCCTTCAACACTTAACAGAGGTGTTGCAAATGTTCCTCCCATTTGTATCTGAACACTGCAATTATCATCCAAGTAGGCAGCGCTGAATTCCTCCAGCAATGACAGTACCTGGTTGACCAGTCTCTGGAATGTGGCTGTGGTATTCCTCAACCATGATGGCATGACCCGGAACTAGTAGTGCCCATCTGGTGTTGAGAACGCAGACCTCTCTTTGGCCCCATCAGTTAAGGCAGTTTGCCCGTACCCAGACGATAGATCAAACGAGCTGAGGGACCATCCAGCTCCTAACCGTTCGATGAGCTCATCAGCTCTGAGGATGTGGTGCATGTCAGTCCTGGTGATGGCATTGAGCCCATGGTGGTCCATACAGAACCAAAGGTCAGGAGTGGCACCGGGGCGGCAGCTTTTCGACCCAAGACCACTGGGCTTCCCCAGGGGTTGCTGGAGAGCTCTATCACCCCTCACGCCAACATCTTGGATGATCAATCATAATAACAATTTCCCTAGGGATTGCTTGCACTTTGACACTGATCAGCAGTGGCAAAATGCCAAAGCATCTAAGCCAGAAAAAACTAAATTCAGTATATCATCAAAAATACAGGAGGTAGAGACAACGGAATGCGTAGTTCCATCATACAACCCTCTGGTAAATAGCGACTTTTCATATTAATTTGGACCAATAGATTTGCAAGAGCTGAACCATATATTATCGTCAACGTTCCGACCCTGACAAGGTGCTATTAGGGTGTCATGGTGGGTCTTCTTCTGGACAGAGAAAAGGGATGACAGCCTGAAAGTAAGAAGGGAAATTATCAAAGTGTGTCCCAAATACAGGGGGCAGGGATAAGGTGGGGGTGTAAAAACACCATTTACTCACCCAGCATGGGGGTGGGCCGCTTTTGGCGTCCCTCGTTGAGTGGAGGCTGCCAACAGATCTCTAAAAATAGATCAAAACAATTTAGCCATAAGGAAGGACCCCTGGGCCTAGGGGTAGAAGAAGATAGCAGGCAGATAAGGGGTCTTAACGGCAAAAGTCAGGGAAGCGCAAGGATGTCGGCATACTGCATTAATTGCAGTCTTTAAAATCTAAAGGATAAGTATATACATGGAATGAAGCAAGGGGCATGAAAGTTATAGGGTAAATATATTCAATTATGAGACTAAACGTGATTGCGTAAAATCACCACAGAGGAAGGCTTACCTATGCAGATGAAATCGCAGGCTATGTAAATAATCAATTAATCAGCCTGTTGGGAGACACAAACTGAATCGGGTACAACGGGTAGGCCAGTCATTAATCCTGTGTGCAAAGCGTGAAGAAAATAAACGCTAGATATAATAATACATCAGGGAAATTGGGGCAATAGCAGGAGCTGATGAGATTAGCCTGCCTACCTGGCCGTGCCTGCACGCGTCTTGAATGAGGCTGCCCAGCTTGCGGTAAAATAGTGCACCGAGAGCAGCTTACGTGGAAGAGAGCACGTAGGAGGTGTGCGCGGTCAGTGACAGCAGCTAGATGATGTTCAGATTGTCACTGTGATAAATCTAACACGTCAGTGCATCTGACATGTAAGCAAGAGACTGGATAACTCTACGGTCAGCCAGTGGCGGCTGGTGCATAGGGGTGAATGGGGCATTGCCCCACTAGCCTCGGAACGAGGATCGGGGAGGAAGAAAAGAGAGACATCCATACACGCAATGAAGCAGCCTCAAATGAAGTGCTCACTGCTGCGTGTGTCGATCACAAATTAAATTCGATTTTGTTTTCTTCAAGGCCAGGGACGAGGTAACAGCAGGTTAGACACCTCCTCCGCATGTGCTGGCTGGGGCGAGGAATATTGCTTGCCTTGGAAGCACATGCGGAAAGAGTGATGTCATCCTGAAGAGAGTGGCCAAAGAAAGATGAAAATGCCTGGTTTTAAATGGGGCGCTAGTCTGCGCCCCAGGCGTTTTCTGCAATGCGCCACTGAAATGAAGGGCAAGGGGCAGGGCAGTGGGTGGCAACAACTGGAGAACTCCCCTTGCCTTCAGCTAGTTCCATGCCTCCTAATTTGACAATGAGAGCTGAGGGAGTGGGCTGCAGAAGAGCCTGCCGGCCGCCGCGCAGCTCTGACTCCGGCACTAGGACTGATGGCAGGCAGCAGGTGAGATGTCACTTGGTAAGTGGATCCTGCAAAATAAACAGTGGCGCTCATGAACATTCACGCTGCAGGTTGTGTAACTTGTGTTGAAAAATGATTAATCGATTTGGCACGCAGCTAGAAAGCACAAGCAGAGAGCAAAGCGATCACCTCTTGGATAGCCCCTCCTTTGCGAGCTTATTTCAGAAGCAGTGCTCAGTTGGATGATGCGGCGGCTGCTGAGATCTGTAAATAACTTGCAGGTCCCGGTCCGTTCACGGCTGGTCAGGCCTTTCAACAGTCGAGACATTGCGCTGCGATAACTCATTGTCCAGGACGTCTCCGTGACGTGTGCGTTCACAGTGGCTCTTATTATTTACAGTCATGACTTCCCCCAGGAATCGCCAGTGGCATGGGTTGTTTACAGTTAGGCCACCTGTGTATGGAGCCGTGAAGAGAGTTTGGGGTTCACAGAAGGAGGGGCCAGAGGAGGTGCAAATGTGAAAGATCGACTGTGGTGGTGACTGCAGTGCAGGAGTGTTGAGACTAGTAGGGCGCATGTACACTTTCAGATATTCCCGAATGTGGCTTGGGTGGTTTAATTAATTTATAGATTTGTGCGTGTGCTGAGCTGAGCTTCGGCTGCAGAAAGGAGGCATTGTTTGGCAGAAGTGTGGCGTAGAAGCTTTTTAGAGGTGCGCAGTGGAAAGCGCTAGGGTGTAGGGGACAGGAAGGGAGGGTTCTGGGTAACAATTACCAGGGACGGCGGTGGTTAGTGTTGCATAATAATTACTACTTTTGATCCATGTCAGCATTCGCTCTGCAAGTCAGGGAGCATCTGAACATGTGTGACAGAAAAAGTATGCCACCTCTTAATGGGCTGGAAGCGTCGTGTTTTAAATTGATTTCATGTGCCGCCAATTTTATGGACTGTCATAAGCAATTCAATCAATTCAAATAGGTCTTTATTTTGACATCATGTCATAAAAGACGAACATATTAAAAAAATAAAAAGAAACAACAACAATACCATGATGATACAATATGCAAAATTAGTTCATGTAAAGTGATGCGAAAGAGAAAGGATATTCACATTGATCCTACTAATTGGTCCTGTCTTCTGATTGTTCCATACCTATCAGTTATAATTACTTTAGGATCATAAATATTTAAAAAACAAATTGTACAAATTAAAAAAACATTATTTACAGTACATTAGTGGTAATAAAGGATCGTGGATAAAAAACATTTTTTCTATTTGGACATTAACTGATTTTAGTTTTTTCCTTCGGATTGCCCACATCCATTTAAAGAATTTAGCCACAGCAATTATTAAACTTTCAGAACAATCTGTTTTAAAAATCCTTAGTGTCTCTGTTCCTTTTTTAATGCCCTTCTGCAAACATTTTGGCCTTAGCCACCTATGACGTGGAGATTTGTACTCAGGGCATATAAAAAGGATGTGAGCTAAGCTTTCCGGTTGAGTAATACAAAAAGGACACGAGACACCACTACCAATTGACCATTTACCAGTAAAGGAGTTAATTGGGAGGGTACCCACCGTATACTGGTGGAACAGTTTCCTATCCTCAGGGGTTGTAATAAAGTCCCAGTAAGGTTCATAGGCCGGTATATGCTTGAGCTCCAAAAAGACTCTTAGTATTGAAGGTACAGTACATCTTTGGAAGTCTCGTGATGACACCATAGACCAATAAAGCTCTTTTAATGTCTTGCGTGAGGGAAAAACATTTTGTGCAGGTTTATCCCATAGTTCGCCCAGACCCATGGCATTATAAGTCTGTCATAAGCACTTGGCACCTGCAAGGAGCTGTGCTGTGAGTCTCCGAAAGGAAACAAAAGGGAAATGACTGTAACACTTGAGCTCCATGTGTCCTCGGAGGGGAGCTGGACGACCCACACCAGGTGCCTGTTACTGCTTATGAGAAACAGCTTGGGCATACAGGTCTGATGACCCGACCACAAAGTATACGTCTAAAACTTCACAAGAAATACTTTACTTCATTCTCCTCCTCTTCTTGGGGCTTCAGTTTCCCCGCACCGTCCTTGCAGTCCGCCTTCCTCTGTTCATCCTCTCTCAACCTTCCTGCCCTCCGAAATATGCGCTTGAAAGCGCACCACCAACCCACTCCTTCCTTCAAAACATTTCAGGGGAAGAACCCTCCCGACCCCCGCCTCCCACTACCGGGCACTCTACTCGGACCTCCACGCCTCACCACCTTCAAATGTCACCAGCCGCCCCTGCGGTCAGCGCAGGAGTGAGCCGGGATTGGTTGCTGAATAGTAACAATGAAAGTCAAGTGCCCACGAATCTGACACATAAACATTTAAGCAGGGAATATAGCAGTAAATGTTACATCAATGCAAATTAAAATTGAATACATTTAGCATATTCAGTACAAACCCTGATATTAAGTGTGTGCATAAACTTATAGAGCGGTTATAGAGATAAATGTGGCCCTTTTTCGACAGGGAATTTGGCAATAAATGTTTAAATGGCACATGAATGTGGATTAGAATGAATAAAAGTGCAAACCATGATGTTAAGAGTGTGCATAGACTTAGAGAGCGAGCGAATCTGGCACACAAGGATTCAAGCAGGGAATTTCAGCAGGACATGTTTAAATGGCACATCAATGCAATTAAAATGTAATACATTAAGGGTATTCAGTGCAAAACATGGTATTAGGTGTGCTCATAAACTTGGCGAATGGTTATACACATAAGTATGGTTGGCCCTTTTCAAACAGAGAATTCAGCAATCAATGTATCAATGGCCCATCAATGCAGATTAAAATTAAATTAGCATATTCAGTGCAAACCATGGTCATAAGTGTGCGCATAAACTTAGAGGACGGTCATACACACAGGTATAGTTGGCCTTTTTACTTTTAAGGAATCTTACATCGAGGCCCACTTCAGGTAAAACATTTCACGTTGAAAGAGTGATACATAGCATGTTACAACAGTCAGTGCATTTAGTTGCTGAATGAGACACAAGGGATCTAGTCACTTAATGGGTGACTGGTAGTGCATGATAGCCACTCGGGTAAATCATGATACAGAAGTCAGATACAGGTGGTAGAGGAAAGTTAGGAGCAATCAGCCATCAAGATAAATAAGAAATGAGTGACATTCAGGTGCCTTATCACAGTTGGCCCATTTTTCTTGATGTCTTCTCTAGTTGATTCAACCCATTGTCAACGGTGTTGAGAGGATGAATCCACTTACACTCTTTGAAGTTGAGGCATGCAGCGATTGAGCCACCTCTAGGTTGCGTACATACTTTTTTTCCACCCACCATCTTAGACTTTCAAGTGTATGGTTCAGGATATTGAAATGTTCAACTAGTGGGGCCCCCTGTACTTTGCATTGTACCCTGCTCATGTGTTTTAGGACTCTTGCCTTTACCTTCTGTGGAGTCTGTCCTATATATAGCATGTTGCAGGGACATCTGATTGCATATACGACATTAGCACTGTTACAATTTGTGTGTAAGGGAAGATTGTATGTTCTGTTCTGGTGTGTGAATGATGTACCTTCCACGGTCTAGGAACAGGCCTTGCAGTGACCGCATTTGTGGTGTCCATTCAGAGCAGGCAAGCCTAGCTGACTTCTTTTTTTTTTTTAATTGAGTTTTTTCCCTTGTTATCCCATGGTGGTGGAAAAGAGTAGACCATCAAAGCATACATCAAACGAGATACATACATAGAAAAATAAATTATATGAGCATAACAAATAAAATGAAAAAATCATAATTAATTAATTTGCAACCCATTTTTCAAATGGTGCCCAGTTCTTAGAAGCGATTAGGCGTCTTCCCTTTCCTAGTGAAGTAGTGTGGCTCACTGGTTAGAGGCGGCAGACCCGAGAGCAGAGGACGGCCCGGGACCAGGGTTCGATTCCTGGCGCGGCAGGTTTCTGGACCAGGGTCAGCGGACTCAATAATTCTCTCGCCTCGGTGCCCACTCTGATCAGCGATCACACTCGGCAACTCTGGGCATTAGCTTGCCTCATCTTCACTAACGGCCCCACCAGACCGCCGGGGATGCCTGGTCTCACCCTGGAGATACCCATTAAGGGACCATCTCTCAGGGAAGCCAGGAAGGGTTTCGCAGCGGTCGAAGCGCCTTGGGACCCTCCGGGTAAGTAGTGCGCTATATAAATGCCTATACATACATACATTTCCTCTGAAAGCCTGAACTGAAGTCTCGAGTTTATACCAGGCCAACATCCTGGCTTTCCAATGACAAAAAGTAGGAGGTTCAGGATTTATCCAGAGTGATGTAACACAGAGTCTGACCATGGCCATAGCGATAAAAAGAAAAGCTTGAAAGAATCTTGTTTTTTCCAAGGCCGTAGAATATTCATAGCCAGTGATAACCATTTCAGCAGAAATTTTAACAGAAATTTGAGTAATCTGCATAAGAAAAGTTTCAATTTGGTTAATAAAGAGAGATAACTCCGGACAGCTATAAAACATATGAACAGAATCTGCGGAGGGAAATTTGCATCTTGCACAAAACGAGCTTTTACCCCCACAGACAACCCCCCATCTAACAAGTTTTGCAGGTGTATAATAGAGATTGAACATAGCCATATAGCTTTGTGAGCGAAGGGTGCCTGATACCAAAACCGACCTAGCTAATACCAGTGGAAATTTTAAATCAATAAGAGGTACTCCAAATTTTGTCGCCCACTTATTGTTTTGATCATCTAAGTCATCAGGAAGTTGAGATAAAAAGATTGATATAAGTTGCCAATTTTCATTTTCCTTCTAATAGATTCAACTATAGCAAGTTTTTGAAACATTATTGGGTTTTGAGGAAGCTTTTTATCCAAAAAACTTCTCAATTGAAGATATTTAAAGAAATGATTAGAATGCAGATGAAATTTCTCCTTTAAAAAAGTGAAGGAAGCTATTTGCCCTAGATCGGCTAGGTCACCGATCTCCTTTAGACCAAGGGCTATCCAGATGTTTGCCACCCCCTCTTGAAATATCATTGGGAGTAGTCCAGAGGCAGTTAATGGGGTATAATACGTGAGTTTAGAGATGTGAAAGTGTCGGCGAACTTTTTGCCATACCGAAAAAAATGCCCACAATACCTTGAACTTAGTTTTTTTTAAATAACTCGGTTCGAGTATACGAGTGAGTACCCCTTTTGTGGAGTATCCCAATGATATTGAGTATATTGAGGGTGAAAGATGGACCGGAAGCTCAGCAGCATCCCCTAGTAGAGGGACAGCAAAATGTTGAACCATGGCTGCCCAGTAGTAAAGCGTTAAATCTGGGACTGTCCACCCCCCACGATCCTGCGGAAGACAAGTCCACTTAGCTGCCCGTCTTGGTTTACGATATGACCATAAAAATCGTTGGCAAATTCTTTCTGCTTTCTTTAAGATTAAAAAAGGAATTAATAATGGGATAGATCCAAAAAAATATAAAAATTTAGGGAGAACAAACATTTCGAGGATATTAGACCGGCCGACCAACGAGAGATGTAAGTGATCCAGCCGCTCTAATTTGTTATGAAGAGAGTCAATAGTAGGGGAGTAATTCAGATCTAAAATCTGATCTACATCAGGCGAGATTTGAACACCAAGGTAGGTTGCTTCCGGAGTTATGGGAACTTGGGAAATGGGCATAGCCGTGGATTGTAGAATTTGGGTTTTTGCAATATTTAGTTTATAGCCCGGGATTGAGCCAAATTGAGCTGCCAGAATCTCCAATGCAGGAAAAGATTGAGCGACATTGTCAGTTAAAACTATAATATCATCAGCATATGCCAATGACTTATATTTGGTTCCATGAACAATAACGGGAGTAATGGTCTGGGAATTTTCTATTAAACATAAAAAAGGATCGATGAATAAAGCAAAAAGAAGAGGAGAACAGGGGCATCCTTGCCTGGTGCCCCTGCTAATAGAAAAATAATGTGATTCACTACCAGAGATACGGATTTTAGCAATTGGAGATATATACAAAGCTTGTAGAGCTTGAATACATTTTGGTGTGTAGCCCTTCCAGGATAAAACACCCCATAAATACCCCCAGGAGACCCTGTCAAACGCCTTCTCGGCGTCTAACAGGATCACCCCGAGGGCAGAGTTTGTGGTCTTTGCCCAATCTAGGAGCGCTATTACTCGCCTGATGTGATCCGTCGCATCCCAACCGGGAATGAACCCGTGTTGGCGGATAGAAACCAGAGAGAGAATTGTTTGATTTAAACGAAAAGCAAGTATCCTTGAATAAATTTTACTGACTGTATTAATTAATGCTATCGGTCGATATGAAGCTGGGTGTCATTCATCCTTACCTCTCTTTCTGAAAAGTATGATAGTAGATTGTTGCCAAGAATCGGGAATTAATCCAATCTGAGCGAGACGAAAAACTTCTAGCATTTGCTGCCTGAATAGGTGTGAGAAAGTTTTATAAAATTCCAGATGAATGAGATCCGGCCCTGCAGCTTTACCATTAGAAAGGGATTTCATGGCGATCAGAACTTCCTCCCAGCTAATAGGTTCAGCCAGGATTTGATTCTGGTCATCTGTAACTTTTTGGGTATCCATAGATTGGAAAAATTGATTTAAACCAGTTTGTTGCTGTAAAGTTATATTGGTTTCTTCCGTATATAAGGTTGAATAGAAATCAGCAAAAACATCTACAACACCGGTAATTGTGTCCTGAACAATGCCAGAACGATCTTAAACCCTGATAATCTGGTTGGCTACAGCCCTTTGTTGTAAACGTTTTGCTAAAACCTTACCGGAATTTTCACCCAATTCATACATTGAAGATCGGAATTGAAAGTATTTAGTTGCTATATCTTTGTAAAAAGGCTCTAATAAATTAGATTTGGCTATAGCAACTGATTTCATACTGGCTGTTATGTCTTCCGCCATACGGATATTAGAACTTAAATTCAATTCAGCTTGTTGGAGAGCTGCAAGTCTAGTTTTAACAGTTTGCTGCTCAGTCTTCCAATGATAAGAGGCAAATCTTTTGGTTTCGCCACGCAATGCAGCTTTGAATGTGTCCCAGACAATACCGACCAGGGGGGGTACCAGTATTAATTGCAAAAAACTCTGAGATCCATACATTAAGTTGTTCTTGATATAATTTGTCAGTTAAGAGTTTCCTGTCGAATGTCCATGATCTCATTTGGTTAATGGGACGATCCCAGGGACAGCTAAAGACAATAGGATTGTGGTCGGATATTGTTCTTGGGTTAATTTCAATCTTGATAGACCCAACAATTTGGATAGAGGTGAAGACGTAATCAATACGAACCATTTTATTGTGGGGTATTGAATAAAAAGTGTAACCCTCTTGATTTGGATGATGATAATGCCATGTATCCGACAAACCGTGTTCAATCAGGAGAATCCGGAGCGCCTTATAAACTTGGGGCTTTCGTCCAACATATATATTACGCTTTATTATATCTAAATGACTAGGAATATTTATATTAAAGTCCCCACAAAAAAACAACGGATGAGGCCACATAGCTAACTCTAAATTTAGATTCCGTATAACCTGTGGGTCGTCTAGATTAGAGGCATATATTGAGCAGATAGAGAACAGACGGCCATTAATCGATAATTCTGCTATTAACCATCTACCAAAATTGTCTTGTTTTACTCTTTTAACACACCCTAACCCGGTCTTTAAAATAATAGCAACTCCCTTGATTGTAGAGGTTTGTCGGGTACAAGCTGCTAACTCATAACCTAGAAATCTAAGATATGCACGGTTGCCCCAGGGGATATGGGTTTCCTGCAGGCAGATTATATCCACCTGCATCACCTTCAGCAACTCATAAAAAACTCTGCGTTTCTTAGGGTCGTTTAATCCACAGATATTCCAAGTTGCACACTTCAATCTAGAGGCAGCCATGAGATTTGATCAGAGACCGACAGCCCTAAACAACTATGAAACCTTTTATAACAGATATAATTGCAATCAAACTGTTTTTTGACGAAGAGTGAAAGAATTTGTGTCGCATCAAATGCATTCGGAAAATGAAACCAATTAAGAATGAATAAAGTGGTCATCTCTATCCACCACCACCACACCACCCCACAACCCACCCTAGTTGATCCACCCACCCCATCTGATCCCTACCCAATGAACCCCGAACCCCCTCTCCCCCCACACTGGGCATCAGGACCGTAATCCTTGTGATGGTTGAGTAAGCGTTACACGACACTCCGCTGAACCAATAGTGTTCCCCCTTTTCAGATATCAGATGACCTTAACACATCCTGGAAAGACAAAGAGAATTAGATCATTTTATATATATCTAACGGGTCATCAAGTAAGGAAGAATAATAGGACACAAAAAGGGATGACTACTGTCATATGTTAAACAGTCAAAATAGTGATACATTGCCTGACTTAGGCTATATTGAGTCCAAAAATTTCTTAGCGGAAATCTCCGACATAAAGAACCTCGTCTGGCCCTTGAAAATAACTTTTAGTTTTGCCGGAAAAATCAAAAAAACCTGGGCCCCCTTAGCCTGAAATAAAGGAATCTATTGCCGGAGATGCCAGCGGCGAGTAACCGTCTCTGAGCAAAAATCAGGACGAACGAAGAATTGACATTCCTTGGCAGATCGCTTCTTGTTAGGTCTAGCGAGATCAAATATACGTTCACGGGCAAGGAAGTTATTGAAACAGACCAAGATGGCACAGGGATAGTGGTTATTCGCAGCGGTGGATTGTTTTTTCCTATTTAATGGGAAGCGATGTGCTCTTTGAATCTCAAGATTCCAATCCCACTGGGTGACCTCCGGAAAAGCCTCGGTGAAAAGCTCCACTATAAACAGCCGGACATCGTCGCCCTCTTTATTTTTCTATATCCCCAAAACGCGGAGATTGTTCCTTCTTGCCCGATTTTCAAGATCTGCAAGCTTCCATAGAATGTCCTTGCGTTGTTCTTTGACCTCTATAACTAACTCTTTCTGAGTAGCAGCAGCATCTTCAAGAGCAGAGATCCTTTATTCAGCTTCGGCAACCCTAGTAGTGGTCTCGGTACATGTTTTGATAACCCGTCGGAGAGAGTTCTGCATTTTGCGACAAGCCCCCTGCGTTCGCATATTTTCTTGTTCAGTTACTTCCCTATGCATCATAATAGTTTGGTAGATCGTTACCAATGAGACCTCTTTAGGAATATCTGGCATAGTCGAAATAGTACCTCCACAGGCATTCTGCGAATTTAAATCAGATTGTTCAATAGGCAAGCCCTTCTGCAGATTTTGCTGACTGGACAGGGATGATACCTTAGTGCCGGAGACTTTGCGAACTGTGTTAATGTTCAGATCTTTCTGTAACTGACTAGCACGCCAATCTGCAGAATCGCTGTCATAGTCGGACCACTGAAGCTCCGGACGATCAGCGTCGTCCTCCCCAGATATGGAATGGTCGGAAACAGAATAAAAATTCTCAGTAGACTCGCTGACCTCAGACCCCCTGGTATCATAAGAATACTCTGTAGGCAACTCCAGTGAAATGGATATGTGACTATTAACAGACTGGACTGCATTATCCAGCATGCACTGGGCTGGAGAGGTCTGATAGGCAGAGGGATCTAAAACAGGACCTGGAGACAAAACTGATTCTGTTGTTGTACTGGTATTGTTAGCTAATGCAGGGCATTCGGAGGCGGGGGGGGGGGAGTCTGCAGAAATGGAAGGCAATGTGACGGGTACAGTTACAGAAGTACTCACACCCCCCCCCCCCCCCCCCCCCTTTGTAGCAGGGTCTGCAGACCTTAAGTTTTCCCCTTGCACTGCAATGAGGGAGCCATTGTCTGTGGTGGAAGTTTTCCCCTTCACTCCAGATTTGTTGAACATTGCTGGTAGTGTCTGGCCCTTAGTGACAATTACCACGGGGGTCACCGGTGCAGGTTTGTCGATTCCGACAGAACGAGTCTTCTGAGCCGCAGTTGCGGCTGCGGCCCCGGAGCTCTTCGGGTCCACCTCCTGTTGACCACGACCTGTACTGAGGGATTTCAGAGCGGCAGCTGCCGCCTTCGGAAGCACCTTCGGCGGCATCCTTTTCCCTGTTGCCGGTAACGTGAGGCAATAGCCTTCGAGACACCCAGGAGAGCAACCACTGAGCCGGAGAGGGGAGGATCCCGGGCTGACCGCCAGACCAGGTGAGCAGCTGCTAGAGCGAGACGGAGCTTGCCAGAGCCACAAGAGTTTACGAAGGGCTGCAGATCTGATAATATTTAGACGAGAAATAAATGCCATAGATCAAATCAAGTCCGTGATTCTTGCCAAGTAGATAAAGAGTTTTCAGGCAATGTTTTCGTTAAAACGCAGACAAAGCAGTCATAGAGGGGTTCGCTATGGCTCAGAGGAGAAGAACGCCAGCTCACTCGGCCGAGTGCACGGCCGCCATCTTGCCCTCAAGCCTAGCTGACTTCTGATGTCAGGTGGTTTTTGTAGTCCCAGATAGTTTTTGACTACAATGTCCTTGATATTCTTGCCTCTCTTGAAAGCAAAGATGGGATATTTTGCCGTGCCTAGTCCGCTGGCAACTAGATTCCAATATAATATTTTTTCACAATGTTTTTGATCTTGTTGCTTCTTGAGTTGGAAGTGGTGATGCAAACAATGTTCTCTTGTCCTGATGTTTTCAGTTTCATTTGGAGGAGGAGGTCACAGGGACAATACCAGGCTCATTTTCTAGCCGGTTTGAGAAATCCCATTGGGTATCCTCTCTCCTTGAGAGGGTTGGTTAGCGTCTCTGCTTCCTTGAAGAAGTCAACCCTGCAGGTGCAGTCTCTCATAAGCCTGAGAAACTGCCCATATGGAAGGTTGTCCCTCAAGCTCCTCGGATGGGGCGAGTAGTTTTTGAGGAGCATATATTGTTCCGTTGGCTTCCTGTAAAGGTCAGTAAAGAGTACCCCTTCCTCAACTTTTAAGGTGAGGTCCAAGAACTTAATGGTTTTGTTGTTGTAGGACATTGGGAACTGGATATTGCTGGATCTGCTATTCAGCCAGTCCCCGAAGTCATTCAGGTTTGTTTCAGTGCCAGTCCATATCATCATCACATCATCTATATAGCGCTTCCATACTTCAATGTGGTCTATGAAAGGGTTATTAGAGTTATATAGATGTTCATCTTCAGAAGAATCCATAAAGAGATTGGTTGGGCTGGGTGCGAACCCAGCCCCCATTGCTACTCCTTTGCATTGATAATAGTACTGGTTCCTGAAGATGAAATAATTCTTAGTCATGGCAATGTCCAGAAGAGATGCCAAGAATCCAGTTGGTATCCAGTGTAGTTTGGGAAGTTTTTCCAGGGTGTCTTTGATCACCTCTAGGCCTTCTCCTGTGGTATGCTGGTATAAAGTGAAGACACATAATGGATCACCATGAGTTGAGTGTTGACATCAAAAGGTTGGCCTTCAAGTAACTGAATAATGTGCATGGTGTCCCTCACAAATGATTTAGTTTCCGTCACCCATGGTTGTAGGAAATTGTCGATGTATTGGTTTAGGGGTTCCAGGAGTAAACCACAACCTGAGACGATTTGTCTCTCAGGTGGTTTGTGCAAGCGTTTGTGCACTTTTGGTATAGTGTAGATTGTGGGGATTCTTGCTTCCTTATTCTTACGGAAGTCACACTCAGGTTGACTCAGGAATCCTTGGGTTAGGCCCTCCGTGATCAGACCTTCTATCAGTTTCTTAATCTCTGGTGTGGGATCCCTTGGTATTGGGAGGAAGCTTTCCCTGACACCTAGTTGTAGTAGAATCTTGTCCACATAGTCTGTTTTGCACCACCAGAGCTCCACCCTTGTCGGTTGAGAATCAAGTCACTGTGTCTTTTTCTATCAAGTTACGCATATTACTGGCCACTGCCAGACCATTTGATAAAAAGAATTGCTGTCTCCATGCATCTGGGGCATTTGATCGAAGAGCCTGAATACATATGACCAGTCATGTTTGGTGTCAGGTAAGTGTGATGTATATAACTAAATTGAGTGAATCGTAATCTTGCCCTCCTTGATACCTGTTTCACCGAACCTAGACACCTCGCCAACATAGCATCCGACAACTCAGCTCCCTCTCTAGCGCCCACCCTTCTTTGACCTCCTTTATTTGAGCCTGCGAGTGCAGTAGCAGTGCTGTGTAGAGTTGACTGATTGTGTGTCTATTATATCCATTTATCAATAATACCATTAATACCTTTGTTGTTTCAGGCATGTCATGGCTGTACCCCACATCAAGATCATGAGTCTGGTTAGAGCAGAGTATAAATGAAACTGTACCATGCCCAGATCATATGTGGCCAGCAGATTCTGAATTTACATCAACTTTTCACATCCACTAAGTTTCCCCATGCCTCCAACACTGCCTCTGACAAGATAGGAGTCTGATATAATGCTTTCAGATTTGTAAAGCTGGGCAGTGACTATATGAGCAACTCGGGTGAGTTTCCACATTTGACATGCACATATTTCTTCCAACACCATTTGACAGTAGCCAGCAGCACATGATCTGCTTTTAGCCAGTTGCACTCTCAGTAGCCATTTCAATACTCTACCTTCCACCAAACCAGAAGGTAAATCATCTTCCTCTGTATTAGTTCCCTCACCCACCCATCTCATCTGCCACTAATGCTGTGCTGCAGCATAGTATAATTCATAGTTTGGAGCACCCAGCCCTCCCTCCGCCAGAGGCGCATACAATTTAACCTGCCATATCCCCATGACTATGATGTGAATATGGTTTGCAGTTTCTTAGAAAACCATGATTTCAAAATTACTAGCATAGCTGCAAAAAACAGCAATCTGGGTAGGAATAACTTTTTTGAAATTGCGACTCTGTCCATTGGGGCTAATAGAAATTGTCACCAGAACTGAAGCGATTTTCATGTCGAAGGAATCACCCTCCCTAGATTTCCTTCAATCAAATCATGTTCCGTGTAGTATATGTTTACCACCAAGTATTTTATGGTGTCATATTTCCACTGTAATTGCATGTCAGGCAATGTATGTTTCTGTTGAACTGTCAATTTATTCAGTGCAAACAGGCACTATTTTCCCAATTAACTTTCAGGCCTGAGACCCTGCCAAATTAGTTCAATAAATGCATCAAGGATGACACTACTGTTGCCTGCGCTCACAGGTACATCAAAGTGTAAACCGCACACAGAGCTATTATGTGGGCTTGGAGGGCTGTCACTACCCCCAGGTTGGGCCCTTTGATCACAGCAGGCAGCTCAATGGTTGCACTGCCAATGCAGAAATTATGGATGAAAGAGGTGTTACACCTCTGTCCTGTGCCCCTTCCTTTATGTATTATGTCGGAAATCACTCTGCCTGTGCAGACCCTTGCTATAAGTTCTGTGCACAATAATGTTATTCAACAAGGAAATTCCGGACTCATTCAATCCTGTGGAACACTGCCATGAGATAGGGCCGAACCAGCATATCGAAAGCTTTTTCAATATCGAATGACGCAGCTCAGTTGCTAGTGTTATTCTGGCGAGTTCAGTCCTTGAATTAGAAACAGACATACAAGTTTAAGGAATATATTCCTGCACAGAAAAAGGCATTCTTTAAGAATGAGAAATATCTATACAGCATTAAATGTCTATAGGATTTTAACATATGCTTTTCACAATCAATCTGTGATGCCCACTGCCTTTATCATAACTTTTCATGTATAAACAATTAAGCCTTTAACCTTTACCATTAGTTTGTCACCATAGGCAAGTCAGACCTACTATGTTGTTCATAAGCCTTCCCACAAGGCAACCATCAGGTATACTGTAGTAAAATTACAAATAAGTACACCATATTGCTGTCCAATTAATACAATGATAAACAGAGCCTAGTAATGATTACCATAGTGCAAATTGTCTATCCCCATGGTTTGCTCAGGTGAGTCACTAGCAAAAAAAACCTTACCCATTACAGTTATCTGCGAGATTCCATGTAACAAAATGTTTGCCTATATGTTTTAGCACAGTTTAATAACAACCCTCCCTTAAAACTGGTTACCTTTAACACAGATTTCACAGTAAGTAAGCAAGACTCTCATAACTTTTCAGGATAAACAGATCAGACTAAACAAATCTGACATAACTTTTCACAATGATAAGGCCTCTACCAATGGTTTGGCACTATATGCAACCAAGGTCTACAGAAGTGTTCAGAAGTCAGCAACCATCATGCATTAAAAAAAATTACAAATATCTACAAAATGACAGTTTGCGAAACAATATACAGCCGCTCACAATAAGGCTTAACACGTATCATCAAAGAGAAATTCTACCTCCAGGGTTGATCAGAGTGGGTGACCAACACCATAACTCTTGCCTAGGATGGCTATATGTGAGATTACATGTAACCAAATAATTTTCTACAGTCTATAACATAATGCCACAACAATTCACTGAGTACTAATGGCTTTAGCATATGCTTTCCATAATAAATAAGCCATGGCCTAATGCCTTTGTATTTATTTTTCATAATAAACAGGCCTTATCTATGGCATCAGGCATATGATTTCCCTGCACATCAATGAAGCCTTTAGCTGTTATAATTGGGTTGTCATCCTAACCAACGCAGGACTACTGTTTTAAGCATAAGCTTCCCCACAAGGCAACCATTTGGCTTACAGTCTTAAAATTATATCATAATAGTATCTCTACTGTTAGACCTGACATCATTGGCTTGAGTCTCTCCTCCATTTTTTCTGTTTACCTCCACTGTTTTCCGATGTTTTGCTGGTATATGCTTTGGGCGCGGTGTCACTGCTGATCAGTGCCACAGCGCAAGTGCTCCCTATGTTAAATTGATGTATCTATTGTATCCATGTTTGGCTTATTTGGTTTACTGTCACTCCCTAGTCTAGCGCACCAGGCGTGCCGGGGCTTGTAAATACAAATGCCGCTCGTGGGCTTGCAGCACGTGTTGTGCCACCCACAGGAGCGGCCTCGTAAAAGAATGTCTACGGGTCGGTCATTACGAGACACACGTGCAGCCTAGTGCTGTCGCGCAGGCTGCGCAAGTATACCTACTTGCCAGCACCTCAAACCTTCCCTTGACTTCATGTTAGTCACCCCTATGGTAGGCCCACGGGCAGGGTGCATTGTAAGTATAAGGTAGGACACGCCTGACCAAGTTGGCATGTCCTGATAGTGAACAACAGCCATCTTCGTTCTTCACTATTGCGAGGTAGCCTGCTCTCCATTAGTTAGAATGGGCTGCCGGGATTATTAATGCTATGATCCTAGCTGGCTCGGGGAGCATGGTGCAATGTCGAGTTTGGTATCCCTGAACTCTGGGTTTAATTACGCATCCGTTGGTGTGGATGGTTTTTGGACTCGGGGTTTGAAAATAGCACTTTTAGAAAGTGTCTATTTTCTTGTCTAACCATATCTGGTTTCTGCTTGTCTTGCGTGTGTGTGACAGGAGCTGGGTGGCTCCACAGGTCTGGATGAGTCAGTGTGAGATGAGTGGGACATTTGCGTTGAGAGTAGGGGGAGAGTAGTTGTTGATAGCCTGCCCTGCCTGATACAATGCTGGCTCCACCTCCTGCCAAGCGGCTGATGGCTCTGTGCCTGCCATGGACGATCCTAGCCCCACCTCCTGCCAGGAGGCCGATAGCTCTGCTCCTGCCAGTGTCAATGCTGGCTCCACCTCCTGCTGGGCGTCTGAGGACCCAGCCTTGCTCAGTGAATACGCCAGGTGCTTCTGCCTGGCTCCACCCACAACAGACCCAGGATGTTGGGAAAGCCCCCGGCATGGACAAAGGGATCAAAGCCGAAAAGGGGTATAAGAGAAGGACCCCTGAACTAAGAAATCAGATCACTTCTGACAAGGAACCCTGTAACCAAGGACAAGAGGCCTGCTGATCTAAGGACTTGCCTACCCCTGCTGCCAGTGTGCTGTTTGCTGGGGGGAATCCTGCAGTGCTTCTTTATTTTTGCCAAGGAACCAGGAGAGAGGAACTGTGTGTGTACTCTCACGCTTGATAAGAAAATCTCCAAGGACTGGAAGAGTGCCAGTCTCCTGCTGAAGTCACAGGGCTAAAGGACTTCATCTGCTTAAAGTGCTATTGGCTGGAACTACGCATCCAGCACCTCTGAAAGAGCCAGCAACCTCGACGCCGACGGACGTCGCCGAATCCAGCTCGACATAGTGGGTAACGGCCCCAGTGTCCCGCTTCCTCGACGACCGGCCGCCGGGCCCGACCGACGCCAGCAGCAACGCCAGTGAGTGGGAGTACGGCTCCAGCTCCAAGGGACCTCGTGTCTGCACCGCTGCTGATCGCATCGCCCTCGTGCCCTCTCGACGACGTGAGCGCTGCTCACTCTGTGCAACTGCATCATCAACAACGACGCCTGCTGAGGCCTGATCGACACCGAAGACGCGACGCCGGATTGCTCGACGCCGCTGATCATCTTGTGCTTCCTTTTCCAAAGGTACTGTGTTGTTAGGGACTTCAAATCGGAGGGGGACCCCACATCAATTTAGGCAGGTCGATGGGGGAAGCAACAGTCAAACACGGGGAGGGGACCTGCCCACAGTGATTTTAGTAAATGGCCTCGGAGAGGTCCTTTGTATTGTAGAAATTGCCCTGAACCCAAGCAAATCATATAACAATTGAATATTATCAAAATTTATTTTTTTATTTATGAATTCATTTTCATTATGAATGGATATAAATAGTTTAGCATCATGATAAATAAATAAATAAGCACCTTAGCGACAATTAAACAGTGGTTCTGACTCCATACTTGCATACCGTTAACACTCATACAAAAAACATTCACACATCATACAACACTAGGCAGAGATGATTTTAGATGACAAGAGGACCGATGATCAGATGTCCGGGTTGGTTCAGAGGGTTCCTAAATAGGAACAGACGCCAACGCGCGTTTCGGTGTATGGCCCCGTCCGGGGCAACACCTTCATCAGGGCAAAGTGGGGTAAAGAAGGAGGAACCACAAATGTACAAGAATTCTGTATAAGGAAACATATTAAAAACATATATTTTAGAAAGCATACTTGCATGGGTTCAAGGCACAATAAGGCATAAATACTTAGATACTCATAAGGATAATGACAAACAGTTTGTCCAGTCTTGACTAGGCCCACAAACAACAATTAAACAGAGAGAGCAACAAATCAATATATAGACATCTCAGATGAGAGAAAAAACACTTTAACGCATAAATAGGAATATCAACAAGGGGCACCTCCAAAAGATGAGTACAGAATGTGGTTAGCCAGGAATGACAGTAGTGCTGTATTAAATTTTACCTGTTGGTGGCGAATGAGGCTGGCGTATAATTAAAGAAGTAGGTGATAATTTGCTAGTACCAGGAAGTAATCGCGTCGCCTTAGGGAGTATCTTTGATAGATGGAATCCTGTCCCCAAATGTGCGTGGCGGTATCCGCCCCAAGGAGGATGACACAAGGATGGATAAAAATGGGTCCCTGGGGTGGAAGAAAAAGCACATCAGTATACTTATCTTACCGGGGGATAGTCTTGCCTAAGGGGAGATAGGCAAGGTAAAGAATCGCAGTTTTTGAGGGTGTACCTTCAGATCGAGGGGGAGATACCATAGATGACTTTAGATAAATGCTGACATAGTCTGCTACTGGTGCGCGATAAATAAACCTAAAACGGAGGAAAAGGCGGCTTAATTAAGCGCAGACTACACGTATAGTCCTGACTCGGCATAAAAGCACATAGTGACAACATAGAATGTTATTCCGGGTGTACCTTTTAAATGGTGGAGTAAATGCCACGGTCGGATTCTGATCAGTGCTGGGGCCGCCGGCTGGGAGTGTATGGTAGGCTAACCTGCAACGAGAGAGAGGGGTGATTGAATAAAGGCTGGGCTGCAGGAAGCGCCAACTAAATGCAAACGTCAAGCAAGGAGACTTCCTACCAGGGAAGGTGTCCTTGGTCGATAAGTCAGTTCTACAGTCAGATTATTTTCAGGCTTTGTAAAGTCCCTCCTAGATGGAACCTAGAGGGCAATAAACGTGCATTACCAAGATGCGTGAAACGTGCAAAAAGATAATTATAGGCAGGAACTGCGACTGCTCGATTTAGTCAGCAGAGTTAAAATACCTGGTGCATTAGCAGGGGGCAGTCTCCAGTCGGCGGTCCGGATAGCACGCACGGGGACAGGCAGTAAGCAGGCGGGTAGATCCGTCTATATATGCAACGAACGGGCGCCGTTGTTGGTTTCAGGTGTGGAGGCGCGGGAATCCTGGCGTCTAAGCAACATCGAAGACGGGTTAAAAGAGTTCTAATCCCTGCATTAAAATAGCGGCGGCCATCTTATAATGGGGACCCATCATTAAAGCACGAAGGTGAGAGGTAGAATCTCACTGTGGGTAATGGGACGGTCACCCAGGGACACGAAAATCAGACTAAAGATGTTAATTCTAGCAGAATCCAGCTGTTAAGATAAAAAGGCGGTCAATAGGTGCGGCCGCGTCACGGATTACTATGGGTAGTAGCGGTGGTATACTTAAACTCCGCTATATATGAAAATAATGGCCCCCCTGCGATATGTTAATCATGGGTGGACAAGGGAGGAGTTAAAAGCGGGGGGAAAAAAAGAATAAAGGGGTAAAATAATAGGGAATTTTTGGAACTGTAAAGTGATTAGCAGATCAAGGGGGTACAATAAGGAAAAAGGGGGGCACAACATTACCGAAATTTACAATAGGGCATTCGCCCATGGGCATTCCTCATTAAGGCCCTTATCCATGCTGTTGAGAAAAAAGATCCAAAAGACCTCACGTTTTTTTCTCAGCGATGTGGGATCAGTGCCTGCCGGGGTTTGAATCTTTTCCAATATGGACCATCTGAGGTCGATTTCGGAATGCCCCTTAGATATCCAATGCTCCACTAGAGGAGCTCCTCTTTTGCCAGTACGGATGTTTGATTTGTGCTCTCCGATGCGCAACCTGATCTCCCTTCCTGTTTCACCAACATATGGTGTTTTGCATGGGCATAAGATGATGTAAATACAGTTGGAGGACCTACAATTGGTCATTTTAGAGAGGTGGATGGTACGAGTAGGAGTCACAATCTCCTTTCCCACTATTGCATTCGGGCATGCCTGGCATTTACCACATTTATGGTTGCCAGTCACTGGACCAGTCCCGGTGATGGAGCTCTGTGTTAGGGGTTCCGGTCCTCGCATTTTACCTCTCACTAAGTGATTTTTGAGGTTTTTATTGCGTTTAAATGCAAAGATGGGTTTAGGTAGCGCACTTTGGTCCTGGTTTAAGTTGAGCAAAAACCAGCTGGAGTTAATGGCTTGTCTTAGTTGGTTGTTGATGGTCGAATGTCGGGTGATACAGACAATTGATTCCCTGGGGTTGGGATCTCTTGGTTCGAACATGGCTTCCCGGTTATAATAACGGGCCCGTGATATCATCACAACCGGGAACTCCTGGTGACTTTGGATGTGGAGTCCCTTTACTCCAACATCCCCCAGGAAGGAGCCCTATCGGGGTTGCAAGACATCCTAACATCCAACCCCCAGATAAAAAATTCCAACTTTATCATGGACTGCCTAAAAATAGTGTTAAAGGAGAACTATTTCGAGTTCAACAACAACTTTTACCATCAGGTGGGCGGAGTAAGCATGGGCGCCGCTTGTGCCCCCAGCATTGCCTGCCTGTATATGGGCGAATTCGAACGCATCAATGTCTACAACGAGATGTCGCCATTCTACGAGAACGTGCGAGCCTGGTCTCGTTTTATTGACGACGTTTTCTTCATTTGGGAGGGGGATGACATCACCTTAACTGAATACATTGCCTGGCTCAATTTAGCGGACCCTAATTTGAGGTTCACTAGCCATTTCAATCAAGACAAGATTGAATTCTTGGACCTATGGGTTGAACACAGCAACCAGGAGATCACGGTGTCTCTTTTCACCAAACCGACCGCCCGAAACACCATACTCCAATACGGAAGTTACCACCCCCGTTGCCAACGTGACAACATCCCCTTCAGTCAATTCCTTCGTATTAGAAGGAATTGCACAGATATCAAAGACTTCTTAACTGAGGGAGACATACTTAAGGAGAAGTTGCTGCAACGGGGCTACCCTTACCGGCTGGTTAAGGATAGCTTCAAACGGGCCCGTTATTATAACCGGGAAGCCATGTTCGAACCAAGAGATCCCAACCCCAGGGAATCAATTGTCTGTATCACCCGACATTCGACCATCAAAAACCAACTAAGACAAGCCATTAACTCCAGCTGGTTTTTGCTCAACTTAAACCAGGACCAAAGTGCGCTACCTAAACCCATCTTTGCATTTAAACGCAATAAAAACCTCAAAAATCACTTAGTGAGAGGTAAAATGCGAGGACCGGAACCCCTAACACAGAGCTCCATCACCGGGACTGGTCCAGTGACTGGCAACCATAAATGTGGTAAATGCCAGGCATGCCCGAATGCAATAGTGGGAAAGGAGATTGTAACTCCTACTCGTACCATCCACCTCTCTAAAATGACCAATTGTAGGTCCTCCAACTGTATTTAGATCATCTTATGCCCATGCAAAACACCATATGTTGGTGAAACAGGAAGGGAGATCAGGTTGCGCATCGGAGAGCACAAATCAAACATCCGTACTGGCAAAAGAGGAGCTCCTCTAGTGGAGCATTGGATATCTAAGGGGCATTCCAAAATCGACCTCAGATGGTCCATATTGGAAAAGATTCAAACCCCGGCAGGCACTGATCCCACATCGCTGAGAAAAAAACGTGAGGTCTTTTGGATCTTTTTTCTCAACAGCATGGATAAGGGCCTTAATGAGGAATGCCCATGGGCGAATGCCCTATTGTAAATTTCGGTAATGTTGTGCCCCCCTTTTTCCTTATTGTACCCCCTTGATCTGCTAATCACTTTACAGTTCCAAAAATTCCCTATTATTTTACCCCTTTATTCTTTTTTTCCCCCCGCTTTTAACTCCTCCCTTGTCCACCCATGATTAACATATCGCAGGGGGGGCCCTTATTTTCATATATAGCGGAGTTTAAGTATACCACCGCTACTACCCATAGTAATCCGTGACGCGGCCGCACCTATTGACCGCCTTTTTATCTTAACAGCTGGATTCTGCTAGAATTAACATCTTTAGTCTGATTTTCGTGTCCCTGGGTGACCGTCCCATTACCCACAGTGAGATTCTACCTCTCACCTTCGTGCTTTAATGATGGGTCCCCATTATAAGATGGCCGCCGCTATTTTAATGCAGGGATTAGAACTCTTTTAACCCGTCTTCGATGTTGCTTAGACGCCAGGATTCCCGCGCCTCCACACCTGAAACCAACAACGGCGCCCGTTCGTTGCATATATAGACGGATCTACCCGCCTGCTTACTGCCTGTCCCCGTGCGTGCTATCCGGACCGCCGACTGGAGACTGCCCCCTGCTAATGCACCAGGTATTTTAACTCTGCTGACTAAATCGAGCAGTCGCAGTTCCTGCCTATAATTATCTTTTTGCACGTTTCACGCATCTTGGTAATGCACGTTTATTGCCCTCTAGGTTCCATCTAGGAGGGACTTTACAAAGCCTGAAAATAATCTGACTGTAGAACTGACTTATCGACCAAGGACACCTTCCCTGGTAGGAAGTCTCCTTGCTTGACGTTTGCATTTAGTTGGCGCTTCCTGCAGCCCAGCCTTTATTCAATCACCCCTCTCTCTCGTTGCAGGTTAGCCTACCATACACTCCCAGCCGGCGGCCCCAGCACTGATCAGAATCCGACCGTGGCATTTACTCCACCATTTAAAAGGTACACCCGGAATAACATTCTATGTTGTCACTATGTGCTTTTATGCCGAGTCAGGACTATACGTGTAGTCTGCGCTTAATTAAGCCGCCTTTTCCTCCGTTTTAGGTTTATTTATCGCGCACCAGTAGCAGACTATGTCAGCATTTATCTAAAGTCATCTATGGTATCTCCCCCTCGATCTGAAGGTACACCCTCAAAAACTGCGATTCTTTACCTTGCCTTTCTCCCCTTAGGCAAGACTATCCCCCGGTAAGATAAGTATACTGATGTGCTTTTTCTTCCACCCCAGGGACCCATTTTTATCCATCCTTGTGTCATCCTCCTTGGGGCGGATACCGCCACGCACATTTGGGGACAGGATTCCATCTATCACAGATACTCCCTAAGGCGACGCGATTACTTCCTGGTACTAGCAAATTATCACCTACTTCTTTAATTATACGCCAGCCTCATTCGCCACCAACAGGTAAAATTTAATACAGCACTACTGTCATTCCTGGCTAACCACATTCTGTACTCATCTTTTGGAGGTGCCCCTTGTTGATATTCCTATTTATGCGTTAAAGTGTTTTTTCTCTCATCTGAGATGTCTATATATTGATTTGTTGCTCTCTCTGTTTAATTGTTGTTTGTGGGCCTAGTCAAGACTGGACAAACTGTTTGTCATTATCCTTATGAGTATCTAAGTATTTATGCCTTATTGTGCCTTGAACCCATGCAAGTATGCTTTCTAAAATATATGTTTTTAATATGTTTCCTTATACAGAATTCTTGTACATTTGTGGTTCCTCCTTCTTTACCCCACTTTGCCCTGATGAAGGTGTTGCCCCGGACGGGGCCATACACCGAAACGCGCGTTGGCGTCTGTTCCTATTTAGGAACCCACTGAACCAACCCGGACATCTGATCATCGGTCCTCTTGTCATCTAAAATCATCTCTGCCTAGTGTTGTATGATGTGTGAATGTTTTTTGTATGAGTGTTAACGGTATGCAAGTATGGAGTCAGAACCACTGTTTAATTGTCGCTAAGGTGCTTATTTATTTATTTATCATGATGCTAAACTATTTATATCCATTCATAATGAAAATGAATTCATAAATAAAAAAATAAATTTTGATAATATTCAATTGTTATATGATTTGCTTGGGTTCAGGGCAATTTCTACAATACAAAGGACCTCTCCGAGGCCATTTACTAAAATCACTGTGGGCAGGTCCCCTCCCCGTGTTTGACTGTTGCTTTCCCCATCGACCTGCCTAAATTGATGTGGGGTCCCCCTCCGATTTGAAGTTTCTTCACAGCCCTTTTGCTGTGGGGGTTTGTTTGTTTTATTGTTGACTTATGACTCCAGTATTGTATCCAGCCCCCTGTCTAGGCCCTCTGAATATTTAGCTTTTGTTTTGACTTTGTCTTTTTTATCTTAATGGTCTTTGCCTGATTCACATTTAATTTAATTTTTTCATTCCTAATCTTTTTGATCCCTGTTCGTTCACTGCCTAGCCACTCCTCCTTAGACACACCAAGATGGAGAGTATTAAATCTTTTGGCTTCTCTGACGAAGACTTCGCCAAAATGGTCGGAGCCACGTCCAGTAATGAATCGGCTTTCCCCTTACCTAAAGGATTACAAGGGGATTGGTCTAAACTACTCAATCTCCGTAAAAAATCCAAACGCACAGAATTGCATGCCAAGTTTATCCTAGACTACCTTAAGGCAGGCACAATTCCTATTGGCCTCAGAGTAAGGAATATCCCGGGTCTCTTTGTTGAGATCAGACAGTTCCTGGAGAAATGGTCTCTAATCTCGAACCGTTGCTCCAGGGACTGGATGATGCTCATCATAGAGACCGCCCGGCAGGTTTTAGATCTCCTGGCTAAAGAAATCGAGACATTGGAAGCCAAATTAAAATCTGAAGATGCCGTAGACCTTGGAAAAAAGAAACTTGAGGAGATTGAAGCAGAATTGGACTCATTCTCTGAGTATTTATTAAAAAGGAAAACGGATAAGTTCCGCAAGGACATCCGTTTATTCACTCAAGAGAGAGCCTATCCCTTCCTTACCAGCAATTTCTATAACACTCAAAGTAGCACCGACCAGCAGAGTGGTTATCAAAGATGGGGCAATCAACGAATAACCACTTTTTCCGACACCACGGATTCCGATGGTGACGAGGGACACAACTCCAACTATGACCCCAACTACGACACCAACTACCCCCAGACAGGTAGACAGGACAATACAGATCGAACCCCACGACCCAATCGTTTTTTAGGGAACCGCCGGGGGAATTACAGACTGAGAAACCGGAACCCCCACAGAGGGAATTACCATCAGGGTCCTCCTCAGCCATATGTACAAACTCAACATCAACAATACTGGACAAGGTGAAAACCATTCCGGTATTTAACCTGTCTAATAAGCATATGACCCCCGAGACAGTGGGACTACTCACCAGGGGTCTATCCTTTGTGCCCACCACTCACTTCTATAAATTTGAATTTTTGAGAGACCTATACTCCTTCTTCAGAAAAATACGCCTTAAAAATTTTTTTTTAAGTCGTCCCATTTCGGAGGATTTTGGAAACAAATCAGGTCTCAAACCTCCATCCACGTTCACCCCTAGTTTGGAAGAAATTGGCCATGAGGTAGGAACATTTGAAAAAACGGTTACTCTCAAAATCAACAAAATTTTGAAATTTGTCCCTAAGGGACCTAGAAACCTAAGTAGCATCGAGGAAGAAACCCTGAAGTCCCTTGAAACCAACGACTCTCTCATTAAAAAACCCTGTGACAAGGGAGGGGGCATCGTTATTTTCGACACACCTACCTACATAGAGAAGATGAACATCCTTCTGTCCGCCCATGAATACTATGTAAAAATCACCAGAAACCCGGAACCAGCCCTCAAACGCCGTATCCTGCACATGACCGAAAGAGGAGTCATCAATGGTGACATTTGTGAGCAGGAAGCCGAGTTCCTTACCCCCTCATTCACCAGGATACCGATCATTTACGGGGTCCCTAAAACCCATAAAAACCAACATGATCCACCACTAAGGCCCATTGTATCTATGATAGGATCAGCCTTAGAGCCCTTATCAAAATATATTGACCAATTTCTCCAACTCCTGGTCGGAGCTCTAGACTCCTTTATCAAAGATACCGGCCACTTCATTTCTAAGGTTGAGGGAACCCCATATCATCACAACCGGGAACTCCTGGTGACTTTGGATGTGGAGTCCCTTTACTCCAACATCCCCCAGGAAGGAGCCCTATCGGTAGTGCAAGACATCCTAACATCCAACCCCCAGATACAAAATTCCAACTTTATCATGGACTGCCTAAAAATAGTGTTAAAGGAGAACTATTTCGAGTTCAACAACAACTTTTACCATCAGGTGGGCGGAGTAAGCATGGGCGCCGCTTGTGCCCCCAGCATTGCCTGCCTGTATATGGGCGAATTCGAACGCATCAATGTCTACAACGAGATGTCGCCATTCTACGAGAACGTGCGAGCCTGGTCTCGTTTTATTGACGACGTTTTCTTCATTTGGGAGGGGGATGACATCACCTTAACTGAATACATTGCCTGGCTCAATTTAGCGGACCCTAATTTGAGGTTCACTAGCCATTTCAATCAAGACAAGATTGAATTCTTGGACCTATGGGTTGAACACAGCAACCAGGAGATCACGGTGTCTCTTTTCACCAAACCGACCGCCCGAAACACCATACTCCAATACGGAAGTTACCACCCCCGTTGCCAACGTGACAACATCCCCTTCAGTCAATTCCTTCGTATTAGAAGGAATTGCACAGATATCAAAGACTTCTTAACTGAGGGAGACATACTTAAGGAGAAGTTGCTGCAACGGGGCTACCCTTACCGGCTGGTTAAGGATAGCTTCAAACGGGCCCGTTATTATAACCGGGAAGCCATGTTCGAACCAAGAGATCCCAACCCCAGGGAATCAATTGTCTGTATCACCCGACATTCGACCATCAACAACCAACTAAGACAAGCCATTAACTTCAGCTGGTTTTTGCTCAACTTAAACCAGGACCAAAGTGCGCTACCTAAACCCATCTTTGCATTTAAACGCAATAAAAACCTCAAAAATCACTTAGTGAGAGGTAAAATGCGAGGACCGGAACCCCTAACACAGAGCTCCATCACCGGGACTGGTCCAGTGACTGGCAACCATAAATGTGGTAAATGCCAGGCATGCCCGAATGCAATAGTGGGAAAGGAGATTGTGACTCCTACTCGTACCATCCACCTCTCTAAAATGACCAATTGTAGGTCCTCCAACTGTATTTACATCATCTTATGCCCATGCAAAACACCATATGTTGGTGAAACAGGAAGGGAGATCAGGTTGCGCATCGGAGAGCACAAATCAAACATCCGTACTGGCAAAAGAGGAGCTCCTCTAGTGGAGCATTGGATATCTAAGGGGCATTCCGAAATCGACCTCAGATGGTCCATATTGGAAAAGATTCAAACCCCGGCAGGCACTGATCCCACATCGCTGAGAAAAAAACGTGAGGTCTTTTGGATCTTTTTTCTCAACAGCATGGATAAGGGCCTTAATGAGGAATGCCCATGGGCGAATGCCCTATTGTAAATTTCGGTAATGTTGTGCCCCCCTTTTTCCTTATTGTACCCCCTTGATCTGCTAATCACTTTACAGTTCCAAAAATTCCCTATTATTTGACCCCTTTATTCTTTTTATCCCCCCGCTTTTAACTCCTCCCTTGTCCACCCATGATTAACATATCGCAGGGGGGCCCTTATTTTCATATATAGCGGAGTTTAAGTATACCACCGCTACTACCCATAGTAATCCGTGACGCGGCCGCACCTATTGACCGCCTTTTTATCTTAACAGCTGGATTCTGCTAGAATTAACATCTTTAGTCTGATTTTCGTGTCCCTGGGTGACCGTCCCATTACCCACAGTGAGATTCTACCTCTCACCTTCGTGCTTTAATGATGGGTCCCCATTATAAGATGGCCGCCGCTATTTTAATGCAGGGATTAGAACTCTTTTAACCCGTCTTCGATGTTGCTTAGACGCCAGGATTCCCGCGCCTCCACACCTGAAACCAACAACGGCGCCCGTTCGTTGCATATATAGACGGATCTACCCGCCTGCTTACTGCCTGTCCCCGTGCGTGCTATCCGGACCGCCGACTGGAGACTGCCCCCTGCTAATGCACCAGGTATTTTAACTCTGCTGACTAAATCGAGCAGTCGCAGTTCCTGCCTATAATTATCTTTTTGCACGTTTCACGCATCTTGGTAATGCACGTTTATTGCCCTCTAGGTTCCATCTAGGAGGGACTTTACAAAGCCTGAAAATAATCTGACTGTAGAACTGACTTATCGACCAAGGACACCTTCCCTGGTAGGAAGTCTCCTTGCTTGACGTTTGCATTTAGTTGGCGCTTCCTGCAGCCCAGCCTTTATTCAATCACCCCTCTCTCTCGTTGCAGGTTAGCCTACCATACACTCCCAGCCGGCGGCCCCAGCACTGATCAGAATCCGACCGTGGCATTTACTCCACCATTTAAAAGGTACACCCGGAATAACATTCTATGTTGTCACTATGTGCTTTTATGCCGAGTCAGGACTATACGTGTAGTCTGCGCTTAATTAAGCCGCCTTTTCCTCCGTTTTAGGTTTATTTATCGCGCACCAGTAGCAGACTATGTCAGCATTTATCTAAAGTCATCTATGGTATCTCCCCCTCGATCTGAAGGTACACCCTCAAAAACTGCGATTCTTTACCTTGCCTTTCTCCCCTTAGGCAAGACTATCCCCCGGTAAGATAAGTATACTGATGTGCTTTTTCTTCCACCCCAGGGACCCATTTTTATCCATCCTTGTGTCATCCTCCTTGGGGCGGATACCGCCACGCACATTTGGGGACAGGATTCCATCTATCACAGATACTCCCTAAGGCGACGCGATTACTTCCTGGTACTAGCAAATTATCACCTACTTCTTTAATTATACGCCAGCCTCATTCGCCACCAACAGGTAAAATTTAATACAGCACTACTGTCATTCCTGGCTAACCACATTCTGTACTCATCTTTTGGAGGTGCCCCTTGTTGATATTCCTATTTATGCGTTAAAGTGTTTTTTCTCTCATCTGAGATGTCTATATATTGATTTGTTGCTCTCTCTGTTTAATTGCTGTTTGTGGGCCTAGTCAAGACTGGACAAACTGTTTGTCATTATCCTTATGAGTATCTAAGTATTTATGCCTTATTGTGCCTTGAACCCATGCAAGTATGCTTTCTAAAATATATGTTTTTAATATGTTTCCTTATACAGAATTCTTGTACATTTGTGGTTCCTCCTTCTTTACCCCACTTTGCCCTGACGAAGGTGTTGCCCCGGACGGGGCCAAACACCAAAACGCGCGTTGGCGTCTGTTCCTATTTAGGAACCCACTGAACCAACCCGGACATCTGATCATCGGTCCTCTTGTCATCTAAAATCATCTCTGCCTAGTGTTGTATGATGTGTGAATGTTTTTTGTATGAGTGTTAACGGTATGCAAGTATGGAGTCAGAACCACTGTTTAATTGTCGCTAAGGTGCTTATTTATTTATTTATCATGATGCTAAACTATTTATATCCATTCATAATGAAAATGAATTCATAAATAAAAAAATAAATTTTGATAATATTCAATTGTTATATGATTTGCTTGGGTTCAGGGCAATTTCTACAATACAAAGGACCTCTCCGAGGCCATTTACTAAAATCACTGTGGGCAGGTCCCCTCCCCGTGTTTGACTGTGTTGTTAGGGGTCCGTGTGACTCCGGGCTCGACGTAGCGCTCCTCGCGGTCGACGCCGAACCTTTGGATTAACTTTGCCTCGACGTTGTGTAGCCCCCGTGTGGGTTACCCTGTTGCTAAGAACTGTATTGCCAAGAAGAAGATTTGTTTGATACTAAAGACTTGTGTGCTAAAGAAGAACCTACCTTTGAACTATCCTTTTCCCCTTCCCAGAGTATTTATTAAGATTGTGTACATTTTTGTCGTTATCTGGTCTTGTGCTAAGCCTTATATTAAAATACTTATTTTTATAATACTACGGTGTCGTGTCCATTTGTAGTGTATTCACTTTATTACTGTATGTGGTCATAAATGCTTAACACACAGCCTCTGAGATAAGCCTGTTCTGCTCTGCCAAGCTACCAAGGGGGTGAGCAGGGGTTATCGAAGGGTGTGATCCCCTTGCCCTGACTAGAAAAGGTGTGTCCCTATTTGTCAGAAGTGTATACCTCTGCCTACTAGACACAGCCGGTTCTAACATTGGTGGCAGCGGTGGGATTTGGACCTTGCATTTATGACCCATGTGCAGTGGTTAGTGTGCGCTACATAGTGAAAGCAGACCATAGCGCAGTCACAATCTAATTGGGAAGGATCCTATTTTTGGTTCTCCGCTTTTCTGAAACTTGATTTTTTGAACACTGCCAGTTTTGACCATGAGTGACACCGGAGTCACTACCCCTGTTGCTGTTGTTGAGGAGGAATTCGACAGAGCGAAGTTAAACGACTACAGATTGGAGGAGTTGAAATCCTTTTGCAAGAAGTTTAAAGTTCCTACCAAAGGTCTCAAGGCTAAGGAAACCTATCTCAAAGCATTGCAGGCCTGGTTGGAAGCCAGAGATCCCACTGATCCGGTGGTGGTACCGCCAGTGGAAGGGGATGAGGAGGCGCCAGCGAATGGGCCCGAGTCCTCTCCCGGAAGCAGTGTTTCCTCCAAAGGTCTTTCCCCTGAAGAACGAGAAGAAAGGGCGAAGGAGCGTGCATACAACATGGAAATGGCAAGGCTAAAGATAAATGGGCAGTTGGAGTTAGAAAATGCAAGAGGTAGAAGAGAAGCTGATTTGGAGATCAAAAAGTTAGAGTTTGAAAGAGAGAAATTAGCTTTGGAGCGTGAAACCAAGTTGAGGGAGTTGGACATCCAAGCTAAGAAGTTAGAATTGAATCCCTCTGGTGTCAGCATTCCATCTGGGCCTGTAGAAAGTAAGTTTTACTTCCCCAAAGATGTGATAAAAGATTATCATAGAAACGAAGATATTGGTCAGTGGTTTAAAGCATATGAGCTAGCATTGTTGGCCCACCAGGTCCCTGAGAAGAATTGGGGAGCGGGGTTGTGGGGTCGCTTTGTGAATGAGGGGAGAGATACCCTGTTAGACCTGCCTGTTGCGGATAGGATGTTGTATGCTCATATGAAGGATGCTTTAATGTTGCGGTATGGCCTAACACCCGAGAAGTACAGACAAGCTTTTAGAGAATGTAAGAAGTTGCCTGGTACGACGTGGGTTGAATATGTGTCTTATTTTTGCAGAGCCATGGATGGTTGGGTAAAGGGCAGCAAAGTGGAAAGTTATGAAGCTCTTTATGATTTGTTTGCTTGGGAGCATTTGTTTAATAACTGTTTTCCAGAGCTGCACCAGCACCTGATTGATAGCAAGATATCTAACCCTAGAAAACTTGCTGAGGAGGCGGACCGCTGGGTCAGTACCAGGGTCCACAAGGGTCCAGTGGGAGACTCAGCCAAAGGTGGGCAGGGTCCCCAGCAGAAGAGTGGGGGGGACAAGGGTAAACAGAAGGAGTCTCAGAAAGGGCCCCAAAGTAATCCCCAAGGGAACCAAGGGAAAGGTTCCCAGCCTCCCCCTGAGAAGAAGCCAGGGGCCCCCGACGGGTAAACCTGTTCATAGGGGCCCCCTAACCTGCTACACTTGTGGGCAGGTGGGACACCGGTATTACGATCCCCAGTGTCCCATGAAGAAATCGAACGCACCGCCGAGTGCACCCCCCCGTCAGCTGGCGAGTGTAGCCCTGGGAGGGGAGGAGATGGTTGTCCAAGGTGGGAGGGGTCCCGCAGAAATGTCCCTGGTCTCGCTAGGAGACATGCAAATGGTCCCTCCACCCCCTCTGCCTAGTAACACTAGCAAATATAGGCAGTGGGTGACCATTAATGGCCATAGAGTGGAAGCTCTCAGAGACACCGGAGCGAGTGTGACAGCTGTCAAGTGTCACTTGGTGTCCAGAGAGCAGGTGGTTCCCCACGCATTCTACCCCGTGATAGCTGCCGACAACTCCCAGAAAGAGAGTGAGGTAGCTCAGGTTTCCTTTGAATGGGGGGGAGTTTCAGGTACTCTTCAGGTTGCTGTGAGGCCCGCCATGCCTGTCGATTGTCTCCTGGGCAATGATTTAGAAGACTCCCCTTAGGCTAAGGTGGAGAGAGAGGCGCACTTGAAAATGTTGGGCGTGCCAGAGTGGGTGTGTGCAACCACTCGATCGATGACAGCGAGTAAGGGTGTTGATGGGGTCCCGGAGCCTGAAAGTACAGCCCAGGACCCAGCTGTGAAGAGAAGAGGCAGGAGGCGCGGGAAACCGGCCCCCGTAGTTCCCGTGGTCCAGGAGGAGGTAGACCCTGAGGGGGATGCCCTGGAGCCCACAGGGGAACAAATTGTCGAACTGGGAGACTTGCCCGAGCTGACCCATTGGCAGCAGGATGGTGGTCCCTCCAGGGAGGAATTCTGTGCGGAACAGAAAGTGTGCCCTTCTCTTGTGGGCATGAGGCAGCAGGCCTCAGCCCAATCCTCAGGTGATCAGTCAGGGTCACATTTTGTGTACTGGGAGAACGACCTCAAGTATAGCGAGCCTAAGGCTGCTGAGCCTGGGTCAGCCCGTGTGCTGGTGGTACCCCAGCGCTTCAGAGCCTTCCTACTGGGTTTGGCTCATGACGTTCCGTTAGCTGGACATCTGGGGCAGGACAAGACCTATGACAGGCTTGTCACCCATTTTTATTGGCCTCAGATGCGAAGGGATGTAGACATCCATTGCAAGACTTGTCGCACTTGCCAGGCAAGTGGGAAAAGCGGAAGGAAGCAGAAGGCTCCCCTCCAACCTTTTCCAGTGGTCAGTACCCCCTTTGACCGGGTGGGTATTGACATTGTTGGGCCCCTGGACCCCAAGACAGCCCTGAGCAACAGGTTCATCCTGGTCTTGATGGACCATGCCACACGGTACCCGGAAGCCATCCCTCTCCGAACAGTGACGGCCCCCGTGGTGGGACGGGCACTGATGGGTGTTTCCTCCCGGATGGGGTTCCCCAGAGAGGTGGTGTCAGACCGGGGCACCAACTTCATTTCGAACTATATGAAGTCTCTGTGGAAGGAGTGTGGGGTAACCTACAAGTTCACCACTCCTTACCACCCTCAGGGAAATGGGCTGGTTGAGAGATTCAACCGGACCCTGAAAGGCATGATCATGGGTCTTGAAGAACCAATGAGGCGGAAATGGGACGTCCTCTTGCCATGCCTGTTGTTTGCTTACCGTGAGGTGCCGCAGAAGTCTCTAGGGTTCAGCCCCTTTGAGCTTTTGTACGGTCACCCGGTAAGAGGGCCTTTGAGTCTGGTCAAGGAAGGCTGGGAGCAAACTCCCAGGAAACCTCCCCAGGATGTATACAGCTACATGCTGGCCTTTCGGAACCAGACTCGGCGCTTCAGAGAACTTGCTCAGGCAAATCTGGAGGCCAGCCAGGAGGAGATGAAGCGTTGGTACGACCGGAATGCCACTCTGGTAGAGCTTCAGCCTGGTCAGGAAGTGTGGGTCATGTCCTCTGTGGAACCTTGTGCGCTCAAGGACAGGTGGAATGGACCGTTTAAGGTTGTGGAGAAGAAGAGCGATGTCACCTACTTGGTGAACTTGAAATCTCCCAGGAACCCCTTGCGGGTCCTGCATGTCAACCGGTTGAAGCCCCACTTAGAGAGGTCCGAAGTGGGCATGCTCCTAGCTACAGATGCTGGAATGGAGGAGGAGAGTGAGCCTCTTCCTGACCTCCTGTGTGCTAAAGAGCAAGACGGGTCAGTGGATGGTGTGGTCCTCTCTGACACACTGACCCTTGAGCAGAAACAGGATTGTCGCCACCTGTTGGGACAATTCCCGGATCTGTTTTCCTTGGTTCCGGGTGTCACTCATTGGTGCGTCCATGACGTTGACACCGGAGACAGCCCTCCTGTGAAGCACAAGGCTTACAGGGTGACTGACAAGGTTCGAGCATACATTAAGGAGGAGGTCTCCAAAATGTTTGCGTTAGGGGTGATTGAGTCCTCTAGCAGTCCTTGGGCCAGCCCAGTGGTCTTGGTCCCGAAGGCTGCAGCGCCTGGTGCTTCACCAGAACTCCGGTTCTGCGTGGACTACTGAGGACTCAATTCGGTCACGAAGACTGACGCGCACCCCATCCCCAGAGCTGATGAGCTCATCGATCGGTTAGGGGCTGCCCGGTACCTTAGTACGTTTGATTTAATGTCTGGGTACTGGCAGATCGCCTTAACCGATGGGGCAAAGGAGAGGTCAGCATTCTCCACACCAGATGGGCTATACCAGTTCCGGGTGATGCCCTTTGGGATGAAGAATGCCCCTGCCACCTTCCAGAGGTTGGTCAACCAGGTCTTGGCTGGACTGGAGGATTTCAGTGCCGCCTACCTGGACGACATCGCAGTGTTCAGCGCCAGCTGGGAGGAACACTTGCGCCACCTCCAGGAAGTGTTGTTGGCCCTGCGCGGAGCAGGCCTCACAATCAAAGCCAGTAAGTGCCAGATTGGGCAGGGTTCTGTGGTGTACTTGGGGCACCAAGTAGGGAGCGGCAAGGTTGCCCCCCTGCAACCCAAGATTGATACCATCCTGGCTTGGGCGCCGCCCAAAACCCAAACGCAGGTGAGAGCCTTCTTAGGACTCACGGGTTACTACAGGAGGTTTGTCAAGGATTACGGTAACATTGTGCACCCCTTGACTTCGCTGACTTCCAGTAAGCAGCCACGAAACGTGATCTGGACTGATGCCTGTCAAACGGCCTTCGACACCCTGAAAACTGCAATGTGCACAGCACCTATACTCCAGGGCCCCGACTTTTCGAAAGAATTCATTGTCCAGACGGACGCTTCAGAGCATAGCGTGGGGGCTGTTCTAGCTCAGGTGAATGAAGAGGGCCGAGACTTGCCTGTAGCCTTCATCAGTAGGAGGTTACTTCCCAGGGAAACGAGGTGGAGTGCGATAGAGAGAGAAGCATTTGCTGTGGTCTGGGCGCTGAAGAAGCTAAGACCCTACCTGTTTGGGACTCACTTCCGGGTTCAGACAGACCACAGGCCCCTCAGATGGTTGATGCAAATGAGGGGTGAGAACCCGAAACTGTTGAGGTGGTCCATTTCCCTACAGGGGATGGACTGTACGGTGGAACACCGCCCTGGTACAGATCACGCCAATGCTGATGGTCTGTCCAGATTTTTCCGCCTTAGTGATGAGGACTCCCTAGGTCAAGGGTAGTTCTCCCCACATTTCAGCTGGAGGGGACACGTGTTAGACCTGACATCATTGACTTGAGTCTCTCCTCCATTTTTTCTGTTTGACTCAACTGTTTTCCGATGTTTTGCTGGTATATGCTTTGGGCGCGGTGTCACTGCTGATCAGTGCCACAGCGCAAGTGCTCCCTATGTTAAATTGATGTATCTATTGTATCCATGTTTGGCTTATTTGGTTTACTGTCAGTCCCTAGTCTAGCGCACCAGGCGTGCCAGGGCTTGTAAATACAAATGCCGCTCGTGGGCTTGCAGCACGTGTTGTGCCACCCACAGGAGCGGCCTCGTAAAAGAATGTCTACGGGTCGGTCATTGCGAGACCCACGTGCAGCCTAGTGCTGTCGGGCAGGCTGCGCAAGTATACCTACTTGCCAGCCCCTCAAACCTTCCCTTGACTTCATGTTAGTCACCCCTATGGTAGGCCCACGGGCAGGGTGCATTGTAAGTATAAGGTAGGACACGCCTGACCAAGTTGGCATGTCCTGATAGTGAACAACAGCCATCTTCGTTCTTCACTATTGCGAGGTAGCCTGCTCTCCATTAGTTAGAATGGGCCGCCGGGATTATTAATGCTATGATCCTAGCTGGCTCGGGGAGCATGGTGCAATGTCGAGTTTGGTATCCCTGAACTCGGGGTTTAATTACCCATCCGTTGGTGTGGATGGTTTTTGGACTCGGGGTTTGAAAATAGCACTTTTAGAAAGTGTCTATTTTCTTGTCTAACCATATCTGGTTTCTGCTGGTCTTGCGTGTGTGTGACAGGAGCTGGGTGGCTCCACAGGTCTGGATGAGTCAGTGTGAGATGAGTGGGACATTTGCGTTGAGAGTAGGGGGAGAGTAGTTGTTGATAGCCTGCCCTGCCTGATACAATGCTGGCTCCACCTCCTGCCAAGTGGCTGATGGCTCTGTGCCTGCCATGGACGATCCTAGCCCCACCTCCTGCCAGGAGGCCGATAGCTCTGCTCCTGCCAGTGTCAATGCTGGCTCCACCTCCTGCTGGGCGTCTGAGGACCCAGCCCTGCTCAGTGAATACTCCAGTACTTCTGCCTGGCTCCACCCACAACAGACCCAGGATGTTGGGAAAGCCCCCGGCATGGACAATGGGATCAAAGCCGAAAAGGGGTATAAGAGAAGGACCCCTGAACTAAGAAATCAGATCACTTCTGACAAGGAACCCTGTAACCAAGGACAAGAGGCCTGCTGATCTAAGGACTTGCCTACCCCTGCTGCCAGTGTGCTGTTTGCTGGGGGGAATCCTGCAGTGCTTCTTTATTTTTGCCAAGGAACCAGGAGAGAGGAACTGTGTGTGTACTCTCACGCTTGATAAGAAAATCTCCAAGGACTGGAAGAGTGCCAGTCTCCTGCTGAAGTCACAGGGCTAAAGGACTTCATCTGCTTAAAGTGCTATTGGCTGGAACTACGCATCCAGCACCTCTGAAAGAGCTAGCAACCTCGACGCCGACGGACGTCGCCGAATCCAGCTCGACATAGTGGGTAGCGGCCCCAGTGTCCCGCTTCCTCGACGACCGGCCGCCGGGCCCGACCGACGCCAGCAGCAACGCCAGTGAGTTGGAGTACGGCTCCAGCTCCAAGGGACCTCGTGTCTGCACCGCTGCTGATCGCATCGCCCTCGTGCCCTCTCGACGCCGTGAGCGCTGCTCACTCTGTGCAACTGCATCATCAACAACGACGCCTGCTGAGGCCTGATCGACACCGAAGACGCGACGCCGGATTGCTCGACGCCGCTGATCATCGTGTGCTTCCTTTTCCAAAGGTACTGTGTTGTTAGGGGTCCGTGTGACTCCGGGCTCGACGTAGCACTCCTCGCGGTCGACGCCGAACCTTTGGATTAACTTTGCCTCGACGTCGTGTAGCCCCCGTGTGGGTTACCCTGTTGCTAAGAACTGTATTGCCAAGAAGAAGATTTGTTTGATACTAAAGACTTGTGTGCTAAAGAAGAACCTACCTTTGAACTATCCTTTTCCCCTTCCCTGAGTATTTATTAAGATTGTGTACATTTTTGTCGTTATCTGGTCTTGTGCTAAGCCTTATATAAAAATACTTATTTTTATAATACTACGGTGTTGTGTCCATTTGTAGTGTATTCACTTTATTACTGTATGTGGTCATAAATGCTTAACACACAGCCTCTGAGATAAGCCTGTTCTGCTCTGCCAAGCTACAAAGGGGGTGAGCAGGGGTTATCGAAGGGTGTGATCCCCTTGCCCTGACTAGAAAAGGTGTGTCCCTATTTGTCAGAAGTGTATACCTCTGCCAACTAGAGACAGCCGGTTCTAACATCTACTAACAGGGCTGAAAAGGTATTCTTACAGTGCACATCTTCTTAAATTTTAAGGCATTCATTTGGAGTAATAGCAATCCACCCTTAAATGTCTATTAACTTTACCATATGCTGTTAAATTAGGCATACAGACCTTTTCGTTGGCTTGTCACCATAACCAACTTAAGCCAAATGTATTGAGTGTAAGCTTTCCACAAGGCAACCATTTGGCATACAGTCATAACAGTACAAATCTATACAAAATTACAGTTTGCAAAGCAAAATACTCTCTCTCCTAAGAGAGCCCATATCTTCTATCCCCAGAGTTTGTTTGAGTAGATCACTAACACCAAAACTCTTGCTACAACCTGTGAGCTTCCATATAACAAAGTGCCTGCCTACAAGTTTTATCACAATGTAATAACAATCCATCCTTCAAAGTCAATTGTCTTTAATTAATGCTTTTCACAATAAGTAGATCAGATCTACTGGGTTTGTTATAACGATTCATAATCAATAGATGGAACCTATGAAATCAGGCATGCTTTTCCAAATGAACTGATGAAACATTTGCCCTTTAAGATTGGTTTTACACTTTACCCAACACTGGCCTATTCAAGTGCACATAAATTGGCAACCATCATGCAAACAGTTATAAAAGTATAAATATGTAGAAAAATAGTGCTTGCAAAACAATATACAAACCCTACCTATCTGTAGGTTTTATTATAGAGTGATAACAATTCGCACCTACAAGCTATGGACTGTAACATATGCTTTTCACAATAAATATGTCAGGCCTTGGGTCGTTATCATGCTATTTCATAATAAACAGATCAGGCCTCTAGCCCTATTCATTGGTTTGCCACCATAACCAACCTGGTCCTGCTGCATTGAGTGTAATCCTTGTCACAAGTCAAAAAGAGTAATAAAAGCAGTCTATTCAGTGAAAACACACACATTTGGTCAGATCCAAATCCTCTACTCAGGGTGACCAACATGTGAGTGGAGCTTAAGCCCCCCTCTCACTAGGCTCTGAAAGTTCTAGTTTGTTGATCACATAAGATCATGTGAAAGATACACTGGCAAGTCAGCTCTAAACATCAATGTAGGTTAATAACTGCTGTTCTACCATCAGTCCCGCTGCCAGGGAAAAACTTCATGAAGTATCTTGTTATTTAAGACACTTTAATTGCATTAAAGTGTCATGATTCTGCCCTGAAAGTCTAAGTTCAAGACGCTAGATAAATAAACAAATTGATCATAGCTGAGTGATGGACAAAGTACTTTTTTTTGTGGAAGCATAGAATTTCTGCCAAAACAAACCATGCACTCCTGGCTCCCAACATGTGGGCAGAGCAGAAGCCTCTCGTCTGGTGATTATCACATAATTGTCTAATGCTATCTTCGCTATCAAGCAAGACTATAAACAACTACTGAAAAATTCCATAATGAAGACCAGAAAAAAATAAGTGAAATATAACTTGGAATAGTTAAATCGCTATCATTAAAAGGTTCAAGCTCCCTTTTCTTCAACCCCTACAACCATAACCAATACTGACTCTCTGTAGATAGGTTTTTTCCATATAGAGATAATTTTGTTGTGCCCGAATAGGATGCAGATCCTCTCTCTATTCTAACACTCTTCAGACTTATAAATGCGAACCTCCTTTCTGAGCAAAAGAAGAATGTATGACGTTACATCGCGGTCTTTACACCGTGATACGTCCACAACACAGCCATTACAACGCAAGTCGTTACAACGACTTGCGCTGGAGGGTGCTGGACTTAGGAATAGTATGATTTACTATTCCAACTCCAGCCTACGTAACAGTAGGGAAGGTGTTGGAATAGTAAATCATACTATTCCTTAGTGTATAGCTCAATACAGCGCAAGTCGTTGTAACGACTTGCATTGTAATGGCCCCGTTGTGAACGTATTTAGACCGCGTTGTAGCGGGTGTCTCCCGCAAAAGAACCATCCTAGGTAAGACTAAGGTTCTGTTCACATTAGTGTCACCACACCAAAACTTTGTTAGGGTATAGTTGTATTTGTTTCAGCCCATTGCTCAAGTTACAAGCAAAAAAACTGGCATAAAATGTTGCTTCTACATCTAGGAGGGAAGAAAAATAAATGTAGTTTTCTGGGTTCTTTGCAACTGCCTATAAAAGATCAGATATAATATTGCTCCACATCAGCTGACAGGAATAGCCCTGTAAGGCTAGGCAAATCAGTATAAAATGGACCGGATGGTTCTAGACTTCCATGCGAAATTGCATTTGGTTCCAGCACACCATGTCCCCCTTGCCCCTAATAAACCCTTAAACTTAGTTTATGGACCACTTAGGAACCATTACCTTTTCTGTTCCATCTTTCAGTTGTAACCCATAGAAGCTGTATCCGTCTGTGTTTTAATATGACCTTTCAACACTTTTCCTGGGATAGTATTGATATTACCTATCCATTGAGGGTTCTAAAATCAAGTAACATAAGCCCAAATTGACTCGAGTCCCCTCTGACACAAACTGTAGGGAGATACATCTATTCTATTTCACCGTAACTTGCGCTTTACCACACAAATTTGTTTCCTGTGTAAAGTCTTCAGTTTCTGAATTTCGTGCAGCCTAGTAATATAAAATGGAGACCTCATTAAGTTTTGCTTCCTGTTCATTATTCTTAAGTAATGCCTTTTATCTCTGGCATATACGTCTTAATCTTCCCTCTTCTCCCTAAAAATCCAATTGATTTGCTTCCTAAGTAAAAGGCTTCAAATCACTTCCCAATCTTTTAATAATCTTGTCCCTTGACTTTCTAGTAAATCCTGAAATGAAGGTAACAATGCAGCCAAGAGGATATTGTTTGGATAATATCTTATGGAAACACTCCAGGTAACTATTTAAACACTTCCTTGCATTGTTGATAGCCCACCTCTCTGAGATCTATATCCTTCTTCATTGGAGTTAGTATATTACCGTACGGAGGGATAGGATTACTCTCGAGTCGAGTCTGCACAATCATTTCACCACCAGGAATACAATGAAGCACAAATGAGTGTGCAGTCTTATTAAAGAGGGTCTGTTACCAGCATTAAAAGTAAATTGGGTGTGGGGGAGAGTATGATGAGGAAAACAATCATTCAGGGGCTTAAATTTAAAGACTACAATAAGTGGATAAATTCATAATCTGGCCTTTCATGGGCCTCACAGTACACTGTCCAAGACAATATTTCTGAAAAATATTCTGCCATTCCATCATCTAAACGTTCAGCCTGTAAGACATTTAGATTAACATCTTCAGTCAATATAAGAACTCCATGATTATGTTTTGATTCAATAGCTTGTAACTGTTCCATTACCTTCCCTACCTGACTTGTTCATTCCTTATTCATCTCTGCCTTGTTTTGAAATATCAGGTCTACTCCTTTCCCATTCTCCTCCAAGTCTTTACGGAGCAACCCATCTAGGCTGGCTGACTAGGTCACCCTGTTTTCTAACTCACCCTTTCAAATCTTCCAAAAGAGTGTGTAACATTTCTGGTAAAGGGCTTATGTTACTACATGTTAAGGAACAATCACAATTACACATTTCTTCACTCCCTCCATTGTGGGTGTAGTTTTTTCAACTTTTTCCACAAGCCGACATAATTTATAATCTGAAGGACGATGGGAGCACACTGTTTCACATCCCAGCACTCATTTTACCCCAATGCATCATGGTAAATGCAGTGCATGATAACACTTACTTCAATAGTAGTCTTTAATTTTTGAAAATTGTTGTTGCAGCCTTTGCTGTGTAATTCTAGACACGTTTCTGGATTAATTCCTTCATCAGTGGAGAGCAACAAGTCGTTTTTGCAGGTGCTAGAAATAATGCCTAAAGTCTTCTCAGGTCTCTGCACCCTCACTGGGTGCAGGTGCATCAACCCAAGCTCACAGCTCAGTAGTTCAAACAGGAGGAGGGTGGGAGCCGAATGCCTTAATTCCCAATGCCTTAAATCCCAGCACTCGATTTGCCCTAGTGCATCATGGTACATGCAGTGCAAAACAACACTTACTTCAGTAGTAGTCTACGTTTTCACCCTTGCTGGCGCAGCCTGTGCTGTGTAACTCTATTAATTTATCATCAACCAAATTAACCTTCCCTGCAAATGTTTTAAATAAACCCCCTTGCAAATCTAATGTCTCCAAATGTCAACTCAGCGTGTTAACTGCAGAATCCAAGGTGCCACTCAAATTCTGAAATATGTGTACAACGCAGATATAACCATCATCCTCCAAGGGCGAGGGCAGACTCAGCATTGGAGCTTTTTACCTCAGAAAATCTGTATTCCCTATGAAATTGAAATGAACAGTACATGTGATTTCTATAATTTCCTTTAGAAACCTAACCCCCTCCTTGTGGTAAAACAGACAAATCCAGCTCAACTTCCGACTTTTTTCCATCTCTATCTTGTGGGCCACACTATTGACTTTTGCTACACCATTTTCCACATTGGATTTTGACTGAACATATGTTGCCATGATACTTGCAGGAGACACTCTTTAAAGGCTTTCAGTCTTCTAAATGTGCTGGGTTGCACTTAGTGTTTCGTTGAGCCTTGTGGATGCAAGGTCTTGGATCTGCAAGTCATTCGACAAATTTTTAAAGTATTGCAAAAAGTGCAAAGTATTGAAACTGAAAACATTTAAAAGCAAAGTAAGCAAGCAGAGATGCCAACCAGCAGACACATGGCAATAAACTTTCCACACAAAGTGCCCAACCCCATTGAATCTCTCCAGTGTCTGCTCCATACTGGAGTGCTTGCTATCAGGTTCCCACTTTTCTTGGAACACCTACTCATCTGTCTTATTATTAATTGCCCACACAATCAGCAGTATAAGGGAGAAGGCTTCCGTAATATGAGGGAAGAGGGCACACTGTACCACATGAAGATCAAGCCCAAAAGGTAAAGTTGATTTGAGTTGATTTGATTTATTTTTACACAGCGCACGAATGCCCGGAGGCGTCTTGGTGCTAAAAGTGTACTGGTGCCTTGAGTAATTTTGCACAGCTATGATTTGTGTTTACCTTTTTAGTGACTGTTGTGAATTCAGGTGGCTACTTTCCTTAAAATACTTCCCTCTCTGCTTTACCTTCACTGACCTATGTAATCAGCAGTCTCCAGAGCTAGGTTTGCGCGTTGTGAGGGAAGCATGAACACTGTCATTAAATAAAGAGCGATCACAAAAGATAAAGTGTACTAGTACTTTCAAAAATACACTCTGCATTCCCTCAAAAAGGATTTCTTTTGCTTTTACTATACTTGGAGCTGAAGTTACATCCTCAGGAAGAACCAAGAGCCAGAGATACTTGACGAAACAGCACTTGGTCATGTTTGAGAACATGGGCTTAGAAAAAACAAAAATAAATACAAAAATAAAAATGAAGTCTGATGTTTCTGTGATCAACTTCCACATTATCAGCCGAAATCTCCTACAGGTTGCAATCCGGTACAACAACTTAATGCACCTTCCTATACCTAGACCTACTATGATTCCAGATCCACTATGTAAATTACGAGTACTTTCAAACAGTAATAAAAGCAGTTTACCACTACCTCAACTCGACTACTTCTACCCTACATATAGACCGAGATCAACACTTAAGCTAATCCCAACAATATTGTTTACACAAAATATATTTAATTGCATCAAATTAAGTAATTGGAATGGTAAACCTCAACTAGCATGACATCTAAATATATTAAATTGAATAAAAGTACATTAAAACAAACTATACTTGGAGCTGAAGTTACATCCTCAGGAAGAACCAAGAGCCAGAGATACTTGACGAAACAGCACTTGGTCATGTTTGAGAACATGGGCTTAGAAAAAACAAAAATAAATACAAAAATAAAAATGAAGTCTGATGTTTCTGTGATCAACTTCCACATTATCAGCCGAAATCTCCTACAGGTTGCAATCCGGTACAACAACTTAATGCACCTTCCTATACCTAGACCTACTATGATTCCAGATCCACTATGTAAATTACGAGTACTTTCAAACAGTAATAAAAGCAGTTTACCACTACCTCAACTCGACTACTTCTACCCTACATATAGACCGAGATCAACACTTAAGCTAATCCCAACAATATTGTTTACACAAAATATATTTAATTGCATCAAATTAAGTAATTGGAATGGTAAACCTCAACTAGCATGACATCTAAATATATTAAATTGAATAAAAGTACATTAAAACAAACTGAATTAAAAAAATTAATCTTAACCTAGCTCTAATGTTACCCGTATCCTTAACTCTAATCCTAAGGAAAATTAATTAAATGATCTTAAATAAAATCTATTACATTCCTTTTAAATGGATACTGTTTGCCGGACCCTGATGTTAATGGTAATCAAACCCTAAGTTATAAATAATAAAATAAAATAAATAAGTAACACCAACTCTAACCCTAAATTAAGATTGAAATGTATACATTTAAAAAGGAAAGCTAACACAGTTATAATGAAAACTCCAACCTTCTAGTAAATTAAAATACAAATTAAATGAGGGCCTTCATCTAACCATCCTTCTCTTCCTAAACCAAACTAGGCCTTGACTAAAGTACTGCTTACCTTATTTGATTTGTAGCACCTGTAGCAGTGGCATTTTTGTGAAGTGCCTCTGATGTGATGGCAATTTGATTCAGTGGATTCAGGGTAGTGACAGTGCATCTAACAGTTTTCACCAAAGTAAGTAAGCAGACACCCAAGGTCATTCTCCCTGATTTTTCTCACACTGTGCCTCAGCCAATGAGATAAGTCTTGGGGTTTTACCCAACTTTTAACTCGTTACATCTATCTGTACACCTTGAGGCATCATAAAAAAAATGATTGCAAACTGTGGGAGAGTCAAGTCATCTGCTAAAGTCACACGGGTGCTCTGCCTTTGGTTCTCAGACAGATTACAGATTTGATGGCCTTTCGTAAAGGTTTGAAAACCTGGCTTTTCATACAATAAAACTCAGGCTAAGGTGGGGGGAGCTTTCATTCCAGCACCAGGACACTGTTTGGTAACAGTGCGCTCTATAAATGTTATAAATAGATAAAACAAATGAATATAGTTTTTTTTATCTGTATGTCTTGTTTTCCCTTAACCGAGTTCCATACTCAATGAGTGCTCTCTACAGTTCATATACTTACACAAATGCCAAAAGCATGAAATAAAAATTAACAGTTTATAGAATTCCTCTTTATTCTTTCACAATGAAAGCAGAGCTGGATTTAATGAAAAATTTTAAGCATCAATACTGCATCTGCTATCCCAATTATTAGCTTTTCCCTTTCTGGAGTCGTAAGGAAACACTATACTAGAAAATGTGTGAAAATCTATACATAATTATTGTTTTTAAACTCTAATAAAATAACATTTCTAACAATGAGCATGTTTTTGTTTGAAGTAAAGACAATCTACTATCCTGTCTTGTACCATGGAAAATGAGGATTCTGGAACATATTCACAAACATATCACTACATTGCCTTTCTATACATTTCACACTTGCCACTTCAACAAGACTATCCTGCATACTGAAAAAAATCCAAGGAATTGAACACTCCTAATGATGGATCTAATTTTAGAAAGTATATGCCATTTCTCTTACCCATGTTAGAAATGCGGCTGTTTGCCCATCTGGATGAATCCAAAGCTTCTAAGGCGCTACTGCTCTGAGATTTGGGGACACTACGCCAGGCTGGCACAAATGCAGAGGGTCTTTTCAAAGGATAATCTCTGAAAAAAGCAAAAAGCATATCTATCTTCATATTCATCTTACTTCAAACTTTAAATCATGATAATTGATTGAAGAGTTCACATCTTCACCTCAGAACAGTTATGAACCGTCATAAGCATCATAAATACTTTACACAGTTGCCATAACCATCCAAGTGTACAATATAAATCCAATAATAGAAATTTGAAAAATCAGTCAATATAAATATAAAACAGATTGTCTTAAAAGTTCTATTTTCGTTTCAATATTCATTACATAGGGCTTTGCAGAAGATAGCTACTGAACAAAACAGAAAAATGCTACATTCAATTTAAAATCATATTAAACAGTTGGTAAAAACTGGATCATGGCAAAACCAAGTAAAATGCAAAATTCATAAAATGAGAAAATATTAGGAGATCAACGGATCCCAGAGGGTTCAAACTGAATGAGCGATATGACACCCACAGTACGAAAATTGGTAAAGTGCAAATATCTACAGATTTGATTAAATCCTAGTTTTACACATTTAAAAAGATCTTAATAACCAGTGCAAAGTAATTGTTCAAATAAACCAGGTAGTTAAAAAAATATATATTTACCACCACTATGACATGCATTTGAGACAGGCTGCTATCAATAATATTGCTAAGAAAGGGGGGCGCTAGGTGGCGCACTTGCAAATGGTCGCAGGTGAGTGAGGCTCTTGCCGCCCAGCGAACATAATCATGCAAATATCCTATTTACTGGCCTCATTGGTGGTATTTATTGCGGTCGACCGATAGAGCTGCTTTGCCTGTAGCTGCACTGCAAAAATCGTGGAAATAGATCGGCTCCTGCCCCTGCGAGGCACTGCTGAAGATCGGCCCAGATAACCGAGCTGTAGGCAATCGGACGCCGGCCTCCGCGACTACTCCAGCCCGTGGCTGCACATGCGGCGACTAAGCCGCGTGAGCCGATTCCTCAGGAGGCGGCGGTGGAGAGATCCCGAGCCCCCACTGCGATGCAATCACCAACGGCAGGGCTTCTTGACGGAGGCACGGATTCTGTAGCGGCAATATTGTGGGAGGCGTGGCGGCGAGACTCTGCACAGTGGTGGTGAGTGTTGGGGACTGCTCAGGCGGGTGCAGCATAACGACCCCTGACGCCCGGCAGCGGTGTGGAAGAACTTGCGGTGCTATAGTACGGCGCGGTGGTTCCAGTGTACCCAGGCTCCCCCTGCAAAGTATATTTTATCGGCGGACTGGATCTGCGGATTGCCGGGTGAAGTGTTGGCTCTGCCCTGGGTCTGGATAACTAACTGCGGCAGATACATCCAGGGGTCGAGACACTCCGTGTTGGCACAGGGCCAGGGCATGCCCGGGCACGAGGAGCAATGCTCAAATAGCGGTGATCACGGCGGCGAGGGGGAAATCCGAGGTGTGCACAGAAGAAGCGGCCCTATAAGGTGGTGCCAGGCCATAATTTAACAGCCACACTACGCGATTGAGGAAACTAGGGCCCTAGACAATCTGCCCCATATGTGAGGAGGAACATTATGCCTGGGAGTGCGTAGGAAGCGCAAAACTACCGGAACCTTGTCAGTGCTTCTGCGTTGCCCTGAGACGCTGAGGAGACTACAGCAAGGGACCAAAAAGAAGGCGCCATAGCCCTGGTTCGGGGAGCCTAGTTGTGACATCTCTGGGTGAGATATTTGTGTATTACTATTGAGAGTCCGCAAATTACCGCCGTTTCACGGCTCCATCGCCCCTGCTGACACGGTGATCGACCTGCAGATCCCAGTAAGAATCAGTACTTATGGAACTAACAACAAAATGGGCAAGCCAGACACAAGGCAGCCGAAATTTAACTTTGATACCGTTAGGAGAGCCAACCGATCTGGGCAGGAAGATCACGAACAGGCTGGGAAAAGCGGAGCCCAGGAAGCCGCTACTGACTGGACCACTGATGTGCAGGACATCTTCCGTGAAGTTCGGCAGGGGTTTGCCACCATAGTAGATAAGGTAGACAGGATGTCGTCACGGATGGACACCATTGCTCACAAACTAGATGGGCATGACGAGAGGATCAAGGAAACTGAAAGGCGCATCTCGGACTCGGAAGACACAACCGCTCGTCATACGTCGCAGTTTGTTTGCATGGATAACTTGTTGAGGGCCATCGCGGCAAAGAACGAGGACTTAGAAGCACGTAGTCGACACAACAACATTCACATTTTAAGTATACCGGAAATGACCAACACCGGATGAATGGAAGATTATGTGGAGAAAATGCTCCTAACGGCGATTGGCTCGGAAGCCTTTTCCACCCAATTTATAAAGATCACTGGGTCCCAGGCCCAAGCCTGGAGACACCCCGAGGCCCATAGTAGCAAGACTCCTCAATTACAGAGACCGAGATGTAGCACTGAGAGCAGCGTGAAGTAAACAAACCTTGTCGTATGATGGTAATTCCTTTTCCATCTATCCTGACTTCACGCCTGTGGTCCAAGAAGAGCGGCGGAAATTTATAGATGTCAAGAGTAAGTTGCGAAAAGCCCAGATTAACTATGCACTCCTATACCCGGCACGGTTGCGAGTCACGCACCAAGGCAAGCAAAGGTTCTTCACAAAGCCGCAGCAGGTGGAGGACTTCCTCAAACAACTGAAAAAAGTGAACAGAGCTGGTGCTGCCGCAGAGGACTCCCGGCGGTCCCCTTTGGCGGAAGTGGAAGCCGATCCCCAGTGATGGATCCCTTGCCCGTCGCGGACCTGGTAACAAATTGTCATAGTTGAGATATGTGCTCTGCTTATTGGGGTGTAGCTCTAGTAGCAGATATAGGTTTCCATAGAACGATGTACCTTGATGTGCCAAATAACTGCTCGCTGGGCACCCTGTGACCGATAGAGCTGCGGCTTCGGCTGCTGATCGCTCTGTGGGCGCAGGGTTACCCCGAGTCGGTCTGCCGCATATGGTTTGTGGGGACTATGATGTTTTTCTTGTTGGGGGAGGGATGGGGGTGGGGTGGGTGTTCGTATAATGCTCGCACGATGGGGATGCTTCAGTGGGGGAAAGGGTGGGAGAGGGAGTTGAATGGGAGTGTGGTAATGTAGGGGGAATTGACGTCTTAGATATCGAGCTTACAGACTATACAGTTACTGCACAGGTAGTTGGTACAGTTGGCAACACGGCACTTGACATTGTTTGCATATGGTTTCAGGGACAAAACGCTACAAGGATATGGCTTGTCCATTTCACAGTGTATACATATGACTAATACTGAGAAGACATAACTGAATATTGTCACAGGGAACGTCAGGGGGCTGGGGGACCAACGAAAGAAGAGACAAGTTCTAGCTTACTTAGATAGACACCAGACACGTATAGCGTTGTTACAAGAGAACCACTCTACGCCCCAGAGAGCCTCTATGTTTGCATCCAGATGGGCAGCACACAGAGATTTCTCCTCATATTCAAACTATGCTAGAGGAACTGCCATATTAGTTAGGAGACAAGTACCCTTTCATCTTGCTGGAACATCCAGCGGTGAGCAGGGGATGTATTGCCTAGCTTGGGGGTGAGTGGGGTTAGAATCAGTGACTTTGGTGTGCTGTTATGGACTAAATGTGGATGCTCCAGATTTCTTTACCTCTTTATGGGAGGCGATAAGAGAAATAGGCTCGAATCACATCATATGGGGTGGAGACTTTAATGTTACTTACGCTCCTGGTCTGGATAGGTCGCACCCTGTTCCACACCATCGCACTAAGGCAAGCATCATATTACAGGATATTATTGTAGATAACCATCTGCTAGATGTGTGGAGGCACGTCCATCCCCAACAGCGCGAAGGGACACATTTCACGCTGCACGCTGCATCCTGGGCACAACTAGATTATTGTCTCATTTCCAGAGGACTGGGGCTGGCAGTTTGTACAGTGAAACATCTAGCTAGGACATACTCCGACCACGCACCCGTTAAACTCACGCTCTCCTGAGTGGATTTCGGTCCCCCGCGTGGGGCTTGGCGGTTTAACGCATGTATGTTTTTAAATGCGTTTTTCCAAGAAGAACTACGTGAAGAGATTCAGGATTTTTTTGAACGAAATAAGGGCACGGTGCGGAGCGTTGAGACCATCTGGGAGGCATTTAAGGTCACACTTAGGGGAGGTTTGCATGTTCAAGGGGGCGGGTGTGTTGAAGAGTATCACTAACACACTTTGCAGATTGGAGGGGGAACTACGGGCACTAGAGGCAACATTATCGCTCAAACCAGATGGGGATACACAGCGAGAATTTAGGGCGAAACTGAAGGAATACATGGAGTAAGCGCACAGGGAAACACGTTTCAGGGGCAAACACTGGATAGCTCGCAGGTACAGGGAGGGAGAGCGACCGGGCAAAGCATTAGCGGACATGGTTAGACAGCCACGCTACTCCAACTACGTGATAGAACTGGAGAGACCAGATGGAACGGGTTGTTGGGACACTGCAAACATACTCAAGGACTTCACCTGTCACTACGCCACTCTATATACCACCACCGGGAGTTAGGATCGAGACCTTGACGCCTACCTTGGGGATGTTACTCTGGGCTGGCTGAGCGATGTACACCGAGAATTTCTGTGTGCTCCATTTGAACTAGACGAGGTTCGAGATGCCATCATGAGCATGCAGTTTGGGAAGGCCACCGGCTTGGATGGCATTCCGATAGAATTTTACAAAACGTAAATAGATCTGATGGCTCCAATTCTACGTGAGGTATACGAGGAGTCTTTGGAGGTGGGATCCCTCCCTCCATCTATGAGGGAAGCTCTCATTATTTCCCTTTTGAAGGCCAATAAGCCACCTCACTTGTGCGGGTCTTACCGACCGCTTTCTCGTCTCAATTGTGATGCTAAGATTTTGGCAAAACTCATTGCTAATCAGCTGAGTTTGTTGTTAGAGCACTTGATTCTACCAGACCAGTCCGGGTTTGTCCCAGGGAGGGCCACTTCCCATAACCTGCGACTCTTTTTACGATTTTGAATAATGTCTCCCCAGAATTGCCCTTGGCAGCAATCTTACTTGATGCCACTAAGGCCTTCGATTCTATTGAGTGGAATTATACCTTTGGGATTATGCTCCGGATGGGCTTCACACCACTATTTTTATCTTGGATACGGCTGCTGTATCACCTACCAGGGGCCAAGGTGCTCATTAATGGGCATATGTCCCAAAGCTTTTCGATTACTCGGGGTACCCGTCAGGGATGCCCCCTGTCCCCCTTATTGTTTGCCTTGGCAACGGAACCATTGGCGGCAAGGCTGAGACAGCATCACAATGACATGGCCTTAAGGTGCAACATGAGACAAATATTGATTTCCATGTATGTGGATGATATTACTTTATATGTGAGAGACCCCCAGACAACTTGAATCCACTCCTTCAGGAATTCATTGTATTCGGACACCTTTCGGGAATCCAGATAAATTGGGGGAAGTCCTGCCTATTCCCATTGAAGGACTCCGTTGTGCGCTTTCCTTTAGACTATCTGTTGGAATGGTGCAAGGACGAGCTGCGCTACCTGGGAATTGGCATTACTAGGAATAAGGAGGAGCTCATGAGGCTCAACTATGGGGTAGCACTAACCCGTATTACAGAAAATGTGAACCGTTGGATAACACTCCCACTCTCAAATCAAATCAAATATAGCTTTATACGATTTTTTGTGGTGAAAAACCATAAAAGCACAATAAAAGCAATTATACATTTGCAGAGCAAACACAACTACATCTATTTCATCAAAATTCACAGATTGACATTAAAAACAAATATTGATATTAATAAATATTAATAAAAAACATTATATGTCGCAATATAATGTTGTCAATTAATCTGAGCCTATAACAATTATCCCCTTTGGTTTATACAATTTCATTGCTATTAACAGTGTCCACAGTTTATATTATGTCACCTTAGTTTATTCAAGTGGCAATTTTCCTGCAATGTATTTCTAGATCTTATTACATTTTTCAAGTAAGACACCATCACGCTAATACATATCTCACTATCCATACGTTGTAGGTACATAAGGGCATTATTGCACTGTCTTAATCCAATGTATTTTTAAAATGGAATTAAAAGTCTTCTCCTCAGATTAGTATAAAATTTACAAAAAAAGGTGACATGAATAGTTGATTGTTTTGAAACGTCATCACAGGGACAGGGGATTAAATCGCGGGACCAGTCATTAATCTCAGGGAAGCTAACTAGTCTGAATATTATACCCAGTCGAAACCGGGTTACCAGCATACGGTCAAAGCTTCCCCTCAGTTGGAAAAGGTAGAGCTGGATACCCAGGCCTATTTGCAGCAAATAGTTTGCCATAACAGACTGTTTCCCTCTCTCTGTAGACCATCTTTTGTCTTCCTGGTATGTCATATATTCCTTTTTTAGTTGTTTCCTGGAGATTGATTTTAGGGTTTTGGGGTCATCAAAGTATTCGGGGTGTCCAATCTCACTGGCCACAGCCCTTATGTGACTTAGCCATGGGATACGTACTGCCCTATCCATTTTCGTACAATCCATGATGACAGTACGATTAAATATCGCCTCATCTGTCACCCAGAGCTTATGCCACAATAAAAGAGGATAAGTCCTTATAATATCCTCTATATGGGACAGACCCAGCTCAAGGTGGCAAATATAATTGGCTGTAGAACTAGGTATTGCCAATAGATATTTTAAAAAGGCATTCTCACATTGCAGTATGCTCTTCGCACCCGCCACGCCCCAGATGCCGGCACCATATACTGCTGTGGAGATGCATTTAGCTTTATAAATGGCTATCAGATCAGGGATTGGCTTATTGCCCAGTTTACCAGCAAAACGAGTTACCCCCCCAATTGCTCTCAGCATCATTTGCTTTCTAGACCGTATTGCACTCCCCCATCTACCTGTACTCGCAAAAACTATTCCCAGGTATGAGAAACTGTTAACGCACTCTATTTTTTGTTTGTTAAGAAAAACCCTGCATTTCTTTTTAAAAGACGCCTTCCCACATGTCATGCTGAAAGTTTTTTTAATGTTTACCCTAAGACCCCTATCCTGCATGTATTCTACAAACTTTGTAAGTGTTCTTTGTAGGCCATTTTGTGTCCTAGACATTAAAACTGCGTTGTCCGCATATAATAAGATAGGTATGGGACAACCATCAATTACTGTGTAATCATATGGGTGCTCAGCCAGATATTTTCCCACACTATTTATATAGAGGGTAAAAAGAAATGGGGCAAGAACGCACCCTTGCCTCACTCCTTTACTTACATTAAATCTTCTGGTACACTCCCCCTCTTTCCCATACTTAACTCTTGCACCAGCATCCCTATATAACTCTTTTAAAAACAGCAACATGCTATCATCAACACCAATGTCCGTTAAAAGGGCCTGCAGTTTATCATGTATTACACAATCAAAAGCTGAACTGAGGTCAACGAATGTTAAAAATATATTACCACTTTTTGCTACTGTATATTTGTCAACAATCAAACTCAAATTCAGGCCATGTTCAACTGTTCCTAGGCCTGCTCGGAAGCCATATTGTAGCTTAGTTAGCACTCCCCATTCATCAGCCCAAGTTTGTAGCTTATTCGGGATTACCCTTCCAGACACTTTTAGAAGGGAATATAGCCGAGAGATGGGTCGGTAACATAGCGGGTCATTTCGATCACCTTTTTTTAAAAATTGGGATATTTATAGAGTCCGACCAAGTAGCAATGAACCCATGGTGCATACACTTCATAAGTACATTTGTTAAAAGCGGGGCCCATAGCTCAATATTATATTTGTAAATATCCACTGGTGTGCCATCTGGGCCAGGGGCATTACCTGCCGCACTATCTTCAATGGCTTTTATCACTTCATCCAAGGTCAAGGACATTTTTAATGGGAAGAAATTTTCTTGCATTCTCCCGTCAAATGTCACAGGCCGTGATTCACCTATTGCCTCACCTTCCATCTCTACCATATTTACGATATCTTCATTGCATTGGCTGTCATTATAAAGACCACTAAAATATTGCACCCACCTTTCCTCTTCTATTGCCACATCGATTATGTTGGTGTTGTGCCTAGATAGGAAAGTTGCCTTGACTATATGCCAAAACCCTGTATTGTCTTTGTTTTCACTGGCCTTGCGTAAATTCTGCCATGCTTCTTCTCTTAGTTCCAGTTTTCTCTTCTTTTGAGCCCGTCTTTTTGCCAGTCTGGCCTGCTTAATTTCTTCCATGACTTTTGGCTTGGTTTTCAAGACTCTTTTTAGATTTTTATGGGCATTGCTACATCCCTTATCTAACCATCTTTTCTTTCTCCTGTTCACAGCCGACCAGCTCGCCGCTTCCTTGAGCCAGCACCCTCCCGCCAGCTCAGCGAACCCCAGCCAGGCCGCCGACAACCTCACGAAGTGGATCAGCAACTGCGCGGACGAACTCGCCCCACTGAGGACCCCGCCCAGCAGACCCGGCAGCAAGAAGGCCCCATGGTTCATCGACGAACTCAAGAGCTCCAAGAAGAACTGCTGAGCCCTTGAGAAAGCCTGGAGAAGGGAACCAACACCGTAAAACATGACCACCCTCAAGCTTGCCACCCGGAAGCACCACCAACTGATCCGCGCCACCAAGAAAACTGCATTCAAGGACCGGCTGGACAACAACGCACACAACTGCAAGCAACTCTTCAACATCGTGAAAGAGCTCTCCAACCCCAACGCCGGAAACAACGACATCACCCCATCGCAAGACCTCTGAAACTCCCTCGCCTCCTACTTCCACAACAAGATAGCGGACATACACAACAGCTTCAGCACTCAACCGACGCACGCCACGACCGAACCACCGCCCCCCACCACCACCCTCCGCACCTGGACTCTGATCAGCACCGAAGACACCATCCGCATGATGAACTCCATCCACTCTGGATCTCCAACCGACCCCTGCCCTCACCACGTCTTCAACAAGGCCGACGCTGTCATCGCACCCCACCTGCGGGACATCATCAACACCTCCTTCGCCACCGCCACCTTCCCGGAGAGCTGGAAGCACGCCGAACTCAGCGCTCTACTAAAGAAACCAACAGCGGACCCCACCGAACTCAAGAATTACCGCCCCATCTCGCTCCTCCCGTTTCCAGCCTACGTCATCGAGAAGACCGTCAACAAACAGCTGGCCGCCTTCCTCGAGACGAATGGATCCCTCGACCCCTCACAGTCTGGCTTCCGAGCCAGCCACAGCACCGAGACCGCCCTCATCGCTGCCACCGATGACATCCGAGCCCTGATGGACAACGGAGAAACAGCGGCCCTCATCCTCCTAGACCTCTCCGCGCCATTCGACGCGGTCTGCCACCGCACCCTAGTGCAGCGCCTCAGCAACGTCGGAATCCAGGAGAAGGCACTGGAATGGATCATCTCCTTCCTCGACGGAAGAACACAGAGAGTCCGTCTACCACCGAACAAGTCAGAGGCCACCGAAGTCATCTGCGGCGTCCCTCAAGGATCCTCGCTGAGCCCCACCCTCTTCAACGTCTACATGAGCCCCCTCGCGGCCATCGCACGCCAACACAACCTCAACATCATCTCCTACGCTGACGACACCCAGCTGATCCTCTCCCTGACCAACGACCCCGCCGCCGCCAGAGCCAGCCTTCACGAAGGGATGAAAGACGTAGCCGAGTGGATGACGACCAGCCGCCTGAAACTAAACTCAGACAAGACGGAAGTCCTCATCCTGGGCTCCTCGCCCTCCGCCTGGGACGACTCCTGGTGGCCCCCCGCCCTGGGCACCGCACCCAAACCGACAGACCACACACGCAACCTGGGCTTCATCCTGGACTCCTCCCTCTCCATGACCAGACAAGTCAACGCCGTCTCCTCGTCGTGCTTCAACATCCTGCGCATGCTACGGAAGATCTTCCGGTGGATCCCCACCGAGACCAGGAAGACGGTCACCCAGGCCCTCGTCACCAGCCGACTGGACTACGGCAACACCCTCTACGCCGGAACCACAACCAAGCTCCAGAAGAGACTCCAGCGGATCCAGAACACCTCAGCCAGACTCATCCTCGACATCCCACGACACAGCCACATCTCCGGACATCTGAGAGACCTGCATTGGCTCCCCGTCAACAAAAGAATCACCTTCCGTCTACTCACCCACGCACACAAAGCACTACACGATCAAGGCCCAAGCTACCTCAACAACCGCATCAACTTCTACGCTCCCAAACGCCACCTCCGATCAGCCAGTCACGCCCTCGCCGCCGTCCCCCGCATCCGAAGAACGACAACTGGAGGAAGGTCCTTCTCCTACCTGGCCGCCAAGACCTGGAACTCCCTCCCGACCGACCTGCGCCTGACCCAAGACCACCTCTCCTTCAGGAAGAAGCTCAAGACCTGGCTGTTCGAGCAGTAGCAGCACCCCCCCCCCCCCCACCCCAAGCGCCTTGAGAACCTCCGGGTAAGTAGTGCGCTCTATAAATGTCTCTGATTGATTGATTGATTGTGATCTTTCCGTTTACGGGCCACAAAAAGCAACTGTCTAATTTGGCTTGATATGTTCACAAAGGCTTCTATTATGTCTGCACTCTCCTTGTCCTGCGCTAGGCAAGTGTTAAAATCCGTATCTTGTTCTTTGATGAGTTGGGCTAGGAAAGGCTGGGGTTCAACCTTACTCCATTTTAACGAGTATCCATTTATGCTAGCAAGTGTCAGGTCTAGGCGATATTTTTCCCCTATTTTACATTCATCAGGTACCCCAGCTACAGTTTTTAGGTGGATACTTATGGGGTAATGGTCGCTATATAAAATGCTATGTGTCTGAAACATAGATGCCTAACCACTAAGTTTTCTGGACATCAGTGCAAAATCAGTAATTGAATTGCAGCCTCTCCCATTGTAAGTGGGCTCAAATTCCATCCTGGGAGTGCACATATCATTAAAATACCCTAGGTCAAGTTGTAAAGCAATTTCATTTAGTTTTCCCCCTAGTGGTGTATGCGTGAAGTGAGGTATTATTTCACCTTTAGTTTCACCCATGCCACAGATGCTACTTTGATGAAATTGACATAGGGTACAGTTAAAATCCCCACCCCAGATAAAATACACTTTCCCTTTTAGCATTTCCATTTTGTCACTTAATTCCCGCTGTAGACACGCTAGAACACACAGCATCTTATTCCGTGGGATATTATTATAGAAATGAATCAACACCACACAGCAGCCAGTGCTTAGGTGAAGTTCTATAAGCTGATAGTGTTCCACCTTACACTCGTATTTTATTTTCTTTAAGCCTAGGACATTTGAGATGTAGGTTAGTTAGTTAGTTAGTATGAATTTGTAGAGCGGACGTTCACCCTGGGGTTTCTTGGCGCTGTGTACCGCTGGGGACCCAGTCCTGGCTTTTGGGCATCCCCAAGGTGAAGCCAGGCATCCCCGGCAGCGAGGGGGCCGTTGTGCAGATTAAGCAAGCTATTGCCCAGAGTTGCAGCGTGGGAACCATGGTTAGAGAGGCACCGAGGTGAGATTTATCGAGCCCCCTGACATTGGTTCCGTACCCTGCCGCATCGGGAATTGAACCCTGGTCCTGGGCCGACCTCTGCTTCTGGGTCTGCCGCCTCTAACCGGTGAGCCACACATAGTCCCCCCTTATTGCGCCCATATTCACTAGAAACTGCCGGAGTATGAAGGGTCCGATAGCCTAGCATGTGTGTTTCAACAACCGTCCAGTTTTCCTGAAAACAAACTATAGGATATTCTATTATAACCTGTAGCCAGTGTTGGTCTACCTTTTTATAGGATAATCCTGCAATATTCCAAAACATTATTCCCAGCTTTGGTAATTCTTGTATAGGCTTTCTGGGCTCGTCCATCAGCATTATATTTTCCATAATTGCAGAATTTGAATCCTCAGCTGCAGCTTTGTTTGTCACAGACTCCAAACATATTCCCTGACCTTGCAGTTATATGTTGTTTTTGTTGTATGACTTTAGTCAATAGAATGCATCATAAAAGTGTACACAATTCATACATCAATTTAGAAGACAAAAATACATTCTTTTTTCCATTAAAAGAGAGAAAAATATCACATTGTCATACATACAGTACAAAAATAGAATTTAAAAAACAATGTTTAAAAAACAGTTAAAAAGCCAGTTAGAAGCATGAGTTTTAAAACATTATCACTGCGAAGGAGACCATAGCAAAACAAAGGGCATTACTAGAGCTCTGTAGTCTACAACTGGTACGCCCGTAGGAGCTTGGATCTGATTAGCCAGGCGCATCGCAAATATTTTACTATCCCACAGACTACACTGGGAACAGAGGTGTCTGTTGTAAGAATGTGCAGTGCCTCCCTATGGTGCCTAGTCCCCAAATTAGAGCACACAGGTTTCAACCATCTCCGTCTCGCCTGGCCATACGCTGGACAGGCAAAGAGGAAATGGGGGATGGTTTCTGTGGGGAAAGCACAGCCAGGGCACCCTCCTGCCATCTCTCCCAAGGGTTTCCACCCCACAGTGAAAGCATTCAGGGGTAGTGTGCCAAACCTCAGCTTCAGATACAATGCCCTATCTCTAGGGGATTCAATGAAGTCTAGAAAAGGTTCCAATATGGGGGAGGGCTTGGAGTCTAGAAACTTCTCCGTCAGGGAACCATGTTTCAGATTTCGTGTTGCTTCGTTGGACACCCACTCCCAATAGGCCTTCTTAACTACTTGCTTGGGTGGCGGAGTCTGGCCTTCCCAAGCATCTGCTAGCCCAATGTCCCCCACCAAAACCTCAATTTTGAAACCCAGGGTATCTTGCGGCCTTTGTCTATGCGAAGCAAATCGGACAAGCCGGATGCATAGTTACACAGTTCGGGGGTCCTTCTGAGGCGTACCCAGATTAAGAGAGGGCACAGCCTTGCTATATCTCTAATTGAGAGTTTTCCAAAATCGTGACGGAAAGGGACCAGAGGAGTCAATAGGGAAAGCGAGACCAGGTCCCTGTAAAACTTGTTTTCTGATCTCGCTAACTCTGCGATGTTCTCGAACCCCACAGTACCGCCCCGTACAGAGATGAGGGCCAGGCTTTCCCCTCATATACCTTGATGGCAGGGGCAACAGGTCGGCTATGGGAGAGGTGCTGGTGTCTTGCTATTGCCCCCGACACACGTTTATGATTAAGTAGCATCTTTTTCAAGTGAGAGTTCCATTTCATCAAATTGTTGACCAGTACGCCCAAATAGTCAAAAGCTTCGACTAGTTCTAAAGGGGAGTCATACAGCTTGATGACATTTCTAAAGCGCTTAGAAGGGGCCAAAGCCATTAGCTTAGTTTTAGTTGTGTTTATACATAAGCCTCTGGACTTACAAAACTGACAGAACCGATCCAGCAGTTTTTGAAGGCCCATCGGGCTTTTAGAGATCAGGAGGGTATCGTCTGCAAAAAGCAGCGTAGGTGATTTTTCCCCTGCCAGTGTTGGCGCGTCGGCAGGATCCTCCCTCAAGTAGTCTACCACCCCGTTAACAAATAGGGAGAACAAGGTTGGGGCCAAGACGCACCACTGGCGTATCCCTCTCTCCACCATAACTCTCTCAGTCAAGTGTCCCTGTCGGCCCACCTCACTCTGGCGTAATTCTCCTCATGCAGACGCACAATCAGATCCAAAATCAAGGGGGGATGCCCAGATCGGACAGGACCCGCCAAAGGCCGGCACGACGGACCAGGTCAAAGGCTAAGATCGATGAATGCCAAATAAAGGCTGCCTTTTTCGATTTTTACCGATTTCCAATAAATTGTAAAAAATCTAAAAACCTGGTCCATCGTGCCCACCCCCTGTCTGAATCCTGCCTGGAAATGGGACAAAACCTCATCTTCGTCTATCCAGGACCTCAGTCGCATGAGGAGGACCCTGCCAACCACTTTCTGCACTACGTCGATTAAACTAATCGGCCTGTAGTTGGCAGGGTCCTCCCTATCCCCCTTCTTGTAGATCGTCACCACTCGGCACCCCTCCAAGAATCTGGAACAGGGTAGCCGCCACGATGCGATTCAGGACCCGGAGAACAAAGCGGGCCCAAAGCTCACCATCGTGGCGTAGTAAGTCGCAGGGAGGCCATCGGGACCTGCCGCCTTGCCAGGCGAGATACTTGCAATGGCAGATTGGACCTCCTTGAGCTCGAAGGTGTCCCCCACATCGGGAGTCCCAAGGGAGACCAGCCATTTCCCTTGCTCTGTTGTCGAATTTCCCTCCCCTCCCGAATACAGGCCATGGAAATGCTCAAACCATTGGCGGCCTGTAATATGGTTTGGGATTGGGGCATCTCCCTTTCTTGTATTGACATTGATAAGCTCCCAGAATAGGGTGGAGTTCTTCAGCTGGGCGGCAGATTTGAGCTCCTGCCAGTGCATTTCTTCCCACGCCCGCTTGGCTTTATCTATGGTCCTATAATTAGTCTTTCTCGCTAAGGTTATTTTTAACTGGTCCTTAGCTCTAAGGGCCAAAGATAGCTCCTGTCTCTTTTCCAGACAGAGGGCAGTGTACCACAAGTTTGTTGCTTGTGTGGAATGTGATTTGCACCCCCACTGTTCTTTGTACAGAAAAACTCCATTATCTTATCGGTGGTCTCCTGGTATATTTCAATAAATTTTGAGTCCTGCGAGGCCAGTGAGGTGAAACTAAGTAGTTGATCAAGTTCAAGAATCTTCAGTTCCAATAGATCCCTAATACTTTCCGGGTCTGGCCCTGTTTAGCGACCATATGCCACTTTAAGGGCCGATTGCAATTAGATGGTTGAACCTCCCTAGTAGACTGTGATGGTGTTGTGCCCATGTCAATAAATGAGGTGTCTATGCTTCGGGAGAGTTGCATGGACAGGAGATTATGATCACTGTTGAGACTCGGGATGACCTCCATATCGATGAGGTCAGCCCAGAGAGACACATCTAGCAAAATATAGTCGGATCCGAGCGGGGAGTACACGCCCCGCTCGGATCCGAGCGAGTCCTGCCATTAGCTGCTCTTAAGTTATGCTCTAGGGCCAGAGCGTTAATTTGTATAACTCTTCGGGACCATTTCTTTATTGGGGATAGGTTAAGTGTTGGTATAGCCCATTTGGAGTCCTCGTCCCTGGTGCTCAAGATATCTTCGTTGCTCAGGGGCTCAATGGTGCAGTTGAAGTCATCTGCGACGATGATCCCTGAGTTTTTAGAAATGGCTGACAGCTCCAAATCAAGGCTCGTTAGAGTGGATATCGCTACCAGAATACCCTCTGACATAGATGTTAAATATCTCTAGGTGGACAGTATCTTTAGCTCTTCCAATAGATAAGTGCAAAATATCATGGGAGGGGGTGTTGCAGTTGGATATCGACCAATTCAGTCTGATACTAACCCAGATCAAAAGCCCCCCCCCCCCGAGGGCCGGCCTCTACCCGAACTAATCGCGGGGATATGGTACGTAGTAAACCCCAGCATATGCAAAGGAACCAGGCTCCATGTCTCCTGGAACAAGCAGATGTCGTATTTGCTGATGAGATCATTCCATTCAGGAAGAGCTAGATTCTTTTGGAGCCCAGCTATGTTCCAGGAGAGTAGCCTGATTGCCTTCACGGTGGCAGTGCTGTGAACTACGGGTCTCAATTCTCCCGACCCGGGTGGGTCAGAATTGGCAGTTACGGGCTCCCTAGTGTCCTTGTGTATTGCACCACCTTGCTCTAATGCAGCCATGCATATGCCTTCTCCTCCCAGGGGGCGGCTAGCGGGAGCAGAGGGACAATCTACTGGGCACTCCCCCACTAGTCAGTCAACTTGGCACAAACTGGAACCACCCCCCTCCCGGGCCACCGACCAAGATGGAAACCGGCGAATCTGGATGGATGAGTGCTCGGGGATGTTCTAAACTTGAGGGCTTCTAAGTTCTCTGCCAACGAAGGGTCAAAGAACTGAATCTCAATACAGTCTGTGTCAGAATTTGCCGTTGTAACCCTCCTCACTTTGGCCATATCCTCCCTTTTGATGGATCTGCAGCCCCTTGTGTGCCTCAGCCAGTGTATCGCCTTATTGTGGATGGACTTTCTGCTTTCGTAGCTCCCCGCTATATTCAGTCTTGGGACCTGAGTCATGTATATGGTAGCCCTGCTATTGTGGCGATGAAATGAGCCACCTTGAAGACCTGGAACTATAGGTGGCCTACTCGGAACTCTATTAGGGGGGCCAAAGGACAATTCCTAGCCAAAGGTGGGGCCTGCTCCTGGGGGCGCCCTGGAGGTGCCCTAGATCTCACGGAGTCAGAGTATAGTCTGCCAGAGGGAAATGTAGTCTTAGACCCTGCAGGGCCCTGTGAGAGATGGCCTAGTAAAGAAGGGGGGTTAGGGAAAGTACCCCTAGATGGAATAGGGCTAGTCCTTTTAGCTATATTACTTGTCCCCCGGGGGAGAGCTGTGTTACTTATCCCTCCAGGGAGAGATTGGATGGGAGCAGCAGATGTAGTGGCTCACCCCCCCAGTAAGCCCTCCACCTTATTACCAAGGGATTCACCTAACTTTTCCAACTCTGTAATTCTTTCCAATAAAACGGACATGGAGAGCCCGCACAAATTACAGCTAGCCTGGGTCTCTACTAAAGGCTTTTTACCCAGGACATGGCTCCCCAGTAAGGATGTAGCAGCCTAATCAGATTCTAAATCCAGAGGTGCAAACCTATTTGAACAGGATACCATGGGGGACGAAGCATGACCCCCTTCCAACCCCCCCATGGATTCCTCATCTGAAGTACTATTGGTAGCGGGGTATGGGTTTGAACCTTCCTCTATCATGACAATAGTAGACTTCCCAGTGCTCACTTCACACTGACGGGATTTTGTTAGGCAAACATGGAGGGGATGGACTTCGATTAGGCCAGTGGAGAGGTCTCAGTGGCTTCCAGCTGTGGACTGTTCACAGTTGTGGGGCTACTATTAGTTAAAACCTCTTCACCGTCATTTACCATTTCCGCAATTCTCATTAACACACAATTCATTGCTGAGTGGGGCACTTTTTTGGCATTTTTCCCTTTTTTAATAGCCAAGGTCCCCCCACCTTCCAAGGTCTTCCTTTTCCCCATGGTAACAAGTAATGGTGCAAAAATCATAAAATAGTGTGAGAGGAGGAAAGTGTACAGAACAGTGGCTCCTGCAATGAGAAAAGAGCAGCCGTTCCCCTCGGATACGGATAAGGGTCTATCAAACTGCCCCTCTACTAGTGGACATACAAGTACAGTACATTTTAAGTTCGAAAACCAAATGAAATGGGTACGGCCCAGCCCGGCCTCCACCGGCCACCGATGGCCACAGACGGCCCACCCTTTGCCCGGGCTTCCCCCGGCACCCGCCTGCGCGTGTCCCGCGGGGCGGGAAAGGTCCACTGAATATTTCTTCCCAGGTGGCAGGTGGGAGGGGCTTGAGGTCCGAAGGGTGCTTGTGGGGCTTGGAGTCCTCACGCTGTTCACGCTGGCCCACGTGCACAGGCAGCCACAACGAAGCATCTCCTGCGGAGCGGGAGACGTGAGCTGTTGAAGTACCCCCCGGTGGCAGGAAGGAGGGGCTCGAGGATGCAAGGCGCTTGTGGGGCTTGGAGTCCTCAGGCTGTTCCCCCTGGCCCACGCGCACAGGTAGCCACAACGAAGCGTCCCCCGCGGAGCGGGAGAGGCGAGCTGGTGAAGTAGCCCCCGGTGGCAGGAAGGAGGGGCACGAGGTCTGCAGGGCGCTTGTGGGGTTTGGAGTCCTCAGGCTGTTCCCGCTGGCCCACACGCACAGGTAGCCACAACGAAGCGTCTCCCGCGGAGCGGGATGACACGAGCTGGTGAAGCGGCCCCCTGTGGCAGGAAGGAGGGGCTCGAGGTCCGCAGGGCGCTTGTGGGGCTTGGAGTCCTCAGGCTGTTCCCGCTGGCCCATGCGCACAGGTAGCCACAACGAAGCGTCTCCCGCGGAGCAGGAGACGTGAGCTGTTGAAGTAGCCCCTGGTGGCAGTAAGGAGGGTCTCGACGTCCACAGGGCGATTGTGGGGCTTGGAGTCCTCAGGCTGTTCCCACTGGCCCACGTGCACAGGTAGCCACAACGAAACATCTCCCGCAGTTATATTTAAATTAGTACTGTAATCCTCAGCTGCAGCTTTGTTTGTCACAGACTCCAAACATATTCCCTGACTTGCAGTTATATTTAAATTAGTACTGCAAGGGTGTTTACTAATTGGCCCAGTATCCCTGCCTAGATGAATAGCGTACCCCTTCCTCATCTCATCGTTCCCATCAAGTCAATCAATATCCTCCAAATTTGTCAGAGTTTCAAACCTGTTTGACAACGGTATTAGATTCCTATTTGGCCTGGCATTACATGACCCTATCCTTGTTGCTCCTTGTTCTCGAGGATATTGTCCTCGATAAAAAAATACTAATGGGAGGATACTGGGTTCATTGATTCCCAGCTCCCGCTCTATCCAAAACAGCGTGTACCAGTCTTGGGTCGGCAAGGGTCAATACAATGCAATCACCATTTAACACTTTGAGGCCCCTTCCCACCCAAGCAACCCGCCTGACCATTTTAAAATTTTCAAATAGAGCTCCTGCCAAACCAGTTTTCTCCCCCACCCAATGTATTGTCTTATTCCGAAGAGATTGCCAGCTTTCATTATCCTCATTCGCTACCTGGGGTGCATTCGCAATTACCACCACATAAGGCGCAGCGGCAGGTGACAAGTCCAAATATGTACTTTTAGCATTAGATCGTGGAATAGGGGCCCTGAATCTAAGGCTTAATATCAAGGAGGGGAACAACCCCGCCAGAGCGAGAATACTGGAAAGAAGAACATGAAAGGGGTGTTCCCTAAATGCCAGGAGGGCACAGTTCTACTCATACATTCAACTAACCCACACAACCACAAGGAGAATTTATTTATTCAAAAATATTTTAATTTTTTTTATAATATAGAGCATTTTCATAGAAAACTAGTTTCACTTGAATAGTGTAGCAACATCTGTTATTTGTTCCTCAATATCCCCCATAGCTCTAGTGAGGTAGATTTTCAACGACTGCTGCCCGCCCATACCGGCACTTGGTCCCATTTTACTAGTTGATTCGGCCTTCCTTTTGCCCATGTTTCCCTGCAGTTAGACCTGCCCCTATATCTCAGCTTCACACTTATAGTAAAGAAAAAGGGCATATATGATGTATGTACAATACAGGCGATTATAGGGGTTCCGGTTGTTCTATATCCCAAATAAGCCTAGATGTTAAACCAGTATCCCCCCCCCCCTTGGCCAGGGTGAGCCCGCGCGGACCCGTGCCGCGGGGGCTCCCAGGAGTTTTTAAAGGCTGGGAAAGTCTCAAGCGGACCCTCTCACGAGACCGCACTGCCTTCTGGGGGATGTAGTGCCCCGGTAGTCAGCGGTCCGCGGAAGCAGCGAGAGATGGGAGCAGGTAGAAGATTTGGCCTGGTGTCCTCAGGAAAACAGCAGCGACGAAGAGCAGCAAAATGTTAGGTCAAAGGATCAGTGAAAGCGCGGATGAACCTCAAACACTTATCCCATTACATTTGCTCTTACAGCAAGAAGCGCCCAAACGCCTAGTTTCATTGATCTATCGAACAGTCCACACACAGCGAGAAGTAGAGGCTCCACAGTCCCCTACGCGGTGGGGGGTAGAATTAGGATTTGAACTGACGGATAACCAGTAGGAGTATTGCTGCTTGCAGACTGAGCGGATATCGGCCAGTAGCAGACTGCGAATTATACATTATAAATATTTACACAGATTGCACTACACACTGGTTAAAATGCATAGACAACAGCTGCAGGACTCAGATAGATGTGATAGATGTCACGTGCCTCAGGCGGATATGTTGCACCTGGTCTGGAGGAATGTATGACGAAACATCGCGCACCATTACATCGCGTGCTTTTATCACGCAATTATTACATCGTAAACTCCACAACATCGCCCACTTTTACATCGTACATTGTTGCAACGCCAATGCGTTGATTGGTATTGGCTAGTACATTACTTCGCAGACTACGAAATTGCAAGTCCTGACAACGCATTCTTTATGTCCTACCACAGTTTTTGCAATCCTTTGTCCGAATGCATGATTCCCAGCTCTAAGCCCTGACCCCCACTGCTCCACCCTCCCCCGCGTTTCCACAACGCTAATTCTTTCCTTTCTATTTTCCTTTTTTTTTCTTTTTGTTCACTTCTTTTAAAACATTGTGATTGTACATAGATTGTGTTACGGATGCCACTGGTGCCACCCACCTATCGCAATAATTAGAGGAACTATCTCACATGTGGCTAATCCGTCAAATCATTTCTTCGTAATTGTTTCACATAAAGTAAAAAAAACAATTCTCTCTTCAAGGACGCTTTTGTTTTAATCCGGGGTCTGCCCGACCCAAGGCCCGGATTTGCTACCCTTTACTCCAGAATGAAGAAGCGCTACATTCCAGCGCCCGTTTCTAAGCACGTGCTAGGCTTGCTCTTCAAGCTGTGTCTCTGCAGCGGGCAGGTAAATCTCTGCGGCTGCAGCCCGAGCTCCGGATGCCAGTGCCTTTCCTAAATCCCGTCACTGCACACCGTCCCCCGATCCTGTCTGTGCGTCCTATTCCTGTACAGTAAGCCTGCTCAAACACTGCATTGCTGTGCTTTGTACAGCCCGTGCCCCACACCCAAGTCTAAGAATGAAGCTATCGTCCCCTGCGTGGCTCAGACACAGAGAGCACAGCCTTGCCAAACATCTATTCTTCATCCATCCTTCCACCCATCATTCATCCACCCATTTCACACATCCGTCCACCCACCCATCATTCATCCACCCATCTTTCATCCATCCACCCTTTCATCCATCCATCCATCCATCATTCTTACTCCCACCACCCAATTTCCTATTCAGAATCACTGCATCTTGATTTGCGAGGGACATAGAATCAGGGCTAGGAAGCCGCCAGTGAATACGTCTAGATCCCCAGTGTTAAAGGCGGACTTCAATTGCTGCAAGCAGATCTATTGTGGTGCTTGGTTGACTGATTTAAATTGTTAATATACAATTGTTTATGTGTGCTGTGCGAGGGACATAGAATCAGGGCTAGGAAGCCGACAGTGAATACGCCCAGATCCCCAGTGTTAAAGACGGACCTCAATTGCTGCAAGCAGATCTATTGTGGTGCTTGGCTGACTAACTTAAATTGTTAAGATACAACTGTTTATGTGTGCTGGCATGCCGTTCATTCGTAAAACCACAATATCTGATCAAAGCAGTAAAGAACAGGTGACTGTACGTCAGCGAGGGCTCAGTATACTTCTCAATACCTCATGCTTTAGAACAAGAACTTCTACCGGTGACATCAATCACTCCCACCATACAGCGTCAAAAACATAAATACACCAAAACAATAGCAGACGGGCAGGCGCTGTTGGAAGAGAAAATGGCTTTTTGAGCTCTTTTCTTCTAAACTGAATTATTGCAGCACTTTTCAAAGCTCATAATTGAGGGTCATTATTTTTAGCCAACATGCAGCAGAGATGCACGCAAGGGACTGTAGGAACTCATTTAATTATAAACTCAAAAGTATTCATATCATTGCCACGATTACTCAGAGAAGTGGGAACACAATATTCTGTTTAAAACACAGAATAAAAAGGAAGAATTAAACAAAACTTGCTTTATTTCTTCAAGGCCTGTGAGAGAGAAGCCGCCATCACTCGAATTCGATAGTAGCTTTAAAGCACTCCTGGCTTCCACCCGGGACCAGAATGCCTCTAATTATTTCTTTGTTGCTGATCATGGTCACTGCCCACTAGATAGTTTGTGGTAATGGTTACAATTCAGAAATAGATAAGAGTTACCAGGGTCTCTCGAGTGTCTTTTCTGTTTTGGCTTAAATGGCTGTTAAATTATAAAGTTGTGCAACAGAGAACATCAAAACTGCAAAACGGTATCTTTGTGCTCCCATTACTGTCTGTCCAGATACCTTTGAGAAACAGATCGTAAGGCCACAAACGTGAACGCACGCGTTCGCCGTTTACACACTAGTAATGTTGGCAGGAATATTCAAAATGCTTAGACACGGGATCAGCAGACGATTTGCATGCGTTGCAATCGCTAGCGATGTATATGTAATGGGGACATAATAGCATGCGACGTAAAAGCATCCGTTGTGGAGTCGCCAGCGATGTAACAGTCGCGTTGCAATAGCTCCGCAATGCGATGCAGTTGTTGTGACGGGTGTTTCCCGGCCTGGAGCTGCCCGGAAGTGCATAAATATTGGGAGCATGTTTTTGAGGACTTGAACCAGATGACCAACACACATCTTGAGGTCACGTCACTGCTGGCCTTGCTGAGCTATGTTAAAAACGTGCCCTTAGCACATCGCCGATGCATAGCCCTTTCACTACTGATGGCCAAAAGACGTGTAGCCTGTAGATGGGGCAGGGGAAGGGCACCTAAATTTAAGGATTGTCTCGATGATATGGTCTATTGCCAGGAACAGTTCACCACCTATGCCGAACTGTTGCCAAGTGCGTCCAGACCTAGAGACATCTGGTCACCATTGACATCCTACCTACTGACGAGACCCCGTAGGCCTGCGGAGACCACATCGGTAAGCCTGACCTCGCAGCAACCTCAGATGGGAGGACATGGTGGGGATGAGGGTGACCATGTCTAACGACTCATATGTACGATATTCTGAGGAATCTGCACTCACTGCTGCACATGTGGGCTTGGGTTACCACTGGGACTGTGTTAGCTAATACAGTTTGAAAAGTGTTGAGGTGCAAAATGACTGGATGGGTACAATTACACCCTCTGATGTTCTTTTTGTACTAACTTGAAAATGTTGTATGTAAAGCATTACAATGCAATACATGATATGCTACACTGACCTATAGACAGGAGCCGAGTGCAACAATGTGATTAATACTGTAACCTCTATAGTTGTTCTTATTTATAATTTCTTGAAAACCAACACAGATATTTTAAAGGTTAACGTTTCATTTGACGCGGCCAGCCCGATGCGGTTGTAGGCGGCTTGCTGTGTATGTATATGCTGCTCAAGACGAGCTTTGATTGGTTACTAAATGTGCAGCCGGCCGTGATATGGTTGTAGGCAACAAGCCTTGTGTAATGTTGTATACAAATAATAAAGGTTTTTGAAAACGAAAAAAAAAAATATATATATATGGCTAAGAAAAGTAAGAGTTAAAATGGGTGATGTGATCTTTTATATAACACTAATTTACAATGTAATTAAGGCAAGAATTTCACTTGTTTGAACCAAATGTTTAGTAGGAAGCGACTGACTGAGAATACAATTGGGCCAGAAGAATCAGTTTTTAAGTTTTGCTGGGCAACAGAATAGTAGGTGATCCCCAGGTTCAAGCACTACCGGCGTATCCACTTTTGCCATGCACTGCGGTACCTCGGACAAAAGAACACACTTGTTCATCTGTTTCAGGGGAGGAATTGCAGGCTGGGCACATGTCGGAGGCCTGGTCTTTTTTCCACTTACTATTAAATACCTTCAAGGGCAGGCTACCTAGAAAAACCTCACATATAAGCTTTTTTCGATGGGTGGTGTGTTGGTGTCAATGAATATCTTAAATTTGACCAAATGCAAATCCAGTATGTTAATGGTTTCAGTTGTGCCACTTTCAAAATGCATTTATACTTAAGTCAAGGCAGAGTGGGATAAGAGGGATGCTGGTTGGAACAGAGATAAGTGATCTAATGTAATTATTCTCAGCTACGGACAACTTTTGGGTGTCAGCATAACCCCCAACTTCAGCTTCAAAAAGTGCTGCACTTTGGGCGTTGGCATGATATGCCTCAAGGGATGTAGAGATTGAACAGGAATATGCCCTCTTGTACAGTCGGAGTACGGCATTTGCTCTATGGACTGATAAAAGGGAACTTTTGTTAATTTGGTGTTCCCATTTAAACTTGTCAGACAGTTTGACTCCCAAGTGAGCAAAACAGAAAACCATTTCAAGGAGTTAGCTGGCTATTTGTACAGTGCTACTTTTAGCTGTGCCTTTACCAAAACCCATATATTTTGTTTTTGTCAAATTTAGTTCTCGATTCCTTGCCATGCAGAATTCCAGAAACTTATCAATCAGCTTTTAAAGACCCATAGGGGTTTTGGAAATGAGAAATTAATCATCTGCAAAAAGGAGTAAAGGGATTTTTTTCCCATTTGAAACAGGAGAATCATTTGTGCATGCCATCCGTGCCTTCACCACATCAATGATATACAGGGTAAACAGGGTAAGGGCAAGGATTCACCCCTGAAGAACCCTGCGAAGAATTGGAATGTGGGTAGTCAGTTCACCCCCACTACCCCAATGGACCTGAGCATAGTTATTTTTATGTAATCTGACAATGAGAGTGTTCAGGCAAATGGTGGACCCCATTTCTACGAGCACTCTCCAGAGATTCTCATGGAGGACCAGGTCAAATGCAGCCCGCAAGTCAATGAAGACCAAGTAAAATCTTTGGTTGCTAAGCATTACGTATTTCCAATATATGAGTGCAAACCTAAAGACTTGGTCAGTGAACTTGTTTTAGCTTGAAAGCCACTTGGAGTGGGGACAAGACCTGTTCATTATCTATCCAGTTTTACAGTTTATCAAGAATCTGTCTTGAGAAAACTTTCTGTGGGTTGTCTATTAGGCTTAGGGGCCTATAATTGGATGGACTGCAAGTGTCGCCCTTCTTAAAAACTGGAATTAGTTCTGCCCCCCTCCAGGTGTCTGAGATTTCTCCTCCAGGAGCTATTACATGTGGTTAAGAGATTAACATAACTAGCCCACATCTGTGGTTCAGATTTATACATGTCACCTGTTAATCGATCTGGCCCAGGAGCTTTTGCTGAACTAAGTCTATTGATAGCAGAAAGAATATCCTCTAGATTAAAAAAAGTGCCTCGATCCTCAATGGTCTTCCCATGGGCTGAATTTAGTACATCTTCAATAGGGCCTCTAGGTCTACTGCAGAGAGGTTGGATATTAGATGCTTCATGGGCATATAATACAGAGATGTAGTCTACCCACTTCAACAGCTGGATAACGTGTTGGTGGGTGGTCACACTGTATGTGCTCTCATGCGAGATTATGTGCCAGAAGGAGCTGCTGCTGTTTGTTTTAATAGCCTGCAGCAGATCCTGCCAGTTCTTTTCCTCCCAAATGCACTTGGCTTTAACAAGTGATGTTTTGATTTAGATGGTGCTTTCAATAAAATCTGTGTGCCTATGCCCTTTAGCAGCCTAATCAGCACCCTTTTAGTCAACTTGCACTCTAGATTATACCATTTGGGATCCCTAACGTGAGTTGCCTCTATGTGGGTGTTTTTTTTTAAATAGAAAGTGCACTGTAGTTTATTAAAAAGGCGTACATGGATATCAAAATTGACACAGTAGAAGCAAGTTTTTCTTCGTAATCGGACAGAAAGAACACAAACCACTGATCAACATGTAATTTGTCATTACTCGAGGCTGGAAACCATCCTATAATTATTGACTAAAATAGGCTCTAGAACCACATTATGCTAAGTGGCTAAGGCTCTTTTAAGGGCTTCTCCAATTAGAGTTGTAACCAGCGGGTTATGATCGCTATCAGTGTTAGTGGCGACCATCACATCTTTCAATAATGGCCAAAGCCTTATATCGAGTAAAACATAGTCAATAACACTTGCGTAAGAACCCATTTTAAACGTGAATGATTGTCCTGCTTCGCCCACCCAAATAATAGAAATATAGCACTCCCACACGGAGGTTCGCACACGGCGAAGCAAGAAAACACCTGGAAAGGGGTTTAATCTCATAAAATGAGGCACCTCAAAGGACAGTTTTTAGAATTAAGCGTGGGGTTTTATTTGTTCAACAATCTCTAACAGAACGGCTTTCCCAGATATCAAATGAAACAACATGTAAATGTATATGTATATGTGTATATATATATATATCCTACTGGTGGTCACCAGTAGGTAGTTATAGTTAGGATCTATTTTCCATAGGAAATCCCAAACATTCCATTTGCAATAACTTTGGCGCCGGTTGACAAATCTTCGCAAAATTTTCAAAACTCGTGGGGTGCTCCGGTCCGCTCCTATCCTGAAAGTTTGGGGTGATTCATCAAGCAGGGGCTGAGAAACAAGTGGGTCCCAAAATGTTTTCCCCCTACAATTTTTCATAGGAACCTTTAGCCGCAGCTACAGCCCAAGCTGCTGAACGGAATTACACCAAATTTGGCAAAGAGTTGGCCCTTGGTTCAGACTCGTGCCTTTTTGTTAAATGGTGTAAATCCATTCAGTAGTTGCTGAGAAAATCAACAGTAAAATCACATATATATCTATGGCCGCAGTGGATGCGTGCACCCTGTGAGCACCCTCCCGATCACGAGCTGCATGCTAATTGGCTGTCAACTGGCTGTCAACACTCCAAACCAGGAAGGGTTGGCAGCCATTTTGTGCCTCGGTAGAACCGAGGCACAATAAATCAGTGCAACAAGTGCGCAAAATGTAAAAGGGGGGCAGGGTAGAAACACCCTGACCCCCTAGACCTGCTTAGGGGGTCCCACAGGGCCAAAAAAATGTTTTGTTTTTTTTAAACAGCAAAATCTGCGCAGTGTACGCGGATCCAGCTGTGAAAAAAAAACTAAGTGCAGGCTCCAGCGCATCTTTAATAATTAGCCCCTGGGGGGCCAAATCCCAGGGGAAAAATATTTAAGGTAATGGGGCACCCAGAGGGGCCCCCCCAGCCCCGGGGACCACCACCCCCGGGGCTACAAAATAAATGGGTGGGGGACTCAAAGGTCCCCCCAGCAAAATACATGAATGGGGGGCTCAAAGTCCGCCCCCATCCCTGGGGACCACCACCCCTAGGGCTTTCAAGTAAATATGTGGGGTGCTCAAAAGCCCCCCTAAGTCCCGGGAACCCCCACCCCCTGGGGCTTTGTACATTATGGGAAGGGGCAGCGCGGCCCCCCTTCTGGAGCCCTCGCGGGCCCAGGGGACCGGTTCCTGCAGTGTCCTGGGGTGCCCACCCCTGGGACACTGCTGTTTGCTATGGCAGGGTGGGAGCGTTGTGGCTCCCACCCTTCCATAGAAAACTTGGTTTGGATTTTGAAAGAGAGAGCAGGGAAACCTGCTCTCTCTTTTAAAATGCAAACTAGATTGCTTTTCCACAGGGGGAGCTGCATGTTAGCAGCTCCTAATGTGGAAAATGAATGCCGGCTCCCGAAGGACGCGGGGAGCCGGCGGAACTGTGGGGGCATTGGGGCTATCCCCACGGCCCCCAACATTGTACATAGGCCCCGGAGGGATGGGGTCCCCAGGGAGAATAGAAATTAGAGGTAGATGCTAAAAAAAAAATATGGTAAAATTAGGAGTCACATACCCAACACGGCGCTCAGCATGATCCCCTGGTGTGAACGCGTTGGGTGAGCAACTCCCAGCGCGGCCGACTGGTATGAAGGCGTTGGGTGCGCGTCTCCAAGCAAAAAATAAATCTAATATTCTTTAAATATATATCAAGCTTATGTGTTTAGATCTTAGGCAGCTCTAAAACAAGCCCTTGTGTTTATTGAGAGATGTTGGTACCTCTAAGTAAGTACCTATGCAGAGTCTAAAGACTCTGCTACCCTCATCTGTAAAATGTACGCCATCTCTCCTATAGATACCATCCATATTGAAACACAGATTGTTGTGGTAAATGGACCCCATCCTATAATCTCGGAGATAAGCAGAAACAGCTTTATTGACATGTTTCCTAGCTTTCTCAATCTGTGGACAACATTGATTGGACCAGTTCCATTTCTGTCTTTGGCATATGTTAGAATAGACCAAGGTAGTTTGGGGGAAAAGTGACAACAATTCTCCAAAGGTGTCCTTCATAAGCATTTCCAGACCTACCCCAGTCAAAGTGCCAAGGTCATTGCCACCACAGTGCACAATTATGAGGTCAGGGTGTTAAAGATGCAAAAAGGATTTAATCAATGGCATCAATTGGTGCCACTTTAATCCTCTCTGTCCAGTTAATTTATTGTCTACATTAGGCAAAGCTAGGTATGTATCAATACATCTGTTTTCGGCATACCTTTGGCTCCAGAAAATATAGCTGTGTCCCACAATCCACACTCTAAGCATTTTGAAGGGAGGTCTGGATGTACTCAGAAGGTATCTGCATGTGAAATGGGCAGTTTGAAAACTAAGATTTTTCTAAAATGGTGGATAAGATGCTGTTTTAAAGAAAGAAGAGAAATGATTGGCTGTTTGAGAACATTATAAACTGAAAAGTAGGGTGCATGTTTCTGTGTTTTAAAAGCATATTTCTTATTGGTTAAGAAAAACTGTTTGAAAGGCACATTACATAGGATAAGCTGATATTTTGAAAAGTCAAGCACACTTGCTGTTTAGATTTGCAACATTGTGTGCTGAACTTCTGACCTGTGTGTTCAGTTGAGTTTTCTATGAACTGTTACTATGGTAGTTAGCAGAATGGGGGTAGGGTTAAAAGTTATTTCAACTGGAAAGGGTTGAAATGTGTAACCAATAGAAATGTGTGTTAGCTTTTGAATTAATGTTGGAAGCAATGTGATTTGACATTTACATGTATATGTGTGCAGAATGAGAGGGAAAGTTTGCCATTGCTTTGGTTTTGCTAGGAGCAGTGAACTACAGACATTCTGGATAAGACAATCTGGTGTGTGATTGACATACTTCTTAATCTACAAATCAACTTGAAAGGTGAGTTATTAATTTGTGAGGGATTGTATGTGGTGCCGTTGTTTTTAATAAGGCTAATGTGTTTCTCCTGCTAAAGTCCAGGGAATAGTCTTGCTTGTCTAGAATCACACTGTGAGTCTGCATGCATTTGTGCAACCATTGTGCGTAAAGCATTTGGTTACTTCATGTATTTGCTGACATATAGCTGCTTAAAACCTATCCTGTTGTCAAGTTTTAGTAGTATTAGAAGCCAGTCATTGCTTAAGCATTCGCACAATGAATCAGGTATTCACAATAGAGTGCCGTAGTGAAATATGTAGAATGTGTGCAGTCACCTTACCCCTTCCAGACTAGCAAGTCTGTTTTGCTAAAGTCCAAGGAATAGTGTTGCTTGTCTAGAATTACACTGTGAGTCTGTGTACATTCGGGCAACCATTGTGAGTTAAGCATTTGGTTACTTCATGTATTTGCTGACACATAACTGCTAAAAACCTATCCTGTTGTCAAGTTTTAGTAGTATTAGAAGCCAGTCATTGCTTAAGCATTCGCAAAATGAATCAGGTATTCACGCTAGAGTGCAGTAGTGAAATATGTAGAATGTGTGCAGTCATCTTACCCCTTCCAGACTAGTGAGTCTGTTTTGCTAAAGTCCAAGGAATAGTGTTGTTTGTCTAGAATCAAACTGTGAGTCTGTGTGCATTTGGGCAACCAGTGTGAGAGAAGCATTTGGTTACTTCATGTCTTTGCTAACACATAACTGCTTAAAACCCTATCCTGTTGTCAAGTTTTAGTAGTATTAGAAGCCAGTCATTGCTTATGCATTCACAGAATGACTCAGGTATTCAGACTAGAGTGCAGTAGTGAAATATGTAGAATGTGTGCAGTCACCTTACCCATTCCAGACTAGTGAGTCTGTTTTGATAAAGTCCAAGGAATTGCGTTGCTTGTCTAGGATCACACTGTGAGTCTGTGTGCATTTGGGCAACCATTGTGAGAGAAGCATTTGGTTGCTTCATGTATTTGCTGACGCATAACTGCTTAAAAATGTAACCTGTTGTCAAGTTTTAGTAGTATTAGAAGCCAGTCATTGCTTATGCATTCGCAAAATGAGTCAGGCATTCACATTGGAGTGCAGTAGTGAAATATGTAGAATGTGTGCAGTCACCTTACCCCTTTCAGCCCAGTGAGTCTGTTTTGCTAAAGTCCAAGGGACAGTGTTGCTTGTCTAGAATCACACTGTGAGTCTGTGTACATTTGGGCAACCATTGTGAGAAAAGCAATTGGTTACTTCATGTATTTGCTGACATATAACTGCTTAAAACCTATCCTGTTGTCAAGTTTTAGTAGTATTAGAAGCCAGTCATTGCTTAAGCATTCGCACAATGAATCAGGTATTCACACTAGAGTGCAGTAGTGAAATATGTAGAATGTGTGCAGCCACCTTACCCCTTCCAGCCCAGTGAGTCTGTTTTGCTAAAGTCCAAGGAATAGTGTTGCTTGTCTAGAATCACACTGTGAGTCTGTATGCATTTGGTCAACCATTGTGAGAGAAAAAGTTGGTTACTTCATGTATTTACTGACACATAACTGCTTAAAAATATATCCTGTTGTCAGGTTTTAGTGTATTAGAATCCAGTCATTGCTTATGCATTCACAGAATGAGTCAGGCATTCACATTGGAGTGCAGTAGTGAAATATGTAGAATGTGTGCAGTCACCTTACCCCTTCCAGACTAGCAAGTCTATTTTGCTAAAGTCCAAGGGATAGTGTTGCTTGTCTAGAATCACACTGGGAGTCTGTGCACATTTGGGCAACCATTGTGAGACAAGCATTTGGTTACTTCATGTATTTGCTGACATAGGACTGCTTAAAACCTATCCTGTTGTCAAGTTTTAGTAGTATTAGAAGCCAGTCATTGCTTATGCATTCGCAGAATGAGTCAGGCATTCACATTGGAGTGCAGTAGTGAAATATGTAGAATGTGTGCAGTCACCTTACCCCTTCCAGACTAGCAAGTCTGTTTTGCTAAAGTCCAAGGAATAGTGTTGCTTGTCTAGAATTACACTGTGAGTCTGTGTACATTTGGGCAACCATTGTGAGTTAAGCATTTGGTTACTTCATGTATTTGCTGACACATAACTGCTAAAAACCTATCCTGTTGTCAAGTTGTAGTAGTATTAGAAGCCCGTCATTTCTTATGCATTCGCAGAATGAGTCAGGTATTCACACCAGAGTGCAGTAGTGAAATATGTAGAATGTGTGCAGTCACCTTACCCCTTCCAGACTAGTGAGTCTGTTTTGCTAAAGTCCAAGGAACAGTGTTGCTTGTCTAGAATCAAACTGTGAGTCTGTGTGCATTTGGGCAACCATTGTGAGAGAAGCATTTGGTTACTTCATGTCTTTGCTGACACATAACTGCTTAAAACCCTATCCTGTTGTCAAGTTTTAGTAGTATTAGAAGCCAGTCATTGCTGATGCATTCACAGAATGACTCAGGTATTCACACTAGAGTGCAGTAGTGAAATATGTAGAATGTGTGCAGTCACCTTACCCATTCCAGACTAGTGAGTCTGTTTTGATAAAGTCCAAGGAATTGTGTTGCTTGTCTAGAATCACACTGTGAGTCTGTGTGCATTTGGGCAACCATTGTGAGAGAAGCATTTGGTTGCTTCATGTATTTGCTGACACATAACTGCTTAGAAATGTAACCTGTTGTCAAGTTTTAGTAGTAGTAGAAGCCAGTCATTGCTTATGCATTCGCAGAATGAGTCAGGCATTCACATTGGAGTGCAGTAGTGAAATATGTAGAATGTGTGCAGTCACCTTACCCCTTCCAGACTAGTGAGTCTCTTTTGCTAAAGTCCAAGGAATAGTGTTGCATGTCTACAATCACAAGGTGAGTCTGTGTGCATTTGGGCAACCATTGTGAGAGAAGCATTTTGTTACTTTATGTCTTTGCTGACACATAACTGTTTAAAAATCTATTATACCCCTTGCATTTCTCTAGTGGCCCATACAGCACCATGTACTAATCCATTCACAGGCGCCAAAACCCAACCACTTATAAATGCACCCAGGTACTCTCCTTGCAGTACTCTAATCATTCAGTCAGTACCCAAGTAGTCATGCAGTAATCCAGGCCTTATAACATGGAGTGCTACAAACCTCTGTCCAATGTACATGCAGTCCTTTAATCACCTATACACTTATCTTACACATGTATATTTACCCAGGCAGTATCCATAAACTCCAACAAACACCCTGTCACTGCTCTTGCACTCCTTTAGTGACCTATTCAGTACCATCTACTAATCCATTCACAGCGCCAAATCTGAACCACTTATAAATTCACCCAGGCACTCTCCTTGCAGTACTCTAATCATTGTTTTGATACCCAAGTACTCATACAGTTAGCTAGTTCTTAACACATGCACTTGTACAAACTCCTGTCCTCTATGCATGTAGTCGTCTAACCACCTGCACACTTGTCTTTCACATCGTTAATAACTCAGGCAGTACCTATACACTCCAGCAAACACCCTGTCACTCCCTATGCACTGCTCCACGCAGCCGCCCAGCATCATGCACTAATCCAAACACTGCACCAAAACCCAAACACGTATAAATTCATCCAGGCATTATCCTTGGAGGACTCTAATCATTCAGTCAGTGCCTAAGTACTCATTTAATGTCCCAGGGCTTAACACAAACACTGCTACAAACCCTTGTCCATTACACATGCAGACCTCTAATCACCTACACAGTTATCTTTACACCTTCAATTACAATTTCAATTAGTGATTACAAAATAAAGTGGTTAAATGTTTTTTATATACAATGTGTTTCTATAGTAATAGAAAAGTATAATTTATAAATGTATTCAAATTATTGTATTTATTTATATTTTTTACAGATATTGTTTATCATCATTAAAATAAACTTATCATGCCTGAAAAATCAAGAAAGAGAAAAGGACAGAAAAAGGAAAAACTTTTGAAGAAAATTACACAAGTTTTAGATGACCAACATCAAATCTTCCGGTAAGACAATGAAATAATTCATTAAAGAACGTTCAAAGCCCAGAAACAGTGTGCAGATTGTGCAAAGTATGAAGTATGCTTCGACCAGAAAAAAAATATGAATAAAAGCAAAGGAAAAAATGGAAAATTATATTCAAAAGACACCATGTATGATAAAAGAAGGCAAAATCAGAATAAAGAAATCAGAAAACAGATTTTTTTTATAATAGAGTTATTTTAAACTTGCTAAAAGATGTGAAAAAATAAAAAACGAGCCCTATTTTATAAAAAAAGAAGCATATTGAATCCAGTGTTCAAAAGGCTTTTGAATAAAAAAGGAAATGATTAATTTTAGTTTTGAACAGAATTCGATCACTAGATAAACTAATCCATTTAATGAAGGCCAAAAGTAAGAGGAAAAGAGTAATTAACAGAACTAATTTTTGTGATTTTTTGGGGTGATTAGAAACACAGTTCAAGTTCAGAGCCTTTCTTTAATGAAGAGAGTTATTGTCAGACCAATAATTTATTGCATGCAGTTGATACCAGTGGTCGAGCTTATGAGGTTAGAAATGGTTGTCCAATTGAAAAAGAGAAGATGGTTTCCAGAAATGCAAAAGAAGTGCTAGCTGATGAAGTTCTAGGGAGACGTCCTAAAGCCCCAGTGTACACTTGGGATTGCAGTAGTATTTGTAGTGTACAGCAAGAATCTATTGATATTTTACGCAATTTCTTACGAGAATATAGTAAAATAAAGTGTTAAACAAAAGATTAAGATATTGCAAGGACTTGTCCCTTGCAGAGTGAGAAAAAATGCTGGTTTGCAAGGTCATTCTCTAGCTTATCTTGCCAGAAAAGTATGTCAAGGTGTTTTTCATCATTTTAGGATGTTAGCAGTACATCATTCTCAAATGTGGAAGTTAGTCAGAAGATTGTATTACGCAAAAAGTCCAGCACTAATGTTAAATGAATTGAACAGTGCTTTTTTGCGTGGGTCAGTTTCAGATGTGAAGAAGGTTTGCGAGGAAATTGAGTTTTGTTACTTTGGTCCTGAACATGAGAGTGCAGAAACTGACACATTAATAGACAGAAATGTTGAAGCGAATGTGCAACATACTACTACAAAAAATGTTGAAGAACAAATTACAAAGTTTAAGGTGATTTCAGGTGAAAGGTCAAATTATTCTTGTATTTGTCGGCGAACTCACTATAAAAATCAGACTAGGACTGTTGAACTGTATTTAAAAAGTGAAAGAGAAAATAATGATAAGTGGAAGAAATTTGCAACTTATGTGTTGGTAGAGAATTGTTTTGATTTGGGTTCTGACCAGCGTATTTACAAATATTATTATAACAAATTAGATGAGAATAAAATAATCTAGAGTTGGTAACTATTCCTCCAGAACTGATAGATTTAAATATGTATAAGTCTATTCTGATTCAATGTGTACACCCATTTCAAGCTATTGTTCGAATGGAGCCTAAAACAGGTAAATTGCCTCCTTCAGATTTACAGAGAGGATTAAAAGGAAGAGTTGTATATTTACCCCTAGATTTAAAGAAAAATATTGAAACTAAAGGTGTAGAGAGTATAAAAAGTGAACCACTAGGTATTCTAGTTAATGGTGTATCTACTACGAGTAAGAAAATCTGGCAAGAATTAGTGGATGTTAGGAAAGTGCAAAAGGCAACATTAAATCTCATGAAGAACAATGAGTATTACAAGAAAGTGTATGTGGAAGAAGAAGAAATACTTTTAGGGGATGATACTGAAACGTCCAGTGGTCAAATTGAAAAAGTGGATATGTCCAAAAGTGAAGAAATCTAGGAACATTATAGTGTATATCCACTTCATTCAAAAGAAGTAATGGGGAATACTATTGAATTATTCCAAATGAAAAAATCAAAGGGAAGTCCCATGAGTGTATGTGAAAAAAGTTTGGACGCTCGTTGTTTTCCACCATTGTTTGCAGCAGGAAAAGGTGGGCGATATGATGAACGAATCTGAATATCGGGCAACAAGATTGTATGCAGAAGATCCAATATTTCGACAATGTATCCTATATATATTTCATCTTTTGTTTGAGAGTGACTTGTCTGGACTTTCATATGCAGTTAGCCACATATTGAAAACAGGAGTAGATCTTCAAAATGTTTCAGCAAAGGAATTTATGGATAAAGTACATCAAAGAGATGATCATTTAGAATTTCAGCTGATTAATTTGATGGCATGTCAGCGTGGTACTAATGAGTATTGGTACTGTCGTCATGGAGAACTTAAATGTATGCTAAGGAAGTTAGGAACTCCTGCGTGGTTCCTTACCCTAAGCTGTGCTGAATACGCTTGGGATGATTTACTTGAATTTCTTTGAGAGGCAAATTCAAATACAAAATATTGAATACAAGACACCTGGAGAATTGTGCACTATGGATCCTGTTAATGTATGTCTTTTATCTGCAATAAAAACAATCCTCCTCTTGGAGAAGTTTCAGATTTATTTTGGAAAAAGGAGTATCAAGCTAGAGGTGCTCCTCATATACATATGCTGATATGGATCTAGGATGCACCTAAATTCGGAGCTGATTTGGATGATACTGTTTTGTCTTTTATTGAAGAATATGTCACATGTGCTATACCAAAAATAGCAAAAGTAAACAACTTAGGACAACAAGTCTTACGATGCCAAAGTCATCGATGTGGAAAATACTGTTGAGGAAAGTACAAGTCTAAAGAAACGTTTTATACCAAATGTCATTTTGGATTTCCATGTCCTGTAATATCCAAAGGAAGAGTAAACAATTTTATGTCAGCTATGAGACATGCCATCACTAGAAAATCTCCCAAAAATACTTATAATTTGAGAAGAAGTGAAGAATCAAAATACATAAAGGATTATAATCCAGTTATTCTCTCAATGTGGAATGCTAATATGGATATTCAGTACGTTGTGGATAATTCCATTGCTGTTGCCCGGTATGTGACATCCTACATTACAAAATCGGAAAAGACGTAATTAAAAGAAAAGTGGAAAGAAATTTCCCACGAGAAGAGTCTTAGTAAGAAATTGTACAGTTTCAGTTTGAAGATGTTATCCCATCGAGAAATTGGAGCGTATGAATGCTCAGATCGGTTATCATCTGCAAGTTTATACTCAAAATGTAGAAGATATTGTCAAAACAAACATGTTGGATACATATTATCCAAATAGAAGACATCATCTTGAGAACACATGTCTCTATGAAGTGCTGCAATATTACACTTTTAAACGGAATACTACAGAAAACATCAATGAACGAAAATATGCAGTGATTGGTTCTGAAGGATGTTTGGTGAAACAAAGGGATTTCATTAATCACAGAAAACTGAGTTGTGATACTCCTGGTAAAGGGGAATTTTACTATTTGGCACTTTTGCAACTGTTCAAACCGTGGCGTACAGAATTGGAATTACTTGAAGATTTTCAAAGATATGAAGATTCCTTCAATGCTTGTAAAGATACCATAAAATGTACTGTTTTTGCTAATTATCTGAGAATGTTAAACAATTAAATTGATCAAGAAGCTACTATTGCAGCTGAGATTGCTAGCAACAGTTCTCAAGATAGTCAAAGTTCTGCTCCACTGAGTCAGGATCCACTAGGACAGCCAATTCTTGAAAATGAAGCGGCAATCGCCATGAATGAAGTGGAAACAGCACTGCATCAAGCTCAAGAAGATATTATGGACTTAGGTTATTTGGAAGAACAACAAAATGTTGAACAGAAAGAAATATATCACCAAGTGAGACAACAGGTTGACCATGGATTTCTTCATGAAAAGAAAGAATGCACATGCACATCATTTCAACTTATCCGAATGTATGTCAGTGTTCAAGCTGGAACAGGAAAACGTTTCTTAATTAAAGTTTTGACCACTTATCTACAGAAAATAACTGATTCACATTTATCTTGTGTTGTTACTGCTCCAACTGGGTTGGCAGCAGACAACATTAAAGGAATTACATAGCATCGTTTACTTATGCTACCTGTAGAGCATGAAAACAAATTGGAATATCACAAGCTATCTGGAGAAGCTTGTTATGAAGTTTCAAGAGTGCTAAAGAAAAGGAAACTTCTAATTATTGATGAGGTAAGCATGGTCTCAAACTTAATGCTTGCTTTTGTGCATTTAAGAATGCAGCAAATTCTTCAAACCGAGTACAATGTCTTATTTGGAGGAAAACATGTCATAGTATTTGGAGATCTACTGCAATTTACTCCCGTAAAAGGACAACCAGTATTTAAAATACTTGTGCATCAAGAAACCAAAAAGTCTTTGGGAAGTGTTGGAAATGTTAATATTTGGTCATGTTTTGAATACAAAGAACTCATTGCAAATATGCGACAGGCAAATGATGTTGATGATGGAACTATTCTTCAAGATATAAGAATTGGAGTACTGACAGATCATGGCAAACAAGCTCTGCAAAATCGACTACTTTCAAATGTGTTTCCAAATGAAAATATAGTTCCTGAGAATATATATATGAAAATTGCAGAAAATAATCTATAATCTGCTTAATGCCAACACTGCGCAAGTGTTCCAATTTCTAATGAACAACTTTTCCACCTAGAAAATGAAGAAATAAAAAAAAATGGAAGCCATTGATTAAATAGAACATGAAGGAATCACTATTGTTTTAACGGAAAAATTGAAAACAAAATTGGGATCTTTAGAAAAATCGATATCTTAAACTGCTGGTTTAGAAAATAATCTATATGCATGTGTAAACTCTCTGGTACTTTTAAGGAGTCATTTGGATGTAGAAAAAGGTTTAGTAAATGGAGCAATGGGTAAAGTTGTTGATTTTGTTAATTATCAAAATAGAGATGGAATTGAATTTTTAAAAATCAAAGTTGATCAAACTGAAGAAGTAAAATAAATTGGTCGTTGTTCAGTTCGTTTTTTGCTTGTTAAAGATGTATATGTCCGTAGAAAACAGTTTCCACTTTCTCTGGCATATGAGGTGACTATTCATAAGTCTCAAGGATTAAGTATAGACAGTGCTTTGGTAAACATTGGAAGTACCGTGTTTAAAGAGGGTATGGCATATGTTGCTTTGTCCTGAGTCAGAACTTTATCTGTTTTTTTTATTGATTTTGATGAGACAAAGATTACTGTAGATGCAAACTGTGCAAAGGAGTATAAAAGGTTAAGAAGAGCGTATGCTCCCAATTTAGGTCAATATCTTGGGTTTGAGGTGTGTGGTAGGTCAAAAGAGAAGATATGAGAATATCTGTAGTGAAGTTATAGAGAAGGAAAAAAAATCAAGATAATGTTGAGATTGCAAGCAAAAAGAAAAAGGACACTATTGAAGAGATTGTTGGTTATCAGTTTGAAAATAGTTTAGGTATCAACTGCTATGCTAATGTAGTGGTCAATGCTGTTTTTTTCTAGAAAGTTTGCAACAGCAAATATGGAAAATCAGGAAAAAAAATGTCCTTGTTGCATTGTATTTATGAAAAATTGAGAACTGATAAAAGTAAATGCAAAGCGTTTCTGATATTCGTAATCTTTTGGATATATGTCTGGTTCTACACATTTTATGCAGAATATCCAACAAGATGCTCAGGAATTTCTAATGTATATGCTTGCAGTATTGGAAAATGAAGGAATAGAAATTTAAATTTGGCCTTCGTTATGAAGGGTAACGTCAATGTGAAAATTGTATGTTTACAACTAGCACTAACATAGACACTGAAAGATTTATATATTTGACATTACCAGACTGTAAATCAGTGTCTTTCAACAAACTAGTTAGAGCAGCAAATCAAAACATGGAGTGTAGCCAATGCAATCAGAAATGTTATCAACCATATTTATATGAAGATATGGACAATATATAATTTTAATGATACAACGTTGTACAGCTGATGGAAGAAGATTGGAAACTCTAATAAAACATTTTGTAGCAAGTCAACTATCAAAATCAGGAAGAACCTTTGTACCAGTAGCAATCATTTTCCATGATGGTCCTTCTACAACATCTGAACATTACACTGTCTATTTAAAATGCGAAAAAAGGATGGACATATTGTAATGATGCTCAATTGGTTTTTAAACAACGTTTGCCTAACGAATTACCAAATTCCTACCTAATATTTTTAAAGCCAAAGTTTTAGGAACATAATTCAGCCTGTTAGGAATATGTTAAAATGTATTAATACGATTACTATTGGACAATTTCAGTTTAAACTATTTCAGGAATATCATTTGGCCTAGAGGAAAGGTATACATTTGAATTATGGACTTTTTCTTGTGCATTCTAACAGCAAACATTTTTAATGAACATCATAGGTAAGCATACATTGAAGGAGAAAAATGCCTTCACTGATTGTTTTTGTGCAGGTGTGCTGTGCAATGCTGCATACATTGAAAGAGAAAAAATAAGGAGAAATGACAACAATTCTCCTTGTTGTGCCTTCCTACACTAACTGGAGGATGGTGCAGCTTTCACACACATTTCCAGATTTATGATTTATGATGAATCTTGAGATGTGTCCTGTTCTATGAGTGTTGTGTGCAAACACCCACAGCAACACCTATTACACGCCCCTTCAGTGCAAAGTGGTGTGTATGATGAGGTCATATTTACATGGAGAAGAAAAGCTACACAGAGTGCCTTTTTCTCTCCTTGTAAATATGAAAGAGTGTCTTGCGCCATCACTGTGTTACAAATAGTGACATATTGTTGGCACAGAATGCTTCTGAATTTGCCCCATAAGTGCTTAGGTATTGGCAGACTGTTACAATAAGAACATATTGCTAGTTGATTGATTGAAAAATTGCATGAGAGTGACAGAAGGTAAGCACAGAGTTATCTCTCCAAAGATGCTCAAAGAAGAATGATTGAAATGGTTGCACTCCTTCAATAGGTACAATGGGAAATGTTATGAACCAATCAAATCTTTTTTTTCAGGTCACATGGGATCCTATAACAGAGAGATTCCAAAACTGCACAAAACAAGCTCTGCACGCCACAGATATCCTTGCACCATGGTGCAAGGGTGCCTGTGTCACAGCATGGCTGCAGTTTAAGCAACAGTGCAGAGGGAAACATAGACTTGCAACATATTTATGTACATATGTTGCATCTCTGTGCTTCCGAAGTACCACAGCACGTTGCAGCTAAAGAGCTTACAGTATCATGCTGCAGCACTTCCATATAGTTCTGCACTTATCCATTCAAAATACACTACTAATGCATTCTTTCAGTCAATTATGCACTACACATACATTCAACCAAACTTTTACACACTATCATACAAATATAGTTCTTTTTTTAACCAGAAAAGGTAGTTCTGAAAATAACTTTTTTTTTTGTTTTTTTTGTTTTATTTTTTTTGTAGTTTTTTTGAACAATATTGTTATTTTTTGTTGTTTTTTTACAGAAAAAAAGAGAACAGGATAAAAAAAAGTCAACTTCAGGAATTAACAGCCATTCCCAGAAAAAAACGAAAGTCTAACAGTGATGATTTAGTTGTTCTGTGCAGACTACATCCACAGACTGCTCTCCGTAGCAGAGAAGTTGTTTGCACTTGATGCAGTGGATCTTGACTTGACCAAATTCTGGACGTGTGCCCGTATGTGCTGGTGATGAAGATGATCTAGAAGTACTAGCCACTGCAGGTGGAGGGTTATCTTGAAGTCTCCTGCACTCCTCCCTAGCCAGATTGACAGGGTGCAGAGTCTTGAGATGCTTTTACATACTAGCTGTACCACAGGAATATTTCTTATTGGGATTGCCTCTGGAAAAAACCCTATCACAAATTTTGCAGGTGATTTTTGTGGCATTCACCTTTTTTAGGCCTTTTGGCATGATAAAAAATGTCCACACCACCGATGTAGGTCTTTGAGGGAGTGCAGGTTCCGGAACAAATTCTTCCTCCGAATAATGCTCAGACTCCTGTGCTGGATGCTGTCCTGAAGCCATTGTGTGCAGAATGTAGAAAATAGCACAAAGGAAATGAGCCAAACAAAGTTCTTCTCAGGTGAGAGATGTGCCTCCAAAGAAGCTCTAAGAAGAATGATTGAAATGGGTGGGGTCCTTCAATAGTTACAATAGGAAATGGTAAGAACCAATCAAATCTTTTTTTTTCAGCTCACATGGGGAACGCGCACAGGCAGTATGCACCCAATGCGACTTCGCGAAATTGCATTTAAAAGTAATATACGTTTATTGCAAGTAAAAATATATCATATTTATGAATAGCTTAGATAATGTCTTGCCCTAATATGTATATTAAAGACATATTTATATGATTTTAGACATTAAAAAAAATTGATGAAGTCACGCACCCTCCACGTCCAACACATATATGACGTCTCGCGGAACTCCTCACCGCGCAAGCGTCGCGTACAGTAATGCGCATGTGTCGTGATTACGCGGGAGCAGGAGTCGTGTACTGGTCACATAGCAATCACACACAAGAATACGCACCCCTCGCACACCCTACGCGGATCCTTCACAACATTTCTAAAATGGCAGCTAGATTCCACGCAGTGATCGAGAAAGGTACACTTTGGGTGCGCAACTACCCCAAAAAAATTGAAAAGAACCAATAAAGAAAATAACATAAATATAATAAAATACAAATATTTAAAAAAAACAATATTTCAGTTTCAATATTTAAAAAAAATTCCATTCAAATTAAAAATATATAATGTAATTTAAAAAATAAAATATGTAAAAGTAAGTAGTTAACAATTTTTTGAAAATCAGTATAAAAAAAATAAATATAACTATTATTACATTTTAAAATTGTCATTTAAAAAACCTTTAAAATTCACTGAAAAAACCATAGGTTTCAGACATGTTATAGTTAGGAATTAGCATTTTAAAAAAACTTTGAAATTCACTGCAAAAAAAAACTTAGGTTTCAGACATGTTACAGTTAGGAATTGGCATTTAAAAAAACTTAGAAATTCACTGAAAAAAAACATAGGTTGCAGGGGTGTTATAGTTAGCTGGGCATTTCACTCGTACAAAACCATTGAAATTACTCCATTATAGTTAGTTCTACTAACTATAACTCGCGCGCCCGCAATCCACTGCTGATGATATCACATATTACATCATTCATGACATGCTCAGTGACATCACTGATGACATCTCAAATGGTATCAGTGACGCGTTTCGGCTGCGTCACTGCATATATAGACAGATACATATATAAGCTTATATATATTTAACAGTTGCATTTTCCTTCTTAAAAGTGTGTTGCATATATATATATGTGTGTGTGGGTGTGTGTGTGTGTGTGTGCAAGCAATAATAACACTTATAAGGAAGCAAATGCAACTGTTAAATGCATGGGATAACATACAAGCAGATAATATGGATAATAATACTGGATGTGCACTGCAAGGAATAAGCACTTTTAAATACAAGAAACCAGACACAAGGAATCAATGGAAAGCATGATAAGATACAAATATATATGTGGTATACTGCTTCCTCCTCTCTATGTGTTGTACTAGTCATAGAACTTTAATATGCAATATACAGAATGTTGTATGAGTCAGGGACTTATGTCATTGAATTCCATTGAAGCTTTTGTAAGTAAATCTAAGCAGTTGATGTGAAGCCCTGATAGTTGATGGTTGGGATTCTTGGTGGAAGAAGAAACAGCATACCCGTGTCCTGATTTATTCTAGGTCTGCTTCACTGGCCTAGTCGGCAGGATGAACATTAAGAATCTCATCACAGAAGATTGGTGAGAGATATCTTTATTTTTTTTTTTTTTTTTAAAGACTCATCACTCAATAATAATTTCAGTAATTTCCAATCTCCTAAATGACTTTCTTATTCATAAGATATTGAGGAGTATGGAATATATAAAGGAATTTCAAGAAATTTAAGGAAAATTCAGCACTTGAAGTATTTAATACTGCATTTGAAGGATTGGGAGCTTCGTCACATAGTTGCTATTTTGGAAAGTAGATTGTTGATGCGGGCTCCTCCTTGTTGGTGTCTTGTTTTTTATAAAGATTATTAAGACACTTGTGAGATTAGTTTGAAGTCCTTATTGTGATAACCAGCAGGAAGCGCTTATTATATGGAATGGAATTCATTAAAGCGCTTGTGTTTGTAACAAGCAAGAAGTGTCTTTTGTCATTACCTGTATGGCAATGAAATTTTGACGAGTGATATTTGAGCATTGCTTTGAACGCTTACAAATAAGAAAGAAGCTGTTGTATTTAACATTGCCTACTTTATCAAGAGTCTGTACTAAAGCAACACGAAGTGTTAGAATCATAGTCGCTTTTGAATCACTGTCAGTTGTTTTGGGTGCTTGAAGAAAGGATAAAGATTAAAACCATGAGTCAAGTGTTAAAATTAAATCGTGAACTACTTGAAGGTAAACATTTTCGTTACCTGTGGTCGACGCTCATTCTATTTGAATTCTGAGCGCGGGAGCCCTTTCCATCAGTTTGTTCTTCTTCACCGGCTAGTGCATCTTTTCAAGCTGCGTCCAAGCTGAGTCCTGCGTTCTACGTCATCACGGAGGCCTGCGCTCTACGCCCCACATCGTCACGCAGCATAACGTAGGTGCCATCTTGGTTTGGGAATTGTGCACGGTGTGTAGTACGCTGATGCGCACAGATTGACATTTCCAGTTAATCCTCTTTTGTGGTCAGTTCTGCGCTGATGCGCACAGCAGTCATAACGCTGACGTGCACAGCTCCAAGATCGTCGCTGATGCGCACAGCTTGACATTTCCTGTCAATTCTCTTTTGTTGTCAGTTCTGCGCTGATGCGCACAGCAGTTATAACGATCACGCGCACAGCTTTAGGATCGTTTAATGTGCACAGAATTAAATATGCTGATACGTACAGCATGGTACTTTATAACACACATACGTATATCGTTAATTCTGTGCTGATGTGCACAGCATATATAATTCTTTCGTATGTTACAATTGAATTGAAATTTGGTAGTTTGTTCGAGGATGGTTTTGCGTTTGATGCTAATGTTTGTTGTTTAAACATTTTCTTTTAATATTCATCTGCTATTACTTCTTCATTCAACTTACCTTGTGATTATAAATGTTTACTTGACTTAGTTATGTCTATTATTTTTGGAGCAGATTTATCTCTTCTAGAAATAATATAATATTTCTTTAACAAGCAGTGAAGTGATTTTAAAAGTATTAAGAAGAATATTCATCCTACAGTATTTTTTTTATTTGTTAAATAAATAAAAAAAAGGGTAAAATGCAGAACGTTACTGCTGCACCCTTCTTTCTTACTACTCCAGGTGATCCTCCTGTACAGTGGAAAAAATGAAAGGTGGTGTTCGAATGATAAGCTAGGGTATGTGGGCCTTCGCTTAGCGCAGAAAGGAAATCTTCATTATTATCACATTGTTTAGGGTCGGAGGGCCAAGATGTATTTGATCATTTACCAGATCTCTCCACAGAAGAAGGAAATAGGCTCAACGACTATGAAATCTGCATAATGAAATTAGATAAGCATTATTTACCTAAGGTGAGCACTATTTTGGAACGTTACAAATTTGCTAAACAAATGCAAGGTGATGATGAAACCGTGGAAGGGTACGTAACTTATTTGAGGAAACTTGCTTCTTCATGTAAATTTGATAACCTGACCGATGAACGGATACAAGATCAGTTCATGTTTAGATGTAATATGGAAAGGATCAGAGAGGAACTATGGTACGTGATGAGCCTAGGTTGGATGAGGTTCTCACTGTTGCGAAAAGGATTGAGCCCTCATTAAAGTGTGTTGCTGTGTTGAAGAAAGATTCTGAAAAAGAATATAAAGTTCAAGAGATTAAACGTAAGAGTAGAACAACTGTTATATCTAAGAATAGAGGTTCCGCGATAAATAGTGAAAAATTGAATGATAGAGGGTGAACAGTAAATGTTACAGGTGTGGTAGGACTGGACACTTGGCGAATGACAAGAAATGTCCTGCTTTGGGTCAAACGTGTCCTAAATGTAAAAAAAAAAGTAATTTGGCTTCATTGTGAAAGAGTACACCTATTTCTAAAGTCAAAGAGGTTAAAATATATGATGGCGAGAATGGTGAATCCAGCACAGAAGATTATGAGTGTGGACAAATTGTGGTACAAGTGGTAAGCGGAGAAAAGAAGAAACATGTGATTATATTTTGGTGGAAGGTACTAGCACTAAAGTGTTATTTGATTCAGGTGATGAAATAACGATTATCTCTAATGATCTTTGCATGGAGAATTTGAAAGGAAAGGTAAAACTGCTGAAACCTGATATTAGGCCGTTAGTATATGGCGGTGAACCTATTAAACTTCATGGATACTTTACAGGCTTAATTGAGTTTAAAGGTAGATTAGTCTCAGGGAAAATCTATTTTTCTAAAAAAAGGAGACAGCATTATTAGCTGGATCCATCAAGGTGATCTTGGAGTTTATCTGGATCCTAATGCTGACCCTTTCTATCCAACTGAAAAATGATGTCAATTCTGTCTTAGTGAAAAATGGTGATTATAATGGTTTGATTTCTGAGCTTATGAAAGAATATCCCAATGTTTCCAGAAAAGATTTGGGTTGTCTCAAGGGGTATCAACATGAAATTGTACTTAAGAAAGATGCTATCCCAAGGAGGAGCTTTGCGTGAGTCCGATATGGCCGCGTAGGCTTCAGGGTCCTGGGACCCCCTCCGCCTATGTGCATATCCTGCTCCCCAACAACGGAAACAGGCGGCTGGGAGTAAGCGGTGCGGGGCGCTGAGTTCCATGTGCAATTCCGCTGCAGGGGGCCCGAGTGACAGCATCGGCAATTTTGTGGCCTGTGTGAGGAGGGAGCCGGGGCCTCGAGTAGCTTTCCTGTCCAGGCCGAAGTGAACAACAGCGGGGCCGGTGACCGGAAGTCGCCGGTCCGGCCCCGTTCTAGGGCCGGAGTGACACTTTCCGGCAGGCGCCCCCCCCCACACCTCCCTGAAAGCACCTACAACCCTGATAGCTGAGGCGGCCCGCGTCTGATACACTGCCGGACGCCGCGCCTGGTTGTGGCCCCGTAAAAAGGGGCATTTGTTGGACCACTGATGGTGCCCAGTGTCTGTGTTTGGGGCCCGGGTGCTCCCGGATATTGAGCTGCTGATGGGCAAATAGGAATGGGCCCTGAGAGTGGAGTCCCCACCGGCCTGTGAACCTAAACTTGTTGGCATCAATGGTATGGCTGGGATGGTCCGGACATGATCACTGTTGAAGCCCACGGGGAGGCAGATTGCTGAGGGGCCGGAGGTAGTGCTGAGGGGTCGGCGACCTGTTAGCAACGCTGGTGGACGTGCCGCTTGCCTTGACCGAAGGTTGATGTATGGGCGGACCCGGATGATGCTTTAGATCCCAGGGAGGTAACTCTGTGGTCATTGGCGGTCTTGGCGAGAGTGCAAGGGTACTGGCCTGCGGTCACTGGTGACTGCTATTGTTGTCGTAGGCAGTTGAGGCTTGTTCCAAGTGCAGACCCATGATGGCGACCAAACCTGAAGGGGACAAACAGACTAGATACACTAAGGGTTCCTGCTACGTCCAGACCAACAAATTGGACAAATACACGTTGCCTAGGAGCTCACCTTCTGGGCCCCGGAAGACTGCAAGATGGGGTTGGAGAGACCTTGAGTCCTTCGTCAGAGCCTACATTACAAGATGTGATGGCAGCCATCTCTGGGGTCAAGACCTCCCTCGGACAGAAGATGGGGTCGTTGGATCATAAGTTGGACACAATGTCTATAGAGGTCAATTTGATTCGAGCTGATCTCACCAAAACAAGTGAGAAGGTGAAATCACTGGATATAAAGATGGCGAGTCTGATGGACGACGTAGCGCAGCTGCTGCAAGAGGTTCAGGACCTTAAAACCTCCAGTGAATTGGCAAATCGCAAGCTGGATGACTATGAAGGAAGATGAGTAATATTGTTGACTGTGCTGTTGTGATGTTGTTGAGCGGGGGTCCATTGTCTAGAAGGAGTTTTGTAATAGGGGTAGAAATATCCCTAGAGCGATGCAGGGATGCGGGATGCCGATTTCCTCTCTAGATCTACTTTTAGATAGTTGGTTAGGTAGAGTATGGGGTGACAGGCACACTGCGAGTTGGGGGTTGGCAAAGGCTGTGAGCAGGAGTGCAGGGTGGGGGGAAGGGGTGGGGAAAGTTGTTGAGTCGCTGTTTTTTTGTATTGTTTTTTGTTGTTGACAGCATCATTACATTATGTTTTTTGGCATGCTACAGAGAGAGGAGTCTCGCTTTCTTTTCATGCAGGATGATGGCGGTAGCGAATTGAAGGTTGTGAGTTAGAATGTCAATGGGTTGGGGGACAAAATCAAAACGCTGTGTGGTCCTTCAGTATCTTAAACGTCATGCGCCGGATGTAGTTTTGTTCCAAGAAACGTGTTTAGTGGGTAATTCTTGTAAGGCGATGCATAGAATGGGGTATAAGTTGGAGGCCCATGCGGGATTCACATCTGGTTCCAGGAGGGTGGGTATCCTGATTCGAAAGGTGCTTCCATTGGTGATTGACTCAACGTTAGAGGAAGACAGGGGCAGATATGTTGGGGTGACGGGTCGTTGGGAGGGGCAAGTTCTTAACCTCTTGTCAGCTTATGCCCCCCTGGTATGCAAGCCACTACGTTCGCTGATTTGGGAAAGATCCTGTTGGAACTGCCGATGGGGCTTTTGATCTTGGGGGGAGACTTTAACGCAGTGGTTTCTGGAGTCATGGATAGGCACCCTCAGGAAGATACGGGGCGCGCCCAGAGATGGTTGCCCGATTTTCTCAATGCCATGGGTTTAGTGGACGGCTGGAGACTGCTCCACCCAGACCAGAAGCAATACACTTTTCACTCAGTTGCTCATGGCAGTCTCTCCCACCTAGATTATTGTTTGGTACCTGCGGCCCATGCTTCTTGCATAGCTGAATCTGTTCACTTGGCTAAAGGTAATTCTGATCATTCTCCGCTCTGGTTCCGGTTTTGTGTCACTGGGATCGGCGGGTAGGGTGTCTCCTATTAACCCCTGGTATATGCGTAACCCCAAACTTTGTAAGGACCTT